>NC_059543.1:7564000-8255000 GCF_905220415.1 Colias croceus | reverse complement strand
TGTCTGTGTCTGTGTCTGTGTCTGTGTCGGTGTCGGTGTCGGTGTCTGTGTCTATGTCTGTGTCTGTGTCTGTGTCTGTGTTTGTGTCAGCGTCTGTGTCTGTGTCTGTGTCTGTGTCTGTGTCTTTGTCGGTGTCTGTGTCTGTGTCGGTGTCGGTGTCGGTGTCGGTGTCTGTGTCTGTGTCTGTGTCTGAGTCTGTGTCTGTGTCTGTGTCTGTGTCTGTGTCTGTGTCTGTGTCTGTGTCTGTGTCTGTGTCGGTGTCGGTGTCGGTGTCTGTGTCTGTGTCTGTGTCGGTGGTCGGTCAGCCACATATTTTGACTAAGGTGTAGAGTTTGTGAAGTTAGGCCTTGTAGAGTTAGGGCGTGTAGTGTTAAGCCCGGCATTCACTACACGCACCGCGAGCCGAGCCCCGAGCCGTACCAATCCGTGGACAAATCCGTCATCGCCCACACACTTCACGAGCGCCGAGTTGCAGTCCAGTCGACTGTGAACTTTGGTGAGCCTTGCACGTATCTATCCTACCACGAAAAAAAGCTCTCTGGCTCTAGTAGTCGGTGCAATGCTTTTAACGCAGAAAAAAAAGCGCGTTTGGGCAAAGGAATAGCTGAAACAACGAAGAAAAAAAGAACGAACGAACTAGAACTGCACATTTGTTTAACTTTTTTCAATTAAAATATTTATAATAATAATGACCGATACGAGTAATTTTTATATTTGATTTTACTAATAAACCATTCTTAACATAAAGAACTGATTACTGAACCCTTTTTTCTTTTTAAATACTTACAAGTCGAGACGTTACTCTAAAAATCGAAATCTGTTATCTAGAATCCACCATAAATAAATAAATGCGTTGTGATTTATGAATTCTTTTAATCCATACTTAATATTATGTATAAATGCGAAAGTAACTCTGTCTGTCTGTTTGTTACTCAAAGCAATTTGTATGAAATTTGTTATAGAGATATTTTGATACCCGAAAAAGGACATAGGCTACTTTTTATCCCGGGAAATAGGATAGGTTTTATCTCGGCAATCCCACGGGAAAGGGAACTATGCGGGTTTCTCTGTGACTGCGCGGGCGAAGCTGCGGGTGGAAAGCTAGTCTACACTAATACATATTATAAAGAGGAAAACTTTGTTTGTTTGTTTGATTGATTGTAATGAATAGGCTCATAAACATAATATTATGTAGTTAGATATGTTATGATATATTATGTAGTTAGATATAAGTTACAGATTATGTATTATTGACATGATTTTAAAAGAGCAACTATGGAGTTTCTTGCCGGTTCTTCTCCATAGATACTGCTTACCGAATCGGTGGTAAATGTTAAAAATACTTAAGTAATGACGATTCGAAAGTGCTACTAAAAGTAGTCTAATTGAATAAATAAATGTTTGAGTTTGAGTTTGAAACTACTGGATCGATTTTAAAAATTCTTTCACCATTCGAAAGCTACATTATCCACGAGTAACATAGGCTAGGTTTTATCCAGGAAATCCCACGGGAACGGGAACTATGCGGGTTTTTCTTTGAAAACGCGGGCGAAGCCGCAGGCGGAAAGCTAGTTACTTATAAAATTAATTAAGTATATGGCGAATGACTGACAAGTTCACCGACAAATCCACGCGCGCACACACACGTCCGTTTTTTGGCTGGCGCGGCTCTTATTATTCTCCGCAATATCAACTCCACCAATTTCGCCCGTATTGTCTAAGTCATACGGTTCGTTTTCCATAGTGCGCTGACTCGACCCGGCCGCGGGTCGAGCCGTGCAATGATAAGATAAGATAAGGTACGAAGATAAGACAAAGCTAGTACAAACACAACCAATCAGAAGGAATGCGTATGCACAACTGTAGATCTCTTTAAAGCGAATAATGCGGTCATCCTATAATTATTATAATTTATCCCCGTTTTGGTAATAAGAACTTTTTTTTAAGGTTTGTATGAGTGAATCATATTATATTACAATCAAATAATTTTTGCGATAATATGACATGCCGCATTGATTAAATTAATCATAACATTAGAAGCATTTCGTTTTGCAATTCAAATTGAATTAACTACGCAATACAATTAAAACAAATATTTTATGAGATAATTATTTTTATGAAAATAAACCACAACACATAATACCGTCCTGAACGATGGCTGAAAATGTGTTAACACTGCGCAATAACTTCGTAGTTTTTGTCTAGATATAAGATTTAAAAGACCGTTTAAACAATCGATCGAGAAGTAAAGAATGGTAGCCTTAAACATCGGTTGTTAGTTGTTACAAAGCACACAAAGTATAAAATTAACCAAATATCAGCAAATTACTTGTCTGACAATCGTTTGAATCAAGTAGAAATGAACATTCGTCAGTGCCATTCCTCCTTTGTTACTTTGAAACAAAGTCTTAGCAAAGTGTACCTTTGTTCCTTATTACCGTTTTTGAAGACAAAACACAAATTATTTTCCTTAATATGTACCTAGCTACTTTTAAGAGCGTTTTGTTTACTTATGAAACATCGCGATAACAAAATTGTATTGGGTACATTCAGAGCGATATACTCATTTAAATATCAATCATCCGTAATGCTTCAATGGGTGGACAAATTCTCTATTGAAATTTTATGCACGAACATTCTATTGTTGATGCCGCATAAACGAGGCTTGCAATGGCAGTTCCACCCGCAAGGTTGGATATGTGGAGTATCAAAGAAACATGGGGATTTGATGTTTATCAACATTGATTAAGATTAGCAGTCTTACTGTGCATTTATATCAAACGAGCGAATTACTATGTCAAATTCTTTTAGTGTAAACAGGCATAGAGCATTCTTTCATTGTTCTTAGTGCTTTCGAAAAGATTATGAGCAATGTTCTAATACTGAAAAACACAGGAGTAGAGTTTTCGTTTACACTAAAAGATCACGAAAGAATGCTCTTGCTCTATGTTCGTTTGATGTAAATGCACCGTTATGTGATTTAGTAACTACACTATATGAACAACTTTTAAACACGCTTGTTATCACGTAGGTATACAAATTACTGTTGTACTAATGGAATGGCATTTAATAATAAGAGTGTTTTCAAAAGACTTCGGCGTATTTTCTAATAAAAATAAATAAGAGAAAAAAAAAATCACGGTAGTAAAACTCTTACAATAGTAGTACAATATTATTTCTTATACCCACTCATTTTTAATACCTCAGACACAACCTTAGCTTATTTACCTTTACTATATTACAAGTAGATGACCACTGACTTTTTATTCAGCACATAAAATCTTTTCGGTATAATATACCATCCCTGGATTACTTTGGCAGCTCAATCCTCTTGTAGTTGAAGTTAATCAACCATTATATAGGCAGCCGCCTACTACACTGAGTCTTTATGGCCTAGATATAAAACTCCTTACAACAAGTTCTATAAATAGTAGCTGATGTTACTCGTAATATTTTTGGTACAAAAATGTTTTTATCATCATAATATTATAATTATCAAGAGGGGAAATTTTCAGTGGATTCAAAGTTCGGAGAGAGATAAGTTTGGAGTGGGATTTATTCCATGTTTTTTTTTTGCGTTTTGTTTTTCTATACAGGAACTTTATTTCAAAATTGGAAATCAAATATTGGGTAAGCTTGCTTATATTATATCCACGAGTATGAATATCACATATTGAGAAGTCAATAAATTTTTACGCCTATTAAATGAATGAGTTAAAAATTATTTGTAGACGCATTTCTTTAAAGATATACAGAAAATATCTTAATGATTTGATAAACAGGAAAATATGCTTACATAAAATCACAACTCTATTTCTTGCAATATTTTTCATAACGGTTACAATACTAAATTGTGCTTAATGCAAAGTATCAATTAGGCATGGGTTCCAGATTTTTTGTTTATGAAAATAATTTTAAGATAGCAGGTACAAATTTATTAAATGCTAACTAAACAGGTATACTATATCTATTGCATAAAATATCGATAACCGAAACAGTAACGACCCACCTCTTAATAGGTGCTTAAACAGTCATTACCTTCGTAAATTCAGAAGATTTTAGGGATCATGTAAAATTTTTGAAACCATATTAATATAGCTTTCAACAATGCCTGTGTGAATACTTAATTAAGGTCATAAGAGCACATGTGATAGCCGGACCCGTCAAATTAGATCCCACTCGTTAAGCTTAAATTTTCTTTAATAAGGGTTCTCTAATGAACTTTGTAGAACCTAATTAATTATTTTTTGATTTTGATATCTTTTCAAAATGTTCGTGTAACGTGAAGCGTGATTAATTTTGTTTTGTACAAAATTTTTAATAAAGTTTATTATCTTTACGATCTTACTGTCTGACAGATTTGTGATTACTCGAGTGAAAAAATCTGTATTTTTTATCTTTTTTTTTATGGTTACAACGTCTGTGTATTTACTACTATGTACATGTAAATTTAAATATTATTATCGATTTTAAACACAATTGTATTTGTATTGACATGGGTACTCCAAGAATTATTTTAATGAAGCTGCATCTAAACCTGTCCAATGTAGAGCAATTGCACTGCCTTCCCTTCCCATATTGTGTATTGTAACCAAATAAGAATAAATCCCAATTTAATGAAATTATGTCCTACAATAACACCTACCTGAACAATATACCTTCAATTGTTTATATTCAATAACTAATTCAGTCACCGAATTATACTATTTGACTATAAAGTCTTGGACGTAATACTGTGTAAGTGACCAATTCAAAGGGATAAAGGAGGTGGGTTTGACACGAATACCGATACCAGCATTATTGCGGTCTCGTTACTTTGACGAAGGTTCAGATCCATTCTGTGAGGATCTCCAGCTTGCCGTGCTGCCAAGTACCTATCAATTATAATAAAACAATTAGTAAACCTATTTAAGTATTTATATTTGGTTCAGGTGCCTTGAGTTTAGCAAACATTATAATATTCATGTAGATTTTTTGTGAGGGACTTCTAGCAAGCAAAAGCTTGATCTTAATATTTACTTGTCCTCGAGGCTAGGAAAAAACATGAAAAGTTACGACAACCGAATAGAAAACATTAAACATTAAATGATCTGCGAAGACAAGATCCGCTCTTACAAAATTAAAAAACTACAAATATATCATTTTTGGATTCATATCATACAATCCAATCGTCATCCCCTTTGAGGTTTATTAAATAACTCCAATTAGCTGGTACTTACTGAGATGATAATTTAAAAACAAATAAAACTGGTAAGTCACACTCTCTTTAATATTTTAAGGTTAAAAAAATTATAAATAAGAATGATAATTTATCGATCATATAAAATATTTTACTTTAAGATTTTAGGAGGTTCATAAAAGTAGTGAGAGTCTAGAAAAAGATTAAGTCCATCCATTAGAATTGAAAGACTGGAAGAGTCGTACGAGCAATTTATGGCACAAAAAGCCTTTACTCTAATGCTTTAGTAAAATATACACTAAATAACTTTCAAAGACTTCCATGAGAGTTAAATTTCGTTTAAATGGTGAAGAGAAAAGTCTTCACATTTGGCACAATCGCGTCCACGAGAACTTTGGCTATCCATCATGAGAATGTCACAAGTGTGGTTTGAAACATTCGAAATTAAGAGCTTTTCAAACAAGGTTAGTTCTGCGATTTTTGTTTCATGGACTTTATTGTTTGGATTTCTTACCTACTTATTTACTGAAGTTATGAACACGTAACAATACGTTACAATTACCTAGTAGGTATATATAATGGCGGCAAGAAAAACATTGATTTGTTTATTTCAATTGTTGGTTCATCAATGAAGCCATGACTAAATTTAGCTCTGGATGTCCTAGCAGTAGGTAATTGTATGATCTTTTAAATTATACGTAGTAATGGTTTTCGTTTATTATGTTGCTCACATTTCCAAATGATAAATCAATAATTAAACACATCATTTAATCAACATACAAAACTTAGTTTTAGTTAATAGATATAATAGACGTGCGAAACATTTCAAAAGGGCCATATACTGAAAGGAAATCTCTCTCTTGAGGAAAATGGGTTCAATGTCCATGATTATTTGCAATTCAAAATCCAGAATTGAGATTTAGTATTATTAAATTTAATATTAACGGCTCACTCAAAAGCGATAATTTACTAATAATATTATAAATGCAAAAATTTCGTATCGTTCTTTTTTTGTAATCTTATATTTTTGTGTACAATAAAGACTTTTAAAAAATTTTTGGATGAATGAATTAAATATTAGAGTAATATACTTAGATTATACATCTAAATAGCGTATGACTATAGAAATATTTGAGCATGTCCGCGGGTTCGTCCGTGGGTCAAAAAACGATCACTTACCTACACATCTAGTAACGGATCTGAATGTTAACCTTTGCAGGTGAACGATCTTCAAAGTACACAAAGGAAATAAATCTTGATCTGGCAAACTACAGACTCAATAAAGACGTAAAGAAAATCGATGGGTGAAACAGGTGTGAAAAGAACCCTACCGTACAAAGGACTAGAATTTACTGCGATTCAAAATTTATGCATTTGTCCATATAAGTATATCAGTCAAATAACTATTGGTAACTAACCGTACAAGCAATAACAATTCACCGTACTCATCTAGACTGCATGCGCTTTGCATGTAAAAGTGGTTCTATTTAGTGAAATAAGTCGACCTAATTGCTCATAATAATGCTCTTTGAATTATGATTCATGTTGTATGATATACATGATTCAATCTGAGAATTTTTCAGTGTACAGGTAGGTACACATTTGAAAGGAAAACTATGATCTAGTCTTCTACATAAGAATCTCATAGTTATCATTTAATATTGGATATCTATTATCTATACTAATATTATAAAGCTGAAGAGTTTGTTTGTTTGAACGCGCTAATCTCAGGAACTACTAGTCCGATTTGAAAAATTCATTCGTTGTTAAATAGTCCATGTATAGAGGAAGGCTATAAGATATATATCATCACGCTAAGACCAACAGGAGTGGAGCAATGCGGGTGATACAGTGGGACACAGCTAGTTTTCAATAAAATCGAAACGATAGAAGTATTGCGCTTGAATATTGACACCGATACATTATTTCATTTTATGAAGTTGCAGTTATGGCTATGAGAATTTGCCCTTAGCAGTAAGTACATATCTTTAAAATGAAATACAATGTATGGTAAGCGTATTTTAGGTGTCTATTATGTAACAAATATTATAAAGGCTAGCTCCGTAGCTTATGTATTATGTTTTCAAGATTAAATTTGAACTCCATCGATTTTCTCTTTTCATGTAAAACAAAAGTTTTGAGCTTTAAAAATAATTCAAAGTGCTTTTAGAGGATTAATGAATAAAAAATGTTTTTCATTCGTGAAAATGATTTTCTTTTTTAAACCCTTTTCTTTGTTATTTTATTTTCTTATGCAGGGGAAAAAGATTATTTTAAAACAATATTGATACAGTATTTGCGTCTTTAATGTAAATGGAAAATTTAGATTTACTTTTAACCAATGCAATAATAATTTATTTCAAACCTTTCAAATTAGAAACATCCTAAAGCATGTTATTTTTAAAATTATATCATCATTGGGCGTTTTTCCATTACCCGGCCCGGCTCCGGCACGGCAACGGCATGGTCGGGGACCGGTACCGGCACCGGGACTTCGTTTTTCCATTGCGCCGGTGTCAATGCCGGTTTACGCCCGGTGAGTAATGAAAAGTTAAAAAAGGACCCCAGAAAATTCTTCAACTATTTTCGCATGACCGAAGAAACATTTAAGAGCGCTTATTCAATTTAACGCAAGTCAAAATCTCCGCGATCTATTACGATAGATCGCGGCTTGCGCTATCCTTTTACTATGAACAGCATAGGTCCACAGGAGAGCGCCGAGCAACATGTCCTCTCTCTGGGAAGGCTCGCTGCCGACTGATTTTAATCGGGTCGCGCGCAGTGTTTTATAGTACTTTAAAAAAAATTGTAGAAAAATAATAGAGGTACCTTAGTTGATTTTTTAAATTTTATCTTATAAGTAATACGTTCTTTTATTGCAATATGTATAAATTATATTCAACTAAGTCAAATATCTTGGTGAAAATAATCATTTTGTCGAGTATAATTTCTAAAAAAATTCACATTGTTCGGATTTTAATTTCGTAAGTTAGGAGTCCAAATTAAAAAAATCTTTTAACTAACTATTTTAATAAGGATTTTTGCAGTTAGTTAAAAAAAATGTGTGTTAGATCTGTCAGCAATTTCAGATATTTTTAGCTTCGAAATTGACACTAAAAGTGAAATCAAGTAATCATCGGCTCAGTTATCTTGATGGTATTCACAAATACTGTATTAATTGAAAAAAACTCTTAACTAACTATATAGACAATAAAATTCCCTAAAATTATTAGTAATTCATATGTTTGTAAGATAAGTGGTTGATGGACAATCTGGTTTGAAAAATCACATATTTGAGCCAAACAGCGCACGGACCGCGTACACGGCCTTAACTATTTGTTGGAGAAAAGCGAACAAAAAACCAAATACGAGTCCCTCCGCTCCGCGCCCTCCTACCCGCCCCGCGCAGTTACACACCCACACGGCTACAATTCATATAAATATGCAATACATATGCAATTTTGCCGGGCCGGCACAAGTGGGAAGCTTGCTACCCCGGCGACGGCGACGGCGCCGGCAGGACTCAATGCCGTGCCGGCGCCGGCGCCGGTAAGTGAAAAAGCGAGCCATACATTTTCATACATTTTTGCTTCCCCGGCAACGGCACGGAGTCGGCGCCGGCGCCGGTGCCGGTGCCGGGCCGGGTAATGGAAAAACGCCCATCTCTATCATTCTATATTTAAAGAAACATAATTATTTTCACACGACATTGTCATTGTTGCCAAAATTAAATTAATTCCAATGATTTTAAAACACATAAATAAATGTATCGAAATCCACTCGTATTTATTCAAGTGTAATTTGACATCATTATAATATTTCATATACTGAACAAGTTATCATTGATCACAGCGTGAAAAGATCAGTTTTCATATTTATAATGTTAATTAATAGCTAATATTGTATGAAGTATGGCAGTGAATGTAAATGAGAGATGGATAAACACTTCATATGAACGCGTATGGTATTCCAAACAATTTTAATATGATAAATTTGAATCTATAAAGGGTGTCCCGCCGCGCCGTTAGTGTAGGTACTAAACTTAATGAAACTTGTAGTTTCTCAACTTATAGTACAAATAATATAACGTAAAAAATACTCATAAAATCCTCAAGGTTTTTCTATTAGATGAATTCTTAAAGTTCCACTGAACAGCGGCACCCCCTGTATAACTCAGTACGTTATATTGCAGCTGGAGCGTACGTTTGAAATTTGATAAGTTTGAAATTTGTATGCTGATGTCCTAGTGTCAGTCTACTAACGGTAATTGGTATCTATAATTGTGCAGCATTCTATTAATTTAGTAATAATCTGTTATTTTTGCTTGCCTAGAAAAAAAAATTGATTCCTAAAAATTGACAACATTTTAAGCCACATAGGTTCAAAGAATAATTTTCCACAGAAGCGTTGATGAAGAAGTGTGTTATCACACAAATTTAAACGGTTTTAACATTTCATACAGTTTAAACACTTTTTTTTATAAAAAACCGCGTGTCAAAGTTGGTCATATTAGCTAAGTAAATAAACGTGTTATGTTTATAAGCCCTAAGCATTCAGAGCAATTAGGTTTGCATGTGTTGCTACTTGCCAACATGGAACAGTTAATTGTACATACTTAGTTACTAGGAAATTGTTCGCATTTTGTATTGACTCGTTTTATCGCTTCATGTATTACACTAATAACAAAACATATTGAATTAAATTTTCTGTTCGTTCAAAGTGTAGAGCAAATATTGGCACAATAATATATTGGGAGATTGTGTGAATATTGTATTTATGCAATTTTAGATACTAAATGAACGGTAAGTATTTTAATTCAATTAAGAAGACATAGCTAAATGAAGGTTTTAAAAATCGTTCACATGTTAGATGCATAAAGACAAAGCAGGAAGGGCGTCATTCCTCACTTTTGATAGGACTACCTTTCCCTCTTTCAGATGGTAAACATCAAAAAAAATCCTCCAAATTGACGTTCAACGATTGAACAAAAAGATTTCATTATCCCCTACCACTGGTTCCGAAATATTTCATCCGATCACACGGTGCATTCGCATGACTGGAGTCATGTTTTGGCCTTAATCCAAAAGTATTAACGATTTCACTTCTAATTCCCGCTCACGTGCCGAGAGCATCTGCTGCACAGATTACAGCAACGCAATAGTACACAGCTTGCTGACTTTGGTAATATATCGAACCTTTAACATGCAAATTGGATGCTAGGGTAGATTGGTATGATTGTGTTCTGACGAAGTCGACTAGGGAGTGGTGAAAATGATACAGAGGAAAAATGATAATCATACGCCCCGCCCTTATGCGCATGGGAGCAAAAGATCGAATAAGCTTACAAACTAAGAAATAAATATATAAACTTCCTATCTCAGTATCTTCATTCAGAATTTCAACACATTTAAATGAGAAAGGTGATTATGTAAATAACAGACAGTAAAAAGCTAAAAATCATTTACTAATTAAGTTTGAATGAAAGTATGATGATATCAAAATATATACCTACTGTCGCTGAAAATTCAACTAAATTGAATTCATTAATAATGTATGTCATATAATTAAATTGTTTATTCAACGCCATTGTTATTAATTTTTATTCAAATGATCAAACAACACCTTTAAATATTTCAAACACTAGTGAGCTTTATAATGCGCTACTATCGCACGTAAATAACATCTACATTAATTAATTGTATGTCGAATATTCCTAATATTATTTCAGTTAAAGAAGCTTTTATTGATTAGCACTACCGTTTCATGAAAATATTGAAGTTATAGATTAACACCACTTTTAAGTCAAAAAATCAAACGTTTTCATTAAGTTTCTACTGTAATTAATTGAAAAGTGAAAACCTACAGAAAATTACTACCCAGATGGTGTGGATACCATATGGCTAAGTAAACACAATAATCAGCATCTAAATATACAAAATAACTCCACCAATAAACGTGTTTTTGTAGAACTATATTAGAATTAGGTACCAGGGTTTCATAAAGTATGTGTGACTGTGAACCCTTACATATTGCTTGCAGCTAAATGCTATTGCATATTGCCAAGCGCATTGCTACACTGCAGAAGGCAATTAACTGACGCAGAGTAAGTGAGATTTTTCATTTTTATTTCAAAATCAATCTCGATTTGATTCAAGAATTCACAGGTCTATTATAGGGTTACGATAATTCATTGGAAACATGTTTTCATCGTATATCATAATGGTCCCGTTATCTAATAATACTGTTATCTAATTATTTATTTTCAATGAATTACTGACATTTAAAGCTGAACTCGTACCATTTTGCTATTAAAATTTTTGTTTTCGTGAACTAATTATAATAATATCACAAACTATTTATTACTTCACCGATCCACAACTAAAGAACGAAACTAAACGTCTCTAAATTAAATTCTTTCTAACGCTTTTTTCACTTGAAAATCAACGTTCAAAGTCGGGACTTTCGTAGTGGAATTTAGACATCTCATGGTATTTAGTGTGTAATATAAATTTCACACATTACGACAAATTGTATCATTGAAACAGTGACCCGAGGAGAATCACTTAAATAACTCTACACTGTTTGGTCACAGCCTAACACGTTTACACTTCGTAGACAATTAGGGCAAATTAACACTGATTTACATAATGAAGACCGAATAATATAATGTACATAACTATATCAGTTGTGTAGGTGTAATAACACTACGTATAGTTATATTTTTTCTTAAATCTTAAAAATTCTTGCTTGTTTGTCTTCTTAATTATTGTATTTTTTTTGTGATAAATGTTTTCGATTTTTTCAAAGTATATCGTCGTTAAATACAATTTTGAAATATCTATCTAAATTTCTATTACATATTTAAATAATGGTGCTTTATTTATGTTATTATGTACTTTTGTTATCGTTTTACTCTCAGATACGAAGCAGTTACTAAGATAAGCAGATATAATGTAGAGAATCAGCATTTGCACTAGTTGAGCTTTTAACTCAAGAAATGTATGTTTCATTAAACTTTGTTGGGTGGATAGTTGAAGCCGAGTTTACTGGGTACATTTAACGACTTCTTTATTATACAACGAAGCGACGACTGTCTTCTATTTGTTTTCAATTAGGAATAAAATTGTTCGCAATAATCATATTACGTAGATGAAGGTCGTTTGGTGACCCTGGTCTTGTGAAAAATGCAATAATTTTGTTTCTATGGATGTGAAGGATTTCTTGACCAGCTCGACAGGCTTCATTAATGATTTATAAATTATCTAGATATAAATTATGTGGATAGACTTTCTATAATTATAAACTACTAGTGGTCCGCCCCGGCTTCGCCCGTGGTACATATTTCGCAATAAAAGATAGCCTATATATAGCCTCCTTTCTCGGGTATCAAAATATCTCCATACCACATGCAAATTGGTTCAGTAGTTTAGGCGTGATTGAGAAACAGACAGACAGACAGAGTTACATTCGCATTTATAATATATGTATGGATTAACTTTTAAATAATTAATTAATCTATCAGAAATTGAAAGAATCTTTCGATTGTGGAAATCCGACATATTATTTTCACCCATCTCTTTTAGAATGTTCAATAGTTAATAATCAACGTACCAGAATATTCATAGTATCAATTTTATTCTGTTCATATTTTGTCAGTGTCTGATAAAAATATATTTTCTGAATGTTTAATCAGATTTTTATTAAACTCTTCAAAGGATTGCCATATGAGGAATTTAATTATAAGTTGGTAATGCATTGCAACTCGGTTACACTGCGAATTCAGTTCATTTATGTTTCGTATTACTAACAGAATTAAGTTATCGATAGTACAAAGTTTATTATTATTATTAGCGTTAGAAATAAATCTTTATCTATGGTTTATTGCTTTTATTATATTAATCTATAACTGCAATGTGATCCTCTATAATATTATTATACATATATATATTTTACCTGTCTCCAATTACTTACCAATTAAATGTATGAATAGGTCCTTTAACAACTTTGAATATTAGGTAAGACAAATGATCCGATTTGGATGGAGTTTGGCATAACAATAAATTATTATAAATGTCTGGTTTAGCACATTTCAACTGTGAACTGCATATTAAACAATATTTATTAAACATAGCGAGCATTTGTATATTTGTGCTCGTAAATCTTGGAACTTGCTGGACTAATTGCAAAAGGATTTCCGTCTTCTCTCTTTGTTAAGCCTTGTATAAATATTATTATTTGTTTATAGTAGATATATTTTAATTAAATATACTTTAACACATTTTCATATCGATTTAAACTCGAAACTGCATGTAAGGTATGTATACAACTTCAAAGTATTAACACTGTTATTTCTCGGAGCGCAAACAAACATTAAACATTAAATTCCGAGAAATTATAAAATCTTAATAAATAAACCAAATTATTTATTTTATTTGAAAAAGTATATAAGTATTAAGTACCTAACTAATTTCCAGAAAAACACCCTACATAAAGGCGCTTTGAATTGCCCTTGAAAAGAAATTCAATATTAATTTTCTTCAATTGTGTTGAAGTAGGATAGATTTCCTGAACACTTAATTTATTTTTTCAATAATAACTATTCTACCAACAACAATCTAAAATTTTTTAATGAAAATTTAAACATCATTACAGAAAAATCAAATGTAAAACTGTAAATTATTACAGAAACATTACTTACAAAACAATTATGGTTTCTCTCGAATGAAAACATAGTAAAGTTATTTAAACATAAATAAATCTGGAACGGATCGTTTTGGATTGTTTTCATTGCAATCTCTGCGGCGATGGAAATTCACTTTGCCGTGTTATTAAAACTATACTTTCAACATCTTCCATGTTTTGTACAATTATTCTGAATATATATTTGCTTCCACAAATATCCTGAACTAGCTGTGCTCCGCGGTTTCACCCCCAGTGCTCCGCTCCTGTTGGTCTCAGCGAGATGATATTATATAGTCTATAGCCTTCCTCGATGAATGGGCTATCTAACACCGAAAGAATTATTCAAATCGGAGCAGTAGTTCCTGAGATTAGCTCTATAATATTAGTATAGATATTTGCTTCCATAAATTACCGAATAATTCAAATTCCCATTCATATGAAAATATTTAGCACAACATTGGCGTATTTGTGAACATTCATTACCATACGTGATTAATAATAGTCACGCAGCAGAAAACGAAGTATGAACTATGAATATAGCGACCTTACTCCGTGGAGTAAATTATATACGGAATTACATTTCGTATTGAAATTTGAATTAGGTGTAATATTGAAACTAAGGGTTTTTGTAGTAGAGCAAATGAGCAAATGTGAAACCTTACTAAATGTTAGGGTTTATGTTAATTTAATAATCTGTAATGGGAATAGGCAATTATATAAACCTAAAATATAATTTGTTCCATATTATATTATGTACCATAATTTCAAGACAGTATTTTGAACCCCGGATATGACTCCAATCAACATAAAGGTACATGCGTATACTATAAATGTTAATGTGTTATTAAGGTAGTATGAAGTTTAGACATGAAAAAGTTTGGTATGAGTGCAGTTTGACCCAAAGTATGACCAGATACTTAATGAAAACTAGAAAAACATATGGATTTTTTTTCAGTTTATTCCTTTAATATCGCTCTATTATTATTATATATGTAGGTGTTATATGACAATATATAATAATCTATCATTTTATACCTAATTTCATTATTTGTTTTCCATACAAACATATTTCGCATACTTTAGAAACAATACTTCAAGTGGACAGTTTTAATAATCATTTCAAAAATAAGTGTTAGAAATTTTCATTTTCAATTTCAAACAAGCTAAATAAAATCTGATCTGAATAAACTCTAACACGATTTTTTCTTTTAGCAACAACAACAAGGATTTATTTTCTTAGTATTAATCTTATTAGAGCATCATCATTTTGACTTATCGTTGCGAAATAAAATGACACAGTATAGTAACAACCCGATAGAAAATAATCTCAGACCTTTGTCATCTTAAAAAAATTGTATCTAGAAAAAAAAATCAGTCAGACGTTCTTCTTGATCTAATAATTTTATTTCCAAAATGAATAACCAAATTATTAAATTATACATACACGAGTTATCCTACCTTACATATTATACATATCAATAGATAGTGTGGAGATTTCTTTTTCTTCGTTATAATATGAGTCTTTAGTCCATTAGCTCATATTTTAATTGGATTTGTGTTTATAGTGTGTAAAATCTCATGCTCTATTGTATTTGTGTTATGTTGACAATAAACGTTTATTTATTTATTTTTATTTATTTATACATCAGTTCGATACTGTTATAAAAATACTGGCACCCTTATTTTTATTGATATATAATTTATTTTGCAAATGCAAATGGTACCATGGCATTATTTCCATTAAAACTGCTTTTATTCATTAGGATACTCAATTACTCATATTAAATTTTTAACTAAATTGTGATTCAATTGTTACAAGTCTATAAATGTAATTCATAACAAATAGAATATTGAAAACAATATTTGAACATATTCTATGATATTAAATATTTTATATCATAATCACAAAGCGCTCCGTCTTTTAGTAATTTCAATTATTAATTTTTATTGTGGTTTCACAATTCTTGTAAGAATTCGCATTCATTATATATTCTTCTTTTCAGAATTGGCGAAAACTTTTATTCCAGTTTCATAACGCGCCTTTTATTGTATATTTTTGGGTTCCTTTGTTTTACACTTTAATTAATGTAAGCTTAACGAGCCTATAATTTGGAGGCCGCATCGTTAAGAGAATCTAGACACGCGGCAGCGTGTCAAGCCGAGTTCAAGCGAAGAGAACTGGCGAGCAGCAGCCGTGTGTATATTTACACGAACCATTTCGAGCCACTTTTCACCCCCTTATAACTCGAAAACTATTTAAGTTACGTAAACCAAATTTGGTACATATCAAGAGGACCTCAAGATAAACAAGAACCTTAAATTTCATAAATACAGATTAAACAGTTGCGTAGATATTAATATCCAAAAATCGCAATTTTTAAGACTGACTGACTTATATACAAAACCTAACCCACTTCCAGATGACCTAGAAAGTTCAAATTTTGTAATCAACTAGGTAATAGTGAGTGTACAAAGGAAAAAATCAGAAAATACTGAATTTATTTGTATTTAATTTTTTTTTCAATGACATTAATTTTGTTTGTATGGAAAAATGGAAAAGTTTAAAAAAATAGAAAATAGTATATTCACCTTACTAGTCTTAAAAAATAGATCAAAACTAGTCAGTGGCCGAAAAAAATTTTGAAATCCACCAATAAATGACTGAGATATAGATTATTGAAGTTTACATATTTTAGCGCGAAACATCTGTAGATTCGATGCGCCTCTGACATCACACTCACTCGCGCTAGTATCGCTAGGGTGGATTACTTCGATTGCATGATTTCTTTATTCAAAACTGTTATTAAACGTAAAATAAAAGAAAATTTTAATAAAAATATTGCTCATACAGTTAAAAATAATATTATATAATTTTACATATTCACATTTATTTATTCTTTATTTATGAGTGTTTAGTTTAGTTTTAATTTCAGTGTACCTAATGGAAGAAGGCTTCGTCGAGGGTCGAAATGATTTAATTTGCGTAATATTAATATAAGTGAAACATCTTTAGGCGCGTTTAGAGTAAAATTTCAAGATCGCGTCATGGCAATACCGTAACGTCATGGAGTAAGGCGACGATTCTTCTACAACGATCTTTTTGCATCTTGGTAATAGTGGTAGGTAATAGTGTGTGTACAAATTCACACTGGATGTTTAGAAAATCATGTAATCTTTTAAACAGAAAACGAGTTTAAAAAATTGCAGATAATGACGGGGCAATGTGCGCTGACATTCATAACATACAAGAAAATATAGAAAATAATACTAAACAAACCATACAGAGAAACCGCAAGAAAAAAAAATCGTACATAAAAAGTATTATATTCATAAAGTAAATAAAATTTGCAGAGTAATTTTCTGTAGGTACAAAAAGTAATGATATCCCACCAAAAACATAAATGTAAAAATTGGAGCCGAGTTCAATCGTTGACTTAATTTGCCAAAAAAAGAAATGAGATCTAAAAGTGTGCCAAGTTCTGCAGACAGTCCAGAAATTAATATACAGAGATGTATTAAGTTCTTAGGTTGACTGAAAACTCAATTGTTTTATTTTCCCTTAGAGAACAATGTTTATTCCAAAATATAACTCTTTTAATTTGAATAATTTAATTATTTTCACAAAGCAAACAACTAATGACCTATTGAACCCCATAATTTAATGAGGCTAGTTTTTAGAACCTCACAAAATATAAACAGTAGGCATCTAAAACTAGCCTCATCAAATTTATGGGGTTCAATAGGTCATTAGTTGTTTGCTTTGTGAAAATAATTAAATTATTCAAATTAAAAGAGTTATATTTTGGAATAAACATTGTTCTCTAAGGGAAAATAAAACAATTGAGTTTTCAGTCAACCTAAGAACTTAATACATCTCTGTATATTAATTTCTGGACTGTCTGCAGAACTTGGCACACTTTTAGATCTCATTTCTTTTTTTGGCAAATTAAGTCAACGATTGAACTCGGCTCCAATTTTTACATTTATGTTTTTGGTGGGATAATATACCTACATAAAGCGAATAAGCATGTTTAATATGAACGTATAAGATTTGCAAACGAAACTGAAATTTTCTTGGAAATATAGCTCAGCAATATAATAGAATGTTATATGAATAAAAATAACGAGGTATTCTTGAGTCACTTATCCTTTTAATTGAATGCTGCGACAAGTCGGCGCCTTACGAAGGAATTATGTTACTATGGTTATGATAAAACCCCGTAGGGCTCGCATAAAAACTAACTACGGAAAGTGGGCTGAGGTCAGCTAATTTATTATTTATGTTTGCGTTAATTATGCGTTAAGCAAGGGTCGGTCTGCTAAAATATAATAATGCTTATTTTAGAATATGCGTAGGCATTTAAATGTTTGTAAGGCTGAAGTATGGGAATGCATGACCATTTATCACTAAGTACATATTATAAAATAAAGTCGCTTTCTCTGTCCCTATATCCCTTTGTATGCTTAAATCTTTAAAACTACTCAACGGATATTGATGCAGCTTTTTGTAATAGATATAGTGATTAAAGAGGAAGGTTTTAGTATATAATTTATTCGGTTTTAGACAAAGCGGGCGAAGCCACGGGCGGTAATATAGTTTGATAATAATTAAATCTTTTGATGATTTATGTACTTGTTGTATTTCAAGCACATAATAAATTAACCTCATTAAATGAGGGATATAGATACAACAGCCAATCTCTAAAATAAAACATTCCGAAATTTTTAATTAGGTCAGAGTCGTCAAAATGAACTGTAGTTTCATTTTTTTAAAGATAACCTAAGGGCTTTGCATTTTCCTGATGTTACCTAGTTGGTAGCTTAAATCCCTAATTAAATAGTAAGTAAAAATATTTTTTTGTTTTGTTTCTTAAGTGGTTTCTTAATTATTCGGTTCTCTATTTAAATTGAAATATTATCTATAAAACTAAATTACTTGTAAAATACAATAATTAAAATAATTTTAATGTCATTAACTGTACAGCATTGGAATGATTTTCGTCCATTTCATTTATCAAGGAACAATTATAATTGATTAAGCAGAAATGAATAAATTATTGCCTTACTCAAAGTGTTTCTAAGAAAGTCTAATCAAAATCATAGCTATCAGTTTTAATAATAGAATCTTATTAGGCTTATTACATAGATATTAATTTGCCGCTATTCCAAAGCTGAAATATTTTTAACATATATAGAAATATATAAAAATAATTTGCCGCTATTCCAAAGCTGAAATATTTTTAACATATATAGAAATATATAAAAAAGTTAAGTATCCTTCTAAAACTATGCTTATTAGGTTGGAATAGAATTTGGTACAAATATTGGCTGTAGTCTACAATAGCTTGTCTTTTTTTAACCCATAAAACGAGCGAAGTCACGGGCTAAAACAAATACGTGTGATATTTGCAAAGTAATACTTACTAGTACTAGTTTCGCAATATCAAAAATTTGTGATTTTTGTATTAAAAAAAAACAATTTTAGCAGGATTATGAAAGTAATGGACCCCATTAAAAGGGTGCACTCAAGTTTCACTCACACTGATGTACTACTGTAAAGTCTGCGCAAATGCTAGTTCCTCTTAAGATCGCTCTGACCGAAATACGGCCATTAATGTGTTTACTATCAGCTTACATTTCATAAACTTCAAATTTAACACAATGCTGGGGTCAGTTTCCTAACATTTGAGAATTATCTATAAGTTTTTAAGCCTTTTTAATATGATAAAAATTTACATTTAGTCAATATTTTTATAGGTTCATTTTCGCTGTCTTTTACATAATACATTTTATTATTGCGAATAAATCCTTCCCTTTCTTAAAATAATCTATAAGCTTTTCCTGTAGAAAACGTTTTAGGAGAAATTGTTTTTTTTTTTTTAATTCTAGTCAATAATGTTGAAAACCGTATAAATATTTTGTCAAATCGGAGTTCTAAAGCTTAGAAAACATATAGGCAATAATAGTTAAAAAAACAATAATAACATTGTTCAATTCAGATAATTTAAATACAGCATCGAACGATTTCTATGTCAATTGAAATTAATATACCGTCTATTTACAATTTAATCGCTTCATTTTGTGGTTAAGCTGTTAAAGCATTGCAATGCCTAGTTATTGTTTCCGTTTGAAATACTCGAAACATTGGAGAGAACAGAGTGCCCTATTAATGGCAGAACTAAAGTGATTCATGTAGCAAATAGCCACTACTGTACACAGTAACGACCCTCTATGCTGTACGCTTTTTAAAGTTCAGCCATTTCAACAAAATGATATTTGTAATTTCTGTATTCGTGTTCAAGGTTCGAGTGATTGTGTTTTGCGCTTTTGAAATAAAAATAGCTATACTGGGACGGTAAGATAATATGTCTTTAAGCAGCATTATTTCCAGTGTGGGAACGTGATGACGCTAGACGAGCTATATACCTACCTCTGTCATTTTCATATTGGAATTAATGCTGCTGTGGTTACCCCTCCACTTTTTTGCACGTTAGATTGCTTTGGTACCCAATCAGTAATAATATAATGATAGGAAAAGTCGGATTTAGAAAGTCTCTACATTAATTTCATGTGATTTGATGTATATGTTACAGTCAAAACCCTGAACCAGTCAATAACGTTATTGACCGGTAAAATCAGTTAATAAGGATATTGACTAAGGGCGTCGGTTAATATCCTTATTAACTGATTTTATCTGATTAAACCAGTTAATAACGTTATTGACTAAGGGCATCGGTCAATATCCTTATTAACTGATTTTAAGTCGAGACATCTAGTCAATATAGGTTTTAACCGACGTGCCCAGTCAAAACTCATAAAAAGTTAAGGACGTTAGTGAAATTATACTAGAAAATCATTTAAAAAGGTTCATAAAACTTTTTAAAGTGCAATATTTTGAGTTTTATGTTTTATTAATTAATTCGGGGTATTGTTTGTAAACTGCAACCGCGCGAGAATACGTGCCCCAAAATATTTTAAATAAGACGCTACGAAATTCCAAAGCATGTGCAAGAAACACTTGCTTAGTGCAGATTTCAGTGACGGTGCTGTACTATTTGAAAGTCGCTAACGAGAGAGTAAATAATTGTAAGGGCAAACTATACACTCCTCCATAGATTCAAATTTGCTTCAGTTTAAATTGTTTTGTGTATTGTCAACTGATCTTAAATAATTATTCTTATTTTCAACAGAAAAATTATAAATTCTGAGTTTAGACTTGCTTTTTAAACCTTTTACTTAATAATGGTAAAGGGAAATGATGAGAAAATAATTTACTGTAGAAGTTATGCGACCCCTTACTCATTATAAAAAGTCAACATGCTCTAATTAATATATTCCGCCACTTTGATATGGAAATTCCTTGAGGGCGTGACCAATTAGTTCCGAAACAAGCTCTTCCATCACAAAAAACAATATATTTATAAGAGCAGTGTTTTTAGTGGGTAAGACCTTCGGCTTTAATCAAAACATTGGAAGTTCTAGACTAGACGAGTGTGTAAAAACGTAATTGATTGTTCGATTTATCTGCTCTATAAATTATCAAAAAAAAAACAGAAATCTTGCTTTAATATTATGATGAACTTAATTTTATATAATTACATACAGATCCACAAGGTAATCTAATATAAGCTTGTTAAAAACATCGTGACCGACAGGTTGGTTGGTAGTGGCCCTGCCTTCCAAGCCAGACGACCTCCGGCTTGGAAGGCAGGGCAGGGTTGGATTCCCACTCGGGGCAAATATTTCTGTGATAATGTTTGCTCTGTGTCTGGATATTAATTATTTAAGTAGTAATTTATTTAATACCTATTATATACGTATGTTTATCAGCCATCTGGTTTCCATAATACATGCGAAAGCTTAGTATGGGATCAGATCGTGCCGAGCGTGAAAATTGTCCTGAAATATTTATTTATCGTGTGGCACGTCCAAAAACTGAAAAGCTCACACCACTTTAAATAGAAAGCACTCACTTTTTATATGTAAATCAATTTCTTATCATATTAATATATTGAATTTTACTGCGTTTCCGTGCATCCCGACTCACTTGAAGCTTTCAAGCGTAACTTAATGACGTCACCGTTCAATTTAATTACTTTGAAACAATTGAGAGCAGTCATGGATTAATTTGTCCCTCACGAACAAAGTATTAATATTTTTTTTTTTATTTGAATCACTGAATATGTCCACTTACAAGTGCAGCTGGTTAAAATATTTTTTGAATATTCTGTTGATTCAAGATATTTTATCTCTGCGTTTAAAAGTTATAAATGTTAATATTCCAACATTTCGTACCGTCACATCATATCTCTGTATAATAATTAAAAATCTAAAATGTAAGATAGTTAGAAATGTTAATTACTAATAGCAGTATTGGCAATTATTTACATTACCTACTAATAATCACAGAATTTCGGATAATTCTAGAAACAGCTCTTAATCTTGTCCTAAAGTAACGAACCCAATAGATTGGTGTAGTATTTCAAAACGAAAGCGTCTGTTAAACGTGAGTCCTATGAAATGAAATTGCCATATTTGGAATACGACTCTGACCTTTAGACCGAAGCAATACGATATCAGCTACTTTCAATTTACTTTATCCAATGGTCATAGTTTCATATTCTAGTTTTTACACACACATTTTACAATTTTTGTACTAACTATTCTTTATCTTATAGATAAGTAATAACAATTAAGAAAATGTCGTATCTTTTTTGTCATAATAATATTATGTATATCTATAGGTGGTCTATTATAGTCTGTAGTCATTTAGTTTAATATTATAGCTTTACATATCGATATAGCCCCAAAGCTCGTTAGCATGGCTGATGCAACCTTACGTTGATCGATTTGGCACAAACATAGATCATTGTTAGACATAAACCCATCAGATCTCAATTGTTTTAATAGCATAGACTGTGGCTAATCCAACTTATAAGTGCAGTTTATTCATTGGATTATTCAAGGTGGTTATGTAAAAACACAGTGTAAAAATAATTCAGTGTTTTGAAGAACCGTGTAAAATAATTCAGTGTTTTGAAGAACAGTGTAAAAATAATTCAGTGTTTTGAAGTTTTAACTAAAGGGCTAAAGAATGATTATACGTCAGTGTGTCTCGCTATTTCGCAAATGACGGTACAGTTTCTTCACGCTTAAATTTAGACGATTTGAGAATCGTAAACAAATGTACCCCAGATGTACACATAGACAGTTTCGGATAGTTATTTACAGGCACTTTCTTGGCTTCAGATGTGGATTTCTTATAAACTTCTGGAGTTAAGTTTTCCCTATTGAAAGATATACTCTCTTTTTGTATTCAGTCTCTTTGTATATAAAACTCTTTACAAAAGTTTTTATGAAATTGAAATAATTCCGTTTACCTGTACTAACTTACTCTTTAGATTTACGAAAAAGATTAAATGTTACTTTTGCCATTATGCGAATGCTTAGAATTTTTTTCTGAAAGGAATATTCTTACAAATAAATATTTGCGCATAATAAGATCAAATACAGAAATGTATTCCTTTATGAATTTTGCTATTTGTTTACTACATTCAAATTAAAATGCCAAGTTTTAGTAACAGCTACATAAAAGTCATTGATCAAAGAAAAGATTTCACGTTTAATTTTCTTGATACTATAAAGTAAACTCATCAGTTTAATTTAAACAGTTTTAAAACACATTAATACGCAAGTGCTTTCAACTTACGAACCGCAGCTTAAGCCAAACCAAAGTTTTCAATTATCGTTCGAATTGAAAAAGTGAAATCGCTCGTTGGTGCCTCATCAACTTTTACTGCTCAAAGATCCGCGATAAGCCACCTCGTTACTGATATTCCGTAGACGACTCTGACCCAGAACGTGGCTGATTGAAAATTTACTTTTCATTTAACTAATTAGGTTTGTAATGAAAAATTAGGACGGATAGTGTCGTTTTGTGCTAATCTCTTTTTTTCTAATCTATCGTTAATACGCTGATTTTTTTGTTTTCACTTAGGTTATGTTTAGATATATAATTCAACATACATAATATTGTCCTACAAATTACGTAATAAATATTTGAGAACCATCAAATCAAAAAAATTTATCCTTGTTACCTCTGTTAGCTACCACAATCGAGAGTTTCGTACAGGAAATTATTGGGCGTCTCATCAAAATAAAGCTACAAACGGAAAATTAGCTTGATAGTAGTCACTTGCAAAAATGGGTGATGGATCCTGAACTATTATCAAACCGTCGTAAATTTACAGTCGAATATTCTAAAGTTAGTAATTATATAAAAATGTCTTGCACTTTTTTGGGGATAGTATTATGTTGAAATAAGTTGCTTTAGCGAAAATTTACCCTGTATTATATTATTCATAAAAATAACGTATCGTTAAATATGTACATAACCTCCATAGTACCTAACGCTAGCACATAATATGAAATGTGTATTCAACAGTGTCTACCAGGGCAATATCAAGTTATGACTTATCACATTTATTGGCTTCTAGCTTTCTTCCCGCGGTTCTTCTCGCGTATGCTTCACTATAATATACCCACAACCGTCCTTCGTAAATTTGTGTTTCACACCAACTTCTTGACGCTTTTTCTATGGTGCAATTCAGAAATGTATAATTACTTAAAGGTATTTTGTTGTTTAAACGGGATAAACAAACATAAAAATATTAGTATTTACATAATCTAGGGATTTAATATTATAGACATAAGGTATACAAAAAATTACGAAGTTTATTAGGTTTAGATTAAGTAAACCTTTGGAACTTATTTCTGGCGTGTGATCTCAAAAGAATTTCTGATTACGCCCGAATTTTCACAATAATATGTACTTCGGTTCGGTAAGCAAAAAACACAAAGTATTTTTATACATCATATTAAGTTTTCTTATTCGTTCTTAGAACGTGGTGGTATCATATACAAGAGCTCAATAAAACACCAACATTTTTCATCAACAAAACATTCTCTTATTTTTATTTTAGCTGAGATAAATGGTAGATACGCGGCCGCTCATCATTTTTAAGGATCCGCACTATAAAGATTCTCTTTGTCAGATTCTCAATAAAAAATAGATATTTTACAAAAATTTATGTCATTCATACAAAAGAAAAAATACCTAAAGGTAATATGGAAGGCAACGCAAAAGATCAGAAAAGTGTGAAATTTCATTCTTACTTATTATATTTTGTATAATATGATGAATTTTATTACAACATAATTGAATAGAACAAAACCATTTAAGTAAGTAATATAATAAAAAGTAAGTATTGTCCAACTCGCACTTGACCATATTATTTATATCCCTGTCTAGAATAGTTTACTAGAACAAACGTAATAATAGTTGTCCCACGAAAATGTTTATCTATTCAATAACCAAGATGCTATTGGCATGGAATTTTAGAAATGTGTGTTGTGTAATTTTATAGATACCTATTAGATAGATACATATGTATTTTCAATATCATAGACTACAAAACATGCTTCACGTTCGCTGGATATTCCTGAATACTCTCAGATACACTCTGGCTATTAAATGCCGGTACAATTTTACCCTAGTTGAAAATTGAACTAACGCAGTAGACCATAAACTCCATAAATACACAGTGTAAGGAAACAATTTACGAATGAACTATATACGATTTTCTCCTTATTCTAAACCTCCTTATTCTCCTTATTCTAAATAATATTATATAGTCATATGGGCAGAATGTAAAATTAACTTTAACATTTACACATGTACAGATTTTACCTGTTTTCCGTCCTTGATAAAGAACCCGTTCGGACCCGGAGGTTGGAAATAATAGATATATTATAAAATGCTTAAACTTCGGCTTGGAACATCCTTTTTCATGGAAATTTCATGGCCCATGGGAAAGCCATTAACGCCATTAAGTTCAGAGCTTATACTTCGAAATTTACTAGGTATTTTCACGATAGATACTTCATTAATACATACATATTATTTTTATCCGAATCCGTATATTATGTGTTACATTGTAGTAATACATTCGAGGAATTTGTCAACATAATGCATTAATATTGTAGAGTGAAGTAGACGGCATGAATTGGATTATCACTTCATGCTCACAAAAGGCATTATATAAGTACAATTTTATAATATACGACATAATACATACAGGTGATGAGATCGAACACCCATAATAAACCTATTTCCGTATTTCGCTCCCAAAACTCTTTAAGAAAGCAAAGCATCTGAGTCTATTCACTTCATTTTTACCTTACAATCTTACTTGTCTTTCGCTTCTTAAAAGTTAAAAGCTTATTGCTTTGACTGCATGAAACCCAATTGACGTTCCAATTGAACATTGAGGGATTCAATTTCATACATATTTTACTGCTACAAGGTACAGCATAAGGACAAAGGTATCTTTCACAGAACTATTACATGTAGCAAACTAGTAGATCTATCAAACGTCAATGTGTCCCCGGCTACGGGGAAATATCTGGTTATAGAGTTATAGAATTGAAATTCAATTTACCGTACGCTACGTAATTCTCATTTTCCGGTTCGTCTGTGTTGATCTACATATTGCTTGTAATAACATCGCAATATTATCGTAGAATTTTCTGCTTTTAAGCATTTTAAAATTGGAATAATATTTGACGTTTTAGATATTTATTACCTCTTAAATGAGGTGTTGATGTATAATCTGTGATTGATCCTGACTGAATTACAATAATGGATTTTAAGTTAATAATAAAAATATTATGAATTTTTGCCTTTATGGGATTTTGGTTTTTCATAGGAGGAGGAGGAGGTAGGTAAATGTCTGTACCTCGTTCCACTGAAATTATTATTAGTTGTCTGAGGTTTGCCAATTCAAAAACAATTAGAACAATTAGAAATTTAGGGAAACTGAAAGACTTTTGATTTGAGTTTAATTTTGACAGACTTCTTAACGAATAAATTAGGTAATCATGTTAAAAATAAATTAATAATAATTATATATATAATAATTTTGCAACTGTTGACCACGTTCCGTTCTTCATTTAAATTGCGCAATCCAAAACCTTTTTACTCTAAAATTGTGTGCAATTTGTAATATTATTCTCTCAATACATAGAGTTTATCCAGAATGATTCGTATAAAGGATACAATGCGCAATGCTTCTATTGTAGTATTTTGAATGCTTGAAACTTTAATCTTGTATTGAACCCTCTGTGAATACTGAACAAAATACACCATAAATGGTTTTGTGGGAATATTGAATCAATCAATTGAATACCGTTCCTTCGCTTTATTTAACTCATAGTTGCATAATATATATTTTATATACGAAATTAATGTTATTCTAAGGATTACATTTTCTCTAGTTCGCTTTTTAGGTGAAATAACGATTGGTTTTGTTTTCCATTAGTGAAAAAGTATAATCAGAGTTTTTTATACTGCATTGCCGCATCAAGTTTCTTCTGGACCGAAACTTGTTTAAATTGATTACAAAATTCCACTTGAACAAGCACGACAGGGATTTGTTTAAAAAACCTAATGGAAACCTAAGTTGAATAGATTAAAATTTATTTGCTGATTTAGCTGTGATTTTCTAACAATCTCTTAAAATAAAAGTACCTACGTTCAGGTAAACCGTAAAATATTCCTAAGCCTAATTGGATTACTTTTTACATCTTTATTTCAAAGAAGAACAAAATCTGAGAAATAAGTTATATTTTTTTCAACGACTGGTCAATGACCTGGATTATCCTGTCCTAGGGGGGTTACGGGGTAGGGGTTCGATACGCATTACCGGAAATATTATGTAAAGACATTGTGTTGTCTTTTTAGCTTTATCTAGTTTTCCACTAAAGAGCTGTGTAAAATACGCAGAAACATTTAATAATTAGTCACACATTGTTTTGTTTCCTTGCTAATTAGTGGAGGATTTTTTTCAATACATACATTTATAGCTATTTCAGTTATTTTTATCTCATCCCTCTGAAGTCTGAGCCCTAATCGAAATATTTTCGGAGAAGCGCATCAAGCGTTTATTCGGCTAATGAATGTTAAGTCTTCCGTGAATTTATCTAATTAGTACAGCTGACTGGATCTCGTGATGGTACGTACTTTTTAGTTTTTTTAAATCTTTTATCCTGATTTTACAGTTTATGAAACAATTCACTGTGTTTATAAGAATTTTATTTATTGATTGGTAAATATTGTTTGTTTTATTTTGAGTGGTGATTTAAAGTTTTATTTTATTAAGCATTCTTTTTTTTTTTTTACATTTTACATACATTCACAAAATCTTTTTTTTATACAAACATTTTGATAAATTGTCATCAGCAATACATGGAAATCATTGACCATTTAGAAATGCGTGATGTTAGTTTTTGATGTTTCTTCGGTAGTTACGTTATTTTGTAATATTTCTAAAGAAAGTTTGAGCATACATGTAGGTCTTAAAAACCACTTCGTGTCCTAAATCCCATTCAAATTGTTTAATAGGTCGACAGCATACGGACGAACTGCAAACTTCGCTGCTGTAATTACTACGATTTATACCAAGACTAGCTCAGACACGCAACCTCGACTGTTCTCAAACGAATATCCAGTCATTATAATAATTATACCATTTTCGAAAAATTGATTCTCATAGGTATTATAATTGATAATCGATAGGTCGTTTTTATTAAAAAAATGTTTATTTATAATATTGGTATAGGCATACGACTCTATATTTTAGGTACATACGTAGTTTATTAATTGATCCTTTACAAAATTGACCTGTATTAAACAACGATATTCCTTAAAAATCGTAGAAAATAATCTACAAAAGTATCTTGTAGAACGTATCTATAGGTACGATTATGGCCCGAGTTGAATAGAGTAAGTAGGGGTCTAATTGAATCGCTTCGGTCCTGCAGCTTTCAGAGGCAACTACTAGCCGAATAAATACATACATGTCTTGAATACGTATTTGATATTACGTTACGGGAATGCAATCTCTGCTTCTTTATAAATCATAGTTAATAGTTATAAGTATACACGAAAACAAAATACGTGACACACATTGTATAAAGTCACTTTTGTGAAAGAAATGTTTAAAAAATACAGACATACAATAATAATTTAAAGGTGCGAATGCTTATACAATAAGTATGTTTTAGTTAGGTTAGTAACTATTTAGGAAAATGTGAGTGATGAGAATTATGAAAAAATTGTGAAACATTTTTTTTTAGGTAAGTACATAATTACGCTGTAAGTTCTTAAATCCCTACATAGTATAAACAAAGTCGCTTCCTCTGTCCTTTTGTATGCTTAAATCTTTAAAACTAAGCAACGTATTTTGATGCGGTTTTTTTAATAGATAGAGTGATTCAAGAGGAAGGTTTTAGTACATAATTTATTAGATTTTAGACAAAACGGGCGATAAGCTAGTCTGGTATAAAAGATAATACTTGGTATATTACTTGGGCGCGCCGGAGTAAGCAATCACCATCACAAGCATCAGATGATTGCTATTTTTCTAGGAAAATAGAATTATGTAGATACTTTTGAAAAACATATTCTCGTATCTTTGTTCAGATAAATTCTGCGAACATTGTATTTAATTTACTCAGACACTAATAGAAATTCATTATTTTTTCATTCATTTCCATAATACTAGGAAACCTATATGTAAACGCTTTTAAAAGAAAATTATCTGCTTAAAAAAATATTTACGTTTCTGTGTAAAATACTTCAGAGCAGGATTGAAATGGTTGAATATTTTATGTACATGTTTTCGCGATGCGTCCTTTAAAAACAAATACCAGCTATAATAATTCTACCCTTTCCCTTCGAATCCTAGATTGCCATACAGATCAAATCGCAAAGGTAACATCCGTTATCCTTTACTATTATATGGCGTAGGTAATCTTTATAGGGCCTTGCTGCGTTGTATACTTACAACCTCCTTTTACAAACACGTGTAAGCTCAAGGTTTTATAGGTTATTTTTAACTTTTATCGATGTTCCTTAAAAATTCAGGCCATTACAGTATTATACTATATAGCTATATACAAAGATGTTTGACCCTGTGTCGAATTCTGGACACATAATTTGTAGTCTAAAACTAAAGAGTCAAGGGTTTTATTTAAATGTAACTGACGTATGTAGACAATATGATATTATACACCTCTAGGCATGGCCCAAGGCGCAACTGTTGACCCTGTCATAATACTTAGACTGCGTTTTCATAAAACTCGTTGTAAATCATCATACAACTAAGGTCCTAGATTTATACGGCGCGAAATATTACTGCGTTAAATAAACACGCGGAAACAGTAGACGGTTTTAAAAATAGAGAAACCTGGTTTACTTAAATCGGGTCATCTCAGTGTGGTTCACTTGGTAAAGGCGAAGCTTTATTGGAAGATAAAAATAATGTAAATTGTTTATGATAGTTTTGAGAATCTTAATAGGTATATTCTTGCATCAACGCGCATACTTGATGATAATAATTATAGCTGATATTATGATATTCTGTACCAAACAGTTATTTTAGCTCAGAATATACCTCAGCTTTTTTTCTATTCATAACTGTTAAATTCATACCTTAATGAAAAAGCTTCTTTTAATTCATTCATAATATTGCACTTTAAGGGTGCATCAAGTTATATTTATTGAAAATGTTCCTTTATCCCTAATTAATATCAAATCGATATCGGATATATTTTATGGGCAAAGAAATACCCGAAAATAGTTTATTATATTGAACTTTTGTCATCGATATTCTATGAATGTACACCAAGTAACTATAAAGGTGCGAGGGTGACCCAATTCGTGTTGAAGTATACTCAACTAACATTAAAAAAATATTTCATCAGGCCCTTTTCATATCTACCCTTTGAAGCCATATTATATCCCTTATAGATTACAATAATATCAAATCAGTAAGTATTTACGTCACACGTATATAATATCTTCCCCACCTCACGGATTTAATTTTTAAAATTAAATTATTTTAAACTCCGTTTAAGATCTTACTAAAGACTAATTTCTAAAACATAATCTTTTCATCAGCTTTTACTTTTTAAACCAATGTTACCACACTACGTCTTTATTATTAGAGATAGATATAACTACGAACATTAATATAGGTTTTTCCCGCGAAGTTCCACAGCCAAGCGGAAACAATAACCAACACACGCCTACACTCGTTATTGCATTCGCCGTAAGCTATACTCTGAAGTAAAATGAATTTCTGCGGCCGAATACAAGCGCAAATAATAGTAAGGATTCATAGGTTTTATTATTTTGAAACAACTGAAGATACTCCAACTTCAGGTTTAAATTCAATTATATTAATATTTCCGTAGACACTTTTAATCGTTTGTTTTTTTTAGTACCTTCTTCGATCTCTTCAGATATTTTCAACATCAAAAAATAAAAATCTCTATTTTTTTTATTTATTGATCTTGTAGAGTTCCTATACCATAATTTTAAAATGTTTTATAAATAAGAACCAAAACGTGTTTGAAGTAACGCATCAATGCACCGAATCTAAATTTTTACCGACTAGAGGAAGCAGAGCTTAGAAAAAGGAATATTTTATGCCACTTGAATCAGTAAGTATTCTCGATATTTAACGACACCGTCTAGAATCAAACATAGGTGGTCAAAACTCGAGTACGAAAAGCTTTCATTTTAATGGTATTTAATGAATATAGAATAGTTAAAAATATAAATAAACATAAAAATTGAGTTTCACATACTGTATTATTCTCGTAAAATAAGGAACACTAAAAAGGGTAGGTTGTAAATCAGTATTAAATTTTAAGCTGCAGTTTCCTAGCAACATATTTCCAACATAAGAACGCACTGATTTTCATAACACAGGCTTACAATGCTTATGTGGAGACTCGAGAGGTTTCATGTTTTGTTATATTTATAATAGGTATAATATAATATTATTTTTAAACAGAAGAAAGTACTACATATATAATATAACAGCGAATTAATCTCTAAAAACAACAAACGAACAAAATTAGATATTAGGACAACACAATATTACCATAACATTATGCAAATACGTAATATTCAGTTAATAGTACAAGCTCTTAACTTCTATTATATAATGGGCAACTTTTGCTTTGTAGTGGTTATTCCACACCGATGAATGTTGCTCATCGCATTAATACCCATCATAACCGATATTTCAATTTATATTCAACATGTTTACTGAAATGATTCCGTTACAGATTACGTATTAAGGTAACAACTACTATATTTGTACTGAAATGAAGAATAGCTTCTATTGCTACAAATTTGACTCCTACTATTAAAACTATTACTGGCGTAAAAGCTTTCTGAGTTTCAAAATATTACATCATGCATTTTTAAAAACTTCGTAGAGGTGTTCTTCTAAAACACTAAAAGGTGCCTATGAAAAACATTATATTTCTGAACGCATAATCTCCACACTCCACACCAAGAACGTAATCCACTTTTTCCCAATATTAGTCATAAAATCAGAAATTATGTTGTTGAACTGACTTGTAAGAAGAATTTCCCGGCACGCGAAGTGCCTTGAGGCTCTTTGATACTCCTAACTCCGCCTTGATCAGAATGCGTTAGAAAATCCTTGATTGTATGGAAACTATGCGTTATATTATGCCTTTTATTTATCCACCTTTCGTGATCGAAATACCCAACCTGATTGAACAGGAAAAAGGGTAAATTACCAAGAATTGTTAGTTGGTTATTCTGACTATAACAATATACAGGTAATTTACTTTTAAATCCAACTTTTATGTGTCTGTAGAAATATTATTTATAGAACAACATTATGGAATATAAGCACCGTTCTCATTTTCTCAGCAAAGAGCTCCATATCAGTATGTATATAATATTATATAGTTGAGCTTAAATCAGTTGGTGATGGAAATCTCGATGGAATGGCATAATATAATTATATCTTCTATAATAAAGTTTTGTAGCTAACGCATATAAATTACATACAAACAACATTACGAAGAGCAGGTGGTTACGCCCTGAAAATACTCACGAGTAAAACCCAATCTTTTATTAGCTTCGCGGTAACCGCTCTCAAGATGCGGTATCCATTTAATGATAGCTCATTCGAATATATAAACTCGGTAAGATGTTGAAAAAAATGGTTCACCAAATTGAATTGGGGGAAAGAACAAAATATATTTTTATTTTATTTACGCTTATCGGTTGTGAGAGTAAACACGTGCTTTCACAAAGTGATTCTTACAAATTACAATGATCGGTTAAGCGTATCCTCAACATTGACGCGTGTCAGAGAAAGGTTTAATAAAACCAACAAGTAGGTATATGAAATATACTGTGAGAAAACTTAAATAGAACAAAATATAGTGACAAGTGGCACAGATAAGACTAGTGAATAAAATCAGACTCTCGAATTAGGTTGCCTGTACCTCAACGCCCTAAAAATTACTTATCCATTATTTATGAATCATTTTTTTAAGTTAAAACCAAATCGAAACTAATGTCACTGCCAATGTTCCAAAATAATAATGTTCCATTTTTGTAATCATAATAATTATTATGTGTCCAATATAGCGTCCATTATCTATCTACTTGTATTATTTACAAATAAATACCTGCCATTTTTTCGGTTTAAAAGAAGAGACTAGATATAAAATAAATCAATACCTATCTAGGAAAATTACACAACGACGAGAGCACGCAATAAAGCTAACATTAAAATAAGTACAAGAAACCTGTACAATACATAGTTACTAGTTTTAAATTTTGTAAAATATTGACTCGTTTCGACAAATAAGAAATTTCAATGTGCAATTTAACAGTTACGAAGTTAGTATGCGCAAATAAAGGTACCAATACAATTGTAAATAACCCGAAGGACTATTCGTTGGCTGTCGCCAATTTTCCGTAGCTTGTTTGCTTTCATTCTGTTTTCTTTCAAACCATAAAGTTGCTATACAATAAAAGCTATAAATGTTAACCTATATAATGCCATTAACGATTTAAAAGTTAATTCTTTTAAGACAGCACGACTTCCGCGTTTATGTAATTAAAAGTGGGATAGAAAGGATACTGGGTGATATGTTGAAACTTAATTCCAACAAAGTTCTGTGCCAACAACCATACAAATGTATTGTGATTCTACATATTAACTTATTGAGCAGCAACAGCATATCGATCTGACAATTTTCACACACCAACAGACACCAACGAATGAGCGATTAATATGACATTTTAACGGGCTTTGATAAAATGCCAAGTAGCAACATGACATGCACATGTACCTACCTAAATACATGTCAAATATTTAACTCACAATTATATCACTTCAATATAATATACTAATAATACCTATTAAGCTGAAAATTTGTTTGCTCAGAAATTATACCCGCCGCGCAATTCAACATAACCGCACTGCGCGATACAAATTAAAGTAGGTACCATCCGGCATCCACACCACCTAGATGCATGGCGTTCGTCTTCTGCGTTTGCAGAAGGCGCACAGACTGCACGCGCAGTTGTTGAATAAGTTACCAGCTTCGGTGTTTCTAAATTATTACGACATAAGCACATTCAAGAAGAAAGCCTAATTCCTCTCTTAAAAACCAGCAAAAAGCTTGTAGAGTCCCTGACACTGCGAACGCTCATGGGCGACGACCACCTTGAAGAAGGTGAGTTGTCTGCTCTTTTGCTGGATTTGACATAAAAAAAATAGTTGCAAAAAATACTATTTACCGTTGGATTGCACGTGATATCTAACCAAAAAAAAAATCTTTTGCATGGCCATATAAATTATGTTTCTATCGAATTGAACTAAATGTTCATAACATAGGTACTCATTTTTATAAAGAAATTTAATATGTATCTACTAAGGTGTCCCTGGGTGTCCCAATAAAAACTTTACTTATATAAAATTCATGTTCGCTTGTTAAAATTTATACGTAGTTCTGAAAAGTCCCTGTAACGAACGCTGCTAAGAATTCATAGCGATCATAGAAATGGTGTTAACATTGTTATTTAGATTTCTATGGGTGTAAACGTAGATATACTATTGTTAAATAAAGTAGGATTTTTAATGGTATATAATTATGTATATAGTACTACATTGTGTCCTAGCTAATAATTAATATGAATGGGAAAGTAACTCTTGTCTGCCTGTCTCTCCTACCCGCCCAATCCACTGAAAACATATTATTATCTTTACATATTTCAGTGTAGATAACATTAATTAATAAACAAAACATTATATTCAAATAATGACTTTTCACGTAGGCTTATACGAATAAATTAACGTATCCCCTTATTCAAATAGCGACTTATCAAGCATTGATTAGTTCATATTCACTAGTTAGCGAAATAATATTATGCATAATAAATCCGCTAAGCCGAATAATTTCACGCACAGAATATGGATTCAGGAAACAATAATTTCAAAAGCGCATGTAGTTAAAGTCAGTATTACCACGTACATAATAATCTTTGTTTAAAATTATCTTCTGCTTTTGGAAGTACAAACAATGAGCTTGTTTCACAATTTAAAATTTTTCAGTAATATTGCATTTTTTAAATTATAATCATACTTCGTAGATATTCCGTATATGTAATAAATTTATAGACACAAAGTAAGTAATAGGACTGCAGATATAGGTTATATTATAATATTATAATAGGTACCTTATACACCACTAATAAGATCATTCAATAGAATTATAATATAATCTGTCCTTAGATATACATTTTCTACTTCTCGTCATGTCAATGTGATTAAAATCCTGTCATGTTGAGTATGTAAGCCAATTCTACTTCAGCCATTATGATTGAGGCTCTGTTATGTACGGCTTCGATTCGATTACCGAAATTCTGAAACTGTGTGAACTCAAAATTGTGCAAATGTCACTAGCGAGGTTACTGTACACTGGCGCTCAGCCATAATCAATTCTACGCCAGGATCGTTTATATTGCTATAAAGGACACGGACTAGCATCGCAATCACAATTGAAAATGTCACTTTGTAGTCGGGAATTTTCCGCATTAGTCTTGGGAATTTCATGCTCATTACTTTAGTTTTAGGTCTTGTTATTGTGACAGATGATAAGTGGTATGCTGTATGTAGTTAGTAGGTACTTTTTATTAGTCATTACTGGGTAAAAGATGCTCATTTTTTAATTAAATTATTTTGCATATCGGAGGTTTAGATACTTAGATATTATTAAAAGAAGATCTGTTTTTTCAATTTAAAGTATATTAAATTTATTATTTTATAAGTATTGTAATTAAATAGTAAATAATGTGATAAATACATTTTTTTATTGGAAAAAATGACAATTTTTTTTTAAGTTTTATGAATTACACACAATTTTTTTTTAAGTTTTATGAATTTATGAATTACAAACTTAAGCAATCTTTATCTACCTAGTTTACTTAATTTAATAGGGCATGCTTGTAAATGGACCTGTTAATAACGAAAAAATATAGAACAAAGAAGGTAAGTAGGTAATTAAAATATACTTCCATAGTTATTGTCAAGAGCATTTCAATATCCATAGAATCTGAGCAACCCTTGATTACCTACTCCGGTTTCATCACTGTTTTTATATCTGAAAAAAATATCTGTAGGATTTTACAAAGAATACGTGCATTGCGATTCCTAGTAAAGGAAATCCATATTCGAAAACCATTTTTTAATAAAAACAGATTAAAAAATAAACCAACATGGTTGAATTCGATTCGAAATCCATTTTTTTTTTTAGAAAAAGAGATTTAAAATATGTACTTACATGATGACTACATGGTAGTTTTTTACCAGACATCATATAAAAAATGCCGAAACGAAATCTAAAGTTAACCTAATAATTTTAGTGGCCTATTTAGCAGACTATGCCATAAATAAATTAATTCGTGAAACAGATGTAGCTAATTACATCGATTACTAACATCTCTATAAGTTGGCGGTGCCTATAGTTAAAATATAAATCAAACAATATAATAATTGAACTCATGCGATTTAATTTATTGAAGTTAATTTAATTTAGGTGCATCAATAAGGTGTCACTTTTTTTAAGTAAAGAGAAATAAAATAGAGGTTGCGCAGTTATTTGAAATAATTACCTATTTGTGTATAATATATGTATAATATATCAAACGAAGAACATTAACACTTATAACCCAATTCTAACCACAACGGAAAATTACACAGAAATTGGCATGTCTATAAAAGATAGTCTACAAGACCTTACATTTGAAAACGAAAGCGACATCACAGTAAATTATGGAATATTAGAAAAAGAACTTGCTACATCTATTAATATCAACAAAACCAAAAAGAAGTACCCACTTAGCGATGAGACAATCCAACTTATTAACCACAGAAAATCCTTACTGGCCCAAGGAAAAAACAAAGAAAACATAAAAACAATCACAGAAGTAAGCAAACAAATCAATAAAAATATGAGGAAAGACCGTAAAAATAAGAGATTAGAAGTGTTAGAGAGACAAGTAATGAGAACAGGTGGCGTAAGAAAAGCTCTAAAGGAACTGAAAGAAACAGGAAAAGAGTGGGTGTCCAAACTAAGGAAAAAAGAACATACCATCACAAACAGAAAACGTATACAAGAACTAGCCACGACATTCTACAAGGAACTTTATTCTAACAAAGACGCAGGCAACCACCCCATTCTACCACCATCTCAAAGTAAAACAGCAGAAAGCATACCAGAGAGTGAACCCGATATTTTGAAGAGTGAAGTGGAAAAGGCAATAAAAAGTTTAAAAATGGAGAAAGCTCCGGGACCAGACAAAATAAGGAACGAGATGTTAAGGGGCACTATTGACGAACTAGTACCAATACTTACCAAGATGTTCAATCAAATCCTGAAATCTGGGTATGTACCAACACAATGGGAAACTTCACATATAATCCTACTACATAAGAAAGGCGCAAAGGATGACATCAGTAATTACCGGCCAATAAGCTTAATGTCGAATGTGTACAAAATTTTTGCAAAGGTCATTTTGGGCAGGATAAGCGAAAAATTAGATGAAAGCCAACCAATAGAGCAAGCAGGATTCAGAAGAAACTTTTCTACAATAGACCACATTCACACACTAAAACAGATAATCGAAAAGTATAACGAGTTCAACAAGACATTGTATATAGCTTTTATAGACTATGCTAAGGCATTTGATTGCATTAGTCATAAAGCAATATGGGAGAGCTTAGGAAGGCAAGGTATACCTGCTACGTATATTAACATTATTAAGAATATATATACAAACAGCAAAGCAAGAATACAATTGGAAGCCTTGGGTAAAGAATTCAGGATCAAGAGAGGAGTAAGACAGGGTGACCCAATGTCGCCTAAGTTGTTCTCAGCAGTCTTGGAGAACGTCTTTCGTAATCTGGACTGGGAGCATCTGGGCCTCAACGTAGCTGGAAGAAAACTAAACCATTTAAGATTTGCGGATGATCTTGTTCTACTGGAAGAAAATCCAAAGACACTAGGGAAGATGATCAAATCTCTAAATAAAGAGAGCTCGAAAGTGGGTTTAAAGATGAACATTACAAAAACGAAACTGATGACCAACTCAGTAATGGATCCCATCATAATCGAAGATCAACAAATAGAATATGTCGATGATTATTGCTACTTGGGTCAGATAATCTCCACTAGAGACCAAACAACCAGAGAACTAAATAAGAGGATTGCCAATGGATGGAAAAGATTTTGGTCTCTAAAAGAAATTGTAAAATCAAAAGATCACAGCATGGCAATAAAACGGAAAGTCTTCAACACCTGTATCCTTCCATGCATCACCTACGGCTGCGAAACATGGTCCCTTACGAAATACCATCGAGATAAATTAGCAAAGTGCCAGAGAAGCATGGAACGGAGCTTGACAAGAACCAAAAGGCAAGATCGAATAAGTAACCTGCAATTAAGAGCGAAAACAAAACTTACCGATATCCTGGAAAGAATAGACCTCCAAAAATGGAGATGGACCGGCCATATGTTGAGATCTAGACAAGAAAAATGGAGCCAAATTGTCACCAACTGGTATCCAAGGGATGGCAAGAGAAGTCGAGGACGACAACATATGCGCTGGGAAGATGAGCTTAAACTTACCGCAGGACCCAAATGGAGGAGAGTCGCCAAAGACCGGAAGCAATGGAAATTACTGGAGGAGGCCTTTGCCAGAAGGCACACTGAGTTGAGAGATATACTTTAGTGATGAAAACATTATAGCCAAAAAAATAGTAGAAAAACCATTCTCACCCAGTCAAAAAGGCTAAATAAATAAATAAATAAATAAATATCAAATTTAACCAATACTTGCTTTTCCTGAATAGCTTTATTAAAAAATTGAAAATGACGTATCGTTTATATATTTTATTACTGAATCATTATCACTATTACTTTTAGATACAGCATTTAAATGCTCAGTAATAAGATTTTTTTAAAGAATGAAAAAATTGTTATTTAATCATTATTATATTTTTAATTACAATCAATAAATTAGTGCGTCAACGAGAGCCTTAGTACGCACAAAATATGTCGGTAGCTGCCATTTAAAATTAAAGGCCCAATTTCCTATACAAAAATTAAATTATTAAGTCGAGGAAGTTATTCACTCGATTTATTACGTACTTTGTAGCTAAATTACCTACTCCAATTAACCTATATCAAAAGAAAACATTTTTTTCATTAAGTCAGTGAGCACAAGTTAAGGTATTTTATGACGAAATTCATGGAACAGTTAGCGATTGCATTTGGTTCTAGTTTGTATTTCACCATTGAGACTCATTTTCTTTGACTATGTATTTATTTATACATAGTCATAGTCATAATATAGGTATCTATTATATTTTATAGTCAAATCATAATGACTCATATCATAATATCATAATGATAGTTAGATCTGCCCATTTTCACAGATAGAAAATTATGACATTCAAGTAAGTTGGGTCAATTCAAGTAAGTACATAAATTTGCGGGAGTTATCCGGTCGTATCATTAATTCATTGCCTTTACATGACGTAACATACAGGAAAATGCACAATATCAACAGTTATGTTATGTAGGGGGAGTCCGGGAGACTTGAACCGCTTTTTACTAAAAACTCTATAAAACCTGATCAGTGACCTTGAGACTTTAAGATCTACACCACAGAACTATATCGTATGGAAGCCTTATTACCTGGCTAAGATTTTATACTATTCTGAAAATAAAAATTGCAACCAGAAGATAGTAAACTAAGTTGTAATGAAAAATGAGTTTTGACTCAAGTCTCCCCAACCGGCGGGACACTTGCTCATAAGGTGCGGGACGCTTGCCCATACCTTTTTAGAGAGGGGAAATGAAGCAAATAAAGCATATTATCCATTAGTTATGTATTGTTTAGACACATTAATTAAGAGTCCATATCGATTTTAGAGTGATTTTGACTTGTTTCTGTAATTTTTTAGGCGCTCGTTTAACAAAACTAAATTAGTAACAATGTGTTATAATATCTTCATTCAATATCTAAAAAATGTTCGAGACAATTTATTGATATTCATTGTCCAGTTTGTTTAATAGCCAATAACCTGATAGAGGCGTGTTTCAATTTTTTGCATGCGGGACTTTCGTGTCTTTGTAGTTTACACGGAATTTAAAAGAAGAAGTTTTCTTATAAAATATACGACAGTAAAGATACTGAGACATCCTAAAATGTGTTCGAGGCAATTTAAGTACTTTTATTCAAAAATTCAAAGAAAATCGAAGTTAAAATAGCCTTACTTTGATGAAATTTTGTGTGTATTTGGCGTCGAATTTCTAAAACATACGACAGAGTAAAAAAATATAAAAAATACACATTAAATGATAGATTTATTCTTAAAAATTTGCAATCAAAAAAATAGATATTCTATGATTTATGAAAGAAATGGAATAATTTAAATTTCTCTAGAATTTTTGATTATATAGGTACGGGAGCGCATACGCTGTTACGTTACGGCAGACCGCGCTCCGCGCTTTAGGGAGTAGGATGTGTTGCGCTGCTCCGTCAGACACAAAATTACTAAAGTAGGTTTTTCCCGCGCGTAGTAGTCGGGAAGCCCACGATACTAGATTAGAATTGGTGGAGTAGACGATAACGAGATAATAAGGTCCTATAATGTTTCCACTTTGAGCGCTTTCAGCCTTTGCTACTCGACTACACGATGATCGCGTTCAAACGTAAAAAGACTAGCTTTCGTCCAGCGCAATTTTGTATTAGGACTCTTAACAATAACTAGATTATTCATAATCATCTTCTAAACAATTTAGTGAAAATAATTAACCAAATGTTTTCAGAACAACTCCTTAAGATAACATTCGCTTTTTATTAATTAAATACTCGTTTTGAGGTATCTACTGCTATATAAAAATATAAGTACAAAACTAACATTCTTACTATTAATTAAGAATAGTTATTAGTCTCAAAGATTGCATAATATTCAAAATCAACATAGGTTTAGTAATTCAATTTGTTACTTGTTACATTTTATTGCAATTGTGACAAATTAAGTACCTAACTCTTCTACGTCATTTTTAGTGAGGCCGACACATAGGTACCTCATGGACGCACCTACAACTAGAAACACAAAGACGCATATCCAATATCTCATCAGACTGACAAACAAAGGAAAACCAAGACTCATCTCTTCATTGCAGTATATTCCATAGACTATGTCTCAATATTAAAAACATGGATGCAAGCCATCTTTTTAATATTGTGCATTAAAATCACAGATTAAAATATTATCTAGAACTTGACACATTACAATATTATTATCTGTTAAATATTAAAATGATGACCACACTGAGAATGACTGTCTTCGCTGCTGAAAGACTTGTATCCATGGTTATGAATTAATTATTTAAAAAAAACTGTCTTCGTTGACATTTGACACTATATAGTGCAGTGCTGACAATGACAAATGACAGTGACAGACGACATTGACTTTGAAAATTTGTTTGTTGTTTACTTGATAATGATTTTCTGTGATGATTTTTTTATTGATGTGGGGTCTGGGGAATGTTTTAAATTAAAAGTTAAATATACAATAAAATATAACATATTAAAATTTAAAACTACAGTTATATTCCCTTAATTCTACAAATTAGGATAAATTATGTGGAAACGTTTACACAACTCCATGCCCTATTATTTACTATTTACACAACAAAACGATATTGATATAACAATAACAAATTATGTTAAAATATGGACTGTGCAATTTGATAAAGAGGGATTTATTTCTTGTTTAAAAGTGAGATTTTTTTTTGTTTTCTTTAAATTAGCCGGTTTACAAAAAAATATAATTAAATAATTATCATGTCTGTGCCTTTTTCAGGACAATAATTTTGCTTTAGAAATAGAATCTGATGAATTATTTAGAAATGGCATTCAAATGTTATCTCAACCTGAATATTTAAAATCTGTAGATGTTACATTTGAGGGAGATCAAATGAAACTGGCATTAGCAAGAAACTTCGGCTATCCAGTAAAAATCGTATTGAAGCTCAAACTGGGATCACATGATAAAGTAAGTTTGTCTTAAATATATCAGATAAACAATGAAAATTAAAAAGTGTATTCATCTGTTTAGAGAAAATATATTACTTAGTATGTTTGTATTGCACGCCTCATAAGCGAAGCATTGAGGTGGGTACTACTGTCACTTCACGCAAAACATCTGATTTTTCAAACTTAAAATGTCTTTATGTATCATACATTGCACTTGTAAGATAATACATACACACACATATTAAGAAAAAACACTATTTTTAACATTCATGATATTTTTGATGTCATTTTTGTTATTTAAACTAGTTAAAAAACAGTTTAAAAAAGTTCTGTCTTGGACGTCCGTGTGTCTGTATGTGCGGAGGATTTTCTTGTTAACAAGATAGCGACCGAAATACTTTACTAATCGAGTCTTTTTTTTTCTCTTACGCTTGAGTATGCTCAGGAATAGAACCCTTTCATTTTTCAGGGTCTGATTCGATGTGGTTTAATTGTTATTAAATAAACAAAAAAGATATCGACTTTTTTTTTTTTTTTAGTGTACTCAAAATTCACCATTATAAACTCGATTCTTTATACTAAAAGCCAAGGTTTAAAAAAATAAGTTGGTAGTCAGTCCCTTAAACTGCGCAGTTTCACATCTAGGTGGGGCCACAAGAAAAATAGCTCAATTATTACGGTACCGCTTTCTTTACTTTTCCAAATGTTTTATTTTATTTCTTTTTTATATTTATAGTCACGTACTCTTTATAAATAATCAATTTTATTGTAAAGGATGAGATTATGAGGCGTGCACTTTTGGATTTTCCAAACTATTTTTAACTTTTTCTACAATAGGATATTTTTATTACTGCTTGATTTGTTGATTGTTAAGCATTCTTTCCATATGTAAAGGTCAATAACTTGTGATTGCACTATCACTATCATAATGAATGAATTTTTCCCTAAATTGAATTGACCCGAAAGAATTTTCCCAGAAAGTTTTATGCCAGGACAATTATTGATTTTAATTTCATTCATTTACAGTTTTTTAACCTGGTAACTCAGCCGTTAATCAGAACAGTTCAGGATTTAAGAAACAGTGAAACCGAGTTGCGGAACTTGTTAAAATGCAAAGATAAAGAGATTGAAGAATATAAAATGGAAGCTGGTGAAATTTGTTTACGTAAGTTAGAGTTATCATCATATATTTATGTTTCCACTGCTGGGACATGGATCTCCTAATTCCTATGAAGGTACTGGCATAATAAACGCTAAATTTAAAAATTATGTAAAAAACATATTTAGTTCAGAGAGCCTACCTATTACAGCATTATGGAATATATGGAAGATAAAAACCCATGGAGGGTTGTCGCATAAAAATCACAGGACAGTTCTTTGACTTATTCTGATAATTAATATACAGTTACATATTTTGTCTTATTTTGTAATTAAATTGTAATAACTACTGACATTATTAAAAAGAGCAACTATGGCGTTTCTTGCTGGTTCTTCTCCATGGATTACTGCTTTGGTAAATGTTAAAATATGACATTTCAAAAGTGCTTCTTGAAGAAGTCTAATTGAATAAATAAATGTTTCAGTTTGAGTTTGAGGATACACACAAGTGCAGGTCGGCAGATGTCACATGTTGTTAAACTTTTGGTTCTTCAACTTGCCAGTTTCATACAATGTTTTCCTTCTATCTGTTGTAGATTCTAGAACTTAATTCATGAACCTTTCTAATAATTCTTATGAAAATATGTTAATTTTTTTTTTAACTGACTTTAAAAAAAAGGAGGAGGTTATCAATTCGGCCGGTATTTTTTTTTTATGTAGGTATGTACACCGATTACTCCGAGGTTTCTGAACCGATTTACGTGATCCTTTCTTTGTTCGATGCGGGATGGTGTCGAATTGGTCCCATAAAATTTTATTTGGATAGGCCCAGTAGTTTTTATTTTATGAAAGAAAGAAAAGAAATTTATTGCCAAAAAAAACACAGCCAAACACAGAATGAGCATTTTTGTCTGTAGGTATTTGTAAATTTTGCAAGTGCAAGTTTGAAGTTGGTTGTTTTTAACGCAGTTATCACTTGTTATTTGATGTAACAGTACAAATAACTTCCAGTAAATTTTTGCATTGATTGAAAAAATATATTTAATAATACATATATATATATTAAGTTCATAAGTGAATTATTTATTATTTTCAGGATACCTAAAAACAAAGCCATTTAATGATGTAGCACACATGGAGAACCACACTGCATTTGACATAAATTTTGGATCTTCTGATGTTTTAAATAATGTAGTGGAAGAAACCGCAAGCAGTTCTGAAGTTACTGTGTATGTACATTAGATTTAATCTTGCATGAAGTCTATATAATTTATATATATAAAAATGAAACCGGTTTCGCGTTGTCACGGCATCACGTGTGAACGGCTGAACCGATTTCGATAATCCTTTTTTTTATATTCCTTGAAGTACGAGGATGGTTCTAATGTAGAGAAAACGTAAAAATGTACCACGGGCGAAGCCGGGGCGGACCGCTAGTATGTAATATTAATGATGAAAGTACCAATCAACCTTATAGTAACTATGTCTTCTATTAGTCTTACTAACATGCATGATCATCCCATGCATGCTTACTGCACTATATTTCCTGTTAGGTTGGCTATTCTATCTTGAGTTTGGCTGGCCTGGCTGAGCTCTTTCTGTGCATGTTTTCATTTTAAACAACATGCCTTGAGGTACCTATTCTATTAAGTTGCCAAAAACTAATAATAAAATATAAGTGCAGTAGCTCTACCTTACATGTATTAGTAGTAGTATCCCATTCACAACAACAGTTAATATAATAAAAAGCTAGATAAATACTCTCATTTATACCCACCCGTTTTTATTTCAGGAAACAAGAAAAAATTGAACAGATCACTATTAAAACAGAGCCAGCTTCACAAGTCGTTAAAATGGAAATGCAAGTTGTTCCAGACGATGTTAAGCCAAACGTCGTAAAAAAGGAATCAAAAATAGCACCGAAAAAAAGAAAATTCACATTGAATATTTAGAGTTAAGTATTATGATGATATTATTTAAATGAATTATATATTTTCTTGACAGACTTGTTTGAAAGAATCTGTTGTTATTGTAGAATCGGACCAGAAACATAAGTGATCTATTTTGTAGAAAAGATTTCATTTATTATTTCACTGCCAGGAAATATTTATTTCTGTATATATTATTGTTTATATAGTAGTACAGTATTGAGTATAGACATGATCCATAAAATTATATTTCAATTTTATTTATAATTTAAACTGTAAGGTAAATATTCTAGACTAGTTTTTAGTGTGACGTAGATAGTAATATTTTATGTATACACCACTATTTTTTAATCAGTACATAAAATTTTACAGGGTGTTAAGTACCTTTAACCAATCATATTTGTGTAAGAAATAATTAAAAACACTAACAAACAGAAATGTCCCAAAATTGTCCACATAAATATGTAAAAATTGTTAAACCTATTCTTAGTCAATGACCCACACTAGGTATTGTGTTGTAATTTTCTAGCGTACGATTTCGAATAGGTCCGCTGGACAGCTCCATTGATAAATTCCGGCAAACTCGCGTCGAAGCTCGCCATCCTTCACCCCGCCACCCCCTTTCCCTCTGAGGCCTGCGCCCGCGTCGCAGTTCGCACTTCGCAGTTCGCACCCCAACGCCGAACGCGTTGCGACAACGGACAAACAGTGCCTAATTGTTAGCGGAAGTGAAAACTTGCTTTTTTTCGTCGCGTTTGTTTACGTTTTTCCTGGTACAATATCATATCAATTCATATCACGGGATTATGTACTTATGCTTCGTGCGTTCTTTTTGAGTGGAGAAAATGCGAGTGCAGCAGTACGTATGTACAGATAATAGTACCCGAGTCCCGAACGCTCGATCGCCAAATGTACGAACCGTCGTGGTAAATGCTTACCAGCAGGCGTTGTCACAAAATGCTAACGTGTAATGTACTAGCGTATTTTTAAGAGGATCCTCGACGTAGTACGAATGTCGAATAACGCTGCGGTTCATGAATTTCTCACAGCGGAGTTTGGATGTCAGTGGATCGGTCGAGGCGGGCCTGCTGCTTGGCCTCCTCGCTCACCTGATCTCACACCCTTGGACCTCTTTTTGTGGAGTGAAATTAAGTGAACAAAAGTGAGCCGGTTAGTGTCGAACAATAATTAAAACAGCGCATATTGGATGAAGTGAAAAGACAAAAAAACATATCTACTTACTTCTCTCGTTAAAAAACAATTTAATAAAACGTGCACGTCTGTGTATTGATAACGGTGGTGGACATTTTGAAGGACAATTTTATTATTGAAATACTTGTAAGGTTAGTTAAGATAATTGTAAATACCAGCTGATTCTAACTTCACACGCCAAAATCGTTTTTTCTTTCAATACAGATTAGGTATTGTAAAAACAGCTGATTCTAATTTATTAAACACGCCAAAATCGTTTTTTCTTTCAATACAGAGTAGGTATTGTAAAAAACAGCTGGTTCTAACTTCTTAAACACGCCAAAATCGTTTTTTCGTTCAATACAGATTAGGTATTGTAAAAAACAGCTGATTCTAACTTCTTAATTTATACGTCAAAATTCGATTTTGATATTGTTTGTTTTGTAATTGCATACCTACGTACCTATTTAATTTATTGTAAAAAAGTAATTATTCCGGTCCTAAGCCCGGATGAAGTATGAAGGGGAGATTTGAATTTAGGAAATTAAAATAAATAAAGTTAGTAACTACATCTCTTGTTTCATTTTATTGCCCAAGGTTAGGTAATACTATCAATGAATAAGTGAATGAACTTTGCAATGTGTCTATGATTTTAGTGAGACTTTCTTTAAATAAACATATGATTATATCTTTGCTATCTATCGATATTATGTAATTCTAACATCATGATCACGATAATAAAGTATTCGCTAACATGTCCTTAAAGTTTTTGTACTGATTTAAAAATAGTGGTGTATATGATGTGTATTGTAATGAATTACTAAGGTAGAGGGTATCAGATTATGTATTTATAAAAGAAAGTCAATATATATGATTGTAATAAAAATTTATTTTACATAGAACTGCCCATTTGCGCTGGTGTTAAAATTGTACAACGGCAATTCATTGGATTGTTTTGTAAATTTTAATTCACTATTAACTATAATAAGTACAATACTTGTTGAAAAATATAAAAATGAAAGTTTGGGTGGATAATCTGGAAGTATTGCAGGCCTCTATTCGAAATCTACTTCTATTGTTAAATCTAATCCATTCAAAGCCAGCAAAATAACCGGTGCTTGAAACTCTTTCTCATCGCAACTTTAATTACAATTTTTTATTCGCAATTACTTTTTTCTGATATTGCATCTTTATTTGTCAATCAATCCAATCCAATGAAGTTTCACTAAATATTACATTAATATTGAAGTGATTAAACATGCATTCATATATCGATACAATAGATCTACCGTTAGAAATTTTTTAAATAAATTATTTAAATTCGTAAAGGTGCTTTTCATTGTCTATCATAGTTCGTGAGCAATGAAGGCTGAGTATTACATTTTATTGCCTGAAGCCACATAAGGCTTATTTAATACATGTTTCTATTCTCTAGATTAAAGTCTAAGAAATTGCATAGATCTGGTATAAGTTAACGGTTGGTTTTATTCATCCTTTCTCAGCTCCAAATTAACATAACATAACGAATTATTTTGTATATCTCCAAAGGAGCTATAAATTTATAATTTAAAACACTGATGTTCCCAAAACGCACAATCTTATTATCGACAAGATGCGTGAATAAACTAGTTAAAAACTCTATTTGTATCTATTACATATTTCGAATCACATAACGAAACACCACTGGTCTACATCACCATGGCGCATAATTATCAATTCATTAATAAATATATATTTTTTAAATTAAATAATAATATGTAGACGAAAGTCTGATTTAAACAAAAGCAAATAAAAATATAATGATCATTGTCTAAAAACTAAAGGCAATGTATAACACTAATATTTACTACCCCATGGTGATATCTGCAGACCCCGCACCAAGACGTCTTAAAGCAGTTTTATTACCAGTCTGAAAAATGATAGCGCTATAGACTGTCTAGCGCCATCACTTTCCCACGCTAGCAATAATATTGCTTTTATACTTCATTGTAAAACCCCCCCTTCCTTATAGATGATAACATAATTGACTAAACAATGACAGGTTTTTATGAGAAGAGTTATTTGCCGTCACGTTTTATTTATCTTTACACACCATTTCCTCTTTTTGTATCATCGAGAGTGCAGTTGACAAACAGTCGGCTTAACACATTTAATATAATATGCATAAAGCGTGCGTACAGTCTATAATTGTGGATATAATTCCTTAACAAGCTATTTCTACCTTAATACGAGTACTCTACCATAATACTATCTTCAACTAAAACGGTAGAAGTTGCTTGCTTCGAAATCAACCAGACACACCCAATGAAACCATATCTTCTAAAACGGTTTAGACCACATTCGATTATACTGATAATGTATCTAAGCATATATAGCTAACAACAGGCTTAAAATATCTTTTCCCAACCTTATCCAATCTACTCTTGAATTTCAACTAGCTTATGGTAGCCATTCACCTGTTTTTATACTATTCATTCGAGTTTTAAAGGCTACCATTCATTAGGTACCTGACCGAACCCTGTCTTATTTCTCACCGATTCCGTAAGTATTTTGCTATATTATTTAATAGAAACATAATCTAACAGCTACACTTTGATACGTCTGTCTCAGATTCAGATGGCTTAATGACGTTGTCCCTTTCTTTCAGTTCGAAAGCATCCGCCTGAAAAAGAAATAAGAATCGAATTTACTTATCTATATCAATATGGATTAAGAACTAAGGTACTGCTCCAATTTATTTTTTTCTGAAACATACTAAATATTTTCGTTGAGCGTCGATATTATTTTTAAATCATATAAAAGTTATTTAATACGTAGCGTAGCAGTAGCGTCGCGGTAGGGAAACATAACGTAAACAATGGATTAAATTGATTAATAGTTCTTAGTAGTATTTTTTGTGCAGGTAGAAGATATTATAATTTTGAAAACACTCTTTTATTAATGGTTACTCTATTACCTTTGAATCTCTGTATTCCCTTATTCTCCTCGCTAATGTAAGGAAAGCTTCCTCAATATTTATATTATTCTTGCAAGATACTTCAAAGAACGGCATATCAAAATCGTCAGCAATCTGTAAAATCAAATAAATTGAATGTTAATTGCAACATGTATTAAAAAGCTTTCAAATGCGAAATTGCTATTTCAATGCGAAAGGCGAATGAAAATGTTCATGATTCATCGACATAATTATACGCTTTTACTGTGATTCATAGAAAACATCGTTAAATGGGACACTAATGCATTGCAGTGAATTCATAAGAGACTCATTTCTAATTCATGTTGTTAACATCAATAAAAACTTAACTAAATCTATAACTATTCATGTGAGTACGTACATATTTATAATTTTTAAAGGCATAATTACATAATTATTACGTTTTAAAATTTAGATAGACATTACTCAATACAAATTTGTATTGTTATCTTCAAATAATTTTTTTTAAATAATTAAAAATTGTAAGTATATATTAGCTAGAACATTTACCACGAACTATTGTAATTTTAACTAACCTTCTGTCCTCTTTCCTTTGGTACAGCTCTGTGATTTTCGTGAACGTCACACTTATTTCCAACTAGAACTTTGATAACGTCTGGCGATGCATACTGAAAATGGTTTAATAAAGTGTATTAATATGCTCTATTATGTATAGGTATGCACTATTAGGTATATTTTGTTAGGAATTTTTAAGAATGTCAACTTTCACCTCCATTCCATCCTTGAGGACAAGAATATGATAAAAATTAATGATTGGTGACAAAATAACTGGTTATGTAAAAATATTTCTTTGAGTACTTATCAAAAGCTTATTTTAAATTTAAATCACGCCTCTCTTAAAAATGATATGCCTGACAAAAACTGTTGACGATGTTGTCTAATAAAATTGCTACTTTACGTGCCACAGGAGTAAGAATTTCTAATAACGTCCATAAATATTTTTATAATCTACTATTTTTAAATAACATACGTATCAATCGTTTCTCCAACTTTATTTAAGATAACATAAAACTATTATTCAACATACCTCTTGAATATTCCTTAACCAATACGACAAATGGTTAAACGATTCCAAATTAGTGATATCATACATCAGTATAATGCCCATTGCCCCTCTGTAATAAGCAGTTGTGAGGGTCCTGAACCTCTCCTGTCCTGCGGTATCCCATATTTGAAGTTTTATTGGCACTCCGTCTAAATTGATAATTTTTTGTTTGAAGTCTATCCCTGTAATTAAATAACCAAGTTTATGAGTACTAATTCAACTTCACCAGAATTCAATTATTAAAACAATTTTGTCAATAAAACCAACTTTTATAGCTTTAATTATGAACGTTATTATAATATTATTAAACGTCTAGACCCGTTCATAAAGTTTTACGTCCCTTTTATTAAATTAGTTTTGCACAAACGCTTTAATTTGATATTATAAAGAGGAATACCGGTGTGGAAGGTTTACATAATAATAACATAGGCATGCATACTTTAATATCTAATTACTAGAAAGATTAACTAGAAATTAGTACCAGCATGTACTGTACGTACAGTTGTAGTCAAGCTGTACTGTATACCTACATGTACAGCTTGACTAAGTACCTACTTTTTTTTTCTTACTTTTGTGCTTTATTTAAAAAAATGGTAAAATAATACCTATAAGATATTAACAATTTTTCTTTTTATTTATGAACGTTTCAAATTAAGTTTGAATTGTCATCGTTTTGTTCAATGAAGTATAAGTATTAAGTACCTATTATTAGTACTTTTTTATAGATAAGTTCCAAAATATGGCATTAAAAATACTGGATGAAGTTCATTAATGAAATGCAGCCACTTAATATTTTGTGTTGCCGTAAATTACTTGTATATAGGTAATATAGTAATAATACATCAATACTTATACTCGATAAATCAAAATTAAACAGTCGTAAATGGCATTGTTCTTCGTTCTATAGCTTATTGTTCTTGCAATATCCGCCTTCATAATATCCTTAGTTCTTCATATTACAAAGAGGTTCTAAACAGCATCACCACAGTCACAAAGGCCAATAAAATATAAGAAGTAAAAGTTTACTCACCTATTGTGGATATGTAAATATCGTAATATCTTTCGTCACAATATCTATGCACAATACACGTTTTTCCTACATTCGAGTCGCCTAAGACTAGCAATTTATAAGTAGCTGAAAAATCTAAAGCCATATTTTTTTGTTTACTTCGTTCCGAGAAGGCGGGTGGCAGCCCAAAACATCGGCTGAACTGTCAAAAGTGAGAAAAATCGATGAAGGTAAGAGCGCATGTGCAGGATGCGGGTAGTGGGTACACCCCTGTCTAACGAGAAACTTGTTGCAAGGCAGGGTCACATATCAAAGACAAATCCACAGCTGACGCGAACGGGATTGATAATAAACTCGGATTTGCTCAAAGATAAATAACATATTACGGCTTTAGATATTTTACGTAGGTTGACGCATTTTGTATTGAATTTCATATATATTTACGTAGGAAAATCTAATATTTAAGCATCAAATTCAAACGAAATTCCACAGCCAGATTAGGTATCCAAGTCATAAAGTCCCTTCCGGGTGCTGTGGGTGTTGTAGTTACATTAACAGTTCCATTTATTTCACTTAAATCCCTTGCATATCTTAGCGATTCATCTCGCTAAACCCTGTAGTATGTAAATGCCTTATGTTTGTATTAATGCGGCTTGCTGGAACTGTAGATCGACTATCAACCTCTTTGTTTACCTCTGTTTGTGCTTTTTTCTATTTTTCATCATATATCCCAGCGTGGCTCAAGGGCGACATTAAATAGCGAGCTTTTATTGAAATTTATGAACTGTTAAGATAAAGCGAATTCATGTAGAATTATTGTAATATTTAAATAAAATCTTGCCACATTGAATTAATTGATAGCGGTGGTATTTCCTGTAACTTAAACCATGCAATTAATAATCGTGTATTAAGTAAACATGATGCTGTCTGTTTGGAGAGTGCGGGTGAACAAAAGGTTACGGCAGGTACAAAGGCGGTAGAAAGGTTTCCTTCATTTCGTAAATAATAAATTGGAGACATCCCAGTGCGATCCTGGCGCACGTAACTCAACTACGTGAGGCGTTTGCCCGACGCACGTTCCGGGTCGCACGGTAGCCGCTAAGTCACCATACATTACATTCTCACAGAGCGGCTTCTACAGCTTCATTTGTCAAAGAACCGCAAACCAGAACGCCGCAGTCACTGCCACCGCATGATGTATTGTAAATAGCTGCAATTTTGACACCGACGTTATGTTTGCCATTCATAGCGAGTTATGCTTTGCCTACTGGTTTCATGCTTTCCTATAATTTAACTGCTCGAAATGAATGTATATTTGTTATACAGCTCACAGCAGGTGGATTCATTTAGATTAATTTCTTGACACACAATAATTCCTTAATTGGATTATTGGCATTCGCTGTCAAGTTTAAATAAAAGCTATTCTCAATAGATCGATAGTTTCTTGTTTGAAGTTTATCCCTGTAATTTCGTCTTAGTAATTCCTCGAAATATTTCATGGCACCATTATGTCTAAAACTTATTCATTCACCTATCACCTACTTGTCTCTAACTGCTGGGCTAGGAATGACTGCGCATCTTTTCGGACATTTCTTTGCCGTCATCGGCCTCTTTAATATCATTTAAACTATCACTTTCGGTCCTCGAGTGCTCTATTGTTTGCGATATGATCTTTTTTCGCTTAATGAGTCCGCAGTTCCGGTTGATCGTTATTCGTTACCCAATAGTGACGCACTTGTGGGAACTTCCAGTTAAGAAACCGACTCCGGTTTGTGGGCGAACACTGCAATAGATACTTTCTTCACTAATACCTGATTAATCGAATTTCATAACTGCTTGCATATTTTTAACTGTGCAACAGTAAACGCAATGATATTTATAAATGTTGATGCATGAAAGAGCAATAAAATATTTCATACTCTTTGACTGGATTCGAAACATCGTGAGATAAGGTGGCAATTTATTCTCGACTTAAGTAAAGAGCAATTCATTTTCATTATGGTGCATCTATTTTTATTTCGTAGCGTAGTTTGAAAGGCTCGGAGGTCGGTGAAGCTGAGGTCAGATCGGGTTCGAGCGGCGGGTTCCGGGAATGTGTGTGACACGAGCATGTATTGTTCGCAAATTGCTTCGCGCAAGGTCTCTTGTAAATGTCAGTTTCGTCGGCGCCGGCGCCGCCTTGTCGTCCACCTCTTAATAGCAATGTTTTCGCGTAAACGGTTGCTCTAAATCCGGCTGCAATACTTTTATTACCACCTGCACTGTTTTATAGATTCACGTTAATTAACATGTATAATTTAATTTAATTAAAAACACATCCGGCATTGACATGTAATTTAAACCGATTTTCTCCTTGAAAACCAAAACCTTTCTACAATTTCTTAATTAGTAATTATTATCTACACTTTAAATATTTATGAATTCGTATATATAGTTTCAAAAACATTCTACGGTACGATTCTTCTGAGTTACGGAAAAATCAGGAAAGCTTTCTTCACCGTCTTGTACCCCTGTTTGAACGCCGGTTTTTTATCAACAATATACAAAATATTATTACCACTAACCTAAATTTATGTCTAGTAAAAAAAAAAAGTAAATCAGTTTTTATTTTTATGAAATTTAAATTTCCATTTATTTTAAAATTAGATTGCTTAAACATTATATTTTGATGAGTCAATATTCGACAAGAGATCTTACCTTTGTCGTTCCTACTAAATGCCAATAAAGATAACCTTAATTGAGGTACCCTATGATCAAAGGGGTCATTATTTATCGAAGATTCTTTGATTGATGCTTTAGTATTTTAGGCAAAATCATGATTGTTATTCCTAAAAGTCATTAAATCATTTAAATTAATATCAATTTAAGTAAGAAGGCAGTATACAAAAAGGAATAGTTACGTGTTGCTTAATCTGATGGTACATATGTTAGTTATGATTTTATTTTATTAATTAGTAGTAAGTTCTTACCTAGATATGAAATATAATACATAATATTATAATAATAAAAAAAATTCTTCCCGTTTTACAACTACAACCTACCGACGAAGATCGTAAAATTATATCGAGTAATTTATAGGTAACGAGACTATTATTCGCACACGCTAATTTATTGTATTCCAGACAAGGTAATAAAATCACTAGTTTTATGTTCACAAATATATTTTCGAACCATGATCCTGTAAAGGTGATGAAAGGTCGACATCATGTTGACAATAAGAAAAAAAAGTGAATGATTCTGACGTGATTGCGATAGCCCGACGAAATGGATATTAGTGTTGGCTAATTTAAAACACTTAAGCATTCATTACACAACCATTTCTTAAGATAAACATATTACCCGATAGGAGTGACGTAATAAAACAAACACGGTCACTACGGGTTCATTAATAACCATAAATCTCTGTAGATTCGCAATATGGAGACAAATGATTGTCGCAATACTTAACGTAATACTACCTAATAATTAGTAAACTCACGATCTATCCTACTTTCCAAGTGTCTTCCGATCAGTATTATCGATCTTTCTCCGATATCGATCTTTGCGATTAATCGCTTCGATATACACTAAATACAATTTATAAGGAACGGTTCCTCATAGTCTCGTTATACAATACCGTACAAGCCTTAACTACATACATTTTTAAAGTTTTTATATAAGAAGCATAAAAGGTTAATAACTTTAGGCCTGCAATATTTCGGCATGCATCGTTATATAGTTCATTATTATTTTATGAGCAATAAAAAACGAAATTTTTATCAAGTGGACATTGTGATATCCGAATAAAATGACTTGTATGACACAATGACGGACTCGTATTCAGGCTAGCCTAAATTCCACAGCTGTCTGACAATCACCTGCCCTCTTGGAGGAAGCGCGTGTAATCAGTGTATATTTGCTCGCAAATTGAAAAGTGTGTCGCTAGGTATGTATCGCGCCGGTTATATCATCAACATTCGGGCCAATGTCCCGCCACCGATCCGCCTGGAGATCCGCTACGTGCAAATATCAAGTGTTAAATTCCTAAGTACATTTCACTCTTCACTGGATTACGCGTGTTTGTACAACTCACCATATTGAGGCGTGAAATCTTTGTTTGCCGATTCGATGTAGAATGACTTTGACAAATTTGTCGTGTGTTGTGGGAGGCAGAGATTCTCACCCATGTACCTTACTTATAAGTCTGACTTAACTTAATCATAAATATTCCGCTTATAGACAAATATGGTTTTTTAAACGCCGAATGCCGATTCAGTCGAATTTAACTTTCCTCGTCGTTTTGGGTTTCCCTTATTACATACAAATATTTGGTTCAATGTTAAACATGGGTAATAAATTTAAAATTACAATCAGATATGTTTGCAGAACAAATATTTCGAGCATGCGGGTCACCTGAATTCGCAATAGAGGTCAGTTGGATAATCCCCGTGACAAAATGTTCAACAGTAAACTATCGCAAGGTAATTGGGGCGCATCGCAATTACGATCTTAACTGGCTCATAAACAATCCCATCTTTTATTTGTTTACCCGTCTGGCGCAGAATTAAAGTGATCATTAATTGGTCTAGTTATTGTTTTAACGGATGATGTAACCGGCTAGACCAGGGTCGTGAAAGATTGCAATCGTAGTTTCGGCACGATCCCTAATAATGTATTATGCCCTTGAAGTTATGAACTTTATATAGAATCTCAGATCTAGATAATTTACATGGTAACATTATATTTTGTTTATAACGATACCCATTATAATATTCATAAGAACATGCGATTTGTTTTGGTTATTTTCTTGACTTGACTTCACAAATAGGACAGCATAAAATATAATTAGGTCTGTATGGTATTTCGATAAAAGTAACAATGCTTTTGTACATTTACAAATGTTTATCACAAATGTAAATAAGTCTTAAAAGGTATGAAAAAGATTGAATTGAAAAGAAGCATCCGTGGGCGTGCATATTGTAAAACCAACAATCTGAACAAACCATTCAAGTGCAGAAATTATACGCGCAGGATAATATGTGAGTGTTTACTCAAGTGAAATATTCCTTAATGCTTTCGACACACAGAATGCAAATATAATGCTAATCTTGTGCGTAGGCAGTAAACTAAGAAACTATTTCGAACACGGCTGATCGAGAATCGCTTACTGGATTTACGTTGTAGTTTACACACTGTGAAATCTAGCCATTTGTTTTGTAAGAATGCAGAGATAAGCCGTATATTTTTACTGCATCTTACTGATCTTAATAGAACAAAATAACATATGCATAATGTTTTATTGTCTTTATATTTTACGTTTTAGCTTGAGCTGTATTATGCGCTATCAGATCATAGCTTGCGTTGGTAGCCTGTATGACGAAGACATTATTACTATAGTCATATTATTTCTCGGGGTACAAGGGCTCGCAGGACGATATTATGCTAATATGCCATTCAAGTGGAAGGCAGGCGCGCAAGCACTTGTCTTGTTGGCGCCCCGTACAACCTACATAACTCATTGTTGGCGAGACTACATTATTGGGATTTTGACGATAAATTGTTTACTATATGGTAATTTTTGTTTATACGATTATACCACTGCTACTGCGCTTGCGAAATAACATACTTTTGATTTGTTTCGTATCACTTGGATATACCATTAAAGTTTCATTTTTTAAATATCTAATCTGAAATTATCAACCCAACCTAGCACTTAAGTGACATTAAATCACAAATCCACTGTTAAACCAGACTATTCAGGTCGTATGATAACAATAAATTTACGAAACTATAAAATTTATGTTGCCAAAAATATTTTCCAAACGTTATACAATCATACTTTCGTAACGCGGAGGTTTATTTTCAAGATCGATTTCAAAGACGATAAATAAATTTTATGACAGTAATTTATATCGGAGCCTCTGGACGTATTCAATCGGCGAGACCAATACGAGATTATTTCGATAGTATCACGATAGTGACGATGGTTCATTCATAACCGTTGTCGTGGTGATTAGGTGTGTTTACCGAACAATGGTTTATTGTGCAATTATATTATTATCTTATTATTATCTGTTGCATTTCATCTCCATCGACTTCAAGTGTCTGTACTCCGTACCCACGGTTACTTCCTCAAACATTCAGCGTCTGACGGATACATTGAGGCAATCATAACAAGTGACTTTTGACATTGTTTAATCAAAAGCACCGTGCGATGTCTAACAATGACATGACGTTGGTATTTGTTCTCTTATGTCATCAAAATCATCAATTGGTACAACAACGGTCTACCAAAGTTGTGTAAGCGCATCCGTTTAGTTCAATGACATTGAGGTCGTTATATCGCATACCGTTGGATAGTATTTTTCTTTTCTATGCATTAGAATAAATCATACTATGAGCATCATCACAGCTAATTATTGCATATGAATTTATGGCCTTGTGGCTGCTTGAATTCGTTTGGTATTGGAGAACTAAAAGCAGTTTCTACAATCATCCTCGATCTATTTACAATCAGATAAAAAACTGCTGAAAAGATCATTGTAGCAGTTAATATTATTTTATCACTTTCTACGAGTTATTAAAACAATTACCTAATTTACGTGGAATTTAGATAAGTATTACTCTACTATTGTAGGATGTTCAGACTTGAGATATTCCATTAAATCAAAATCTGCTCTAACACACCCCTTTACATGTAATATTCTATTGATATGTTATTTCAAGGATAGCAACATATCCATATTATTTCTAGATACACAACATAACATGGCTCCAACAACTTATGTTTCAATAGCCGCGTCCAGACCGACCGAGCGCGGCTCGCGAGTCCCGCTCGCGAGCCAATAGTTCGGCCGGTGTGGACGGCGCTCGGGCTTCCTCGGGCACACGTTGGCTCGGCCGAGCGCCGCTCGACCCCGAGCCATGCGTTGTCGGTTTTTGGCGATGCTCAAAGGCGGCTCAGTCCGAGCTGCTCGCCCGGTGTGGACGGACTTAACGACGCTCGCGAGCCAGAATCAAAAATGGATAATGAAGACAGTATTCGCTTAATACAACTTTACGGAAGCTTCAAAATGTTATGGGATTCGAAAGATCCAGATCATTTAAATAAAAACAAGCGAGAAGATTCGGTTTGGTACAATTTTTTAATCCAGAGTTTTCGTTTCTTTTTTCTTTTTTTTTATGATATATCCAGACAACACAAGCGCCGCAGCAGCTAATAATACGTGGTTTTCCATCGTTAAACGTTATACGGAGAGAAACTGAATGCTCAAACCGGCTCACCTTAGCTCGCGAGCGCGGCTCGAAACTTTTCACAATTAGCTCGGGTGCCACGGCTCGCGAGCAGGAAGTCTGAGCGCGGCTCGCGAGCCGCGCTCAGCCGGTCTGGACGCGGCTAATCACGCAATGTTCCTTTAACATAATATAGGTGACTATAATATGTACCTAGTTCCTAATTGTTAGATGATTTTTCTCTCACAAATTGCACTTGTACCTCATTCATATGGGATTTTTTATGTCTATTTTATAAGTATGTATCTGTTGTATTTAAATCGGGCTCAGTTAGATATTTTGCAAAGGTTCAATTTTAAATCACAGTCCTCATTTAATCATCAATATTCATTTGCGAGAATTAGAACGTTGAAAAAATTTTGACGAATATTTTATTTAGCATAATCACTTTCATTGCTTGGTCCAATAAAATATAGCCTTCACCAAGCAACTACATTAATAAATATTATGTTGTAATCACTCGCGCATAAATCTATACTAGCTAAAGCCTCCGTGCATAAATCAATTTTGTTTTTTTTTTCGTCCTATGAAGCTGCAGAGTATTTCGTGATATCAACACCGTAACTTATGCAACTGGTATGATTTTGACTGGTTTATAGAACCAGATAATATTATGATATATGAGTTAGCAAACAGTGCTCGTGACGTGGTCTAATCATATCGGGTTAAATGGCTAATGGGCACTAATGGATATAATCAAAGGAGAGGATCGGACGAATGCCGACTACCACAGTCCACACCGGAGAAAGTGATTTCGCGTATGTTAAGGCTTAGTCCACGCATATTTTTCGTCTTATCGCAATAAATTAAGGTAATTTACATTATGAAAGCGAATTGATAAGTTGTGTGACATGCGAATGCACTTTTGTTGCCCGCTTTCAATTCCTTTTAGTCATTTTCAATATATATTAATGAATTAAACTACTGAACCAATTTTCATGAAATTTGGTATGGAGATATTTTGATACCCGAGAAAGGATATAGGCTACTTTTTATTCCGGGAAAATGACGCAATCCCGGAAATCCCACGGGAAGGGGAACTATGCGGGTTTTTCTATCACTGCGCGCGGCGAAGCCGCGGGCGGAAACCTAGTGATATCTAAATTCACGGTTTTGAACGAAGTCATACTTATATTTATTCCAAATTCTTATTATATTAGAATAAGTTTAATAAACTTATTCTAATACAGTATACGAATTGAGTGATTAAATCATTAGTACATACCTAGATATTGTGTTCAGTTATTGTAATTTTTTTGTAATTATTTTTGGGTCAAACACATTTAGATATATTGCTTTATTAAATGTACAAACGAATAGACATTTTAATGTTTTGCAAATAAAGTAATATTCCATTCATAACTTTTTAAATTAAAAAATAATTATAAATCTAGCGATGATCGATGCGACGTTCAACATAATATTATGGTGTTTTCGATATTTGAAAAGTTTAAACATTTCTAATTATTGTATAGTTGTTACTTTCAATCATTTATGTAAATAAATTATTGTTATATTCTGTGGTTATATGAATGCTAACACGGAATTGAAAAATTTCATCGTCATCAAAACTAAAATGTCTTACAAGGATATTTCTTAGCGATAAGCATATTAATTCCTAATCAGAGAGACAAAAAAGCTTAAAATTTAAAATTTATAATTAGTGGTAACTGAATACCAATAACAGTGCCCGAATAGTGCTATGTACACTACGTACAAAAATATAAATTAAATCTGCACTATTCCAATTACTATCACTATTAAAGCGATCTCTGAGTTACGTAACGGACGGGTCACATTTCGTGATCCATGTCTCTGGAATATGATTTCGGTAATTAGACAATATTAACATTTTGTGTGAGGTAACAGTCGTGTGGTTGATCTGATTAGCGCATGCGCAATGATTTCTACATGTCAACGTATTGTGAAAAGGTAGGAGCTAGTTTGGGAATCCTCATTGTGATTATTTTATTGTAATATGAATGTTTCGTTACACATTCATTGATTGGTATTCGTAAGCAGAAAAATAAGGAGTCTTCAGTCAAAATTACCCCATACACCAAAAAAGCTCTCGATGACTATATAGTAGCTAAAACGCATAGCGAATTAAAAAAAAGCATTAACCATTTTATATTTCTGCCTTTTATTTTTTACATTAACCTAGTCACGACACACGCAAAACACTTTTATACCCATAATTTAGTTAAAACGTTTCCGCAATATATCCAATCAATCCTCTTATACATTTAAAAGTTACACCACATGTTTATGAAAACTTTTATATTACACAATACATTGTTTTCTTTGTTCCACTAAAGGTCTTTTAAATGGCATAAAGTTATTAAATTGTGACCTTCACAGTTTGATGTTAGCACGATTAAAACTTTTCAATTCACCTTAACAATTTTGTTAGCCATTCATTAACGACCTTGCTGGCCTTAAGAAAGTTAGTACCGATTGATTGACTAATACATGATAATTTGATTTAACATTGAGTTATCAATTCGGCGAAGCTTAATTAAATATTGTGTTGATAACAAAACTATTTGCCATGTACTTGCAAAATGTATTAACTATGATAACTTTGTTTAAAGGCCTTAGCAACAAAGCGGTATGAAAACGTTAATATAAGAACTTCTCAAAGAATATCTATTAGCGTTGACATATTGATGGATTCAGTATTATGAGTAGGTACATGCTGAAGAAACATATCCTTAAACACCATTTCCTGTGTATATGTATAAGTATATAGGGATGTATTTTTGTGGCTTCATAAGGGTGGCATATTGTGGTTTCCTGCCTGTCACTTGATAAAAACCGATAAGCCTTGATAAAAACAAACTGATTAATATTGATTGCGGTTTTCCCTCACAGCTACTATAATATAAATAAACATAACCTAATTCCTTGCTATATAAAATACGAGTTCAATTCAATACCTACAAAAATGTGTTACGTGCTACGGAAGTATTTATCATAAACGTCTATTCTGTCAAATGCGATTCTGTTATTCAACACTACGTTAATGCCGACAACTTCAGACCTTAATACGAGCAGGCGTGGTTTACACATGTCAGTGCACAAACATTCGTAACATCGATATGATATAAGCATTTGGCTAATACATAATGTTTACGGCATTAAGGTGATGTGAGATCGTTGAGCGTTAGCGATCATACAGTATCTGTCAAAACGTTTTGACAGGCTTCCGATTGCCAAACTGACAGAACTGTGAGTGCCGAAAATGCCACTCATTAACTGCATCCGACAGTACATTACCTGCCTGACTTTCATTTGTTATACAAGACATTATTTGCATAATATTGTATATTGATATTAAGTAATCTATGAATAGATATAGCCGATATTTTAATCTCGTTCAAGTTATGCATGATGTTAATGAAGTTTTACGTCTTCATAACGGTACTAATGTTTCTTTTTATCCTGAGAATACATAATAGTTTCTATATCTAGACCATTATTTAAGTAAGATTATAACTTATTATACAATTTTAGAACACTCTACTTATGCAGTACTTTAAAACATCTTCAATCTATTTCGCTCACCTAAATAGGTAATTAATGTAATCTTAGTATAGTACTATAACTATTATCTGTGGAGTTATTAATTTATTTATTTATACGAGTTACCTACCTTAAAGCTAATTAATGTTTACAGATATTGAACGCTAATTACAAGGTGGTGTACCTTTAATAAAAATTTATAATTATTTATAAGAAATGAATTTTGTTTTTCTGTTATTGTGATCAACCCCTTGATGGACCACCTCTACATAACCACAGCTGTAATAATATTATGTACATTGCAAAATATTTCATGTCCTGTCATTGCAATTGTACATGGCTCGTCTGTCACGATATCTTATTACTTAACCCATGTCTTTATAAGACGTATCGCTGCTTCAAAGATAATAACAATATCATGTTATGCTTTCAAAAATTCACAATAATTTATTTTGCATTATTTTAATTTAAGCAAACATGACAAAAACCTTCCAACTTCTAAGAATTAAAAGAATGAGTGAAGACCACTAAATTGTTTAATTCAGTACACTGTACAGCCACGTACAGCCTTCTAAAAGAATGTAGCTTCCCACACAATTACTTACCTTGCTTCTTTTTATCGCTATACAAAACCCACAAATGCTCTCGAGTCCTTTTTTCTACAATAAAAGCTCAAAGCAGTTAATACTAGTGCACAATGAGCACAGGCGTGACAAGATAACATCTAGGGAACTCTGTGAAGCTTAAATTAAATAAATATCACATTGAAAACGCTCCGTATAGCCTTAAGGACGGTATTAAGCATAATTACGAAAACATTCAAGTTTCACTCGGCGGTGTAAGAAAATTCTTGAACAAAAAGACCTTTTGTTGTGTGAATGCATTGAAACAGCGCGGCTTTGATAAATTGCGTGGCGTGCGTAATTTTGCACCTATTTGCGATACTCAATGGTCGCAATACTATAATGAGATGTTTTCCCGAGGCGGTTTGATCGACATTCGCTGGAATTGCTTTGAATCCCTTGTGGTTATTTACTGTGAAGTTTATTTATAGATTGCGCACTATTCATGTTACGACTCTATATTTACCATGCTCGTTTTATGTGTCGCTTTGCACTTAATGCAGAAATACTTAATCAATATTATTAACGCTTTATGTTATTGTGACGTTTAATTAATAGTCGTACATAAATATTTAACGTTTTTACCTTTTATATTGACGTGAGATATCTTGTTTTGAAAGTTAATTGATTAAAATTTATTACAGTCCATCTGAATACGAATTTATCAATTCACGGTAGTTAAGTAAATCATGAAAGTGTTTACTGGGATAAATAAACCGAGTTAATAATTTGCCGAGTAAAGATATGTTTTAATCAGTAGAGATAAATAGTATAATTTTTGTAGTTGATACTTATAAAGGTCAAATTGTCTGTAAATATGTAATTAAAATCTCAGTAAGTTACTAAGACTTAATATAATTGTTGGCAAATTCTTGTGGGGGAAATAATTAATAAATTAATAATTATTTAATAAAAAAATAAATTAATAATTATTTAATTATTATTAATTATTTAATTTTTCTTGATTATATCTGTTACGTGTTTCACCGCCTCGGCAGATACTCGACGGGATGGTTCCGAGATGTTATCTCTTTATCAGATAAATGTATTGCGAAATATGATTAACGTTATATAATTTGCATAATGTTGGTGTCACAAATAATATAGAAAATAATTAAATATAAATATTGCTACATGAATGCAAAATATCTTAGAAATATTAATTGTACATAAAATAATAGACACGAATTAAATAACGTACCTACCTATAGGCAAATTTATTATAAATTATTGATGAACCAAGAAGAAATCTTTACCTGTAATTGAAAATCACATAAAAGCAATAATAAAAATAAAATTAACAAACAACAACGTGTTCATACGTTCAACGTGTAGTAATTTTCATAAAATGAGATAAAAGTATCATAAACATAGTACCACAAAAAATACTAGATAAAAAGAGGAACGATAAGATTGTATAGCTATTTATGGGCACAGTTGGCCCTTGTATTGTAGTACGAGGGCGACTTTGATAAGATCTAGCACTGCATCTTAATTGCGTAAGCAATCCACGACATCGCATTCGGATCGTCTCTCGTCGCTTTAATGGTCTCACTATACACTATACACGTCTCGTTCATGACTTTTGTATTGCAATTCCATCTCCCATATCTTGAAATATTACCATTGCTATATGAATTTATCAAATTGATAAGAAATTACATTAAACTTTCATCACGCGTGTTAATACAACAACCGAGATACGATACGGTTTATTGTGTCTCATAGCGGCGTGTTTTATTGTGTAAATTTTAATTTATTTAAGACTAAAGGTATCAGTTGAGTCAATGTTGGTCAATGGTCATGTTAAAGCCTTAAATATAAATAAAGTACGGCGAACGTAGCAAACGTGCTCAGACGTAAACCGAGTGGATTAAGCAGTGCGAACCCTGAGCAAACACAAACAATAAAGCTGTTATCGGTTATTGGTTAAATAACAAATCTATCCATCAATGCTTTCACTTATTCATTGTTGTCACCGCGGACATGCGTTTGAACACTTTCGCCTACAAACACGGCAATTTGCTGTTTAAATTTTGCTATAACTGCGCACTTGTGAAATATCATTTCTCGAACGGATTGCATCATAGACATATTTTGTTCAATATTTCTATTTTATTTTGCGATGTTAGAACGGATATGGCGAGAATGTTGCAGATCCGGTCCTCGTCAGGCTAATAGACTATCAGGACACGTTACCAGCCTGATATCAGCTATAAAGGCTTATCAAGGCTTGATCAATAGCCTAATCTATTATGATAACGAAGTTACTTCATTGATATTTTTTGTCTCATTATTTATAGACCTGTCGATTAAAAGCAATAAAGAAGCGAACATACCAGCAATTTAAACACATACCTATGACACTTTTTACGCATCACTGATAATAATCACATTCATTCATTTGAAACAAGGTTTTTAAATGTAGGTACTATTCCCAGGACTGTTCCCTATCGGTACCTACTTTATTTTTATCAGCATTCAGAAGCAATGTAGGTATTTTGTAAGATAGCTATTGGCTACTTCTAATTATGAAGCCTAAACTGACGAAAAATATATAACTAAGCACACAGTTCCTTTCTTGTCCAAATCTATAATGAGATTACAGTGTTTCGCTGCTCATTTTGTTCGTCACTATGTACCTCACCTGTAAATATTATGAATGTCCCCTTACGCCCACACGGCGCATAGAAACGTGGCTAAATCCCAACGGTGCACGGGCCGGCGCAGGCGCATACATTTACATTATTAAGTCGTTGAGGTTATTTCTAGCGCGACAGAGCCGCACTCGCCTCATTCATATTCTATTAATAATGACCAAGTTTTACATGAATGGTGTATGAGATATGTTATGGCTATAAAAATTTGTCTGCATATGTTTAACCTTGGGTTATTTGCTACCGGATAGAACTGCCGCAATGTGATGATCTTCGAGTAAGTTTTGACTAGTAACCTATTTCTGATACTCACTAACGGGATATGTCTTTGGAATAATTTTGATTCACATAATTGGCATTATAGAAAAATACATAGCTTTCTGATATCTGTTTCACTCATTATAATACCATTGTACCTATAACTATGATGCAGACCCAAACCAGACCATTAAAAAATTCAAAATTTTAATTAAATCTCTCTTAATCCAATTTGATAAATTTTACAGAATAGAAAGAATTGATCACGATGGATTTTTGTATTCAAAATTTTTTAGCAGATGAAAAATATGTTATAAATAGAATATAATACGGTAGCGCCAATAAAAATGATACATTTTTTTATTAGGTGAGTAGGTAATAATATAAAGTGAAAAAACTAAAACCCAACTACGACAATAACCGGCGCTGAAAAAGTATAAAACAAGATTTCAGAATACTGAACTGAACAAAGTTGCTAATGTAGTTACAAGTAAATGGACACAGTAGACTCTACCAAGATGCCTTCGTTGTAAATTGACAATAATGTCATACAATACTATCCTGAAGTATGCAATATTCCACTATGTAAAGATAAATTTTCATGTTTGGAAAGGCGTAGTCACACGTTACATAATATACCTATTTACCGTAGCACTTCAACAACAAATTTATCTTAACTTTATTTTTTTACTTTGTATGTTTTGTCCGATAGAGGACGCCACATTAGATTTTATGAAACCCCATATAGCCTATAACCAGCGGACAATTAAGACGCTTCTAATGATATGTCATTTGTCAAATTCTGATAAGTAGTTTAGACGTTACGAGGGAACAGATGAACATACATACATACATACATACATACATACATACATACATAGCCTGTCAAAATCATAACCCTCCTTTTGCTTTGCCGTAGTCGGGTAAAAATGATTTATGCCTCTTTCACGTCCCATTGTTATATTAACAAATAAAAATATGTTGAAAATAAACTTAGTAGAAACTATTATTTGATGGATGTTGGATGGCATTGGAAATAAACTAAAGATGCCATTAATTAATTATTAATACTCAAGTTCAATTTGTTCCTCTCTAAATTTCAATTCCTTCTTAATAACACATATACGATTAATAATACACATATGAAGCACCTCCTACATAATAGCTATCCGCTTAAGCCAAGCGATCTATTGACTAAAACAGAATGAAAATTCGTGCACTAATTTCTGACTTTATTGCGAATAGTCACCATATGTTTAAATTAATACAGATAATCAAAACAACTGAACATGTTAGGAATTATAAGATTAGTCCAAAGATAGCATCTTGTTATTTCACGAAATTGTGTTTCGCATGAATGAAAGATACAATGGACACACCTAGACATGAAATTATAATCTGGCAAATGTCACGACGCCCGTTCCTCAGTCAACGACCTCTTATATGGTAAATAAAAACATCGCGTTTAACAGTTTGTGTAGTTTTTAGTAATGCTAAAAATTCAAAACGAAATGTGTCAAAGACTATGTTTGCAAAAGATACAGTTCAGAATAAGCTTATAACATGCAACTTAATTATTGCACAGGATGGTGAACTCTGCATCGTTGTATTTCTTAACCATCCCAAATTATCCCAAGCCCAAATCCAAAACAAATTATGCCAATCGGTCAATTTTTTTACACGAAAACCAAAGTCTTAGCTTCAGCTTCTTTAAATTTAGTACAGATGCGAAGAAGGTTATGTGAAAAGGCTCCCAGAATAACTCCAGTAAAAAAATAAAAATCGTTTAATACTAACTTCAATTAATGTTTATGATCACCCGTGACAAATTTAATTATTGTTCTGAAAGAATAAAAATAACAATTCTTATACCAGATTTCTTCGAGCATTTATCGGTGCTAAAATTGCAAAATATATTGATACCTTTACAGACATCTATTGACGACAACTTTAATAAATTCCAAAGTTTTATTACGCGAAAGTATCCAGAGCAAATATAATTTTATATACCTATTGGTAATGATAAACGTTATAAAATATCCTTGTCTTATTTATTCGGAGAATATCGAATTTCTGTTATACATAATATAATACTATAATAATATTATTACTGCGTTGTTACAGCGAGATATTTTTGACCTATAGTTGAAACCTGTGGTTGAAACCTATACATAATAATATAGTATAAAGCAAGTGCCATTTTATTTATTTTTTTATATTATTTTAAAATTGTTGAAATAGTTATAGGTATTATGTAGGTAAAACCTCAGAAATTTTATTTACAGCTATTGAATGATCTAGTTATGAACCGGTAGCCCGTAGCTCTATCTTTACTTTATCAAATACGAGAAGTATTTCCTAGTAATTATATATTTCCTTACAAACTTGTAATATATTATGTTAAAATTTTGGTCTACTGCAAAAATCTCCAAAAACTTACGTTTGTATGTAAGTCTTTGATATTTAAGTATTCATTTTTTTAAAGAAGCTTAATCTCTCTCTTAATGTTAAATTACCCGCGTAGATCTAAGAAGAACGACGTTAAAAATATTTCTTTTAAATTACCTCTATTTGGAAAGTTGTTTACTCGTAATTTATCGAGTAATTTAAGTGCTTATCGGGGAATAATAAAGGTTCTGATATCAATTTGTAAGCCATTTTTCACAGGTAGTTAATTTGTATACAATGGAGATAATGCCCTGTTTATTTCTTATAATATAATTTGTACTTCACGCTGCTATAGTAAACCTAAAGTAAGCAAAACGTAAGATATTTATAATGTTATTTTTTTAACTAACTGCATTTCTAAAATAACAATTCAATCTAAACAACATTCGTATTATGTACCCAAACTTATTTCGCAAATATGAAAATAGTAAATATTTCCATTCTTTATATTATCACCTTCAATCGATGCATAATCACCAAGCTTTTAAATTTACATTTTTTGTGGGTGGAATTTCATAAATGACCTATAATTCACTTACAAAAAGGAGATCCTGACTGCAAGGTAAACATATATTATGATTAATGGAAGAGTAATGAAGATTCAACAACCCACATAAAGGTAATTACGTCTCTTACCTTCAAAAATTAAAAGCGCAAGTGCACATTGGCCTGAAAAGAAATGCGTCGGCTCGAACGAATCCATTATAATATTGCTACCGTACACTTTCACCGTCGACATCGCTCGGGGTCAAGTTTGTATGACTTCCGATCACCTTCCCGTCAGTCCCATGTGGGTCGCATCATCGAAACCGAGTACGTTCATTTATTATATTGACAGCCCGGTGTAATTTCCAATTTAGACGTTGGCTATGGCCCCCAGTCACTGTAATGATGCTTAAAATTTCAGACACCCAGTGTACGGGCTCATAATAAAACGCATGATTGACAAGTATCGATCGTTTAATACGCTTTCATTTGTCCTACTAATATGGAGGTCAGATGCGCGTTTTCCTTAATGAGTTACGAAATTCATCATCGTGAACTAGCAGTATAGTTAACAACGGTAATAAATGCTTATGTATGATGGGGAATTCGCTGAACTTTTTCATACACGTTACGTAGAGTGCGCTCAGTGTTACGGCAGAACATTCTACCTGTTGCCGTTTAAGGGCTGTCTAGTGTCCACTATCATCAAGCACTTGTCTTAAGCCAGTGCCTGTTTGCATCCGTCTTTTAACCTATTAAAAAGCAATTTTCTATACTGTGTCTAGCGTTGCATGATGGATGTACTAAACAAATGCGTAAATAATGTCTAAGGAACAGAAATACAATGTCAATGAACTGAGTTTACTGAAAACGTAGTAATTATAGTATGATTTATGGTGAAAATTACAAAGTACTGCTTCCTGCTTCCTTTCGACTGACTATAGGCAAAAATATTGCGTGATTAGGTGTGCCAAACATCTGCACCTTGTAGCAAATGCAATATTACTTAAAGGAAATTGTGACATATGGAACACAGGAGGTCCAGGCGAATAGTTTCCTGGCTCTAACGAACTGTGTGATACCGTGTGAACCGAACCTGATACTAAGGGAAGTTACAACATATTTAATATGGATACCGAAAACTGTGAACAATTATCTTCAGTGCAAGCGTGACCTAATTCACTACAATGAACCGTACAAAACGTATTGTGTAAAGGCAAAATATTTTTATACAGTCCAACTAAAAGATTTATTCATTCAACTACACTTCGTTTACAAGCACTTTCGAATAGTCAAAATATGGAAAAATAATATTAAAGATACCATACCATTGGTTCGGAAAACATTAATTACATCTTATAATTTACAATATCGATATTATGTACTTATTAATATTGTAAACCCGCACAAATTAATTCAAATATAACGGAAAGCTTAGCCGAGGTCGCTTCATTAGAACAGTAACCGTGATGGTAATTGGTATGCGATATAATAGCGCAGTCCATACGAGTCTGGTACACGGCTCCTATTAAGCCCTGTCTGATGCTGCTAGTACTAGATGTCGATAAGTTGGAGTATCCCAGTTAGCCCTCGTCAATCTCGTCATCCGTACCGACGTCTCTAACGAATACAAATGCCGGTCGAATTCTTTATATCCTTTATACCCATACGCCAATTAGCTATTAGTATAATTCGCTGTTAGAATCCGGGTAGACAAGACGTTCTAAAACCTATATTCAGTAACCATTTGCAGGTATTTTTACTTCATATCCTAAATGGTGCATCCATTTGCGGATGGTCATGAAAATGTATGTAACATGATGCTTTAATCGCATGTAACGGCATTATCCAGGACAAATTCGCCATTAATATATTAAATTTCAAATTTTCAGGTCACATAACTGAGTAGGTACTGAACTTCGTTGAAAATTTATGTGTCTGTATTTTCTATTCGCGCAACGGTGAGCGAAGTTCTAAGAAGTATATAAAATTGTAACATGTAAGCTTATCGTGTAGATCGCGAGAAACAGTAGCGATCTTGGTAACGGTTACAAGGAGTAATGTTTTGTTTATTTTTTGAGAACTGTTACAATACTTGGGATGAGATGTAAGTAAATATCTGAGGGCGAGGAGCGAATTTTACTTGTAATATTTTTTACAGATATGGGAAAGTCAGTTCTAAAACATTAGAGAACCATGAAGGTTCATATTCATAGCGCATTTTGTGTTGAATTCTTGCCAAATTTGTAATTGCCAATTAACTTATAGAATAGCTAAGAATTTTAATAAACAGTTTAATTTACGATTGTAATTTGTATGTACGCCACAAGATAAAGATGAACACGGTCACAAAGAAACAAAAAAGTCAATAAATATAAATAACCTATATAAATTCATCAAGAAGTTTGGAACTTCTTAAGATTAAATCGCTAATCGTTGCGTCCGTGCGCTATGATCTTCAAAGCATTGTACGAGTGTGCGTTCCAGGAAGCCAACTGCGCAGTCACCTGCTGCGGCTGAAACATGATAAATAAGACGTAGGATTAATTACTTCCTGCTAAAGGTGATCCTACAAATCAAAACACACAAATAATGCTCCCATATTATCACAATTGTCAGGCTCGACAACCATTTTTTTAAAACAACGCTTATTATAATGCTGTCCATTTGTATTGCAACGGCCGACACTCGGTTTATTTATTAGAATCTAACCTGGCCTAGTCTAGAAATAAATGACTCGATTTCGCCACAGGCGCTACAAATTCTGAGTCATGAGGCATTTATTAAAATGAAGTTTCACACCTTCATTACGGATATGAACTCTTTTCATCCCGGCTCTGTCAATCAAATGCTAATAGTCAAATCATATTTAAAAAATCGATCACAAATCGTTAAAATAGATAACTACAATAGCATTCCCTTACCAATTACGTGTGGCATACCACAAGGTTCGATTTTAGGCCCATTGCTTTTTTTAATTTATATTAATAATTTACAAGATTTAAAACTAAATGGTCATCTAACACTTTATGCGGATGACACCTGTCTGTTTTATTTTGGTCCCTCTATACATGACATGATAAAGCAAGCACAAAATGATTCAAATAAATTAAATAAATGGTTTCAATACAATCTACTAACAATAAATATATCTAAAACGTGTTATATTAAATTCAAAGCTCAGAACAAAATTATTCCACCACACGCTCCACTTAAAATTAATGGTGTTGTATTAGAACATAAAACCCACGAGAAATACCTAGGTTTGCGAATCGACAGCTCTCTAAAATGGAATTATCACATCGACCACCTAAAAAATAAATTATCAGCACTTCTTAGATCTCTGCGTAATATCACTTCTTGCATTCCTCATAAATTACGCCACACCATCTACAACACGTTAGTCAAACCTCACCTAATGTATTTAATAGAAGTATGGGGTAGCGCTTACAAAAATAAATTAGCGCCACTACAAATTTTACAAAATAAAATTATTAAAACCATTTTTAAATATCCTTTTTTAACTTCTACAAATAAAATCTACGACGATACTAAAATAATGAATTTAAAACAATTATACTTTTATAATACGTGTATGTTCATCCACAAAGCGCTACATAAAAACATAAATACAAATATAATATTCTCAACATCAAATCGCCACTATCCTAATAGACGAGCTAGCTATCTTGCCCTCCCGAAGATCCGAACGAATTATGGAAGGCGAACGGCAACATACGAAGGAGCACGTTTCTATAACGGATTGCCAAGCAAATTAAAAAGTGTAAACTCATTCATTGTATTCAAAAAACAATTAGCGAAACACATCCTGGAAGACCACACGCTCAAACTTTGAATGCAATGAATGAGTACCTAACCTAAACTTATGTTTATAGTATGTAACTTACTCTAAATTTTTATCTAACGAATGATATTTTTTATAAATACCTATGTTTAAAATTTAAGTTTCTCATGTAAGTGACTTTATGTCTTAATGGGAATAAATGTCTTTAAACCTTAATAAACCGGTTTGCGAAATTGTTGCTATACGATGAGATGCGTCGAATGTTTCCGATGTTTTTACATCATTTAATATTTATGTATTCCACTTAATATTGTGCCTAATAACATAATTTACAACCTGTGATGCAAACCACCAGCTTTTGTTTTTCCGAACAAAAATTTACTGCGTATTAAATAATAAATGTCTCAATCCGTTAATCATATGCCTATTTCAACATTAACGAGAAATTTTAAATATAAACATATTATGTTGAGGTTATTTATAAAATATGAATTCTAACATCAGAATTTATATGAACATAACTTGTATCACAATTCATACGTTGAAAACGTTATTAAACGCTCAGAGATGTTAGATACAAATTATTTAGAATTCCTGTTCCGCAATAATAAATTAGTTTCACTGGACGGATCAAGGATGTAACTTTTTCGTAAATTGTATATGTTGAAATTATAGGCGGAATAAAATATTGCGTGTAATTTTAGCCTTTAGGATCGTCTCAACTATTTCGTAATTTAATTCGGATGAGATTTAGAAAGCTAATGGCCTTTTTTATTAAGTTGTATGCATGTTCGCACGATCCAATACAGTGTAGATTTACTTAATGTCTTTTTAATGATTTATCATCTTTGCGAAACAAAAAATCCAGATGCCCTTCCGCGTAAAAAATTTTGGAGGAAATTCTTCACTGATTGGTACTTGCTTGTTCACTTGCCCAAGTTACTAGCTTATAAAACCCAACGAGTAATAATAAACCATTGCAATTACATTTCTACTATTATAACATGCATATTATTAATCACATTCCATTCACTAAAACGAATCACATCGATATTATAGACCAAAATATTATAATTATAACCTCATATTTGTATTTTCCATCCGCTCTATTGACCTTATGTGACCAAAATGCGTTCCACTTGTGTGATTTACGATTACAAATCATAACAAACTATGAGTGACGAGTACAAATGACTTTCAATTCACTTCGCTTGTGCCAAAATATTTAACACTGGTTATAATTGCGCTTAGTACAAACCTAGAAGCTGTTGACACTGTTTGATTGAGTTAATCAAGCGTGTGATTGTTATGAGGTTTGTATTGACGAGAATATCTATAGGCGAGTAACTAGCATGCCTCATTAGTTATTGGTAATATAGCATATGAATGACACCGGATACATTAAATAGAATGCGAAAAATTACTTAGTGTCTTTAAAATATTTTATGATTACCTGTAATTAATGAAAAATTTTAAAGCTTACAAAGAAATTAGCGATACAGTTAGTTTTATAATATTTTAGGTACGTTTTCAATAATTTTTTCGGAATATTTTTTGGAATCTTGAATTTGGAATGGAAAGGAATAACACATGTGGGCTTTAAATAGTTTTTTAGGGAAATGTTATCGCATTTCAAATCGACTTTCCACTCGCACTTTAATCAAACAGATTTTGTTTATTATTAAGCTTTGTTATTTTAATGTGACCCGTGGGCGATTCATAAATAATGTATGGAATTTCATGTCTGTCCAGACGTAGGTGAAATTCCAGACATTTTACATGTATGATGAGTGATGACTAATGACGTCGACCACCTACGATATATGTATTATATGAATCGCATAGGTACTGATTTTATGAAACATTATAATAGTTTATGAATACATAAACAACCAGAAATTATAATATTAAAAATTGATATGAGTAATAGTCAAGTTTTATTTCGACATTGTTATTTTATACGAATACACTAATGATTATTTATTCATATTCAAAATTTTATGTTTCTTATATTACTACAGATATGAATTTATGTAAAAATGCCATAAAACTGCAATTGCATAAGTGAAATAAACGCTTAAAACATTCCGAATGCAATCGTGAAAGTAACTTTTTAATAACATCGGCTGCTGACTGCGAAACACAAAAGTATTTAATACTTGACTTTGCTTAAATTGTTGCTAAAGTATCTACTTTATATTCCGTTCTATTTACTATCTTTTATCGCTATTATCTTTTATTTATTACTCTAAATTTCAAGCAGTAGTTGTTGTTTATATAACAATCGCTGTTTTCAGCCATTATTTCACATTAGTAGGACACTTGACTTCATAATACTAATTTATGATCAATCGTGATACAGTCCGCTGAGTTATGGGGGGTAAATAAGCCATTACAGTCAGGAAGAGATATTAATTGAGTTACTATGACAACACATAACTTTTTCTAAGAGGTATTTACATTAAAAACTTATATATTGACTACACGTCTAATATAATAGCTCCGTATTAGAATTTGTAAACAATTTAAATAGCCATGATTTCATAATATGGTGAAAGTTCAAAAGTCGGACACATTGCAAATGATCTTCTTTTAATAGGATATCTAAAGATATAATGGATTTATTTAAATAAAGTGTTAATATGTGAGTCTACCTAAACATACATATATCGCAATAATCACATGACACTTGAAGAAGTTAAAATACTGTTAATGATGTACAAACTATTGATAAATCACCGAACACGGAAGCTTGGCACTATCTAGGAAATTAACCGTTTTCTCGAAAATCAATAGTCACTTATCACTTATTCTCGCACGGCAGTAAAATTTGCCTAGGAATATTTTCTGTACATTTTGCATAGAATCGTAATTACCGGCTTGTTATGCCGCGTCTATTCCTGACAGGCTCTGAAAAGGGACGCATTTATCACATCCACAGTACATTGATGTAGGCAACTCAAATGAATACGAGTAATTTAAATCCCTCTTGTTGAGGTCTTGTGGGTGGTGCGGCATCAATCTCCAACAAGGAATAGACATGTTCGCAACAAAACGATGATGACGTGACATTCGTTATGGAATAGGCATTTGTTGTGCAATTCATCGTGTTACGTGGCTATGGTGCTATCGTTGTTAGACGTTTTGCGAACAATAACAAGGTTATAAATTAAATTGGAGAAATGGTTCATGAGTGTGAGCTAGTGAATAGCCTCATTATTCTATATACCATTAGACTTATGAAATACAATTATTATAAGTCAATAATAAACTCATCATTTTAATAAAGCTGTTGTATCTATGTAAAGACATATTTATTCTTCCATTTATGGTCGTGAAGCTCGATACCTATTCGAATCGAAGTTTACGACGTAGAGATAAACCCTTTATTTAAAAATTATATTTTAAAACCCAACAATACCTTAAGTTAAGTGTTTGCTCAAGAATCGAGATGAACTCGAGGGATTTGTTTGAACAATACACACAAAGACAAAAACAAAAGATGTTCAATGAAAACAGTCTGTTTAAAATAAACTCGACTGTCTGTCCAAGTTATTTCCACTTTATGATATTTTAAAACAGCAAATAATTCAGTAAAAATTTGTATGTTGTTTAAAATCTATAATTTTGTACTAGCTAATTACCAATACCATCAAGATAACTTGTAGTAATTATAGAAACAGTTGCATTACCACTTGAAGTGTTTTAAACATAAAAGTATATAATTATTCAAGTAATTTAGCATTTAAATACATTTCCAAACTTACCTATTACTTCATATCGTCATGGTGAAGAAAGTTGAGGCATAATAAGATGTACAATTGAGGAAGGTCAAAAGTGAGTACATGCATAAATTGCAAATGATTTATCCGATTGTATTCATTACAGTTATAAGCGTTTAATGTAATTTATGACACACGCCGCATTAACAAGGAGCCTATTAAGTGTACTGAGTTCTCAATATATGAAATCATTGGTCTCTGCATGCCTGTATCTATAAGTATGGAGATAGTGTTTTCCGCGTGCGTGTTTCACAAGAGTTTCGCCTTAATCTGAGAAGCTACCATAAATAGAAAAGTGGATCTTTATTGATCGGTGAAAGGCGTCAATCTATGTATGTACTAAGCCCTCTTGATGCATACCATTATTGGCATCCGAGTACCGAGTCGTACATTGCTCAAACTAAAATTTATGCCCGGTAACTCGAAGTACTTAAGGGTACATTCACAGTAGATCATATCGTCGTGTTCCAACTTTCCAATAAGCAAGAACATCGGCTTAATTAATGAGGACAATAGTTTGTATCGAGCATTCATAATACAATTACCGAGTTGTCGGAAACTGAACTGCCCATAGCAAAGCCTTAATGAAATCCCGCGTGGGTAAGGCATGTACTCGGTGAATTTGCAAGTAAATGAGTGTTTATTAAAGTAGCCGGAATGCTGTTTTCTCTTCCCATGTTTTATTGATTGCGTGTTTGAGACGAAACTTGTAAGCTCATAGAGTATGTGAACGCTGGTGTGACGCCAACGACGGGTCTCGTTGGCGCCATTTAATTAGTATGTGTTGTCACAGTAATATCTTTCTTTAGTAAAAGTGCACTACTCCAGTTCCGATACGAAAGCAAGAGTCAGTAATATCGCCTCGTTTCGCAGCTGTTATGGTAACTGTACATTGAGCAATTGACCACTTTTATAGGGATAAAATATGATTATTATTGAATGCACTTTCGACAATGCCGTTTTATGTTTCGCAGATTTGAAACTTTAAATTACAATTGCAAAATAATATAGAGCTTGTAACGAAAATGTTAAGTAGGTGAAGTAGTGGACGATTTCTAAGAGTACCCGCGGCCCCGGCTAACTGCGCGGCTCGACGGAACACAGTGGGGTTTTAGTCGGTGAGAATCCGACATAACCCTTGGCTCCTTCCCCGGGGGCCGTGGGTATCTTTGGAAGATTTCCCCACTATAAAAAAAAGGTAAGATAAAAAAACGAATAGAATTTTTTATCAAACATTTTATTAAACATAATACACAATATTATAAATTTCACAGTAAATGTTAACGACGCTATTAATATAATAGTGGAGTAGGTATAATAACATTACACTACAAAAATTGCACCCCAAATGGTCCACGATTCAAATTACAGTCTTTAAATAATATTTAATATTATCACACAGGTGGGATCAACTTATTATTTACAAAAATATATATTACTGATACAGTTACAAAAGTACCATTAACGATTTCTATATTAACAATATTTACTTAAAATCTGAATGAATGTGGGTATTTATAATGAATCAATTCAAAAAACATTAAGGCAATTGTTTGTACAAACATTTGTATAAAAATATTACTGTTGCCAAGTATTGTCTATTTTGGTACACAATATTTTGTAATAAAAACTATTTATACAGACATAAACATATGTAAGGACACCCCTTACGAACATGAATACAAAAAATCTTAAATTACAAATGTAACAAAGGCGAAAAGCTCGCAATTTTGTCCAACAATATACCACTGCAGTAGCGTAGCCAGTCCATCTTGAAAATCCTCAAAAGTCCTCTCAATCTCAAAGAGCCCATAGAACGCCTCAGTCCTTTCGACCTTGGCTTAACTCTTAAAAGCATTTGCAGAGCAAAAATAAACTCCGTCTTGGAGTAAACAAAAGCCAGTCAGAAAAACAAGCAGATCATATGCTTAGTGATGGTCGTTTCTTTCGTACACTCTTATTGCTCAAACCTAAGATTGTGCCTATTACCTGCAAAAGAAAATTCTATTATTAGTTTTTCAATCTGCCTGTTATTTCTATATATTATTATCTTAGCTCTATATTATTTGAATACAAATAAATGTTGTGAGGTGGAAATAAAAATACACTATCGCAATCGAAATCGGTATCAATAACATTAAAAAGCCTAGCCTCAAGATTCTCTTGAGTCTTGACGTAAATTAAAATTGTGTTTTTTTTTTTCAAATATTTGTAAAAATTTATAAACTGCATAACTAGTTAACTGCACTATTTGAAAGCTATAATTTTTTTTTATATCTTAGTGTCGTCATAATATTATATATCAGTCATTATGATCAGACTATATTTCCATTACAGGGGCTGAAGGTTTCAAGCCATTATTCATTACGCTAGCCAAGTGCGGGTTGGCAGAGTATTTATTCCGTGGCAGATGTCACAAGTCGTCAAAGTTTTGAATAATTGAATTAAATAATTGATCTATTCACAAACTTAAATAATTATAATATAATATGCGGAGTTTGAATGTATACCTGTATAAAAATAAATATACAATCCTAAATTATGCATCGTATATTAATCATGTGATGATCTTCGGCAAATTATTGTGCATGAGCCCACAAAGGTTTCTTATTCATAGGTTACACGCTCAGTCTAGACTGATGCCAGAATGATCGATAAAAAACACGGGTATTCTGAACCATCAGTCCGTCAGTCAACCGGTTAGACGATAATTCTCCCGTCATTGAGCAGACTGATGGACTGAAATGACGCCAGACTGAGCGTGTAACCTATGTCTTAGTAGGTACGACCAATCAAAGGGGAAGCCAGGCACAGATAGTTAATAAATAATAAACAATAATTTTATTCATAAGATATAAGAAATATAAATACCTTGGAAACAGAATAGGCAGCGAGTTTTCGTCTCGGCGTCGGGAGGAGCAGAGCGAGCGAGCGCGCTTCACGCAAAAGTGCTTGGAACGCCAGCGCCGCCCCAGCAGAGGACTCCGCCGCAGATACTTCATAGAATTGGCACCCGAATTGGAGGGATAGCTCTTGCCCTTCTTCGGTCTTCACTGCTCTGTGTGACGAAAAGTAACGTTCAATATACATTTTGAAGTATAGCATTTTGTTGTACACAGCACTTATTGGGCGGGTAACTATATGGTGCTTATTAAAACAAAAATTAATAGGGAATAGGGTTTCATTTAGACGCGGTGTGTATAAACTTGGCTCTTTAGTCTATAGTGGTTTCGTCAAAATAAATAGATTATGCATTTTAACTATTTTATCCTGCAGTATAAGACACTTGTGTTTCTCTAATTAAGATCATAAAAATTTCAATAAACTATGGAAACGCAATTGTTAACTGCCGTGTGTGTATCAACAGTATAATAAAACAAAACTTGCCCTTAAAAACCTAACCATCAATTACCGCCGTAACCAGTATCGTTTGGTGCTTCTTTGATTACAGGAAAAGCGTGTTTACAAGCAAGATAGTAAGGAAAAGAAAGTATTTCGGAATTGAAAGTGATAACGAGCCTTCTTCATTTATTTCTTAATGTTTATGTTTACGAGACATTTATAAACAGAGAAATAATATCTACCTCATTTAGCGTTACTAATAGCATAAACTCTAACAAACGGCATAATAATATCAAGATACTTTAATATAGCTTACATCTCACAACAAAAAGTTCACATAATACTCCTACAGTTTCATAATGCCTGTAACAGTATTCAAAAAATGTAGTCAACGTGAAACCGTAAAGCTACCATCCTTCATTTTACAATAATGCGTAAACAATTAGCTCACAATCCGGTTAATCCGCGGCATTTACCTAAAGCATGACAAGAAAGCCGAGCGGCGCCACTCGACATTCTAGTATCGCCGCCGCGACGCTTGAGTAAAAGTAATGTGTTAACTTATTAAACTATCGTGACATAAACTTGTTTATCGCTATACTATAAGTAAAGAGAAAATGTTTAAAGCAGCGCAGATTTGATATTGTATACTCGGTTTTTTACGTTTTACACGCGACTAATTGTGACACACTTTGAGGAGTAGATGCAAAATTAAATGAAAGATTTGATGATAGAAATTAACAAACTTTTTTGTGATTTAGGTAGGTGCTTCTTGCTCTTTGTATTAAGAAATAAAATGACCTTATATCACTCATATAATTTCATGTCCAGCAGAATGTCAGCAGTGCACCGCGTCCGTTCCAGCACTAGCAACTCAGACACCGCCGAATTCACATTCCGCAACCTTCATACAAATAAAATCGCACACATAGTCCCTTAACTTACCTAGCATGTTCCAAATCCCGTTTGTTGCCCAGCAGAGTTATAGCTGTGCAGCCAGGCAGCCGAGTCCGTTCCAACAACGCTAGCAACTCAGACGCAGCCAAGAACGAACGTCGGTCGCATACAGAATACACGATTGCGAACGCATCGCCCCATCGGAGGTGTTCAGCTAAGCAGCCACGTTTCTGTACAAAGAATACATTTATTAATACAAAAAAAGAACATTTGAAGGAAATTTTTCTTTTTCTTTTGTGAATTGTAAATTTGTAACTATGTCACGATTTTATGTACATAATCTTTATTTATTTACTAATTGTGAATTCTTCCATAGTCTAGCTAGTGTTATGATTATTTATTAGTTTCAATTAAGGTTTAAGGTTTAAAGACATTTATTCCCATTAAGACATTAAGTCACTTACATGAGAAACTTAAATTTAAAACATAGGTATTTATAAAAAATATCATTCGTTAGTTAATTAAAAATTTAGAGTAAGTTACATACTATAAACATAAGTTTAGGTGAGGTACTCATTCATTGCATTCAAAGTTTGAGCGTGTGGTCTTCCAGGATGTGTTTCGCTAATTGTTTTTTGAATACAATGAATGAGTTTACACTTTTTAATTTGCTTGGCAATCCGTTATAGAAACGTGCTCCCTCGTATGTTGCCGTTCGCCTTCCATAATTCGTTCGGATCTTCGGGAGGGCAAGATAGCTAGCTCGTCTATTAGGATAGTGGCGATTTGATGTTGAGAAACTTTATCAACAATTAAACATGATATAACGCCTGTAGGCTGTATTCTCATACATAAACCAATTGTCTTATAATCTAATTCCACAGTCAATGTAGCATGTACAATACTGATATAAACCAATCAATGTATTCAACATTTGAATATAGGTACGCTAGTTAATTTTAATAATAATTCGACAATGATATACCTACTGACGTATCATTCGTGCTCAAGTGTCGAGTGCAATTATTTATCCGTATCACTATTACATATTAACTGGCGCACACTACATGTTACAAGGCAGCCGTTCCCCGAATCGAATTTCGTTCTCCTATTTCACACCTTATTGATTAAAAAGTAATGTCCTTCTTACAATGTGTATGTATTAATATTCATCTAAAACCGTTCAGTAGTTAAGAGGTCGAATGATAATAAATATTAAATACTAACAGATTTACTTTCATTATACCTAGTACAAGTGAAGTTGGCTCAGTTGTTTTTTAATAACATAGAAACAAAATCTATTTTCTTACAACTCATAAATCTAACTAGTAATTTAACTACCTTTCCATCATCTATTCTAGTCCGAACTATTCACGTTTTGAAACAAATTATTTTTGTAACAAGATTAGTAATTACGAAAGCTTCATACCGCACATCCACATGTGTCAAGAACTTCAACTTCCGAAGACGCGCCGTCAAACGTCGCCCGATGTTGGTAAAGAAAATCTAAAACAAAACCAATTTAATTAAATTTCATCACACTTTCAAATAAATGAGCTGAAAACTACAAGATTAATCGGTTCAATTTGGGTTACATTAGTTGAAAGCGTCCTTGGACCGCAAATCGCAAATCACTTCAAAATCTCAACACTCTTCGCATTAATCATGTTATGAAAAGAAAGGAGTGACGTAATATTAATGGAATGCTGATTTTTCATCACATATTTCAAGTCAACGGCCGAGCAACATCGGTTCGGTTGCCGCTAACCTTGGCTCTAACTCCACTTGCCAATATCGCAAATAAATTATTGGCACCTAAAGCTTGGCAGATAAGGACCTGTCTTGTCCCTCTTAGCGTGCATTATATAGACATTTCATACGGTTATTATGTTATATAAGGTGTTAAACACACTAATACGATAGAAATAATTTATGCATTTGCGTTAATTTAATGTTTCTTAATTAAATCTTTAATATTTACAATGATATTAACATACGGTATATTTATATGGGTACGGAATCTTAATTAAAACATTTCGTGTGAAAATAAGTATCTTACCACCAGTAGAACTGTATTCTCCAATATACCGCTTCGTCAGATACCGCACCACGACAGCTGCAACAAAACATACAATTATATAAACCGGCAAAGAGTTATTAATAAAATTTTATAGATAAGCCATATCAGATCATTAAATGCAAAGAGAAAGTTGCAATTAACAACTAATTGCTATAAGTTGTTACAAAAGTTGTATCCCAGAATATCACAACGAGGTGCAATTAGTGGGAAAGCAAACAAAGGACTTGAAATTAACACTAATGGTAGAATTGCCTGCGAATGAGCTATCAAAATGTTGTAAAGCGATATACAGTAATCTATGGTAAGAAACGTTTCCAACGAACATTCTGCAAGAGTTTACACCTATAGGCGTTTTATTGCTTAAATTATTTTACGTTGAAATCCCGTTACACATATTAAATGTTAAATAATTATAGCAAACCGCGTAAAACAAGCTTACACGAAAACGTTTCGAGATCACATGCAGCGTTCAGTTCGAGTCTGTAATTTTATTATCGCTGAATCTATAATTTTATTTTAGCAGTACACATCTCTACATCAGCTACAACATTGCGTTTATACCAAAAAACATTGGCGTTTGCCCAGGAAAAGGTAATGGATGCACTTGATTCCGAAATAAAATGGTAAACAGTAAATAAACACGATTACATTAATAGCTTCATATTATGCTACGTAATTGCAAGTGCTAGATATCTTTTCCAATTTAAATTACCAACAAACATAAACACAATGTTGCTATTACAAAAATGTTAATTAAATCCATACGAATATATTTACAGTTGAAAGCAGCGTGTCGCAATACTCAATACTCGCTTGATAACAATATGTCAACCACATTTAATTCTCATATCGCTATAGTTGTTGCAATTGCAATATAGTGAGATAAAGTAATTGATTTCTTAAAGCAAACCGTTCAATTAGATTCTTGGCCGCATTGTTTCTTCTAATCTCTCTACATTTAATATGAATTGAAATATACGTGCCCTATTAAGTAGAAGTCTATGTGATAGTATTATATTTTATAGCTTAATTTAAAGAAAATCATGTGCGTACTTAATGTTCTACGCAGCCATAAAAAGATTAAAAAAATATTTGTTTGGATAACGTTCGGCTCTAAAAATAAGGCTTGTTCATAAATGATACTTTCACATTGCACGCTATTTAAGCTCCATTGACTATATGGTCTATGGTTTATGCGGTATGCCAGAGACATATAAATTTCATTGCATCAAGTCAGGCTTCTGCTTATGGTTACAATAGCTTGTCAAGAGCTATTAGATCGAATGCTATGTTTGGACCACAACGTGACTGAAACATGTGACCTATATTACATGTGCAATGATTAATAGTACTATTGAACTCGAAACAATTGCATGTACATAAGAATCGAATATTTATCTTATGAGGTCGTCGCGTATGCTTTATGGGGTTTAATTTATTTGATAGATTTATCACCCCGTGTTCTATCAATACAATGTATTATAAACATGGCATTGTATAAAGGTCAATGGTATCCTTATTGATTAGTAATAGGCTTTATGAGGCTACATTTATTATTATAATGCAGTAGAGAACAAATATATTCTTTTTATATTAAACATGTTCAGGAAATAATATACTGAAGTCTAGAATAAATAACATCAAAACAACAGGTACACTTATTTTAAGAGCGCTAATTAACGTCAAAAAAATAATGCAGCAATGACATTGCTATTAACAGATATATTTTAAAATCCGCCTATCAGGCGCCAATAATTGCAATTATAAATAATTTAACGAACATTTAAATGAAACACTTTCACTGTAGATAACCGTCAGTTCAAGGTAATCCAGAGAGACATTACTCTTTACACATTCAGTACTGACAAGTGAATGAAACGATTTGGCTTGATTGATTCTGCATTAAAATGAAAAATATACTTTCTTACAAAGTGCATTATATCTGCCTTTACTTTATCAATATACTCAATATTAATACTTATCCTAAAATAAACCAAAATGTAAATAACAATGTTTTGTTAATTACATTTTGGTTTATTTTAGGATAAGTATTAATATTGAGTATATCAACGTTAAAATGTATGTATTTACGCTACAAATAACTTTTAAGTTTTAATCAAGCTCTGTTCTTTCAATATCGTTATGGATCAATTTTAATACTTCATAAAATACATATAAACGAAAAGATACGAAGTTGTGCATAATTACCTAAACTACAGTGACCCTTCTCAAGACAATTTAATTCAATTTGTTCGTGAGATAGCGAGAAGTAAATGTTAACGAACACTGAAGAGCATCAAGGTGATCGCTAACTCTAATCCCACCTTGTTATACGACTGAGTATATTTGACGGTACACCTTATCGACTGGTCCTCACGCGAAATGCTGTTTTTTCTTAACGCTCAATTAAATACTTCATAAGCTTTCTCCAAAACGCTGTAAGCCATGCTAATTTGAGTTTCTCTGACCGGCGGGATAGTGACAGGTGATTTTTCTAAACAATATCGTCGTAAACATGACCTGAAAGTCTAGATAAGTAAACGTATTTGATGGGAGATACGCCTATTAACTAAGCTCTTAACTGGATCAAGGTGAGACATTTGCTGATTTGTTTGCAATCATTCAGTCAATCATTTGAATGTACTATTTACACCGGCATTTGATAGCACTAATGTAATTATATGTGCAGGAAAAAGCATTTATGAGTAAAAGTTTATGTTTGCTTTATCTGACCTCTTTTAATAAGTGTAAAACATTGCAGTGATTGGCAGACAAAGCACCATCTATACGTGACGAGAAAATTAAAAAAGCAGTTTACAAATCTGGGCATTTACCCTTTTCGCCGCAGTCAAATAACAATCAATCGAGGTCGGTTGGATTCCTCACTGGGCCGATTCTTATTTTTAATAGCAACTGAAATTATACGTTGAAATACATCCATTCTCGTATATTTTTCAACATACAGGAATAGCAGTGAGTAGAGCTGCTTGTACTGCAGTACTCAATATTGCGATTTATACGTCACGCAACGTAAGCAGCTATTTCGGATACACGTCGAATATCAAATTCAGTGATGGTCGTAGATAAGGCGGTGAGTAAACTACGGCTGTCCCAGCAGACACTGCGGATGAGTCACGCTCCTACGGCCGAGGCGGCATGTGGCTGAACGCGCACTATAAATACAACTGCAGTTGGCATTTGAACGCTCCCAATCTATGATACTGAGACACATTCTGCAAGCTCCATGTCGTGATTATACGCCCCAATTTGTAGGTAATTACTTGTGTCAAAATTATCAAGAAACAGCCCGCGAACAATGGCCGTTAATTTGTTCTCAATCATGCTAATCATAATACCAACGTATTTTCGGTATCGATAAATAATGCGCCAAACGAATTACTGACCAATCGGCGGTATTAGTAAACAGATTTATGAAATGCGCAGCAAGGGATATAATTCAATAATAATGTAATAATTTATTAGAGAACTGAACCTATTATCTATATTTAATTTTTGTCCTATTGGTACGGGAGCTACCAACGTTTTAAAAAAAGTCATTTTAGTATAGTTGGGTTTTTGATATGCTGTTTCTCTTGCTATTTCGGTTACAGTCCGGGCTGTCTGGCTGGCGGTAGTGGTTGCGTTTATTAGTGCGCATCTTATCTGCACAGGAAGATATACTTAACTTTAGTCATTTTTTAACGCGTAATTTTTAATCTTTTGCCTTTAGATAGATCCATCAGACATATTTTTTTTATTGCAAGACGTTTTATTCGTTGTTAAATGGGTGCCGTACCGCGTACGCAATTTTTTATTTAAAATAATTAAAATGTCATCGAAATAAGTGAAATTACATCAACATGAGTCCGCTTAAAAAATAAGCAACTAATAACTTTATTTCTTATATTATACTATCCTTTTTTAATACTTATATTAAATAATTAGTAAACTAATATCTTTAATAGATGCTTTCATATTTATTACACTTTTGGGTATTAATATGAATTTGATGATATGTATTTGGTTTTTATCAAGTTTACATTTAACGTCCTATTTGAGGTTCGTTGGGAAAAGGAGGCACCATGGTAGATTGTTGCAAAAAATTGTAAATAGTAAAATGAATATTATATATAGTATATGTAACACAGTGATTACTTATCCTTCACGGGGACTCATGTTGATGGAATTTCACTTATTTCGATGATATTTTAATTATTTTGAAATAAAAATTGCGTCTGGCACCTATTTAACAACGAAAAAAACGTCTTGCAATAAAAAATGTATGTCTAATGGATCTATCTAAAGGCAAAAGATTAAAAATTATGCGTTAAAAAATGACTTTAAATTAAGGATATTTTCCTGTGCAGATAAGATGCGCACTAATAAACGCAACCACTGCGGCCAGCCAGACAGCCCGGACTGTAACCGAAATAGCAAGAGGAACAGCATATCAAAGAACCAACTATACTAAAATGCTCACTTGTCAACGTTGCTACCTCCTAGAATATATAAATAACGGACATAATTAATCTCGATTAACGGAATTTTGGCTATTAACTTTTGCTCACATTCCCGGAATACTGACGAGAGCTCTTATTCTGTCTAAACTGCAGTTTTGTTTCAAATTGGGGTCATTAACTAAAATGTTTTCAAGTTAAACTATTACAGCCTCAGGCACAAACGCAACCCGAATGCATGCCCTATAGCTAAATACTAATCACATAATCGTGGGACAGCCGTGATTGATGGCACAGTTCTATAACTCGAAATTTGTGTGTTTTACTCTTTCGAAATCGCTTTCCCCTTTTCACAAACCACAACTTGGTCTCGTTGAAAATATAATTTATTTATTTTATAACATCCGAAAAAGACATTTTACTATTTATTTTTATGATAATTCAATTTCAATTAACCATTAAATTTAACAACTCACCAACATTATAAAAATAATCTTAAAAGATTAAACAGTCAATTTGCATAACCTGCTACGTTTTAAAATCATCAACAACCACTCGATACCGCGCGAAAACATCATTAGAAGCATCTATTGACGAATATTGCCCAATATGACATCGTCACTTCTTACCTCATATATATTAATTGTTACGTTAATATCTTAAGTGTTTCCCGTAACGACATCCGATTGCCTTCACAATAAATCAATTTCTCTTATGTTAACTTTCGCCAACTTATTGTTTATACTTTCTATTGCTTCGCTAGACGATTTATTTTACATAGTAGCAGCTCATTATTAAGTAACGATTAACTGGTTAGAAGATCACGACTCACGGATTAAAAATAATTATTGCATTTATGTTGAGAATTTATGGTTCAAGTTAAGCGGGATATTTGTTATCACTAGGTATTATTTTTACATCTAGATAATTAATAGGTTTCAAAATATACAGGTTTGTGGTTAGAAGAAAATTAAATTTTTAATATTCACATCTAGCAATTAATCTTCTCCTCCTTTTCACATAATATATGAAGATAATAATAAAGTATTTTTGTAAGTCCTTCTTAACAACATACCTAATGATTATGTACTATGGACTCTTTTTACGAATCCGCAAAAGAATCAGCCGTAAAGAAAGCGAATACCTATTCTATAGTAGTTAGTGTCTAGACTATATTTTTACGATATCATCCAGGACATTGAATTTCATTTTTTCATTTTGATACAAGACAATCGTGGTTAAGTTTAAGAAATGTAATCTCTAACATTTTTTTTTTTATATAAATTACGATTGATACCAATCGACACGTTAGGCGCACGTCTGACATAATCATAATATTATGATAACGATAGATAACGAGAGGTAATACAGTACTATTTACGAGTAATCAATTTGTCCGATTGGTCTAAATTTAAAACCGTAATTTCATGTCTGAGACCTAATTTAGATATTTTATCAGACTGTGATTTGAATCTGGAATTTTATGTTATAAGTATTTGAAAATCTGTTACATCTTATTCAATATGTTATTACAATCTCTTCACCTTGTTAAACACACTTTTTATGTTGTTTTAATGCCAGTTGTTATTGTTAGAAAATATGGAATAATATTATTGAGAAATAATGTTATATCTTCATATGTGAATTGCAGAAAACATGTAAATTGTGTATCTAATAAGCTACACTGAATAATACGCTAACATTAAGTGTGAAATTGCTCTTACCGATTTTAAGGTTTCCGGAGTCAAATGGCAAAAGCGGTACCTTAATGGGGTGAGTGCCATTTCTTAATGTGTCTGGTCGAATGAAACGACCAATGTATTGTAGATTATTAACACCATATTGAATGAAAACTGTTTATAGACATTATCGATGAATTGAGATATAATTTTAAGCATAAAATAGCTTTATGTCAGATAATTCTAACTTGAAATGACATTTTTAACGACTTTCGCAGAATCACGGTCAATTCGGAGCTTATTTAATAATGTAATTTAATATCCTGAAAGCTATGGTGGTATTGAACTAAAATTTACGAAAATAAGAATCATTTTTAAACTGTCTTCGAGAGCCATGTACAATGTTTCAACACCACAAAGATTACAGCGTAGATAGTTAGAAAACCAGTCTACTATCTATTGTAGTGTAATTCACAGGAAAACTTTTCCACCCATGACTATTTACAGATAAACTATAGGAACATCGTACGTTCTGAATCAACGTGTTCAGCAAAAATAAACAACGCCTCCGTACAATTTGTGTTGTAAAGTTAAACATAGAATATGATTTTCCGCACATTCCCCGCAGTTTAGTGTCTTCAAAATATTTTATGTGTCAGCTTATCTAGACTAGCGTCACTAGACAGGATAGACTATAGAGAAAGATGCCTTGTTTCAGTAATTATATTATGTTCTGTCTTGTTAATTCTTAGCAAGTGCTGTAATGTTTATAGTTCATTAAATCTTACTTTCTGATCTACCAGATACTGTTTATAAATTGCTGTTCGATAGATATTGTTTCGCATATACATCATTATCAGTATTACGTTAGTTTATAATATATTAATAAGAAACGTTTTATCAACAATCTCAACGTTAACAAATCGATTTATGTATTACTTAATTTTTGAATGTAAAATCCTAATGCAATCCTTTCGTTTTTGGAAACGTGTGGAAACAGTAAGGTTTACGTGATCGCTATATTACATTTAAAAGTTGTGCCAAGATCTTAAACGTTACGAAAGCCTTCGTACTTTGGTCACTTACGATAAGTAATATTATTAAGATTTAACGAAGGGTCACGACATTAAATCGAACAACGTAAGTAATTATATAATACTGGGTCGATATCTTATTCTGCATCACATATTATGTAGTCATGAATATGTAGAGTGAAATTTTTTTTAAAGGTCGGTAGAATTTTAAAAATATTTTTGGATGATGATTAATCTTCTGGTATTTCAAGAGAGTTCAGGCAACCGAACAAGTGCGGTTAAAAATAAAAGGTCAAGTGCGTGTCGGACACATAACGTGCATGTTTCCGTGGTTGGGATGAACGTTGAAATTTTTATGCGATACCCAGATAACTTTGATCTTTTGTAAATAGTCGTAAAATCTTTGAAATATATTACTTCAAGTTGTTAAATTCCTTACAGTTTCCACCCCGTAATAAAACATCGGTAAACTAATTCCAAAATTATTATGAACACAAAATTTTAAAGATCAGTATTATGTTATTATAATAAATTTAACAACGAAAAGGAAATTATTGCAATCTATAGAGCTGCGCGCTGTAAAATATAATAAACACTGGAAACTTCCAGCAGCGAGAATTTATTAACCAAACACAAGTTAAACATTGTACAAATTAACAACGTAATTTATAGAAATATGCATTGAACAAAGAGTGAAGTTTACAATTCGCTCATTGTCGCATGCCAGGCGTTATCTTGTTTGCTGTTGTGATTAGTTTTGCAGAATCGGCCACCAACCTATTGACATAGAAGGGCTTATCTTTTAAGCACTGATATTATGATACATTATTCCATGGAACATTAACAATTGTTGTTATTACAGAGCACGCGTCAGAACAAAGTAATTTCCCTCATTACAAACTGTCTGCGCGCGTCAAACGAATAATGCGGTGTGAAAGTCATTGCGTAAGCGGTTTCGCTTACTTCATACGTGTGTGACCTGATAAGCAATTACTTCCAGGTTTTTGAGGGCAATCAATGTATATAAATATTCAAGGTTATGATAATGACGGCGCGGAAACTTCTTGTTTATCACACGCGTTGTTAGCTAGAGCTTGACTATAATCTATATTGTTGAGTTGAGTTCCAGAGAAGTAAATAAGTCGTTAAGAAACCAGTATGCAAAAGGTGTACCCAGTCCCATTGTATAGCTGTGGTCACGTAATAGGACCAAATTGTAACAGATCTTAATCCTTTTATAAAAAATATCAAAAAGTATTCAGTTAAACGAAACGAAACGAAACGAAACACACACAAACGAAACGAAACGAAATCTCTTGCTACTTTTCTTATAGAAAAGTCAAATTAAGTATCCACTAAGTTAAAAGTTCTTTGTGATCTCACTAAAGCGTTGTATTGGATAAATTTAAAATTAACCAACGTAGCAAAGTGTCCTTCCACTTGATATTACCCTCATTGTTTAATTTTTATCTTGTATTCTATAGAGAAGAGCGCTAGAGTAGGTAAAGATTTTGCTCTACGTATTCTTAAATGGAGTCGTATAAACAATTATTTTACTTGGAAAATATATTTTCAAAAAGCTCATTGTTTCTCAAACAAAAACAGTAGTATCCAACCAAAACTTAATTCAATAAAAAATGAATGGTTCATGAAAGACGGATCGATAGAGCTAGAGCGCATAAGAGATTTGTATTATTTTTCACAAAATCCAAATCCTCGTAATATTCATGTTTTACACAACTAAAGAGAATTTCAAAATATTTGCATCCCAAGATAATATTATAAAGAAAAAAAAAATCCCTATTGCAACACTTGTTTTGTCATAGAGTTTAAAATTATCATAAAACTATTAGGTATTATCACAGGGTATTATACTTAAGGTCTCGTTTAAATGTCACGTAAAAAAGTATGTTAAAAATACTTAAACATAAAAAAATGAAAAGAAAAACAACGAAATAACACGTTTTCTATCAAAGCCATGGTTTCAACACAAGCGTTTTTGTTAAATGCTCTAGCTAAAAGCACATTGATTCCAATATTTTACATTGAAAATAAAAATAAAGCAGAAGTTTACAATCCTTAATTATAGAAGGTAAGTAATTAAAAAACCACCCTAATAAAATACTTTTCAATCAGGCGCTTTGATAGATTATAATTACTCATAGATCGAATGTAATAAAAAAGATATTTCAAATAATCAACAATAAATTGATGTTTCTGATCGATCAAGAAGATGATTATAATAGGATGGAACCTTTAAGACCAGAAGAATCAAGACCGATTCTATGATGATTGACGTATTTTAATTATTTGTTAATTGAATTGAACATGAGATTGATTTCAATTACAACCACATTTTAACATACAGAAATATTTGCAGGCTATTGTTTTATTTTCAAAACAATTCATTAATTAAATTTAATTAATACAGTATTCAGACTTACCAGATTTACCGCTCCTCGCGCTCCCGAGCACCACGACCCTTATTCGATTAACAGTCATCTTCATCAGTCTGATATCACAACACTCAATTATGCAGTCAATAAATCATTCAATAATTATTTTGTACGCGATAAAAATGTATCTTTTCAATCTCAACCGACGTGTTGGCGGGAAATCAGCTGTTTTCAAAGATGGCGGACGCACGCGCGCACAACGCACCTGCTAGTGAGCGACTGCACTGCATTGACAAAATGAATTGGTGCGAACCGCCGACATAGCACTATCATCTAATATGAGGGATTCGAATGTAATTGCATCTTGAATGTATACAAGTAATTGCTTTACAAATAATAAATGATATATTATGTCTTGATACATTTAAAGCATTAAAAAGTAGTATAATACAAAATTGCTGCTTGCAGTATTTATTTTTTGACAGCTCCGTTATCTAAATTGATCTACATTAATATACTCTACGAATTATTTAGCATGCGATGTCAGAGGATAGTATTTACAGTTATAACGTAAGTCCCCTAATTCGTCCGTCATGTCTCGATGCTAACATTGAATTAACAAAAAGTCAATTACTATAATTATAAATACAAATAAATATTTGTGACAGTTTGTCAGCACAGTTAAGAGTGAGTGCGCTTAATCCGGCATGAAACTATGCCAATGTTCGAATAAGATGACCACTGATTGTGCTGTGATTTAATATACGTTTGACATAAATATGGCAGCCGCTACTCGCTAAATATCAGCGAGTCACATTAGGGTCATTCACATCGTATGTGACAAGTAAAGGGATTATTTCACGGTGAATTAAAAATTATATTTTGGTAATTACATTTTCAAAAAAAGTAGAGTATGACCTAAAATCATTCGCAGTTATGTTAAATGCAGATTAAACCATTTTTTGTAACTTACATAATGAAACTGTCGTTATTAAAAGTAGGCTTAGTGGACAAAGGCGTTAAGAATTATAAAAAATGGCCCTTGCCAGAAATAAATAAAAAAATGAAATTGCATTTAAGTGCATTGTATTCAAGGTCGTTTATCAGAGAATCCTGATAAAATCTGGGCTACTTTTCGTACCCATACATCATGCAAACAATTACGGTAACACAAATTCCCCTGCCGACAATTATTCATATCTTCCAGCGTCATATTTATTGACAAACAAATAAATATAGCATAAATAAAAGATAACGCAATATTCTTGGAAGGAATTAAAATTTTCAAAGGGAATGCGAGTATTCAGGCATGTGATAGCGGCTCTGACTAATGTAAAAATTTTAACAAGCTCTTTGTTAACATTCCACAATGCATCGTCAGAGATAGATTTCTATCAAAAAATGTTTGCAAAATTTTATTGAACTTTATTGTAATTATTAAATGAAAAATACACACGACACATTGAACATTACGAGACATCATATGTATATGTAGATGTCGATCAAACGTAGCTACTAAGTAATTAGAAATAGAATAATGAACTAATTGCTCAATCCGAGCAGTTTCACAACTAACAATAATTTCAACACAGCCATTTCAACTCAGTTCACAAAGCATCCAATAAATTTGCTTTTGTTAACAAGGTTTAATATTTATAACTCCACATTGACCCGGATGATTTACTCTGAATTACTATTATCTTCGATCGTTCATTTGTTCTTGTAAAGTGCCCGCATTCCATTTTATGACAATGCAGTTATGGTTTATGAGTTGGTAGATTTACATCACGACTCTACATACGCGGTCCACTTAGATGCTGAATTGTCTTTTCTTATTTATGTATCTATTGAGTCAAGATATATATCTGTAATTTTTAAAAATCTTTATTTTCATGATATCTACCTGCAATGATTACCAAAGTACCTAGTGAAAACCATTTCGGTTATAGAATTAAAATAAAATTAACAATTCTAGTTTAAAAGTATTAAATAGATTCCCGTCGGTATTTCATAGAAGCCCAAAAATAATTCTTTCAAAGATTGGTATATTATATAAACCCAAAAATAGGTAAGTACATAAACATTCGATTCGATACCACGCTTCGAGATATTTTAAATCGAAAACTGCAACACAATTTTTATTCTCACTTGTCAGAAAGAAATTTATTCTGGCTCGCTCATTCGACACGGTCGCTCATTTTTAATTAAACCGATACAGAGAAGAATTTAAGCTGATCAAAGGATTACAGGCATCCTAATAAAAAATATTGGCAGACGACACCTGTGTAGTGATTGTAAGACTTCTCTGCGGTTGCCTCTATCATTCCATCCGCCCTTACAGGATACCCGAGAGCTATATACTAGGACGAATAAATAATGAACCAACACTTGTATTTATTTTCCTCTTTGTATAGATGTTTACACGTGTAGGAAGTCTCTCAAATAAGGCACGTCCTTAAGTCATAAAATCGATATTTTAACTCTTGGTCATATTTAAGAGCACTCAGGAAAATTATTGCAATTAATTTAACTTAATATTACCATATTTTAATCGGCCAATTTATCAATATTCTGCACTTAGTTCCTATGGCAGTGCATAATTTTGGAAGCTAAGATTATTTTCTCAAAAATATAAATAGATAAATCCTGGTATTATTTAATAATTTTATAGTAGTAGCCTAAGTACTTTTAATAATAAATTCACCTAAAATAACAACTGACATAAATACTCTTTACTTATATTGTTTTCCTTACCTCATAAAATACATTCAAGGATCAAACCACGTCAGTCGCAGTACGTAAATATGGGTTCGATCGGTCTCATCCGTAGTGACGGCTGCGAAGAGCCCAGCGGCTCTGGTTACAAACTGGAATTATTCGGTAGCCGCTACCTCAAAAATGCAACAAAAATTACGATATATCGGAGACACTATTTTTGTAAATTGACCCGCTTTTTATTTTATTTCAAGCAATCTTTGAGTGTGTAACTGTATTTGGTTTTTAGTTTCCAAACCGTTTTTCGTAGCAGCAAAAGTATCAGAATACAACAGTTTTAGAAACAATGTTATCGGATTATGAAAGACTAATTAAGGTAAAACAATAACTATTATGTAATCAGTGGTACACATAAAGAAAATTTTGTAATTATCGATATAAGTACATAAACAATAAACATATAAGTATCAATACTTCTTTTAAGCAAGCCTAGCAATTATTTTGGCAATTTTCCGTTTATACCATAGAATTTGCCTGCTTTTACTTTTACTTTAAAGAGCACCTTATAAAAGTGCTAAACTTTCACATCTTTCCTTAATTACTTAACGATTGTGATTAAGGCCAAAAAAGGTGCGTTAAAGTATCGTTTGTTAGCGGCCTAATTTCTCATCGAGAGAGTTTTGAGACCGGGCCATCGAAAATGCATTTATCACCATCAGTCCGTCTTGAACTAAATTATACAAAAAATCTTAAGAACGAACCACTTGTTGAGTGTTCGGTGAAAAATGTACTCCAATCACTGATTTACAGCCAAAAAGAAACATTTTACCCATGTTTCACGTGACAGTTGATGCCTGCTCCTTACGCCTTCAATATATCCACAGAATATATCATACGTGAAACACACTTAAAATCATGTCTCAAAATTCAAAAATGTAGTACATTGTAAACATATTATTAAATTACGTGATGATGCACTGTGTTTAACACAGAAATCTCAAAAGTAATTTCCTTACGAAGACTTGTTGATGGCCTTTCGAGGGCAAGGGTTACTTTCAGTTTAACAATTTTAATGCGACTTTATTACATGAACCTATTTTTTTTTTCAAGATAAACCTGTTAACAGTAGAAATTACAATATCAGAATATAAATATATTCGAATATTTTTAGTCGTAGAAATTAACAACTTCGGCGTTCAATTGGCAATAACAACAATTGAAGCAATTTTTCATACGAGGATAGAATAATACAACAATAGAATTAACAATAAAAGAAATATCTATCTGGTTCATACAAAATAGGCTCACAAAATTATATAGAGCTAGACTTAATTTTGTTTTAGTTTCGCAGAAGCTGTATCAAATAGCCTGTAATCTTCGTGATTCCTTTTGAGAAGTCGAATAAAGAAAGATAAAACATGGCACGAATGCGTCAAACGACTTACACGTGTGTTAACTGTGTGTGTTAACATAAACAAATATGACATAATAATTACTATCCATATCTATACACGTCATCAAATACATCATTGTTTAAGTTTTTTTTTTTTTTTAACAATAAAATAATACATAATTAATAACTGCTCATGCACGTTCCAGTCTTCTTCATAAATTTTATAAACAGTTAGGTTATTGCCTACGGGATAAGCTTGGCATGTCCAAATAAAAATTCAATTCTATAATTAATATCCAAGCAATTAAAGTCATATGCACGTGAATCATTATTGCTCTCTGCAAGTAATTTGCACGCGATAAAAATTTCCAACGAACATCGAGACGTAGAAGTACTCTGCCTACTTCCATTTAAAGAAACTTCAGGCTTTGACAGTTAACAGGCGTGCTTAATTATTATGGTAAGAGCGGCGTAATGCCTTCATGTCACGCGACCGGATTTCGCTTCACGTACATCATCCAAATTATCTTACACACCGTAACGTAATACTCAACACTCGATACAGATTAACATCCCGCACAAAAAGTAGAAACCAATCTCATAAAAGCAATTACCCTTGCGCGGATCGTGTGCTCGAATCTTATTTGAATTGTTTTTTGCTCCTAGATACCTCCTTGTGGTTGAAATTTATTTAAATGTAACCGTCGATGATGATAACGTGAATTAATTATACGTGTGCAGAATTGAACAAATTGTGCATTTAAATATCTAATATTAATACGATAAACACAGCGTGCAATAATACATTAATTTATGAGTAATTGAACACGCGTCCAATTTGTCTTATTTAAAATCAATATCCCGTCCTTATCTCTCGCATCAAAACATCGAGCAAATTCATAATCCTAGTTCTGCAAGACTGCTAGATGGTATCAGCATAAAATTATTTCTGTACAGGATGTATTTGCTTTTTCCACAGATGTTTATCAAGAAACATTACGCTATGCGCGCGCGCACCAGCGCCATAAATACACAGGCGCCGGCGCATGAGGCCCAGCGCTATCGGCCGGCACGCCTACCTTACTGCTTCATCTCTACGTAAATCTGCTCCCATATGGGGCATAAGCGTAACAGCTATGACAACTTATTTTCCTTTGTGTAAACACTATAAAGTATCCCTTTCAATCTTTATGCTCGGTAATAAATGCTCTGAAAATAAATTAAACATTGTACGAATTGTAATTCCAATAGTAAGCATAACATTGGCGAAGGTTATTCTTGTATGTTTTCTTTTAATGTTTGTATAATTCTATTGTGAACTTAAACAATACTTTAAGACCTCCGAAGGTAACAGTGACAAGGTTACTAATGTTCTTACTGGTAGAATAGGAATATGTATTTACATGACGCTAATTTTTAATCTTTAAGTTGCAATAACACAAGTATATAAGCAAATAAATAAACACTGGCCACCGACACTCTCTTTTTTGTCCTTATTGTATAAAAAGGAATCATAAAATATAATGGAAAACCCAAGTTCTGGCGTAGCAGATATATTGCCAAATCTACTTCAATTTTATTATTTTATGATAATACGGTCAGGGGTAACCCTGACCGTATTATCGTATCGTATCGTATACTTGTAAACTTTAATTTATAGCTTCTTAATTCATTTTAGGCTAATATTTAAGTAATAAATAGAGATTACCCATTTTTATAATAAATTATCAAATTTATAACCTATAAACATAACATATATTACCTCTAAATACGTAAAAGATTATCATCTTAATTTATATAATCGCTTACTTGTAATAAAATCTTCAAGGATTCTAGTTACGACACCAGAACACGATGAAACAGAATCCTGGCTATAACATAGCAGCGAGTTATAAAAGAACTGTGTACTATTTCAATTAGTCATACGATTACTTCTCGTTACTCAATATCGTTCGTTAAATACAAAGAGATAAAGTAATACAAAATCGACGCTACGGTAACTCATGCGGCCTTACGCTTAATTCTTAGAATGCAATTCGAGTTGGTGAAGCCGGGCTGAATTATTTATTAATCGTATCAAGTTCGAGAAAAATATCAAGCACATAATTGTGGGACGATTTGGCTCTTTAAATAACGGTTAAAGAATTGGTACGAATTGCACTGTAATTACATTTATCATGGGACGCGTCGCTATCTGGCCTACGTTAATGACGTCTAATCTAGAAATTTTTATTCAAAAAACTTGTAAGAGGCTGCAAGTAAATAACGAGTAATGATGTCTTATGGCTTCGCTCGGGGGCAAATGTTTCGTTGATTGTTGTTATTCAGTGCAACGAGCTACGATTTGCCAAGTAATTGCCGCGGCCCTGCAATTTTCATTACTGGACCTATTTTTAAAGCAATGACTGCTTTAATTGACAGCAATTCATTATAACAAGCGCTGATCGCTTTTCAGAAAAATCGTCTTATGATAAAAGTCCTACGTCCTACACATTGCTCTTTGCTCAGTGCAGACTAACATCGGCTTATCTCGAATTACAGCTATATTTACATCACAAAATAAAACTGTAACATTTTCGTGTCTAATTTTTTAAATTTTTAGTATTACGTTATTTATACATTTTGCTCCTAAATTTATCAAATCTCTAACTTACTAACGAACTTCACTTCTTTCCAATACTTAAGAAAAAATGAAAATACGCTTTTCTTGAACACAGTACCTACACAGTTTAATTTAAAACCTTGTCTTATTGGCAATCTGCTGACTGCTAGGAACTACAAGGCACCGGGTATTTGCATCATATTTAGTTAAAATGTATTTTCATGAAGCAACACTAAAACTTTATCTAAATGCGTTTATGCTCTTCAGTGGCTATTCCATATCGCGGTACTTGTATTATCGTAATACTATTATTTCTTCCGGGTTCCGCTATCCGGTTGCCTTGTAGCACTTATAGTAAAAAGCTTTTAAACATATCTGATGCATTTCGTATTACAATTAAATACAATGGGTAGTAGTATTGAATGTAGAGTCAATTTAAAATAAATAGGTATCATAATTTAATTTATTATAATAGTTTAGATACAACGTCATAACCGACACATATCATAGGGAATTGCACATTTTGCTACACTGAGAAGTATAAACGTAACTTAAATTAACGAAAATAAATTTGAAACAAGCATATTTAATTTCAAACTGTATAATGCTGTTATAATACCTACTTGTTAAGCGATATATATTAATTTTTTGTGTATTTATATCGACACTAGTCACCAGAACACAAAATTTACAAATATATTTCTATTCGTAAAAATTGACCACACAGACTTGCAAAGTTGGGGTCACTAGCCACAAACCACTGCGCCAAACGGGTCGTCTAACTACTGGTAGATTAACAAATAAGCCACGCATAGGCGATTCAAATCACAAAATATTTTTATAATCGTCTGTTGCGAGAATTCTATTGGCGGGTACACTGTTACAATGTAAATTGCAAAACACGGCGATAAAAACAAAACAATCACGAGTAACGAAATACTATCATCATTTATGCCACAATGAAATACGCCTAATCTATTCTAAGCTTAGGTTCTATAATTTCAAAGGACTGAGAAATTATCTGATCCTTTCCATACCTTTCTCTGAAATACGAAAATTGCTTAGAGAAATCTTTTACTACGATCTTCACGCTCTATGCGCGTATTATAATCCATTACGATACGAATAATAGCTGAATATTATTACCATTCTTACAAGTATCATATCGGTATATCTTAATAGTCATGCTGAAATAGACAATTATGGGATATCGAGATTTAATAATTAAAATCTCTCTTTAATATAACGGCCAGGGAATGGTTGGTAGGATTAAAGTTTATCGGCTCATAAAATCGCGTATTATTGGATAAAATAATGTTGTCAACGGAACACGTTTACATAGTAACGAGTCATCGTCTATTTATCAGAAACGCACAGAGCAACGTCGCTTTTATAATGGATCTACTCGGGTTTTGCAATGTCATTTAAAATTGCATTATCCAGACGCAGGCTCGCTTAAGACAAGATTATGTCTTATTGGCTTCAGCTCACAATAGAGTTGGATTAGCTTGAAGAATGATCGCTTTAAACGTACTTAAAGTTATCGATTCAACATGGACGTAATATCTCAGTCTATACCGTCCGTCCACTTAAGAGGGCTTATTCAATTTAACGCAAGTCAAAATCTCCGCGATCTATTACGATAGATCGCGGCTTGCGCTATCCTTTTACTATGAACAGCATAAGTCCACAGGAGAGCGCCGAGCAACATGTCCTCTCTCTGGAAAGGCTCGCTGCCGACTGATTTTAATCGGGTCGCGCGCAGTGTTTTATAGTACTTTAAAAACAATTGTAGAAAAATAATAGAGGTACCTTAGTTGATTTTTTAAATTTTATCTTATAAGTAAGACGTTCTTTTATTGCAATATGTAAAAATTATATTTAACTAAGTCAAATATCTTGGTGAAAATAATCATTTTGTCGACTATAATTTCTAAAAAAATTCACATTGTTCGGATTTTAATTTCGTAAGTTAGGAGTCCAAAATAAAAAAATCTTTTAACTAACTATTTTAATAAGGATTTTTGCAGTTAGTTAAAAAAAATTGTGTGTTAGATCTGTCAGCGATTTCAAATATTTTTAGCTTCGAAATTGACACTAAAAGCGAAATCATGTAATCATCGGCTCAGTTATCTTGATGGTATTCACAAATACTGTATTAATTGAAAAAAACTCTTAACTAACTATATAGACAATAAAATTTCCTAAAATTATTAGTAATTCATATGTTTGTAAGATAAGTGGTTGATGGACAATCTGGTTTGAAAAATCACATATTTGAGCCAAACAGCGCACGGACCGCGTACACGGCCTTAAAGTGCTACGGCTACATTTGAATCAATATCAAGATTCTACGTGTCATATTTTTTTTATATTGTGCTCTACCGTTTTTAGCTACGATCTTCCTAGAAGACATCGCTTATTAAATCTGTGTCTATCTTTTATCGTATTTTCTTTTACCTTTGTTCCTTAGTTTAACTATTTATTTATTTACTAGCTTTCCGCCTGCGGCTTCGCCCGTGTTTTCAAAGAAAAACCCGCATAGTTCCCGTTCCCGTGGGATATCCTGGATAAAACCTAGCTTATATTACTCGTGGATAATGTAGCTTTCGAATGGTGAAAGAATTTTTAAAATCGGTCCAGTAGTTTATGAGCCTATTCATTACAATCAAACAAAAAAACAAAGTTTTCCTCTTTATAATATTAGTGTAGATTACTAGGTACATTTCTCCTGCAATCTTGTCTTATATACCTATACGTTATGTACGGTTATTCATCTGTATCATATCTAAACATAATATTATTACATTTTTTTTTTCAATTATACAGTCTCCCGGGATTTGTAGATCATTATGTTTTTCCTTTAATTCTCTATTAGCAGCTGAATAGCCCCACTGCTTGTATTGCAAATCAAACGTGATAACAAAGGCAAAGTAAAAATAAGATGTTACAAACGAATATAATTACAGCTAACTTATTAAAAATATTGTAATTAAAGTAATATAATCACGAGTACGATACTGCCTAGATTGAGAAGATTTGCAGTTTAAAGACGGTATTTAAATTATCTCTTGCACATATTAGCGGCAGTATATTCTTATTAGATGCTATTACTTAGACCCTGATGGATGTTAAATGTACGGAACATTACAGTTGACGATACTAAAGAATACGGAACATGGGAACTGTTTTAGACTAAAACCATTTGGACGTTTTCGTGTGCTTCGCTGTGAGAAAGGGAACTTTCTTGGTTCATTATAATGTACTTATATAGGTAGTGAGGTTAAAAACAATACAGCCCTTTGTTTATTTTATATGAAGGAACTATTCTTTTTCTTGTAAACCATATTACAAAGCTTGGTTACATCAGAGCTCTTGTCCAAAAAAAAATCGAGTCGTTTTCTAAATACCTACGTACCCTTTGGTGTCTTTTGGCATTAAAGATGCAAAGGTTTCTAGGGCTAATATATACTTCCTCATACATAAAATAAAACATGACGCCCTGAAAAAAATTGCAGTTGGGCACTTACCCTTCACGATAAAGAATTCAACATTGCGTTTTGTTACTTGCAAATAAATAGAATTAGCATTGAGCTTGAGAAATTGTGCATCAGCTTCACAAAGATGTGCTCTATAAATCGCTGCTCACCTTCAGAGATTTGCGCGTCATGTAATATTCGTATAACTTTGGTTGTTATCTCAATATATGTATAAAATTTACAATATTAATTTTAAATTTCAATAAACCTGCCTCTATTTTAATAAAACTGACCAGCAGATCGTACCTTTACACATGTTTATACACGCCCTACAAATTGCAGATCGTTCATCAAAAGCAGTTGACATCGCGTATTAAATTTATAATTAAAACATCCCAGAAATACAAAATCACAGACGTTTAAATAGCCTCGTGCTTCATATTGACCTTTAAAAGATTTTCGTGTCGACAGTCTGTGGGTCCGTTAAGGGTGTGACGCAATAAATTAGTAAGACATCCAGGACATGTTATGTAGCACAAATAAATTTCGTATCGTTGTTCGTAAGTACCGTTTCGTGCAAAGCATGCATCGTATCGAGAATCTAGAATAAGGACGAGTTACTCAGATAAGATATCGGCCAACATTGCGCGCTTTAGTGATATTTTATTTAAAGAGCTTTCAACGCACTGCGTAGAGCGTGCTGTTCATTTCATTGTGATCTACAAATATTATCGTTTTATCAAGTGCTTACATACTCTGGAGTATTTACATAGAATTCAGTTACCATTCTGAGTGACATTCTCATAGATTTAAATGCAAAATATTACCTTGAATGCCGACAATATGAGGCGCATTCATATCTGTCTGCGAGCCTTTACTTACGGCAGGTAACTATTAGTATAATACTGAGATTACAGACCGCGACCAGCCCACTTATTAATAAATAGTTGATACCTCCCACTTGTCCACACAACATCCATGCATCTTAAATCATTCAATAATTACAACTCTATGATAGCTTTGCCTCGCAGTATGAGAAATGTACACCTCATACCAAGGGCAGGCTTGCGGTTCGACGCCGTTATAAATATAATGTTGACGTTTATTCAATCATGAATAATGTAAGCATTATCATCGTATTTCTAGAATTATTGCGGTTATACATAGTTAAAACACTTTCATTTCCCGATCAAAAATTACTATGTAATAGTTATGTGATTAAAATGCCCTTTAGATGTTTTAAATTACTTCAAAAAAAGACTAGTCGACGGTGCTACAAATTCGAATTAAAATTGTCAATTTATCAGCATGATTCAAAAATGAAATATCTACTTTTCTAATCGGTGAAAGTAAATATCGTGACAAAACAAGCATTTTCTAGAAACAAATTAAAGTTTAACGGAGGACCGTTCAGGAGACCGGCCGATGTCCAAGCAATGAGAAATAGTAATTTATAAAATAATCCTAAACACTATTCAATGCTATTGAACTTGAAACAAAAACACCCTATTTATCAACTAATCTCTACATGAGCCCACAACAATCTCATAAGTTTGTAGGTAATGCATTAGAATAAAGTGTAAAAAAACTTCATGTTCTTTTGAAATGTACGTATGAAAAATATTAACACGTCAACAATAATGACTTGAGGTCTGGACTCACGATTAAACAACCTATTCATGGCATACAATGTTGTGTCAAGTCGAGCAAAGGGAATGAATTGTGGATCAGGACACTACCCTCGTATCCTACCTCGTACCTGTTTATACTTGCGACTTTTAATTCTATTAATTTAAAACAAGTTACTTATATTAAGATGGAAGTAACATTCGTATTGAATATAATTATAATATAATAAAAAAAACTTATAATTTATATAGTTAAAATACTTATATGTTTTTTTTTTATATTACAATTAAAATTATAACTAGTCTGATTTTTTACAATTTCAACTCAGAGCATATTTTTACCCTATAAATTAAATCGTCATCCTGAAAACCGTCATATCGCCCGTGTATAAAATCTCGAACAACAAACATACTGACATGGTCATCAAACTTCATTTTATCCTGGCACTGACAAAGCGGCACAACTCCACGCCATCTGACCTCAAAGGGATGCAAGTTATGTAGCCCCTAGACGATATTGCAGCATGACAGCATGACATGCATGCATGAATGACTATACCACAGATAATTTAATACTTTACTACTGAGCAGTGAGCTATACTAGTTTTATGATTGAAATGAATGGCATGCAAAGTACCTACGTGCTGATTGATGTAGGTAGGTACCTTTCTGTTTTCTATCCTGCAAAAGTAACTGACATTATCGTTTAGGTTAGGTTATGCATATCGTGCAAAAGCTTATAGTTGTTTACGCACTATACTTAGACTAAACGTAACTCTATAAAAATGCATGATTTGATATTTTTGGTCACTCATGCCGCATGACAATTTACGTAAAGGCATGTCATGCTTGCATTACCGTCTAGGGACCACAACAACATGACTAATGCCTCATACATTAACCACAAGTTCAATCGCAGTGGACCGTCAATTATATCCATATACAGATGCATCTATTCAATCTTCATATTGTAAATCGCAATATAATGAACGAATGGTCATGGATCCGATATTATATAGATTTACAGTTACAACTAATTTAAATACCATGTATTTGAGTTAGAGTTTTGGTTCCAAGGGAAAAAAACGACTGATGACTAAAATAAAGTCAAAACAATGTAATTGAGAAACAAAGCATCTGCATAACCTTCTTTGTCAATCGACTAATTTATGAATATACCTCGAGGAAAACAAGCACATAATATTTGAGTCTCCGTATACTACAATGTTTACTACAATTTTGTAAATGACGTTCACTTTAATTCTAAAAATTATGTATACATATTTTACCACTTTATATTAACCGATAAATTAAAACTTATTTTACCATTAGCACCTGTCTCTACCACTACAGCCTAACAGACATAATTAGAGGCATGAATATTCTAATATGAAACGATCTCAGCTTCCTTGAAATGTTGAAGTTGCTGTAGTTAAATGAAACTTGCATAATTACGCTATTGATTACCGCTACTGTATTCTTAACTCACTGCTATCTTACATTGCTAGTCCACATTCACATACGTGTTTGTTGTACAACCACACCCCTCGCCAATTACTTATCGCTAAACACCCCGCTCGCTCGAACTTTCCTAACTCGAACCGCACTAAACAAACCTGCACACTATTTTCAATTGCAAACGAGATGGTAATTAGCAAAAACAACAACTAAAAGTCGCATTTAAATGCCACTGTTAGACTCGTATGGAAATTAGGGCCAAATTACGGCTCCACTCCACTCTTACTTTCGTTCGAACAACGACAGTTATATAAAAGAGGTAATATTTTATGGTTTCTTAATCGCTTCATTATCCTTATATTATTGAGTAATTTGGTCTAATTTGATACATTCGAACGAACTCGAAGAAACAGATAAAAGATTGATTAAATGACGCTGGAAAGATATGAAACAATCGTTCAAACGTATGCCATATCTGGAGCAGATAATCGTATGCATGCTCGTAGCTTGGCACTTATGCAACGAATAAAATATTGCGAATCATAAGCAGGCTGGAGAGCTTACGAGCCGAGATGGGCGAACAGATATAGTTAATCTAATAAGTCAGATCTGAAGCCAAACGTCGACTGAGGTAATAACTCAGGGTTGAGATGGCAGAGGTTAATTAAAAATAGCAACTTCAATCTTCAATGTCAGAGATCGAGTTAGATTAAGACTCATCCGACTTACATAAGTTATCTAGGCTTTTGTTACACCCAAAAGTTATCGTTAATCACTTTGTGTAATACTCGTTACTGCTGTACTACCAAATAAGTAAAGAAGGGCAAAGATAACCGAAGCATTTTAGCTGACACGGTAGGTCGGACCGGACTATTACTTCAGATATTTTGTAACAATACATGTTTGCACTTTACAATTGTTTATTTCTTAATAGCGAACTTGTATTGTGGGCTGAATAAATTAACTATTAAGTACCTGTTTGCAATATTCAAACTCGAATACGTACCCTAAGTAGATCTTGATCTCTTATCTAATTGACATTAATAATATTTTTTTTAAATCCCAGTGTGGGTTATGGGACTAGTTTTTAATGATATCAACTCAGTTGTGGCTGTACCACCAGTTTATAAAAAAAATATGATTAATTCGGTCCAGAAAATATCACCAACCTTTATGAATTAATATTTGGATTTTAATCGAAATATACTAAAAATATAAAACAGTTACATAGAGAACATTAAGGTTGATTCCGATTTAGTATTTGAAATGTGAAATTTCATAAGGTAATCTGCAGATTATAAAATAAACTGAACATTATAAATTTCAATATGAATTGAAATTTTGTTCATTCATGAATAAATTAAGAAAATGTTTTATCGAAATCAATATGCTCTCTAAGCTCTATGGACAAATTTCCTCACTTGTAAGCAGGTCTTTTTATCATTTTAATATGGAAACAGGTACATAAAATTAATTAAAACTATCAGCTTAATACGATTAACATGCTGACGAGTGGGTAATCGGATCGATTCAGAGACTTGGAAAGAATTATCTAGTAACACAAGAAAGAAATATTTATGATGAAAATTCGCATTAAAATTATAATTGTGTATATCTTCATAATTTTAATGCAATCTATTTAAAACTATAAAGGCAAGAAACGGCACAAAAATGTAAAACACACATAGGAGTTTTACAATTTTTTATAATACGAAAACTGAAACATTGATTTCTTCGCGCTATTAGCAATTATGCTATGTTGTTTGAATTGTCTGGTAGAGATCACTTACGATAAGGCTCTATCCTACCGACCTTTCATAAAGGTATATCTTGGTGCTATTTACGTTCTACAATAAATCATGTCACTCACCAATTCATTTAATCATAATAAACATGCTTTAGTGTAAATTATAGAAAATATGAAACGAGTCCATCAACTATCGGACAGTTGCAATGTAGACCTGTCATTAACTATTGAAGTCGAGTCAATTGGCGCCACAGCGGCGTCACACCGGCATCTAGCGCCAGCAACTAATACGAGTTACGACTGTAGCGAATACGAAATTATCCTTTTCTCCTTATCTATTTTTCACACTTCAGTGTCTAAACATTTTATAGCATTATGTTATGACTTATGAGGTGCTATGCGCAGTAACCGAGATTTATTGAAGTGAAACTTCTTTAGGCGCGTTGAGAATAATATTTCAAGGTTGCGTCATGGCAATACCGTCACGTCATAGCGTAAGGCGACGATTTTCGTACCTTTGATTATTTAATAAATTGCTTCCAATCCCATTAGTACGTTTTTATTATTCGGAAAATGTTGGGATTATTTCATAATCGCACTATAAGTCCCAGAAATAATACCATTCAAATATTGAATGTACACACGTGTTATCGTGTATCATATAAATATTAACAATACTTAAAAGGTTGAACAACAATTTTCTCAAATGCATCTGGTGTGTGTAATTGCACACTCGTACCTGTCAATCATTTGATATGTGATCTCAGATCAGCGGTCAAAGGTTTGACATTGGCCCTAAATTGACTACAACGCTCTGCAAATATCATTAACCTGCTTGTAAGTGTCAATCAATGCACAGATAAAATCAATTAAAAATAAGAACCACGTAAATAACACGAAAGTAATAGGGACTCGGAACCCAGATGCTGATACAATTGTGAAACGTTTCATAAGAACACGAACCGATATCGTTGTAAACTATATTCATATTTAATAAGCCCAATCCATATTAATTTTACCGTTCACAAATATATCTTCAGCTCGATAGGTGTGATTAGACCGTGGCCTATTTAAAACTCTTACCGATGTCGAAATATGATGTAGCAATAAATACACGAAGCTCCATCGGTTATTATGGGAAAGACAAATTACTCTTCACACATCAGTAATCCACAGGCAAGGTCGCTCCGACTGCTACATAATTGAAACTGAGGTTATATCGATACACATAAGTGTAGATTACGGTGTGATAACAGTGCAATGATCGCATATTTGTAATACAGCCAAATTTCGCACAAAGTGGGTCACCGGCCGTGTTTATTCGAAATAGTTTCTCGTTTCTTATTCAACAATGTCAAGAGGTAATTTGTGTGAGGTGAAGGACCGTAGTGCGTGTCCGATTCGCATGCGAGATCGAAAGAATCCAACATCAGTTGATTTCGGCGTAAACGAATATCTCTCGAATAATTTCTTTACTTAGATTCGGAACACTTTCTCTAGAAGCACGAAATAATTTGCAATACATCGTTCCGATAATAATTAGTGTTATAAATTTTCTAACAGCGATTTTACGATCGTAAAAATTATGAGATCAAGAGCGCTTAAACCAGTATCTTAGTATAAATTAAGCGTGGTTGTATACCTACAGAAACAAATCCACATAATAAATTATCTACGCTTCTATCTTTTAATTAATGATAAAGAATCGATCTTTATAATTCAACGCCTTCACACATAGCAGCATTGTTTATAAATGCTATAATGCTTAAACATACTATTAAAATATTTTTATAAATCAAAGATCACCCATATTATCTATGCATGCAGCTGCATCATCAAATCTTAGCATCAAAGCAATAAAATCACTCTAATTGAATCAATAAATATTTAAAATAAAATACCTGGAAATAGAAGCAAACTACAAAACCAGAATGTTTTAGTTATTCATATGGGAACGTTCCCTGCTGAGCTTATTTTAATGCAACTTCGATAATGTTTCTTTACACCTTGGGATACTGCTACTGCAAATGCCTCAAGATAATATCAAAGACTTTTAAATTTTTTCTCCAATATCTAAGACCAGCGTTATTTCAATTAATATAAACAGTATTTTGTTGAATAGATTACGTGGTTGATTATAGCTATCGCTTACTAATTAAAATATAAATAAATCCGAATACAAATTATGAATGAATAATCATTAGTCGTTTCTAAAATAGCTCATTCGTTGTCTGGTCACAGTGATATTCGTTTGATGACTCACACAACAATAATAAATAAAAATTCAGCGCAGCCGCCCTCGTCAACACATCGTTGTTGTGTTAGCCACTTACAATAAAAATAACTATACTCACAAAATAAATAGAAATCGCAATGTCACGTTCCTTTGGCGTCGCGTGAAAATGTCGTTCTGAAACAAGGAAGGTACGTGTCTACTAAGAAACAACACCTTCACGAATCCCTAACCACCAACTTTAGCGCCAAAATTGATGTACTTTCGTAAATCGTGAACAAATGTCATAAACATCGTGTTCAACCCATCACACTCCAGCAACCATAATAATATCCCGCTACTACACCGTATTTAATTTATGAACAGAAACTGTTTTATTTGTAAAATATATCACGTTTTCTGGCATAATACATTCGACTTGCTCCTAATATTGTGAATAGACAATAATTTTAAGCGAATATCATTACTGTATTTCAAAATTAACATTATTTATTCTAGCAAATGCTGTTCAACATTTGGTTGTTGTTCATGTTGTTGAGCAATCTAAGCTCACAGCAGAAAACATGAGATACAAATGTTTAAATGCATTATTGTAAATGTATCTGCTATTTCGGTATTTAAGACGTACATTCTTCGTTAGTTTAGTAACAAAGCAATAAAGACAAGTATATAAGCGTATCTATACAGTATGTACATTATTTGACATAATCTATCTACGTTACTCTACGATTACATTTTTACAACGTTTCCACAAGTCAAGTCGCAAACTCTTTCTAACAGTAATAGTTTTATCTGCTTTTGATTACAAAAGATTAATTATAATCTTTACAAAAATTAAGTTATATAATAGTAACTGATGCCAAAAATTAACACAATTCATTTGCTATAAAACAAAATAATAAAATGTTAAGTGGATCCTAGATTTCTTATTTTATTGTCTGTGCCAATTAAAATTTGAGCATTTTCCAAGAAACTCGCAACGACGCGACCTAATTTACCTAGTTACAATTTAAGTACCGATGATTTCTTACCAAAAACACTCAAACACATTATAAAGAAACTAGCTGTGCCCCGCATTTCACCCGCATTGCTCCGCTCCTGTTCGTCTTAGGGTGATAGTATACAGGGTGTAATCGTTAAGTGTGCACAAGCGATTATTCCGTAACTATTGCAGATACAAAAAAACTTTAAACTGATATCGAAAGTACTTAACCTAATGAGTAAAATGGCCATAATAAATTTTTAAAAATAAAACGAGAAATATCCAAAAATGTTACATTAAACGCTCCCATACATTTTATTTCCCATACATTTTGTATTCATAGCAGATTTTCGAAGTGATGTCCTCATTGTGCAATACAATGAGGAGCTCTATTTACAGTTTCTAAATGAACTTCCCTTCAAATTTGCGAAGTAATTAAAGCAGAAAACCAAAAAAAGAAAGAAAAAGCTAAAATCTTTCATATTAAATGTACTAGGTTGATCCAAAAGTAATGATAATTGGGTATTTCCTGTGCACATAAAAATATAAAATAAATGTTTTTTGCTTGCTCATGTATTCACTAAGTAATCACAAAAAAATCATATCAACAGGCCACGTTTCCAATTATTTACATTAATTTGAATGTGAACCGTGCCTGCCAGAATGTTTCCCGACGAAAAGAAGAAACAACGATTCGACATGTAGAGGGTAAATTTCTAAATTTTTAATGATATCAGGATAATTTTTTGTCACGTTTTGTGATCATGGACGTTACCCGAGTTTACTATATTTATGCTGAAACCAAAAAACAATCAATGTCCTGGATGCGAGCTTCAAAAGTGACGATGAAGAAATTCAAAGTGAAAATCAGTAGGTTAGATTAATGCGGTAGTTTTTTGGGATGCTGAAGGAATAATTATGGTGGAATATTTAAAAAAGGTAGCCACTTTATTGGGCTCTTACTAAACAGACCAAATTAAAAGATTGCGGTGGGTTAGTAAGGAAAAGAGACATGGCAAACTGCGGATCTGAACGCTGTTTCACCAAGACAACGCACCAGATCACAAAGCGTCAGTTGCGATGGCTGCCATTCAAAAATCGGCATTCCAAATGCTTGAACACCTACCCTTTTTTTTAGATCTAGCTCCTATTTACTTTTATCTCTTTCCTCGGCACAAGAAACACTTTCTTAGCAATAAATTATTTTAAGACGACAGCGAAGTGATGGCCGCGTGGAGGGGGTTTTGTGGATGAAGTCAAAGTTTTTTTTTTTTAAGTTTTAGAAAAAAAATATTGAAGTATATTTTCTAGTTAGGAGACTATCTAAAGAACTACATAATTATTATAACTGTAATGACCTTGTTTAATATTGATTATCATTACTTTTGGATCAACCCTACATTGGATATTCGTATCTCATACTAAATGTATGGGAGGGTTTCAAGTTAATTTTTTAGATATTTCTCGTTTTATTTTTAAAAATTTATTATGGCCATTTTACTCATTAGGTTAAATACTTTCGATATCTGTTTAAAGTTTTTTGATATCTATAATAGTTACGGAATAATCGCCTGTGCACACTTAACGATTACACCCTGTATAGCTTATAACCTTCCTCGATAAATGGGCTATCTGTCAGCGAAATAATTTTTCAAATCGGACCAATAGTTCGTGAGATTAGCGTGTTCAAACAAACAAACTCTTCAGCTTTATAATACATAATATTAGTATTAGTATAGATAAAATATAGAATCGAATACACGGCACTCAACAAAACCCAATAATAAAGTATTAACAAGGAAACATTACTTACAAATTTAAATTAAATATTGTCAAGTGTTACCTCAATTTGTTGCTGTCACTTACATCACGCAAGTCACTGATGGGTTTTGGGCAGGAAAAAGCAAAGATTGTTAAATAAACTTAAGATTCTTTATTAGACGATGCGCGTAGTACGAAGGGTAAAGACGGAAGAGGGAAATTATAAGATGACACATAGGTATTTGACATACACATTTGTTTATACAAACTCTTTTCACCAACACTGGCCCTTAAACAAATGTGTAGGTACATAATTATTGTACAACATTAAACAAGTTTAGTTTTTACAATTTAAGAATTTAACAAATTTATTGTAAACCTAAACACGTTACAAACTTATAATGCTTTTCTTTAGTAAGTGGTTTTGTTAAAATATCGGCAGTCATTTCAGAAGTACACAAATAATTCAAATTAACAATATTATCTTTTACAACTTCTCTTATAAAATGATGCCGCACATCTATATGTTTCGTACGAGCATGATACATAGGATTCTTACACAATTTTTGTGCTGATTGGTTATCATTAAAAATCGTAACAGAACAATGCCTACCTAACAATTCATACAACAGAGTTCTTATGAATAACGCTTCTTTACAAGAATCTGATAGAGCCATATATTCTGCTTCTGCGCTAGAAAGAGCGACTGTTCGCTGTTTTCTACTTTCCCACGATACAGAACAGTTCCCAATTTGAAACACAAACCCAGTGTACGACCTACGATCGACCTCACACGAAGCCCAGTCAGCATCAATATACCCATTGATGTCTAGACCACTTCTACTAAAAACAAGTTTGTAGTTTACAGTACCCTTTAAATACCGTAGTACGCGTTTCGCGGCCTTCCAATGACGCTGATCATAACAATCATTATACTGGCTCAGCATGCTTACCGCGTGCGCGATGTCTGGCCTGGAGCTAACTGAAATATAATTTAAACAACCAATTAAATTTCTATATTCCAAATTCTCCTCCTTTTTATCAGCCTTTACAAGTTTCAATCCCGATTCCATTGGAGTTTGAGCTGGCTTACAGTCAGTCATATGAAAACGGTCTAAAACATTCTTTATGTAACTAGACTGATCAAGATAGATATTATCTTGGTTTCTTGTGATGCGCATACCAAGTATATGGCTGGCTGGCCCTAAATCCTTCATTTCGAATTCTTGCATGAGTTTCTTCTTTATTTCAACTTTCATTTGTGAATTTCTGGTTGAAAATAATAATATATCGTCCACATACAACCCAATGATGACTAATTCTTCACCATTTGATTTAAAATACACGCAGGGCTCTGAGGACAGTCTTCTGAAACAAAGTTTTGTAACCAACACATGGTTTATCTTTTCATACCAAGACTTCGAAGCTTGCTTTAGGCCATAAATTGCTTTATGCAATTTATATACTTTATGCTCACAGCCTTTTACTTTATAACCTTCCGGTTGTTCCATGAAAACTTTTTCTTGCAAATCTCCATTTAGAAAAGCAGTTCTTACATCCAAATGATCGATATCCATCTGCTTTTCAGCTGCTAAAGCCAATAATATGCGAATAGTGGAATATCGAACCACTGGAGAAAAAGTTTCCTCGTAATCAATTCCATAGCGCTGTGTAAAACCTTTAGCTACCAATCTGGCTTTATACTGCTTTAGATTTCCATCAAGATCTTTCTTTTTCTTAAAAACCCACTTGCACTTAATCGGTTTTTGATCTTTAGGTGGATCAGTTAATGTCCAACATTTATTTTTAATAAATGATTGATACTCATCAGCCATTGCTTTCTTCCAGTGAACAGCTTCAGCCCCTCCTAGAGCTTCTTGAACTGTCTCTGGTTCATCTCCAATGCAGGTCAGCATTGCAGTACACGCACTGTCATATTCCGATGTATCCATCGCATCTTCAAGTGTCGATTCACCTGGAATGTAAGTGACATCGGAAGGATCAACAGAACTATTGCTGTCAGAGTCATCTAACTCAAAAATACACTGTCTTCTGGGATTAGTAACAATCTCATTTTCTTCCCCTTTTTCTGGTGATAGTGAATTTTCAGACTGTGCCACTTCAACATGAGAATCATTTGAGTTTAAATTCTCAGTCTGTAAATTATTTATCATCATGAAAAAATCACCATTTTCACATTTTTCAGTGTTTTTTGTATAGAATTTGTTTTCAAAGAAAGCAACATCCCTTGATTTAATAATTTTGCTGAGATTCTCTGGATCAATCAATCTATAACCCTTACTATTTTCACAATATCCTACAAAAATGTAAGGTTTACATTTTGAATCTAATTTCTTACGATTCTGTGTCAAGGCATAAACCACACAACCAAATATACGTAAATGGCTAAGATTCACCTTCTCATTAGTCCATTTTTCCTCTGGCGTGCTACCGTAGACTGCTTTTGTAGGGGACCGGTTCTTCAAATAAACAGCGGTATTGACCGCTTCTGCCCAGAACTGCCCATCTAAGCCTGCGTCTCGTAACATGCTGCGAGCCTTCTCGACGATTGTCCTGTTGGCCCGCTCAGCAACACCGTTCTGCTGAGGCGAGTGAGGTATGGTAGTCTGGTGAATGATGCCGTTATCCTTCAAATATTCCTGGAATATAGAATTGACATATTCGCCTCCATTATCCGTCCTCAACAATTTTATTTTTCTATTGGTTTGGTTCTCCACCATTGCCTTGAAATGTTTGAAGTTATCGAAAACTTCACTCTTATTTTTCAGAAAATAAATCCATGTTTTCCTACTACAATCATCAATAAACGTGAGGAAGTAACTAGCACCACCGAAAGATTTCACTGGCATAGGCCCGCATAAATCACTGTGTACAACACCTAACAGTTCATTTGACCTACTTTGTGCCTTCTTAGGAAAAGGTAATTTGCTAAGCTTCCCCTTAACACAAGCTTCACATTGACTGAACTGTGATTTATCATAAGTAATACCACTAGCCATACCTTTCATTAACAAATGCATACTCCTCATATTGAGATGTCCTAGTCTCCTGTGCCATGTCTCCTGCGTAACAGAGTTAGCAGCCGCCTGGAAACTCAACTCAGTTTCTTTCTTACAGCTCTCAGATGCTTTCTTCTGCACTAAATCTTGAGCTTCTGTATTTACCTTGGTAGTCGCAGATTCTACACTATTCCCTGAAAACATAGAACAGCCACCACATCCTACCACACACAGATCACGCTCTCTAACAGATTCTGCAGTTTCTAATTGATAAACACCATTTTTATGTACAGCTGTAGCTGCTAGCTTTTTACCATAGAATATATTACAACATTTTTCATTAAAAATAACTCTAAAACCCTTCCTAGTTAACGCACTGACTGACAACAAGTTTGTAGCTAAGTTCGGTACATGATAAACTTCACTGATTGTTTTGATGCCTAATTTCAAATTTACTTTTACATCACCACGACCAGCAGTAAATAGTTTTTCACCATTAGCCACCTTGACTTCAGACACATAACCAGGAACAAAGTTATTTAGTATATTCCTGTCATGACACATATGACTACTCGCACCAGAGTCTATTAACCATATATCATTCTGCACACAAGCTGATAATGCTGTCAATAGTAACTGGTTTGTTGAGCTCTCCGCCTTAACTGGTTTCACAGATTTACAGTTCCTCGAGAAGTGACCAAGCTTCTTGCACTTAAAGCATTTGATTTTCTTACGTGCCGCCACCAAAGCTGTTGAACTCGTGTCACCTTTTTCATCACGTCGATGCTTCTCCTGCATGAGCTTCGCTTTGACCACTTCACTCGACAACTTGATATTAGAATTTTCAAGTGCCATTATGAGTGGATCAAAGTCTTGAGACAAGCCACTCAGTAAGAGAACTGCAACGAAATCGTCTTCCAGAGGTGAACCAATATCGTTCAGCTGTTGACTTAGGTCGCTAATCTTCGCAACGTAAGCTTCCATGCTTTCACATTCGCATAATTTTGTTGCAAACAAAAGACGAAGCAAACTCAGTCTCCTTGACAACCCCTTGTCTTCGTACGCCTTTTGCAAATTAATCCATGCATCCCGCGCCGTCTCTGCGTTCCTTACATGCGTAAAAACCGAGGGCTTTACTGACAAACAGATCTTAGCAAGAGCTTTCTGAGATCTCTTCATATGAGCCGCATCTTTGACATCTTCAGTTTTATCTTCCGAAACGACGTCCCATAAGTCCTCGTGAATGAGTAGCATTTTCAGTTGGAACTTCCAATTACTGTAGTTTTCTATGCCGCTCAACTTCTCCACAGGAGTTAAAGTCGAAACCGATGTCGATGTCGCCATTTTTACATGTATGGACGGGCGTTTTAGTTTATTTATAAAATTACTTTTATTCTGCCAAAACTCAAAAATAATTATATACAGAGCAAAGATAACGTCCTGGGCCCATAACCTGATGGGTTTTGGGCAGGAAAAAGCAAAGATTGTTAAATAAACTTAAGATTCTTTATTAGACGATGCGCGTAGTACGAAGGGTAAAGACGGAAGAGGGAAATTATAAGATGACACATAGGTATTTGACATACACATTTGTTTATACAAACTCTTTTCACCAACAGTCACCAGAACATTTTTATGTAAACTGGAAAAATATTTAAATGGAGAAAGAAAGATTTGTTTAACATCTCCCGTTAGCTTAATAGCGCGTTGTTGGAATAAAAAAGCGAGAAATTTGTAATATAATTTTGCATTTCGCTGAACGTTGTACACGCAACGTAATACTTGTTTAAGTCGTTCTTAAAGAAAAAACATACGTGTAAATTTGATTTTTTTTAAATATACACTGTAGTCTTGTTATTCTTACTAATTTTTTTTTATGCTATAGGATAGCAAACGAGCAGACGCGTCGCCTGGTGTTAAGCGATACACGCCGCCCATATGCATCCACTCCACTGGGAAGTGGATGTGTTGCTGTCCTCAAAGGGATTTGGAAGGAGTTAGGTAGAAGGGGCGAGGATGGGAGGGAATGTGGATAGGGAAGGAGAGGATGGGTAGGGGATGGGAAGGGATGTGGGCCTCCGGACCCCTCACTCACCGTACGGAACGCGACAGTAAACTGTCACTATGGCGCCGATATTCTGTGAGGGTGTGGTACCTTCCCCGGTGCGAGCGTGGCCCAATTCGTGCCGAAGCATGCTCGACTCCCTCTTTAAAAATTTTTAATTGATACTAATTGTGAAATAAAAAGACAGATCCTCCATCAATAGAAACGATTGGATTATCGTAGAAATACACAATATTATAATAACAGAAATGTTGAGTGCACATTTACAACCATTTGTATTTCTTGATAGTGGATACTTAGAAATTATCTATAAATGGCTTCCAATCTCTACACAACATAAAGACACCTATTTATTCCTTCACTCTATATTAGAACTTTGGAACGACAATCGAAGAGTGATCAATTGGAAGCCTGACAGCTTACGATTAACTGTACGGAAGCGAAATCTTTTTCTACCGTTGTATACTGAAATATAAGTAGTCTATGTATCAAACACTTGAGGTATTATTTTCTCATAAAAATATTCGAACAATATTATTAGGTACGCTATTATTATAAGCACCTCTAGAAAACTTATTTCGCACGTGCCTTAGTAACTTTGAAAAATAAAATGTAATAGTTCAAGTTGGTCGTATTATGCACGCCCTACGATGATTTGAGCGGCGATAAATTTAATACAGTGGACAGCGAAATTGTTGTTTTGACCGCACGCCTGTGCAATGCTTTTATGAATATTTTCTTTTATTTTATTACCTATTGGTTGAAGTTCTTGTGAATATTATTTATGTCGTACAAATGCATCGACGGCGTTAGCTGTAAGGCAACTTTGTGTGGAGTTACAGTTGAGGTACAACCATATTTTATAAGTTATACCAATGGTATAATCATGTGAATTAATTACATAAAATATATCTAAGTAAAAAGTGGTGTACCGTTTGTCAATTTTTTTTATTGTTTTAATGTATATTTATGTATTTTTATAAAATATTGCCATTCTGCACTCCTTCTCTATAAAATATAAGTTTGCCAAATTCCATACTCCTCCGTGAGTCAATTTAGATAAAAACAGATAGGTACACAGTTTTTGCTTCATGTATTAAAGATTAGATTCTTAAAAAATAAAATACAACTGAATTAGAAACATTTATTTTCCCATCCATTAGTCTTTCGCAACAGGATCTATCACTCTACTTACAATAAGGGGCTCCGTATAATTAACATAAGAGTTACTGGTAGTACAAAAAAGTTAAGTAGATGAGTAAAGTAGCCGTTTAATAACAAGTTTGGTCCTACTCGCCTAATAAAGCCTCCAGTAAAAAGTTGGTATTTTATTTATAGTAGAGGGACTTAAATGGAACACATAATAACGTAAGGAACTACATTTATACCACTGTTCAGATATAGTAAAACAACCTAAATCGACACTCATTATTGAACAAAAAATTGACATTATGTTACGTTAATAAAGATACTTGAATAATTAAATTTAATGAAGTTATTAGTAGTTGCAATCGAGATAAGAATGCGCTTGACGATTCAGGTCAGAGCCAACAAGCTTCTGAAAAGATGAGAACAAATCGCCAATTAACTTGTATGCTTTTCGATTCTGTTGCAAGATAATAAAAATATGGGACAAGAAACAGTTTTTTTACAATTTTAAAACTCCGAGTTAAAGGTTTACTACATACGCTTTCTACATTCGAGTAAGGAAGTAGATTAATATTGTTTTTTATTTAAGTCTCAACTTCATGAATATTAAATAAACAAATAATTACTTTTTGTCAATACCCATGATCAATTAAAAAAATAACCTTAATGAGGATTCATATATGGAGCTCGAACTTAATATAATTTAAAAGACCTGTCCAACGATACCTCACATGTTACCCCGTGTGTGGTATGGCCCCATTTCTTTTGTACCGCTACTTCTTTTGAATAGTATGTAGAGCTATTATTAAAATCTTTCTTTATAAATCCAATTAGACTGTAATTATAAACTAGCCGATCTCATTCCTACAGTACCTACCTTTTACTTGATATATTCAGGCATTTAAAAATAATGTGAGACTAGAATATATACATGGATGAACGCTAAGCATAATTTTGTAATTAATGGTCAAATTCAAACTGGAAGAATAGGGAAGCGCAGTTACTCACAGCAACAGAGAAAAATATCTTGAAACTACTCTTTGCCAAATTTAATTCCAGATTTTTCTAGAAGCGTTTTTGTACTCCATAAAACAAAGAATTCCCGTGAAAGCAATCTTATAAGAGTCGATGAGTCACCACCGCATTACAATCGAATCATCACCAACAAAAACATAATAATATCTAAAGAAAGCAGTCCAGTGAGGTGATTCTGCGGCATTTCGGCATTCTGAAGTTCTTTTATGGCAATGTACGTATAATCGGACAAAGCTGGCCCCGACGCCCGTAAAAGACAACTGGTAGAATGTTAGTATGGTGCGTACACCCGTACACCATGGAGCAACGCAGTCACTAACCTCTCATAGTCCCTTTTAGTATGCCCGTCTGCCGCGTATATTCGCAATTCAATATTTTTTGTATGCGTCCAAAAACAGCCAACGTATTCATTTTTAACTGACGTTCCTAAAAACGTGGAAATGTTGTCTGTTACCGTCTTTTTAATGTTTTGAAATTCGTTTTAATTATATTAGTCTTGCACAACAGCTCTTAGTTTAACACGATATACAATTACTTCTACCATTCTTCTGTTATACAAAACACTAAAGTTCTTAATTTTGTCTAATGATCATAATAAATCATTTGAATTAACCTTAGCAGAAACGTAAGTACTTCCTGCATTATGCAACGATTAAGTACCTATACGGCAAAGATGGCATTATTCTAAATGCGATGCAAAGGACAAGCCTTTAGATCTTAATTAACGTAATAATATACCGGTTTAACATTGCTAATTTAGCTTTAGATAGGTACGTACGTAGCAAAGAGGTGCTAGTAATTAATGACAATGTTATTTAAATTTTATTTCATTATTATTCCGTGAACGGACTCAAAATATGGCTAAAGCAAATCGAAGTTAAAACAAACTTTTTGTACCTATTCAATTACTTACATTCCAGTTTTTTCGTTAAAACTTGTTCCAAAAGTATAATTTTATATATTTTTCACAAACAGTTAAGTTCAACAACCAGTTTTGTTAAAAAGTTGCATTAACTTGATCACAATTCAACATTGCTGATCCAGTCGACATAATACGGCTTGAAAAAATAAAAATTAATTAAATGTCAATATAATTCATGTCGAATAAATATAAAGATTTGTACCGGTTGTTTTCATTCAGATGATTCGAATGTAAATACTTTTAATATAGTGATATATTTATTATGAAAGTGGCACCTTTTACCGCTTCCATCAGATTTTTTTGTTAAACTCTGTATAATAAAAACGCAACTAAAGAAGCCTCTATATATTTCCGCAGTATTTGAATGAAGATCATTTCAAACCAAAAAGTTAATTTGGTCCAGTTAAACTTAATGTCTATAATGTCTTAATCTCTACAAAATCCATGTAATTATCATCAGCCCATATTTGTCTTCTTGCAGGAACTTTGCAGGAAAAGCTTGGCAATGGCAAGTCTGACCAATTGCTGGCTAGTAGATGTCATCGAACTATTTGCTTTTTAGACGTGTTAGTTTTTTCAAGATGATCCTTGACCCATTTTTTGAAGCATTGTATGCATAATGTGTAAAACCTTAATTCCGTTAAAATCTATTTAATATTTGCACACTTGTCTAGTGTCAAATCCCCAAGTTTTTGATTAAGGTCGAAGGCCACCTCTGAACTAGCTCTGCGTGAACGGCTAATATTATAATTTAATCTTCAATATAGCCATAAAATCTTGACGCAAAAGGTCCTCTATTGATTAAAGGAAACGACGTATTTGTCCCTTTTTATGGTAATATTACGCATAATACATGCGATACAAGATACTAAATTATGCGCAAGTATTAACGTCATCAACATGAATCTTTTGTATGTTCCTTGATCGTGTACGAGTATGTTTACTATATGACTTTATAAAAATGTATCTTTTATTTCGTTAAGTTAAATATTTTTCGATAAAATGCTTATAAGTTTTCGGTGAGACGTTTTTAAAATAGTAAAAGTTGAAGTACCTATGTACAAACATTTTATTCATGGTGCTTAAATTGTCTATAATTGATATGTAATTTAAATCAATATATCTAACTCATCCTATCAAACGCATCCAAACGGAATAAATTAAACTTAAAATAATACATAATCATTTACATAGTTATTAGGTAGGCAGTTACAAAAAACCCAATTTATTTTCCAAACATTTCTTCAACCTTGCGAATGAAGCAATATTATCATTGCGAAACAGATTATCGATTTTGTAGTTCAACATTTACCAAGAAATGTATATTAAGAAACTTTATCTATTAACAAAGTGTGACACACTCTATTATAGATAAACTATTCGCTCAGCGGTAATTCTTGGCTGTTATCATATTATTATAATCTCCAAGGTACTCCCCGCTCGAACACAAACCAATTATTATGTCATTGATGCATTATACTAACTTGTGGCTTTGTTCATATTTTCATCAATATACAATCAATTTTTTCATAGAATTGATTGAGTCGTTTTTCTGTGTATTATAATCAGTAGGCGTGAACGCGTGTGTCAATCAGTGTCAGGTACATTGTTTTTTAAGTTTATAATTCGATTATCTATGCAAAGCTTTAACACCATCGTTGCTTTGTTAATTAGGGTCTTTCATTCCACTTACATCTCTGTTTTAAATCCTGTAAGACATCATAAATACATACAAGATGTTATGCGTTCACTAAAAGCACAATTACTGAGAAGGCGATGACAGGTGAACTACTTTTCCTCTATTCACAAAGCACTAATATTTGACTAAACCGGTCCGTGAACATTAATTGGGGCGTAAGAACATTACTCTGTTAGTAAAATCACAGCTTATGCAATATTGATACCACGTAGGCGTGTAATGTGACACCTGTCCGCGGGAATTAGTGTTGAAAATCCATATTAGAGTGTCCTACAAGTGCTAATCTCACGATAATTACACGAACCTGCGCTCCGCCTGATGTAATATTGCGGCTTAACCTTTTGAGAGTTCTTGGAGTCTTATTTCTAGGCTAATCTGAAAAGTGGACATACGTTGAAGTTGACCACTCCACGTGGGAGGGAATTAATATATTTATCGAGAGTTTATCGTAAAAGGAGATGTGGTTTTTGCATACATTTAAAAATGTCATAATCTAGTTACCTACTACAAGGATGTAATACATGTTTTGTACAAATCTATAATACTTACTGGATAAGTTCCGGCTAACGTAATGAAACCGAAAAAAGGGTGATGAACAAACGGCTCATGACTTAGAAAGGGATAAATAGTGTAATTAACAAGGCTGGTTACTAGAAAAACTGAACATTAGACGCACCGTTAGCTATCTACGAAAATAGCGTCGATAAAGTAAATTACTGTGTTCAACGAAACGAGTTCATGGCGCCAATATTCTATCGTAAATAGGGGGTGGTCTGTAGCTGTAGGTACTGCATCGAGGCAATACAGACCACTAAATCACACGCTAATAACTAGCAACAGATACAATCTTTGCTTTCAATAATAAAGTCAGCCAATTGTACCGGTAAGTACCTTCCTTAGAAAGCTTTGTACATTTCTTTACCGGTTCCATTACGTGTACCTTACTGGACGTTTTGTAATTACTTACCGAGCGACAATTCTGTTATCGACCCATTGTTGTTATAAATTAAATCATCTAGATTAAATGAAAACTAATAAGACGGTGAAACTTCTAGATCGTTTTAATGTCCTTATCTCACAAGAGGCAATTACATCATACTTTCTCGTTCTTTGTGTTTGCGCACGTGTAGGTAAAAGTGTTGATTATAATTTATTTTTGTCGTGTCACTAAGGCTTTCTAAATATTTTATGCGTGATATCATTTTTAATCACCTAACAAGATGCAGTATCTATCAAAATAAAACATGAGATATTACCCTACATTTCAAAAAAGCACCCGAAGCGATTTAGTTCGAAAATATATTATGATTGGTACATAATACATTAGATACCTATTCAGTATTCTACTACTTATCGTCTTAAGATAGATTTTTATTGAATGTATTAATCGCATACGTATAATAAAACTAGCTGCTCCGCGCGGTTTCACCCCCGTGGCTCCCCTCCTGTTGGCCGTAGTGTGATGATAAATAGCCTATAGCCTTCCTCGATAAATGAGCTATCTAACACAGAAAGAATTTTTCAAATTGGACCAGTAGTTCCCGAGATTAGCGCGTTCAAACAAACAAACTCTTCAGCTTTATAATATTAGTATAGATTCTCAGCTCTATATAGAGCTTACCCCTTTAGTTTCTGTGATCTGTGAGCTTACCCATTGAAACGTTTTTTTTTTCTTTTCTTTATCAAGACTTGTCTTCAATCTAATTCATACAAGTAATATTTATCTTATAATGATTTTTTACCATTTCAAACTAGGAAACAAGAAAACAATAATAATCAAATTTACTCTTCCACATGATAGTATAATAAAGATTCAAAAAACTGATAGCGAATGTGAAAATTTTTGATCTCTCTTTGATTATTTACCATTAGTCTTAGAATAAACCGCGCCCTATTTTATGTCACATTCCGATTTATATACATATTTTAGGAAAATCTCTACTCTATAGATAATTTAGAGTAATAACACCAATTAATCATTTGCTCACGTATTTAATGCCACATAATAAATTATGAATATTACGTGTACTTTCCGTTGAACTTTCTTTCAAACTTGATGTTACTTAATAATAATTAATGATCGGAGATATAGTCGATGAGCGAGTAACCGCCTAATACGAAGGAAGGTTCCGTACATTTTTATGTTAAAATATAAACTATGATGAAATAAATATTTATTAGAACTTAATTTTAATTAGATCATTAGGTATGTTTTTTACTTGAAATTAGGTAACTAGAGGTATAGGTATATCCCATCAAAAACATAAATGTAAAATTTGGAGCCGAGTTCAATCGTTGACTTAATTTGCCAAAAAGAGAAATGAGATCTAAATGTGTGCCAAGTTCTGCAGACAGTCCAGAAATTTATTTACAAAGATGTATTAAGTTCTTAGGTTGACTGAAAACTCAATTGTTTTATTTTCCCTTAGAGAACAATGTTTATTCCAAAATATAACTTTTTTTAATTTGAATAATATAATTATTTTCACCAAGCAAACAACAAATGACCTATTGAACCCCATAATTTGATGAGGCTAGTTTTACATACTGTTTATATTTTGTGAGGTTCTAAAAACTAGCCTCATCAAATTATGGGGTTCAATAGGTCATTTGTTGTTTGCTTTGTGAAAATAATTATATTATTCAAATTAAAAAAGTTATATTTTGGAATAAACATTGTTCTCTAAGGGAAAATAAAACAATTGAGTTTTCAGTCAACCTAAGAACTTAATACATCTTTGTAAATAAATTTCTGGACTGTCTGCAGAACTTGGCACACATTTAGATCTCATTTCTTTTTTTGGCAAATTAAGTCAACGATTGAACTCGGCTCCAAATTTTACATTTATGTTTTTGATGGGATATCATTAATTTGTGCAGAAAATTACTCTGCAAATTTGATTTACTTTATGAATATTATAATACTTTTTATATAGGTACGATTTTTTTTTCTTGCGGTTTCTCTGTATGGTTTGTTTAGTATTATTTTCTATATTTTCTTATATGTTATGAATGTCAGCGCACATTGCCCCGTCATTATCTGCAATTTTTTAAACTCGTTTTCTGTTTAAAAGATTACATGATTTTCTAAACATCCAGCGTGAATTTGTACACACACTATTACCAAGATGCAAAGATCGTTGTAGAAGAATCGTCGCCTTACTCCATGACGTTACGGTATTGCCATGAAGCGATCTTGAAATTTTACTCTAAACGCGCCTAAAGATGTACTCATATTAATATTACGCAAATTAAATCATTTCGACCTTCGACGAAGCCTTCTTCCATTACACCATTTATGGTAATTATTTTTGCATGCTTGTATTGGCTGAACATGTTTGTGCTTTATTAATATAATTGTATCACCATTGAATACCATGTTTAAAGCAAAATAAAGATTTTATTTATTTATTTATTTACACTGAAATTAAAACTAAACTAAACACTCATAAATAAAGAATAATTAAATGTGAATATGTAAAATTATATATTATTTTTAACTGTATGAGCAATATTTTTATTACAATTTTCTTTTATTTTACGTCTTTTGAATAAAGAAATCATGCAATCGAAGTGATCAGCCCTAGCGATACTAGCGCGAGTGAGTGTGATGTCAGAGGCGCTTCGAATCTACAGATGTTTCGTCCTAAAATATGTAAACTTCAATTATCTATATCTCAGTCATTTATTGATGGATTTCAAAATTTTTTTCGGCCACTGATTAGTTTTGATCTATTTTTAAAGACTAGTAAGGTGAATATACTATTTTCTATTTTTTTAAACTTTTCCATTTTTCCATACAAACAAAATTAATGTCATTGAAAAAAAAATTAAATACAAGTAAATTCAGTATTTTCTGATTTTTTCCTTTGTACACTCATTATTACCTAGTTGATTACAAAATTTGAACTTTCTAGGTCATCTGGAAGTGGGTTAGGTTTTGTATATGTCTATAAGTCAGTCAGTCTTAAAAATTGCGATTTTTGGATATTAATATCTACGCAACTGTTTAATCTGTATTTATGAAATTTAAGGTTCTTGTTTATCTTGAGGTCCTCTTGATATGTACCAAATTTGGTTTATTTAACTCAAATAGTTTTCGAGTTATAAGGGGGTGAAAAGTGGCTCGAAATGGTTCGTGTAAATATACACACGGCTGCTGCTCGCCAGTTCTCTTCGCTTGAACTCGGCTTGACACGCTGCCGCGTGTCTAGATTCAATTTCTCTTAAGAAAATACCGAAAGAAAATTAATATCTAAAATAGAAGCAAGAACATGCGTACAGCTCATGATATAACGTTAACTGACATGTAAATAAACTTATAATCGAAATAGAAATTACTGTAAACACAAAATCATTTTATCATCTCAGGCTAAACCGGCAAAGTTACATGAGACAAAACAACTATAGAACTGAATATTTTCAATACAATAATAATAATTATTTGAAATACAGTGAATGAAATTATTGTAGAGTCACCGATCCTTGATAAGTACTAGTAAGCTTGTACTGGTTTAAATTAAATCTGTCCGTTTGAAATTAAGTCAAAATCAAGTCTAAAGATTCAGTTTCCTACAAGCATACAGATCAAGCCAATAAAAAAAACAGATCTCTAAAACTTACGCCGTAGATCACACGTCAGGAGAAAGCACATAAATCTTCTTTTGTCTAACGCATGTAATAAGTTAAAATAAACATGCGTATGCGCAAGGTACTTTGTAGTATATTATGTGCATCATCTATCAAAAAAATAGAATAAAAACGGTTATAAAATGAACTGAATGCCGCTAACGATTAATTAGTAGATGGTTACGACATGAATATCTCATAAAATGTATGAAGTGTTAGTTGTTTCATGCTATACATTAATGAACGACTAAATTGGTTTATCTAACACATGTGTGAATTGTTATATATCTTGGATAGTACTGAAAATATTTGTCAAATAAAAAACGAAATATTTGTGCGCTATATACGCAATTTCCAAAAAACGAAGGAACATTAAGAGCCGGCATCACAGCTTCCTGATAAATCTGTCGGTTAAAATTAAAAATAATGTATGAAAAGTTACGTCAAAAAGCTTCGAGTAGTGTATAACCTAAGCGGTGAAACCGGCCGCCCTAAATCTAGCAATGTTTAAAAATCGGTCAAATATATTATCAAATCATAAACATACCATTAATTAATTACCTTTTTTGTGCAACTATCAATCAAGATGAAAAACATAAGACACAAATCACAAATTAAAGATTACTCCAATCATAACCGTGTCATGATTAGCGAATGAATATTTTAACGCCTGGCATCATTTCGCAGTTGTTAGGTAATATAATTGCAGCTATTAGGAAGAAAAGGCCACATTAACCGGATTCGAAAAATACCAGAAGCTTACATAAATATTGCAAATTATAAAGAAATTATCTTATGGCCCGACAAAGGTCGTAAGCTAGTTCTTTGTCAATATCTTATGGTATCGAATATTAACTCCTCTATATTATATATTACCTATGTGTTATATTATTATAACATATTTTGTTACGAAACATATTCAGGGTAAAATTTTTATCTGTTCAATAAAATAGTAGTTTCATAAACTATAAATGTAATTTTAGTAATTTAACAAAACATAATATGCATGTACTGCGGCCCGCAAACTTTTGTTTCTTTATATTTATAAATTATCATATATTACAGATTGAATACAGTAAAAAACCAAATTAATTCATTATTAAAACGAATGAAAGCTCTTCTGTAGACGTAGAGAAACCCTAAGTCCTGAAATTCTGAAATTAAATGACGACAAAAACGATTTTAAAATAAATGTGCAAAATATATTATATATTATTTCTAAAAAAATATTAGCTAAACATATTCCCAACAATTACAAACAAAAAAGTTTCAACCAATCGACAAATCATCTCAAACATCAACACTACAATATTGACTGATACATTTTATACAGCCTTAATAAAGATTGATACCGCAGCTTCTAATTAATCCGACCGTCTTACGTATCTGACTAATTACGATGCATGTTTCACGGCTCATAATCGTATTACTAATTGGATCCATTACTACGTTGGGCGATACCTTAAGGCTGAGCTTCGCCATATAAAAATAAATAAACATTGATTTATAGCTTTACAACAAACATACGTGATTAGTGTGATTGTAAAAATCTTTAGGGATTATCAATAACAAGATAAAAACGTATACTGCTCGCCCCGGCTTCAGCCTGGAAAGCTTTATTTTTGTAAGTTTTCAAATTTTAAGAAGTCATTATAATAATTATTAGAAGGCCAAGCCGAAACAAATCTCACATATTGTATCTAATAATAAATATCCGTTCAGCCTTTCTTGAGTTATAAATAGTGTAACTAACACGACTTTCGTTTTATGTATTAGTATGGATTTATAGTATGGAGGTGTGGAAAGCATGTGTAGAAAACGATGTATCAAAATTGCTTGCTTTAATCGCTTATTTTTAACAAGAGTATTGGACATATTAAGAAATAAATGCAAACACCTTGCACTTCGACGTGCGCGTGTGGTGTGTGTGTGACCCTAAAGAAGGTATAAGTCCCAGCTCATTAATACTTTCACCAAGGAAGCGTAATTTTCTAGAAAACGGTAGCGAAGACCACATAAGTTTCTCTTTTTATCCGCCCGTGCCTGCCCCGGGTTACAGCCTTACAGCATAAACGGTTAACTATAACTAGACTTTGAGATATGACCTACTTTTCTCGAGTGAAATGGATTTTAATTTCCACGTCAACTGAAAAGTGAAAACTTCACTTTGCATCGAGAGTGCTAAGCAATAGCTTACAGCGAATTTAATACGCCATTTACTTAATGCTAGCTGCTCGCCACGGTTCCACTCGTAAATTTTATTTTTAAAGACTGCAAGTCTTGACAAATGATCTCTTAAGAATTTTTAATAAAACGTTTTAAATTATAGAGACAAATCTAATAAAGCAAAAACCTTTAAAATTCCTTCAGCCGGTCTTGAGTTATATATTTTATAATAATATGTAACTAACTACATTCTTTAAAATGATAATATGCTATTTGTAAATTAATAAAATCCTTTGAAATACTTACACGAGAATTTACAAACAGTGTACAACATGTTTTTTTTTTTATTTTGATTAAAATTGTTTTTTTATTAAAATTGCGTTTACAATTTTTCAGGTGTCATCTTAATTATGAAAAAAATATCGAATAACCTAGTCTTATTAGACCTCACTATGAATTATGAAGGTATTTCAATTTTGGTATGCGCAGTGCATACAGGCCAATGGTTGGTGACCTGATACTGTCAAGCTAATTAAATTGCATCCCATAAACTAAAATCAATTACCTTGAATGTCATGTTATCTATACATTTTGTACTGTGTTTATGATGTCCTGAATCCGTTATACGTAAACATGAGGTAGAATATTACAAGGTTAAATTATAGGAAGAAATAAAGCGTAATTTTGGCGGGATTTTTAATTAAATGAAGGTATGATCTATGTTTCCCTCGTCTTGCAATAAACATTTAAAAAAATGATGAATGATGAAAAAATCATCACTTTCATGTTACCTATATGTGAAAGAAGTCTTCTCCAAGTAAAGTTAAAAGCTATGAAGCAACAATAAGTTGAATGAGTTCGGAGATTGCTAAAAAGCTACCAAGAAATCTAAAAGCATGACCTAACCTAGTCTTATAGATTATTGACTACGGACCAATTACATTATTGTAAGTGTTAGTATTGCAACATCCATCTGATTTATATTCATACAAAGGTTTAAAGACTTTACTTGGATACATCGTGCAAAATATAAAAAAAAAAATCATTCTGAAAACAATGTGTTGTATATTGTGTACAATTCAGAGAAAATTTATGAGAATTGAATGGCCACTCGTATGTGATAAAAGTAAGATATGCTTTCCTTAAGGATATGTGGACCGAACATTCAATTAAGCATGGATTGGATTCTTTTAAATACTACATTCCAAACTTGTCCTTCACCTTTCATTAAAGGAAAGGAATACGACCCTTGGCATCTCAAACAATGAAGTAACATACCTATCTCGATACTTGCAAAACTTTCCGCATACAAAACTCACGTTATGACACTGGTTCTTGTGATTTCTTATCTGTTGCTCTTCGTGAAATATTACTCACGGACTAGATATTTCTCAGTTTCATCACTTATTGTAAGCCGATTGTCAAAACAAAATAAGGTGCACTACCACGTGCTGCGCAAGTCGCGCAAATATACCGTAATAATAATTCAATATACCATGAAGCTTTATCAATAAAAGGCATTCAATGTTAAGCACTGAGATTTAGTTACGAATGAGTTTCTAGGCTGAAATGAAAGGGAGCATTTATTTAATACCTGTTATAAATCTAAGCTGATATAGAGCGCTTACGACTGCGCCAGCTGGACTCATTATATTTGTCTTAGTAAAAGCATATGCACCTGATCCGCTAATAAATTATAGTAAACGGTTACGTTAGACGACGCTATGAAGGTGTAATTACATAAAAATCCTCTAGGATAAAATCAGAAGCCGAGTGCGTGGGCAGACTGCAAGTTACAGCGGATGTTAAGCCTGAGAGCAAACATGCTATAAATATATCTCTCCTAATGTCTGTTGCGCAACACATACGAGTATATTTCCTGCTGCAAGTGTATCTATAAAATCAATAATCTTATTTCAAAAATATTCAAAGGACTTCATATATTCCCTGTACACATATAGAAACACGTTCTACGTATTTAAAATGCATACATTACCTTTATTGTTGAGTCGGCCCAAAGCATAATAACTTTGCCCGACAAGACGTAAGTACTTAACGTATTTTATAAAATACACTCCGTGCCTTTTAACAGCCGTAAACATGAAATGCGACATTAAGCTAAACAATACCGACATAAACATTCTTTGTCTACGACTTTGTATTTCCTTCTGGCTCTTATGTATTCGAATATTTGAAATAATCATCAATATAGGAACAGATATTTACAGTATTGAGTGTTGAAGACCTCCTCGCAAGCGCTCAGCGGGGTGTCAGCGAACAAAACTTAGTGAAATCAATAACGTAATGAGAAAATTGCGCAATACCAAAGCTGTTTACAGTTAGACATTTAAAACCTTTGGCTGCATCAAAACAAATGATTCAATCGAAAGTGAGTGACAAATACACTTGATTCACGTCTAATCTAACCTTTATATTAATACTTGCAAAACATTGCATTTTGAGGTTTAATTATTGGAATTTGTAATAGATTAAGCTTTGTTTAAAAATACATCATGATATATGAAGAATTGTACAGTACGAATGATTGCACAGGGAAGTGAAAGCAAAAAGTATGAGAGAGTTTGTACTCTATAGAAAAATTCCTCTTATCTACTCTTTTTCATAAGAAAGAGGAGGAATTTTTCTTTAACAATAAATAACATATAAGCTTTTTGGCCACGTTTTCTTTCGTCGTATGAAGCTTGCGTTAGACGTTAGCTTGTGCCCACCGAGATGCAACTCTACACAGAAGTTTCCATTTTAGTCTCGTTTAGATCCTTTTTCCAAAATTGTTCTAAATAAAAATTCATCAAAATTCATTATTTAAAAGAAAAAAATTAAAGATCTGGATGCTATACGTATTACGTACTTATTTCATTTTCCATAGTAACGCTACGCACACTTAGGAAATTTACGCCAACACTCAATTGAGTATCGTTTTGATTCTAATTTAACGTTTTACATGTTTTACTTCAAAACAAGCATGCTTCTTTTGATTTAGAACATAAAAATTAGTTTTTACAAAAAAAGCTTTGTAGCTTTCGCATGAAGTTTTTTTTTTTACATTACTGCAAGTTTTCTTTTTATATTCAATTCGCAAACCTCATATTTTATCCCTATAAAGATATAATCACGACAAGCTTATTGGCTTCAACAAACAAATTATGTACAGATTATTTTTTAATACCTAATTACTTACACCAACGCTCTCTCAACAAAAACATTAAAGTACTTGTAATATGCCGTAATGAAGATAATATAATAAAGTAATGAGTACAAGGTTACTGAAATATACAAATGATTGCGATGTAGCAGTTCATCAACGCTCTTTTCGTAACATGTAAGTAATGATTAAGCGGTTTTTATTCATGAATGTAATTTAGATGTAATGTCATATTAAACATTAGTACACACATCATGTGGTTTGATAAACATCGATACAAGTTGGGAAATAGATGGGGCTGATTACACATAAACATTAGAGAGTATTCAATGGTTATTAAACATTGCAAATTACATTTTTGAGCAATGCATACTCATCAACATATTATGCATATTTAATTTTCTTGTACATAATATTTTCTAGATAATAATTAATTAATTAGAGAACGATTCAGATAGTGGGCGGAACTATAATTGAATAGGTGAGTCGATACACTTAGATTATTTGGTTTTTGTAGTGCCTAAGACTTGATTTTCTGGTATAGACAGATATTTATCCGGTGTATTTTTTTATTTAGATTTATTTGTAGGGACAAAGAATAAGGACACCAAGGCTCTTTTTCTTTCCTTTACCAAGAAAAATAATTACAATATTGACACGGATTAAATTTTTACATTCTTGAAAATAAATATTACGAGTGGATGCTTAGCTTACATAGTAGTAGAAATTCTAGACCATAATCATACCTTATGTCCATACATAAGACCTTTATTTAAAATTACAGAGATCCTTTTGGCTGCGGGCATTGGTTGGAATTCGTCCGCAAACTCGGCAGCAGCACGTCGAATACGAAGACCTAGACCGGCAATTGGCGGTTTGTCAACTCTACCCTCTTACCGGCTACCACATCTTAGTACATAATTATACAATACAATTCCTAAAAGAAAGTTTTGTACGTCTAAATTACCTACAAACAGTCCGTAATTACACAATTTCTAAACGTTATTCAAGCCAAAAAATCCAAAAAATCTTGTTAAAAAAAAAGTAGCCACTAAAAAAGCTTATTCCATTGAATTACCCGAAACCCTTCATTCATAAACTTGCATACGTCCGTTATTACCATAAACCCGATTCGGTTAATGAAATATAATCTGTCCAAATAAACGGATGTTCTCAAAATAAAGACCCGAACAAAAGAATATCGTTCACCTGCAGGCACATTGACCGGTATCGAATGACCCACAGGCTTCTCGGGATGTTTATCGGCATCTGAATTTTTATTGTCCTCAGGCTACTGTTATACCTTCAAATGCGGATTTATCATAACCGTATAATCTATGTTATAGGTTAAAATAATGCCTATTATTGGCCTATAAATATGTATGATAAGACTAGTATAATTACTATGATTAAAGTTACCAAAAGAGTATCCAAACATTATTTTTTATAACTAGACACCGAAACGTTTATGAGTCGATCATTTAAAACATGTTATCCTGCATTCTACATATATTTCGCTCATATTGATTGCAAACAAGCAATTATTCGGGCCAATTTTTCAATGCTTGAATAAAACTTATTCATCGAATAATGTATAAAACTACCATTTTAAAAACGTATTCTAATTACCCGTCTTTGACAGTTTACGTGACATTTTAATATTATCGTGTAATACTTTATTGGACGGATAAGTTTTATCCAAGCATTGAAAAATCGGCCCTAAAAAGCAAATATTATTCAATAAGTTAATTAAGAAGTGACACTTCACTAGAAAATCTACAGCCGCTAACGCCCAGCCAATATAACAAACAAATTCGTTTACACCTTTACAAATGAAATGCTAATTACATATTCGCCAACCGAGTGCACGGTAGCTCTTAAAATCATAAATCTTAGACTAATTATATAGGCACTAACCACGGTATCTTTATTACATCTAAATTAAACTTAATGACGCAATCCGGTCCATACTGTGACATTCAAATAACAATTATAATTTATATCTTTTAGTTCTAAATAATTAATTAATAATAAAACAGTCATGGTTCAATGTGTCTAGAATCAGCAGCTAACGAGTTGGTCATCACAATAAAATGTGTTATATCTATAAACTACTATTTTAGAAAATACCTACAATATTATGATATATTAAACACAGACGTAACCCTGTTTAAAGTAAAATCAATAAAGTTGTAGAGCAGTGTACATTACCAAAATTAATTATGTGTAGACGTACCCTAAAATGGCACAACACCTCAGAATAAACGTTTATATGTTAGGTATATTATTTATTTGCTAATTTATATGTGTACTTATTTCTAATTAATTTGATTTTATGACTACAGTAAATCATGTTTATGAAAATATTTATCTTAAACATGACAAAACGGTAATCATTATAAATCCTATTTTAATTGCAAATTCATTCTCCTTTATAATTGCGTACATAATAAAAATTGATACGCACGATTTCAAAATAATATCTGTGCTTATTTAAAGTTTTTAGCTAGCCAATAACATAACCAATGTATAATATGAAAAATACATTAATTTCGTAATATTACGCTACGCTGATAAATAATTATTGAGTATTAATGAAAAAAAATAGGAATAGCCTATAAACAGCCTGTGACGCCTGTCAAATATATAAATTCGTATCTTTCCAAGTGTAAGTCCGAGAATTATTTCTCTAAAGCAAAAGACAGTATGGTTGTCCTAAGTTATCTTGTACATGCTGATAACAGACCGCAGAAACTAGACGACAAGTACCAAAAAGGCTACATATTATTTATCTAATTTTGTTCTTATCAAATAAAATTTTACAATTATATGAACTGTAACATTTTCTCGTTTTCCACGAAGATGGCTCATTTTAATATTCGGATTATTCACATGCTTCGTATCCAAGCGACAAATATTCTGTAAGTTGTATTTGAAAAGATTTCCTAAAACGCAAGACCATCCAAAGAAAAATATTTAGGTTGCAATGTTCTTATTGTTTAATACGTCTTATTATTACCGAACTTCTTTAAATGATGTGCCCCAAAGGTCCAAGTTGAAAATTTCTAAGCAAGGATATAAGATATGCTGAACAACATTCCAGCGCCTTGTAATGAGCGGATGTCGAGGATCGATAGCAAAATTGTATGCATATTTTATAATTTAATATCTAAGACGTTCCCAAGTAAACTTTATACCTGAACGGGAGGGTTTATTTTAGATGGATAGGTGTATATTTTACCGGCACGAGAGCTCACCGTAAAGTGGGATAGAGCGGCGATGAAACTGACCTTTATAAACTTAAGAATAGAAGCTGGATTTACATCTTCTTCAAGGAGGCATGCAATAAATATTGGTAATAGAAGTTGGCGCCAGCCGTTTTGAACGTGTACTAGATAAGATCAGCGGCCCAGGCGTCAACAGACAGCGGTTATTTGAAATTATGCTAAATAATAATCCTTGGGATAGGACGTTTTATGAGCCATTTCTAATCTAATCTATGAAAACTAGGAAGCCTTACGGAAGTACTAAAACTTTCTTAAGTGATTTATTACATTATAAGACGTCAATGTTTCAACAGTTTCAGATGTTTACTACCTTTACATTTTGATATGAAAGCTAAGTACCCTTTTGGAATATTATTAACTTCTACAACAATGTTTTATTATCATAATTTGCTAACTTTGATGTTTATCGCTTTTCTAAATCGTGTGCTGTAGGTTTCTTCTGTATTAAAAGCCTAATTAAATAACCAAAAAAAATAAAATCGTGTATTTCCTCCTCAGCTACATCAGCTAATTTCTCAGTATTGTTATTTCATTAAATATTCCAGATGAAATTTACTTAGTCATTACCAAACAATAATATTTCTAAAATAATGTTATATCAAACTTAATATTTCTTGGTAAAATCAAATTGCAATGCCATGTAAACTTATACGCAATCCGCCCTTCATTTGCACTGTAAACAATGTTCTGTCAACATATTAAAATACCAAGCCATAATTGCCAGAAAAATTGGAAAATTTATTTACATAGCACATGACGTCTGTGCAGAATACTTAAATCTCTACTACAATTGATTTGACTCTCTATTTAACTTCGGGAATAACCTTAACAATAACAATAATAAAGGCGTAGGGATGTGACGACCCCATCGCCCACGGTTGAAATATCTATGGTCTACGTGACAATAGATATTTCACCCGTGCAGTCAGTCAACCCGCAGGACACCTTGTGGCGGGGTGTCGGGGAGTAGCGACCCCGCGGGAACCGAGCGCTCCCGGGGGAGGCCCCTGTCTTCATCTCCGGCTTGTCTTCACCGGCCGGTCGGAGTGAAGCCTGACGAGGACAGGACCCCCACCTCTGGCTTGCCTTAACCGGCCGGCCAGAGTGGAGTCGCGAGAGCTTTTAGCTCGAAGGGTGGATGCGAAGCGTAAGTGGCGAGTGGGCACGTGATGCTGGACCCTCAGGGAGCGCGTGATCGTAGTTTAAAGTCCAGGGACGCCTCTCCACCCTTAGCTGCTCACAATATGTTGCCCCCTTGTCACACTATTGCAGCGACTTATTTCGGGGACCCATACAGTGAGAGGGCGAGTCACCACCTGCCAACAATTTTTTGCTATATCTTAGTAGAAAGGCAGGTGCCATAGTCTTCCATAGTCCTTAATTCCGGTCCATTAACATCCCATTCCATAGCCCAGTTTATTTTGTTTCCTTATCTTGCAATAGTCCTACATCGGCCGCGGACTGCCCAGGGCTGTATCTCTATAGTGCAGTCATGGGCAGGCTGCGGCTGGTGTCCCACAACACAGTAAAGTTCTCGAAAGGGCCTCTGCGTGTTGGATCCGTGTCCCCACGTAAGCCTTCCAAAGGACCGGGTACTTTCCTTATGATGGTACCCGTGTATTATGGAACTGAGATACACAATAATAAAAAATGGAGCTCCCAATCCTCTGTAAACAAAAATATCACCATTTTGCTACGACACTTTGTAGTGACATAATTTTTAGTAACAAAGGGTATACGCTGCAAAATATATTGTACAAGCTAAACTTAGTAAGGAAATTGATAGGTATAATATGCGCTACTAGAGCTACTATTATGAAAGAGAAAAAAGAAAGTTGCTCCCTGGTCATACACAAAGATTCATAGGCCTGTAATTTTATATTATTATAGTCTATAGATATGTGAAGCTATACATATAATAACTATCAAAACAACTTTAGAACTATTTGACACTTTGACATGGAGTGGATGTCTTTATACTATTCATTTAGAATTTGGAAAACTTTCGACGATTGTCAATAGAAATAATAATGTCTCTACAACTCTTGCCTGCACAATGAAACCCACGTAATTTCTCTAAACTTATCAAGTTTCACTATAGAAAATAAGTTGTTAATGTTCGTTTTCCCTTATTTATTACTACGAAAAAGTATTGTTAGATTCTTACGTTTCTACATTTTGTTTATTTTGAGTTCAAAATATTATAGGCTAATCTTGATGTCTTTACTGATTATTATTTAAGCAAATTAATTGTAACTAATAATTATTAAATTTATATCTACGTATATTCTCTTTGATTCATATAAATGCAGTAAGAATTACAATTTTAAGCAAAGGTGCATAATTTTGTAGTGGTTACTGCATTTGAGTTGGGTAATATTAAATTGTTATTAATAACATATCCCAAATAATCTTGAGAGCTTGATGTTTTGTCAGAGGTTTGTAATCAAAGGACATAATAGTTTATTACGCTCGCTACACGCTAATGGCTTTACATTAATTGTCACAAGCGAGCAGTAAAACCTAATATATTATTTAGATAAATATTCAGGATGAAGCCTGTTTTTCCACTTCGTTGTAAAAGATATTAGAGCACAGATTTTAACAATCGTTTTTTGTAGCATGTATGTAGCTTTATATAAACGTAGGCTGGAAACAAACTAGTGTCCTGTTGTGTCGTGATGAGATTTGTTATCAAAGCAATATATTTTCCATAAATACGTGCGAGCTCCTCTGTTCTGACGTCTGCGACAAAATATATAGCTCTGATGCATCACAACACACCACGACTCTACGAGGTATCCGTTTGGCTACTAATTAGAACTGTTAGAATTTTGCACTCTAAATGTACATTGATAAAAGTAGTTTTAAGAAAATTATCCGGGTGTTAGATAGCGATCAAGATAGCTGTTTATTTAATTTTAGCCGCCATTTTGAAAGATACCATTTCCTCAAAGATTGAAAATAATTACCTATTAAAATTTAAGACGAGACTATGAGGAAAACTATAAAGCTTTGAGCTATGGTTCTATGAACGTTATAGAATTGCTTTTCAAGTACCTCGTTATCGTAAATTTATTAGAATATTATAAATCTTAGAAAAGTAAGTTCGAAAGTCGATTAGTACCGCAGTAAAAATTCTATTATTTTAATGATGATATTGCCACAGATAAAAAAATAATTTCAGAATCGATGTATACAATTTGTAAATTATGATAATAAATAGTAGTTTATCTAAGATGATAGTTAATTGCCAATGATAAGTGCATTTGTAAATATAAATTTATAAAGAATAGAAAAAATTCGATCACGAGGCGGGACTCGAACCCGCATCCTTCGCGCCATTCCGGGGCGGATGCCTAACCAACTCAGCCACTCGTGACCCGCCTGAGCAATCGAATTTAATCTATTCTTTCAGTTTTATGTGTCTTAAGGGACACACACACAGGAAAAGTGCTTCATATTGGTTGAGATGGTTGTTAAATCATCTCAATAGATGGCGCGCGGTGTGTCCCTTAAGACACATAAAACTGAAAGAATAGATTAAATTCGATTGCTCAGGCGGGTCACGAGTGGCTGAGTTGGTTAGGCATCCGCCCCGGAATGGCGCGAAGGATGCGGGTTCGAGTCCCGCCTCGTGATCGAATTTTTTCTATTCTTTATAAATTTATATTTATAAAGCATTTGAATGCCATAAAAACCAAAAAATATAAATTCAGTGCATTTGTATTTATTCAATTGTAAATTCTCAAATCTCTATCCATGCTATTATTGAACGCTTCACCTTTTGAATAATATTAATGACTCATTGAAAATAACATGAAAATTGTTTGTGATTTGTCTTAGAGGTTTGTAATCGAAATGGCATTTTGATACTGTCAAAGAGAATTAGGCGACAATTTGACATTGCTTGAGCCATTTAATTTTACACAGAAATAATTTGCAATATAAATTGTAATGTAAATTGCCGGTGGTGTATTTTGTAATCTATAATAATAACTATTACGCAAGACGCAATATGATTTCTTTGTTTAAGTTCAGTGAATATTTCTTAGCTGAAGATAACAAATGACGAGGCATTTTTTCTTGTATATATACGATTTAAAAGTGTAGTCTTTGGTTATTACTGCACTCGAGTAAAACATATCGAAGTGGTTGGGCCAGAAGACTAATCGACCACAATAATTAATAATATCACATACTTCCTCTTCTGTAGGTAATTAACGAAAATCTAATGAGGTTTTCCTAGGTTTTCGTTCATTTAACTACGAAATATCCGACTATAAACTGATTAATAGAGACATGCAAATTAAAACAAATCAACCAAAACAAATATGTCCAGTTTATTGCTAATATTCACTGCCCTGCCCACAAATCCAATTTCTTCCATTCTTCCTTCACTGTGTCTGCGATCAACCTTTGGAACTCTATTCCAGAATCGATAAGACGTGCTCAGTCAATAACTGTTTTCAAAAATGCATTAAAGCAGTATTTCTCTCAATTGGAATCTTAATATTATGTATATTAAAATATAACTATCTATTTTATTTAATTCAATTTATTCCTTGCCCATAATTAATATAGTTTCACATGTATGTATGTATTTATGTATATATTTATATATAATTAGGTATATATTATAATGTATTTATATATTTATTATTTATGTATATTTATTATAATTAGGTCATAATTATATTTTATATTTATTTATTTTAGTTAAAATCTGAATTTTAAGTTTGTAATGCACCACCACCTTAAATGTAATCCTTCTAAATTTTCGGGTTGTCTGGCAGAAATCGCTTACAGCGATAAGACCGCCCTCTGTACATGTTATTACTTGTATGGCTCTTAGTTTATAATCCTGTATTAATTGTGCAATAAAGTATTTTTCATTCATTTCAATATTTCAGCACTGAATCTAGGTTAACGACAGTCATTAAATTTTTATAAATATAAGAAAAAAATAAGCAAGTCCCCTTGTAAGATTTAAGTTTTAACATAAGTTTATTTAATTTAAATAGTTAATTGAGACATAATATTGACACGTAAAAACAATAAATCACAAGCTATACAAAATTACCGTTCATACATCATAAACACTAATTAATGGTGTAGTCCAAGAGTCGCGTGATAGATGTACAATTGTGACATCGACAGTTAAGTAATAAGATGTAACAATTAATATACCGCAAGGCACTGTTGGCCCGTCACCTTTAATCATGACTTCTAATAAAGATTGTAAGCTCAGGCATTACGGTAGCCACCGAACAGGCTCATTAGCCTCAGCGCAACAAACGTGACATGATTTACGCAACGTATGGCTTACAAATTAACCATTTAGTGTTATCTGCAAACAAGCTTTGAACGATACATATACAATATTTTTAATTAAAGACATAAAGCTTGCTGGAAGCACCTTTAAATACTGCCAATGAAGCTAGAGTCTCGGCAAACATGCGGCCTAACATTTAGACTACGCTAGCAGAGCCACAATAAAGGCCATGCCGTGACCGAATAACTGAATTCACACTATCATACAATCTTAACTTATATATATAGTTGGACTTGAAATCTGCACTCTTCACGGAACAGCGATAAAGATTAACTTGATACACGTGAAGTCATTAAGAACGTTAACCGGTCTTCATGATTTATATTGTAAAAATATACAAGAGCGTCCTAGTTTCTTATAACTGGTTATAATTTAATCTAGATTTAATAATTTAAATTACAATTGATTAAAATAAACAAAATTATACTATTTTGAAGAATTTCGCGTATCAAAACGGTGTGCTAGTTTGTTAATCGTTTCTAGATGTTATAACTCAATTATTTCACTTTCTCCGATGATACTTCGTCTCCTACTGCGATTTCTCATTCGTCAACTTTTAGACAGGTGCCCACTGATTATCTGCATTAGACCCCATTAGTGTTTAACTCGATACCATTTGGTCTACCGGTTTGCTGTTATACAATTAGATTGTCACATTAATAATTTTTGCTTATTATGAAATACGCGGATATTGCCCGTCCTTTAAACCGTATGTGAATAATTTTTACCAAGCAACAAATATATCACGCAGTGTGCATACAATCACTCGATACGATTGATTAGGTAATAATAAACGTATCGATTATAACATGTTTACAATATAAAGGATGTTCTGAAGGACAATTTGTGGTATGAGTGTTATTACAGAACTATCCAATATACATTGTACTTTGTACCAATACACAACATGTGTAAATTTAACAATATAAAGTTATACGATCTTTTGAGCTACCTTTTCGTATAATTACAAATAGTTGCGCGCTCAAAATGATTCTTTAATATTAGTGAATATGAGGTGCATATTATGTATTATGTAGATATTTATTAATGCAGGTATTTATACCTATTTATTAATGCATATAATATGATTTTGCCAATTATTCAATCTTTGTCGTGATGAATCTGTACCTTAGTCTGGTCTATACTTACATTACCGCAATTACCTATAAAACCATCATAAATCACTATTTTTTTTTTCATAAAACCATAAACTAATTTTTCTTTGTTGTATTTTTCATCAAGCAAATACGATAGGTAAATGAGATAAATTTAAGTCATCAGGATGTTGCATATTTAGACTAATGACCATAAAAACATCAGACGGCTTCATTGACACATACTGATGTAACTTCAAATATTTAAAAACAACATCATATCTTATCATTAGCGATATTGTGTAATAGGTATATTGTTTTAGTTTTTAAGTTTGTTTTTTTTTTTTTTTTTTTTTTTTCTCACCATTTTTTTTGTTCTTACTTTTTTTTCTGTTTCTGTGCGGCTTGTATACTTTGTTGTCAATAAATGTTTCATTCATTCATTCATTCATTCATTCATTCATATCCTTAAAAAAGCCAAATAAAGATGTTATAAAAAAATACTAAATAAAATGTTTTTAATAGTGCAAGAATTACTTAATAAGAAAAAATAGGTACCACATACATATTTAAAATGTCACGAACACAATCAAGAAAGTTTATTAATCACTGAACTAGTAAATTGTTATCTTTTTGGCTATATTTAAATTCTCTACAATCTTAAATAAAAAGAATTAAGTATTAGCAGTTCTTAGAACTAAGCTCTTAGGATTAAAATATATTGCAATTTCGCAATAAAAAGTTAGGTGCTCACTTTTTATCTATACTAATATTATAAAGCTGAAGAGTTTGTTTCTTTGTTTGTTTGAACGTGCTAATCTCGGGAACTACTGGTCCGATTTGAAAAATTCTTTCGGTGTTAGATAGCCCATTTATCGAGGAAGTTATAGGCATATATCATCACGCTACGACCAACAGGTATGGGGCCAAGGGGGTGAAACCGCGCGGAGCAGCTAGTTTCTAATAAAACGTGAGCACCTAACTTAATATTATTTTTAACCGACTTTTCGGTCGGAAATCGGAACTTATAACGCGATACACGATACTTATATCAAAGATAAACCCACCTACTTACTTACTACTACAGCTACTATCCAGTTCTGCCTACTTATAATGGGATATGAGGTATGGGTTATTAGTTTTTAGTTTTGATCTTATTAAAAAAAAAACTTAATAAATTTGTGCAAAAAAAGTAAGAAAACTTATCGGCTATGGAATCTTCATGCATTGGACGGTTCCTGAGAAGACTCAAGACAGGACAACGTCTGTTGGGTCAGTGAGCTAGTGCATTAGGTATACAAACTTACAGTTAATCAAATCTTTCCCCATTTAAAATCCTAATAATATAGGTAAAGATTTATAGCGCAATAAAGCGCATGATTAAAATCAAACATAAATTCTTAATTAGTGTAACCGTAATTTAATTTTTAATATACTCATGTACTTTTTAATATTTATTTAAAGATCCTTAGATCTAATTCTTGGTCTAGATATTAAAACTTTAATTATTATGGAAATTTTAAGATTAATGTCTGGTTTGTACAATTATATTAAAATTTCAATTCCGCATTTGTAATGGAATATTCTTGTTTGGCTTTTTGCACCAAGAACTTCTTGGCAAGAAGGTAGGCATTTTCTCTATCTTATTTAGAAAAAAAATACCTCACACCGTGAACTTAATGTTTTGATAAACAATCTAAAAAAAAATTTAACAAAATAAAGTACATGTTTTTATCGTAACTTTTTACCATACATCAAATTCATAGACCAATAAATCTGTCAGGGTACATTTGAATAACTTCATTGAAGTTCTACAAATCGATAGAGATCAATACATCGCCATCGGCTTTTAAGTTTGAAATGACATTCGTCTTACACGACTCAGGGCAACGAACCATTAATATAAGCGATCCCACGCTGCGGACCTGTGTTTCGCTCATATGCGTTGAGAAATTATAAAAAAATAAAAAATTAATCGCTTGGATAATCGATTAATAACTAGTCATAAGTTTTATCGTTTTTTATTTACTCTGCATATTTTTGTGACAGAGCGGGAAAAAGATCTGGCTGGATAAAAACATGTCGGAACTGTCGGAACATTCGCTTCAATGCTTATACGTTTTAAAAGGTACAGCATTATCAAAGTAAACTGATTTTTTAGCATAGAACAACACAAACAACCTCTTTTTAAAATAGGTAATAATATAATATTAAGCTCCTGTTAGAGCAGAGCTTTTAAATCAAAGTATAATAATCATACAGCACACATAAACTAATATCTAGATAATATTAATACGAGTCGTATTCATATGAATGCGTTAGGTAACTAACGTAATCCAACGCGTCACTAACCTCAGCCATGCGTGCTCGTCCAGCCGGCCGAGACAAACACGGGCAATTAGACGACATTGGTAATCGTTTAATCAAAGTCGAGAGATGAAAGTGACCGATAATAGACAATATCAGCTGCATCGAGAATGCTGCACGAACGCCACCATGTATCTACATGTCATACTGCTGTCATTGTTGACTTGGCCCGCGCCTGTTGTTCCTTTTAGATTTAAAAAAACAAAGAAAAAGAACATGACGTTTCGGCTGTGTATTCCAATCTTTATCAATAGTCGACGATAGATCATAAAATCGTGGTTAGCCTCTGGCAATACACAGCAGTTATTCGATGAATCCTGTCTGATTACATCTAAATGCTTTCACTGACCAATCAATAGTGATTCATTACGATTTATAATTGACATTAAATTTGCGAACACCAGCAAGGTTATGCGTTCTTAACCCTCCTTGATTGAATTAGAAAGAACAGATAACAATTTCTTTCCGCTTTCTTTTGATGAACGTGACTCTACATATTAGGCGTTTCTTTATGACCCGCTATTAACACAATTTAAGTTTATTAACTTACTCCTACGGAACATTTAATGTTCTTCTTATACAATTCTTACACTAATAATTCTTTTTAAGGGCCTTTGTTTTTTGTTGATATTTTTATGCGTAGGAATATCAAAGTGAGCGTTTTCATTACGTTATATTTCCTAACGTAGCGAAAATTGATGATCATCGCTATCATATCGATTAGTAGATATTACGATCTTATGTAATAGGTACCTAAGTCAATTATATTTTGTTTTGTATAAATATTATTACCTACAACTTTAACCTCTTTGCCACCTAGATATACGAACTAACATTATTTATTTAAACGTTGTCTCATATTTCCACAACAACTCTTTCATAACAACATATGTTATCGTGAATTGGACATAAGGTGGGTTATTTATAATCCATTTAAACGCATGCAATAACATTAGAAATCTGAGGAGGTTGACCTCATTGCAGGTGTCTACTTATTCTCATTTTGAAAGAGAATAAGCGGAAAGTTGGCGCCACTTACACGAACAGGGAATTCGATTTATAATCCTTATCTTCATCGATACACCTGTATTAGATTTAATATAAACGGAGAACAAGCAAAGAAACATTTATTACGCATTATGTAACCGGCGAGCTCGCCAATTATTTATTACTCATTCTACCATTCATTCTAACCGTCAACCGGATAAATTGAAACGAAATTATTCGCCGGCGTGCTCTTGAACTTGCCGGTGTTTTTACTACACATAGCCGGTAGCAAAACATTCGAATTCGTTTCCGCTTTGATGCTCGGACAAAATTAGATTTGTTATGAAGTCTTAGGTTGTATTAAGTGGCGAAGTTTCTCTACGAAACGCCTCAAATTGCACCTGCCGCTTTCACACGTGGACTGGTCGCGTTCTGTTCGTGGGACGTTATCACGGAATCGAGTGACGAGTGGGAGGCAGTGCAACTTATACGCAAGGCCGTTTTACTCTCTCCTACACTAGCGGCTACCCTGTTGTATCAATAAAGTTCCAACATTACCGAGATACGTCCCCTGCGGCTGCCTGACACCCGTGACTGCTGGGTGAAAACAGAAATAAACGGGCCCCGTATACTTTAGGAATTACGAACGACCGGAGGAGATTAAATCTTGATGTTGATGGTGTGTGTGTTTAGACTAGTTGCCGGTTAGTTTATATTAGAGTTGCGCTGTTTTATTGTCTACTTGCACCTTGTTAGTGTCTACTTTGAAAGATGAATTGCACATTATCTAGAACACAGTAAGGTGCCCACGCTCGGGGCTGAATTTGTCGCTTCCTGCAGGTCAGCATTTCCTTCAGAATGCTTTGAAATATATCCCACACATACATTAATAAATATTAAAAGAAAATATGAAATATCCAAGCCACAATAACTACAATAAAAATACGTGGTTAACTTCAAAATGTTCATTATTCCTTTTAACGATGTACTTGCATTCGTTTAACAGCCTTCCTCGCCATGTTAGAAATAATAATATAAAATAAAACACACAGATATAAACGTAAAAATTTATTATGTATTTTATTGTAAACTTAATAGCTAGAGGTACATTAAGTGTTATTGTTTAATTTATTTACAATAGTGATCTGTCGAGTCTTTATAGCTGAATTGCGAGGTTTATTATTAAATATTAAGTCGTACATGTACAGTTAATTCATACTATTTACAGTTCATTTAATTTAATTATATCTTTTATGCTTAGATTATGGCGTATACATGGAACCTCTTAAGAAAGTTAATGAGCTGCATATGTTTTAAGACGACATTGTTTCAATGCGTACACAATATTTCCCGGAGAGAAATTACCAATTTAAGTATACGCAAAAAATCAATAATAATACCACAGGTCACCAACACTCTTAAAGGAAAACAAACTAAAATTAAACATTTAAAAAATGTTGTGTGGTTTTATGAAACCACGGTAAAAGTGAAACTTTTTTTCACACTATAGACATTAAACTAAAAATTATCGTATTTGTACGATAATTATCGTACACGTATCGTGCGTCACGCGACATGCGCTACACAGACCAAAAAGTTTGAGACGATGTAATAAAAGTTTCACTTTAAAAATTTTGTCAACAATCGTGTTGTTTTAAACAAAGCCTCCTTAATGTATGAGATACACAATTATCACAATTTTACAAAACTATATTTTTCATCAACTATATTTTAAACGCAGTCTATAAATGGAAATATAAATAATTAGATACTAAGCGATGGTCGTTTTTTTCGTACACTCTTGCTATTTTTTCCGAATATTGTGCCGATTACCTGCAAACAAACGAAATACATTTTAATACAACCTTGTGATTTTTATTTTCTATCATACAAATCTTATATTAATAGATTTAGAAATGAGAGTAACTATTATAATAGATTTTGATTTGTTTTTACTATTATTCATGTGAAAATTTCGAAATTCAAAACTTTTTAAAACGAGTCAATCAGAGATAGGAGAGTCTTCCTATAACCACAATAATAAAATGAGTGAATCGCATTTAAATCCATTAAAAATCATGTAACAATTAAAAAAATACGTTCCCACTTGTCCAACCAACTAATAAAAATATAGTTGTTAAATCCTACTTAAACATTCTCTCATCACAGTACTGTCATTACTGGACATTAAATATGTTATGATACTGAAAAAGCCTAGGAAATGCAGAAGAAAATCGTCAACATAACTCAAGTATTATGAGTGTGGGAACAACGTACGTCCGCTTATGGTATGATCGCTATGTGGCCTATGCGCAAGAGAAAGATCGAAATGTAACTATCATTAATTATTTTTACGTAATATTTTTCTTTTGCAACTTATACGTTGTTACATCGGAAAACTCGTTTATTGGAATGTATACTTGTAGGGCGGTAATGTAATTGTGATGAGTGTAATTGTTTTGTCTTGTAAAGATGTACACACACGTGATGTAGAAATATTACTTACTTTTTTCAATATGATTATTATCTATAAAAAAATTCGTCAATTGCGAGTCGGACTCGCAACACTAAGGCAAGCAAATAAGATAGATAAGAGCCACTGAAAAGAAAAGTTTTCATTGGGAATATTTTCCTTCTCTTGAGACTGTAAATGTACCATAATAATTAATTATAGGGTAAAACGCGCGAAACGCTAACCACTAACTCCGCGCCCGCTGACGACTCCGCGGCTTGTAAAAATGCGTAGAACTGACACCCGAAACGAAGCGACAGCTTGACCCTCTTCTGAAGGACCTCCCTGTTTAATTTAAATAATATTATATGTATAGACACATACCTTAGAAACAGAATACGCGGCCAGTTTCCTCCTGGGCGCGGGCAGTAACAGCGCTAACGCTCGAGCCTCTCGCAGTAACGCGTGGAACGCTAACGCCGCGCCCGCTGACGACTCCGCGGCGGACACTTCGTAGAACTGACACCCGAAACGGAGCGATAGCTCTTGGCCCTCTTCTGCGTGGACCTCCCTGTTGACAAATAAATATATTTTTTTATAACTGGCTGACATAGTTTTTTTTTAAACCATTACAAATTAATGCTTAATATGAATATATTACTTTGATAAGTTTATAGTAAAAGGAACATACAGTGAAAATATAGCATAAGAAATTAGAATATGTATGTATATAAGCTTTTAATTGCCTATTTGTAAATTGAGTAGGTATAAAACGTAAATTTATTATTTGTGTTGATTACTTAAGCATAACTATTCAATTATTAGATCTATTTAAATTTGAGCAACAGATAACATTAACTGCACGACAATATTAACCGTAGGTTTACATTATAACAACATAATGTCACCCACAACCAAGATTTATATATTGAAATTACTCATGAGACACAAGGCAATTATTACGGGCTGGTTGTGTAAACAAAATATTACCGCTAATTAATCACCATAAGGAGCTTAAAATCAGCTTATTTCTCAATCCGTTAAGGATACCATTTACAAAGGATTTAACACCAATAAATGTGAAATGAATCGTCGTTATTTATCCTTAAAAAACCCTCTGACGAAACATTTGGTACGATACGTCGTAATGTATCGACACGCGAATTTATTGACTCGTTAAAGACTATAATAATTGGACAATTAATGAGGTCAAAACGTATTTCGATATAGAGTAATAAATGTAAATGCGAAACAAATAAAAGTACCTAAGTTAAATAATTTATCTCGGTACTATAAAAACGTTTATTGGAGACTCTTTATTGATCAATTTATTGAAAAATCAGGGCTGAAATTATATACTTAAATATAGGCTATATCTATGTTATCCGTACATTATGGAAATAAATTAATATATACACATATTACTAAATAATTACGTAATACGCAACGTTACGTACGTTTGTTTGTTTGTTTGAACGCGCTACTCTCAGGAACTACTACTCCGATTTGAAAAATTATTTCGGTGTTAGATAGCCCATTTATCGAGAAAGGCTATAGAGTATAGAGACTATATACGTATATTATTACGCTAAGGGCCGATTTTTCAATCCTTGGATAAAACTTACCCGTCCAATAAAGTATTACACGATAATATTAAAATGTTACCTGTAAACTGTCAAATACTGGCAATTAGAATACATTTCATAAATGGTAGTTTAATACGTTATTCTACGAATAAGTTTTAACCAAGGATTGAAAAATCAGCCCTAAGACCAACAGGAGCAGAGCCACGCGGGTGAAACCGCGCAACGCAGCTAGTCATATAATATATAACACTCACCTTGCGTGCTCGAGGTCACGCTTGTTGCCCAAGAGGGTGACAGCGGCGCAGCCGGGCAGCCGCGTGCGCTCGAGCAGCGACAGCAGCTCCGCGGCCGCCAGGAACGACCGCCGCTCGCACACCGAGTACACTACCGCGAACGCGTCCCCCCATCGCACGTGCTCGCCGAGACAACCACGTATCTAAGGGATATAAAACTACGTCAAATACTGATCTATTATACTACTATTATTACTATTCTACTTCTACTTTTATTACCTTTACAATTCTATCTACTACTTACTAGTTTGATGAGCGCAAAAGTTCGTAAGAATGTAGGAATGTATGTTTGTTACTCTTTCACTGAAAAATTAATGAATTTTCATGATTCTTGGCAGTGATGAAGCTTGAGAAATTTTTCATGAATGGAAACATTCGATCACGAGGCAGGATTCGAACCCGATGTAGTGATGTAGCTTATGTAGGTACCAGAATAAAACTTCGTCTTTAGGAAAACGATATAAGCAAATCAAATTAAACTATTACTATCTTACTGGCTGATAATTATAATTAACTTCAACATCTACATAACTTTTAACTATGTTAATTCTAACATTAACGGGCTTTATAGTTCTGCTACAAATAAGACGAAAGTAACAATGAGGTCAAGTTTAAGATGTTATCATAATATTATCTTTAATCTAAGCAGTAAATCTGTGACTAATGTCAACAATTCTGTGAACAAATATTTAATTCGAGAATCGAGACAGTACGATTTCTAAAGCTAGAATTAACTCGACCAGTATTCTGCACTGAAACATCTCCATTTATCTCAATGCAAATGTAAAAACAATAATTTTCTCTTTAAAGGTTGTAAATATCTGTCCTACAACACACACCTAACACAAAGTTGCACATCGTAATACATTCCTCTCGCACAGCGCAGCGCAAACTCTGGCAATAAATAATGTTCTAGCTGATGTTCTTAGAAGATAAATAAAAGCACAGCCATGTCAACGGCTCTGGAATAAAATTAACACGCTATACAAAACATCCAAGCGCACACAAATCCCGATGTTCGAACGAAAACAAAACTTGTTTGCACTAATCAAAACAATGACTAAGTCGCTTTAGGGAGATTACATAACTCATTCATTTAGAGCGGATTTTGCGCACACAATAATTTATGTTCGGCTTTATTGTGAGACACGTGTTCGGGCCCTCGTAATTTCATAATTAAATCGTACGTCGAACTCAAGACGGTTCAGACAACACCTGTCAGATTAAAATCTCTATTGTCTCTCATTTAATCGAAACTTATCATGAGATTATACGCTTCCTATATGATCGAATAATCTTAATGATATAAGGACGCGATACATAATGGAGATGTCGTACAAAATTAATTTAATCTCGGATTAGATAACGGTTCATTAATAAGGTCTCGATACGCGATTTATTCAACTAGCTGCGCAAACAAGTTGCTCAATATCAAATTGCCAGCTATACTTTAGCACATGACTGGCGCTGAAAGGGTTCTTATCGTTTTTAATACTTTTTACTCTATATAATTTTCACTTACGGCACAGTTTGAGGTGTCAAGAATTTCAACTTCTGATACTGCTCCGTCGAATGCCACTCGATGTTGATAAAGAAAATCTGAAACAATTTTTGACATTTAAAACCTGTCAACTTTGTGACCCCGCACACAAAAGTATCGAATGGGCCGGGTTACTGAATAAAAATAATTAAAACACATTGCAATAACATCATAATATTACAATCAAACTTTGCTTCTTTCAAACAATGATGTAGGTATATATCTTAATTTATGTATGTTTTTTTACTAATAAAATAAATTGCGGTGTGACCCCAACAAATATTTCCTTTCATAAAACTAGAGGTCACCATAATTATGTCAATTACGTAAAACATTACCATTGAAATTCTTGCCCATTGACGAAAATCGACAAGACAATATTAACGTATCGACTACGTCATCAACTGACGTAAAAGGGTTTTGCTAAAGGACGGAAGGAAATTATTTCCTCTTTAATTTAGTGAACAGAAAAAGTGTCGTAATCTTGTAAATTGACATTAATTGCATATATTAATACTGAGCGCTACTGTGCGAGGCAACCCGTAATAAAACCGAATAAAAATGCTTTTAACTTATCTTAAACCGACCATTAAGTGATGATAATAAAAATATTCTACCACCTACGGCATCAATACTAAATAAAATATTTAAGAAGCTTACGCTACAAACATTTTTAAGGAATTGAGAATATTACAATTAATGTAATTTATTGAAAATAGAGGGCAGCAACATTTTGAACAGTAATTCAAACTTTGACCTATTAACAGAAGAGTTTGTTTTATTTTATGGGTGCTTAAATATTCATTCATTTAAAAAAACGGAAAACATATCTTTTCAACTCCCACACAAAAGCCTCGAGTCTGGCTATTGTCATATGTTTTGAGTGTGGCATTAATGTCAAACATTAACAACCAAAATATAAATATATTTTTTTAGAGAACGGGACCACTATTACTTATTACTTCTCATAAAGGAAGCAAGTCGTGTCCTATAGATTTACTATCGCTTGTGCTAAAATAATTTATCGTTAACGTAAATATAATAAACAATGCTTACCTCCCGTCGAACTATATTCTCCAATATACCGCTTCGTGAGGTAACGCACAACCACCGCTGTAACAATAAAAACACTGTTAATTATTTTCATTCCCTCTCATTAAAAAACGATAACATCTCACGTACAATGGGAAAAGCCGGCCTATTTGTAATTATTGAGAAGGAATCGAATACCGAAACAGATCAATAGAAGCGTCATCAAAAGTTCATTACACCCAACTTTCTACTGCATGTAATGAGTCCTTTCAAGCGATGCACTCCTGGTATTCCTGATCGCATACAAATAGTTATCAACGTCGATGACAAAGCAGCTTGGATGAATAGCTACTGGTAAATGATGTACATGACTCCTAGTAGCGAGTATTCAAGAACATAATTATTGTACAACAATGTACGCTTTACTACACAGCGCCTGCTGATCGTAAAAAAGGTTCTTTGTAATCGCCTACTTCATTCCTACGCGTAAAATTGTATAATATAATGATATGTGCCGTATAATTTATATAGCTGTTAAACGAGAAAGTTGTTAAATTAAAAAGTATATAATCGAGATAGGTTCTAATCTCTAGACTTCGGATTCTAAATTTCTTTTTCAGAATTTCACAATTTACGATGCTATGCAATCTTATATTTTCAAAGGAACTTTTCCTTTCGTTTTGACAATTTAATTTGGAATGTTTGATACAAAATTTAATAAATGAACGAGTAGACGTAAAATGACTTAGAAGTTTGTCATTTTAACAATAATATGCTCTACAAAAACAATTAAATTACTAAAACATTACAATAACACACTGAAGCAACGAAATTAATTTGTTGCAACACAACATCAAGATAATCATTTACCCAATTTATATTTAAATAGTTTCCATACCTACAAATAGATTAAAAAAACCAAAAGATCTATCGATCGATTAGATCGGGAGCGTCCGAGTCACGAATGGTTTGCGTAACAAATGCGTGGCCTGCGCTTGCGCAACCGTGTCATAATGTCGCATGACAATGGACTTGAAATACATTCCACGACTATTCTTTGTTTCTACTTGAAGCTTTATTGATTCTATATTGAACTTGACAACCATTTTTACCGAGTTCACAAAAGATCGATTGAGATTTAAAATATTTAAAAAATATATATTATATATATAAAAGTTATAGGTACTTGGTTAAGTGATATATAAATATAATTAAAAGCATATATCACATAATTAAAATCGTAAGAAATAAACAAACAACAATAAAAACCAATATTTCCACTTAATATTATTAGTTTAACTAATATTCTCTACAGTGTACCCACAAAAGATTAGACTTTAGAGTTTATTTACTGTACATTACTTTTATTTATATTTCTTTAAAAGGTTGTTAAATAGTACGCAGACACAAATACGATAAAAAATTTAGGGGACACGTACTTAGATAATATTTCAAAATATAATATTAAAATATTTTTATTAGGTACACTCGACCGTAACAATGAATCTCAAAACGCGGAAGCCATCAAAAAATATAACACATAATTTATAGTCCTACAAAAATCGTAAAGTTTCTTATTAATTGAATGCTAAGATTCAATAAATATCTCATAAGTCATTATCACGACAATAAATTGTTGAATTACCGCCAAAGTGGTGTTGTAAAATTTAAAACTTAATGAGATTATACCGGCTCCCATACATACCCACTTCGATAATCGTTATTTATGAAACGCATACAAAATTCCACACTCTCGTTTTCATTTTGTTTCTTTTAGTCCTCCGTGGAGATATATGAGAATTATTTCACTTTCTCCGCGAACCGATTTCGTGAGATAACATAACGATTGAGTCGCAACTTGGAAGCCGAGATTTAATCGATTCAAATGTATTTTGATTATTCTTTATTGTCATCTTATTTTTATGCAAATTTTATTCAATACCATTTTTATTATTTTCTTGAGAAATTTATTTCGATTAACAAACACTGGTTCAGGTATTATTGCAAACGTTTGATAGGGATGTTATCTATTCCCGAAAATAAGTTACATATAAAATCATGTTTTACCAATCCACTATAACATTTATAAATAGACATACAGAAAGAAAATATTTTCCATAAACGCCTAGGTGCAAGTTACATTGTAAAGCAATGCATTCATATATAACTCAGGTAATACTGAAGGAATTCAACACTTGAGATTCAGATAAAGGAGCTTTGTGCTACGTTACTTGTTAGTTACATTGTAAGCTTTATGTTTGTGATTGCGCGCCATGTTACATAGTACTTTTATTCTATTTTATATAAGTTTTAGCATTTGCTACTTTTATGTATGTTTTATTTATTCGCAATATTATGAATATACTAAGTATGTATTTATAAAAAAAAATATATTGTTACAAAATGCTGTTCAATACTTTAGTTAACAGGTCGTAGATGCAATGTTTAGTATTACTACGATACGTTACGAGTGTTCGACCATAACAACAGATAATGTGGAGTCTACACGGCGGGTAACTCCTACACATGTAAACAAAAAATTGACTAATTTAAATTTTATAACCATTTAACCGTAAAGACAAATTACAAAGCTCAAACAACGTGGCACAGTGTGTTTGATTGATGGTACCTCCAGAAACAATAGGTGTTGTATCATGAAGAATCTATATTCTATACTTAATTAATAGATTACGACGTTCATCCATCACTTGTCCGACTTGTACAAGACGCGTTGACGCATGGTGTTCCGAAGGCAACATGGGTCACCAAAAACTATTAATAAAAGCACCGTTAGGGGCTTTCAAGATGGTTTATTATGTATGAAATACTGCAGTACTATTATAATATTGTTTTGTGAACCTCTTTTGAATGGTACATGCATTTAGCACATTATTTCTAGCTGTATCATCTAACTTAATTGTTAAAGAGCTTAGACTGCGGATATCGATAAAAGATACACTTCGGAAAACGTGTACAATGTACGAGTATGTAATAAAATATAATGAACGAGAGAATGTCTTTTTTTCATAAGAATATGCACGTCCGCCTTTGAAATCTATGCACCTTATGCACTACTAACAAATAGCCAGGTATTTACTGGGTACATTATAGATATAAAAGCCATCCAGTATAATATTCTTCAATATTACGATTTATCTACAATTAAAGTCATGCACGAGTTACAAACGGCCTCATCCTTGCCTCATCCCATACACAATTTGCTACTGTATTTAATTCAGCGAGATGTACACTTATTTTCGTAATAAAAATAAATGTTTGTTTGCCTTCTAAATGTTCACTGTAAACTGTAATGTACAAAACTGAGCTTTCACAAAATAATGAAAGTCTATAAGTCTTGCAAAGGCGATTTTGAATAACGGTTCTTTAGTATCGTTGGTGATAAATTACCACCATAACTGACCTAGTGTTTTGGTTAAAAATGGCAAGGAAAAGTAAGATTACTCATATGGACTCATTTTCGATTTCAATAACCTACTTGTGTCAAATTAGGTTCGTGTTTAGTTGACTAAGTAATTTTTTGTTTAGTCGAAATATAATATGAGAATATATGTGTTTCATTACATATTAAATATTCATTATCTAATATATTATAATATAGAAGAACATGACATTAACAACTATACTATTAACACTATTAAATTCAGATTTTAAATTGAAATAAACATTAGTTAAAAAAATTGTTGAGCTTCCTAGCTAGTTTGCTTAAATGCACCTGCAAAGTTTTACCAATTGAGAAGAAGAATCCAGAATAGACTAGTATATAATAATTAATATAAAATTATTATCAATTAGCCAATGAAAAATGTGGCAGAATTTTATCGCCTTTGTTAATTATTGATAATTACTTGACTCTACATATGTGAAATTAAAATTTGAAGATCTAATGCAACATTTTTTTTTTATTATTACATGATACAAATAAACTTATCTATTGTTTAATATTCTATAAAATAGATTCCATAGTATAGACTCTACATTTTAAGGTTGAGAGGTTAAGAGCCTATCAAAGGATTATGATGGCTTAAAAGTACATCTACATTTTATAACTTTAGTATTTGTTAAAATGTAGATGTACAACGTTTCTTTACCTTAAAAGTCTTAAACAGGGTATAGTTAGTCAAAAGCACAGAGTATCGAGTATACTTCACAACTTCAACAAGGACAAATTAACATCAAATGATAGCTTTAAACGACATTACAATGCATGCGTCCACATGATCAATTCTCTTTCCGAAGGGGTCAACTTATGAAACACATCTTATTCTCATATTTACGAGCACAGCGAACTTAATGATCGCAATTATGTCATCTTCTAAAAATAACTCAGCCGCACTCGCGTCAGCTTTCGCCTGCATCGTCCCGTCTCGATGCAATAATTATTATAATATATTATTAAACTATTAAACGCATGCAAGGATAAAATATATGCAATATTCCTAACTATATTTCTAACAACAAAAAAAATCCGTAACGACGGGTTTTACATAGAGTTACAGCATGATACGTAACTTCCAATGTATCTACAAAGAAATTTGTAAATTTTCTAATAAATCTTATTTATACAAATCAAAATTATATTATTAGTAATTAATTAATTAAAATCAGGTAAGAACATAATTTAACCACGAGAATGTTTCAGCGCTCTACTTAAATAATCCTCATTCAAAAAACAATCTATACAGACATTGATTTCCTTAAAGCTTTTTATACGTCTCCAAGAGCTTAATAATTACGATACTTCTTACTATACGGAGAAACGAGACTTAGCCTATTCATGTTACTCGGTCGCGTCCGCAACCGGCGCCGCAGCCCTCACGCGACAATTTACTTTGCAAGCGAATTAATGCATCTACGTCTATTGAATTATAATGCGTTGTTCGGCTCATCAGCGATTAATTAGGGCGGCAATCAAGAGTCGAGGCCGCTAGGTCAACCGATTTCCCGGCAAGCGACGCCTGGCGCCAATTCGTTGTGTAACTTAAACGACCATTCAACCATTTAAGACTTCGAGGTCGTTGATCCAAACTTTGCATTAACGTAGTTACGTATGAACGTAAAAGAATGCACTGTGTTGCTTTTTATAATTATTAATAATAATAAAATTCATTTTATTAGTTTCAATGCTTGGGTATGTAACAGATATGTCTTTATCTTCTACGTACAATATTTCATAGTAATGTTATCGGCGCTGACACTGAAGATTACCTCCCAGAGGAATAGCCATACAAAACTTGCATGAAATGTAAACATAGACATAGAATTTTAATAATAACGCATGCACAAAAGCGTAGATTATTACAATTTAAAAAATTGCAATAAAAATATTATTTGTGTGAACTTAATTTTTAAGACAAGCCCTAAGCTTTTCTTTTACACTTTATTTTATTACTACAAATAAAAGCGTCGCAATGCCTATAAAATATTTTTTATTAAATGTTGACCATCTGGTTGTAGCCGCATAAGGTAAAGAGCAATTGGCGATCATGCAATTTTATTTTATATTATTTTTTACGTTATCGCGATTTAAAATTTTTGCAATAATCCAGTCCTGACATACCTAAATTTTAAAATAAACTGAAGCATTTCATACAATTTTAAATACCTAACATAAAAATTGGAAGAGTCAATGATTTTCTTGCATTTCTTTAAATGTTATCGCAAATAATTCAATGCATTTTAAACAGAAGAAAATAAAATAAATATAACTAGGAATAAAAATTAAATCTAATACTGACCCGACTTTCCACTTCGCGGGCTACCAAGCACCACCACTCTTATTCGATTTACAGTCATCTTCATTTGGACAGTTTATTTATTTTTAACAGTCTTAAAACGTAAAATTTAAATGGACATTATTTTTATTATATTTGTCATCACACGACCATATTCACTATTCACAGGACACGGACAAAAATAATATAGAAATATTTGTTTATCGTAAATACGTTCGAGAAAGCGACCGGCCGATAGCGGTGGTTAGCGCACCGTAGAGTCGACTATCTGCCGCAGAGTTTCTTATGCGACTGCCGGCGTCTGAGTTCTGCTTACATCAAAAGCGCAGGCGCAACCTCCGATAATACAGCCTCCGTTCTAGTTTTACGTATGCGCATACTACATGGAATAATGGAATGCCGCTATCATTATCTCAATACTCACTATATCAAACAATCGCGTATTTGAACACCTCATTTCGTACCTATCGATCGATCAATGGATCGCCAATATATAACTTAATAACGTCATTACCGTACATCTTGAGATTATGAAAAAAGGCAGTTATGATTCGAATCGGACATATAAATTCCTCGCCAATATAAATTCCTTCAGACCGATCATTTAAATTATTAACGCCGCAGTGTGCGCTTGTCGTATTCGATGGATCGCAATTTAATACCCCGCGGTAATTTGATATTTGCGAAATTATCGAACATGCAAAACTGAAAGCGAGCGAAAGTAAACGTTTTAATCCTTAAGACTTTACTTTAGGGCTTGCGTAAACCTGTCGCCGGGTCCAGAGTCCGGGCATCCCGTCAGATTGGGCGCGTCGGATCCGACGTGTCAAGGTGAGAGCGGCCGAGGCGCCCGCCGCTATAAATTAATTCGCAATGGGACGTAATTGGATCCCCGCCGCCTACTCACCTCCAGCCGTCCCACGGATAGCGCAGCTTCGATTTAGACAAATAGCACCACTCAGTCATGATTCAAGTCTACTAATTAACGCCTATCGATGCTTTATGGTACCTACAGGAATTCTGATATTTATTTATGAGATGATATAATTTTATTCCCATACATTTATATGTGGTTGGTTCGTAAATTCTTGATCACTTCCCGCTTCAAATTCCGCTTACGAACTTTCTTCCCCTATTTGATGCTCTCCCATAAACTTTTCACAGATACGTACCTACTATCTTCGGATGATAACCTAAAAAAAGAATGACTATGAAAATCTGTAATAATATCCTATCCTGAAAAAATTTCTCTTAAAACCTCCCCATCTCATAGAAAGTTGTCGCAAAATTATTCAAATCAACGTAAATTGAATCCGTATTAGAACTTCCGCGTTAACAGCATTTATTTATCAATCGTATGAACTTTAGAGCTAGGACATTTGCATACGAGTTAACGTTAGTTTCTCTGCAGCTCATTAAGGAAGGTTGGGTCGGAAAAAAGCGCGGCGTCTGACGCAAATTGATCGTTACTACGACTTCCTCGAACGCCGCTGTTTATGCAATCATCGTCGAAATGCCGATGGAACCACTTTTTCAGCTGACACTGTTATTCATATCTATTACGTACTAATATACAATAGGTTTTATATCATTTAAGTTACTGGAAGTCTATTAAATAAATTGAATAAAACTTTTAAAAACTTACCATAATATTATACTGCCTACGAGCTACGGATTACCTACGGAAGATTTTACTGCAAATATGAATTATGTAATAATATAATTTTTTTTTACTAGGTATATAATAAAGAGTAACTAAATTACTTAACATTAAAGAAGGCTTTGACATGCCTTATATTCATATTACGGTGCATTTACATCAGACGAGCGAATGCTCATTCTAACCCCACAGTGTCAAATTCAACAATGTAAACAGGCGTAGAGCGTTCTTCTTTCGTTGTTCTTAGTGCGTTCGAAAAGATTATATATGCAAAGTGAACAAAATTAAATACGAGTTTTCATTTACACTAAAAATCACGAAAGAATGCTCTTGTTCTAGCTCTAGTTCTATGTTCGTTTGATCTAAATGCACCGTAAGTGCAGTAATTTTAGGCATTTTAAACTGCAATCTGCGGAAAAATTCCTAGTGAGCAAAATTTTGGTATTCACCTTTATTACGAAGTTATGCTGAAGATGTGAAAAATGGAAATTGTACTCGTGCCGACTGTTAAAGTTATACCTATAGGTCCAAAGTTCACGATAATCAAATTTTTCACTCCAGAAAAATTCAAGAGGAAATCTTTGTAGATTATTTCACGAAAGTTTTTTTTTAATAAGTACTTCTATTGAATTCCTAGCAAAAGGGTGCGATTTGCGGAAAACTGATATACGTGACCTTTTGACCTTTGTAACTTTTTTGTCAGCACTGTGTGTGCACCCTTAATAGTGTTTAAGAATAAATAAATTAGTCTATCGGTACCAAAAACCTACATACAAAAAGAAATATTTAGCATTATACATACTAATAGAGATATTTAGCATTAGGAAATATCCATACTAATATTATAAATGTGAAAGTAACAATCACGCCTAAACTACTGAACCAATTTTCATGAAATTTGGTATGGAGATATTTTGATACCCTAAAAAGGACATAGGCTACTCTTTATCCCGGGACAATGACGCAATCCCGGAAATCCCACGGGAACGGGAACTATGCGGGTTTTTCTTTGACTGCGCGGGCGAAGCCGCGGCCGGTAACCTAGTGTTTTATATTTATCTTGTTTGGTGAGCAAACATAATGAGAGATATTGTTTAATTTAAATGCCCAAGTGTTGTGGGTACAATTGATAATTAAATAATAAAAAACCCAATAATAAAATGTGTACCTAACTTGTGTAATAGTTTAATAAACGTACCTATAGTTAAATGTTATTTGAGAATAGCAACAAAGCTCGTAGCATCTATACATATAATAAATCTGTAGAAGGGTCAATTCTGTACATTGAAAATATTGAAAATATAAATAGCAGGGGGTGTTACTGGATCGATGCCAAACCCAAATAGTGTGAGGGCATCACGTGAAAACTAACGGTTCGATTTCGATGAAACTTGATATAATTATACCTTATGATCCTGAGCATAAAATAGGATACTTTTTATCCCGGAAAAATACGTAGAAAAAAAAATCTTAATTTTTTTTCATTTTCCGCGCGGACGGAGTCGCGGTGGAAGCTAGTTACAAATAAAAATGTTCGATTTAATCACTTTCCTGTCTATAGGTATGTCTGATCAATCCAACATTAAATTATAACTGGTCTAATTAAATTAGCTATCGACAGCTTTTGTAACAATGTCAATAACTGCTTATTTACTTTTGTCGTGAGTCTAAGGTTTCGTAAATATTATCGCGTGTCAAAACTCGTTCATTTGGCTTTACAATAGCACTGTTCACACTTGCGCATTAAACAATTCATATCTATACATCTCTCTGCCTATAAACGGGTTAACTTAGTTACCAAACAATTGCAATACTTTTCTACAAATCAAAATATTGAACAAACATGTATTGTGTCTAATACAACCTTGATAATGGATTTCGTAAAGCCTTTATCTGTGTGCAATGACGAAATGCACGTCTGATGGAATGTTGGAACAAATTTCAATTCTTCTATGTCTTTGAAGTTTGAACACAGTAAAATCTGAAAAATATTAAAAATTCTCAATTACACTTTATTAATGGTTTTTAAGTACACTACGTGACTTTACATGATTTCTAATAAAAACTTTTATTTTACTTTACTTAAAGTAAGTAATTTAAAATTTTATATTTTAACTGCAATTCCAATATTGTAACTAAGTGATCAGCAATAATATTCCTTGGCTGAGAATAGCTAAGTAGGTATTAACTTCACTATATACCTAACATTATGGATGACATCTGGATGACATTACATGGGAGCTTATTCTGTAAGCTCTCAACAAAATAAGCCTATTAGTTTACCGCAGATCAATTATCTATTGAAAACACGTCACAGTTCACACTATTTATCCTACCCATAATCACAATACCACACCAAAACTCTTATTTGGGCAGCAGAAAAAGATTTATAAAAAATCCAAAGGAAAAATCAATATGTAAGCCAATCTCCAGTTTATTTATTGCTCTTATTTTTGATAAATCGCTCAAGCGTTAACAACTGATCATCGACTTTCATCCTTATAAAATGTTTAAGGAAAATTCGTGTGCACATAATTTTGAAATATTATGTGCTAGGTAGTTAAATTTTACATTCAATAATTATTTGTTAAATTTGTCTTCGATAATTTGGTGAAAAAAAAACAAATCTTACTTTTTAAAATGCTCTAAAAACTTTATGATCTGGTTTCCACTTCAAATAAGTAGATAAAAAGCAAACATTAGACACCCCATAAATATAATTACATATATTGATATTGAACATTCTGGCTGGTCGAATTTATTGACGTATTCTCTGATCAAGCTTGGATCAAGCAAACCGAGGGCAGGTCACTAGTATATTATAAAGTTCAGAGGGCCGTGGCGCGAACAGCTTCGTTGTGTAAAAAGAATGTATCGAGATTGGGTCACTTGATAACCGGCAAACATTATTTATCCTGCTCTCTTAAAACGAAGCATGCATATTAATATGGTTTATAAAATATTTTTATCCTTAAGTCTATTAGGACACTCTAATTTAATAATGAATTATGGTTTTTAAATTAGGGTAAGTATATGAAATGGTAATTTGGATATTTTTTCATGCAAAAATAAATACTAGTTAGTTAGATATTAATTATCTTTTAATAATTATGATATAATAAAAAAATATAAATTTAATGTGCTAATGTCATTGCTTTTTATTTTGCTAATTGCAATATATAAATTCGAATAAAGATTTATGCAGAGAACTTTATCTTTTTTGGAAATTCAATACATGAGATCGAATAGGTAGGTACATTGATCAGTGATCACTCTCTGTAAGATGGTGAAAAAATAAAATTTACTCTGCATAAAATGAAATTGATACGAATTAAAATGCTATTTTTAACGATGTCAAAAATGTTGGTGAAATTAAATTCTGCTAAAACACGCCGTCAAATGAATGTGTTATTAATGTTTCATTGAACACAAACAAAAAACGTAAGGACACAATCAAACGCCAGACATCAAAACGAGGACAGGCTTAAAGGGATAATTGGCTAACCTCAGGAAGTTCAATAAATAATTACAAATTCAGAATCTTAACATAAGTCATACTAACAAGCACGTATCTGAGTCAAGGGTGCTGCGTCGAAAACAAAATGTTTCTTGTAAATTGCACGTGTCAATTCGGAAACAGGGAAGTGTATTATTAAAATTATTATTTTTACACTTTCGTTAGTTCATGGAACCGACCTTGAAAATGAATAGTTCAAACAATTATGTAATAATAGTTCAACAAGTATGTTCAGAGTTTCATATAAAAATGTTATCTGCATCTTCATAACGAACCCAGGTACCTACTGGAGATTACATTGACATTTCATTTAAACATTATTTTCTGATTGCAAAAATAACAGATTGTAATGGCATAACAGTTTAATGTTATAGCTTTTGACGATTTAAAAACGTCGGAGCATTCATAATAATAAACCTTTATTTACAACCGAATAAATCCCATTGGCCTTTCAACGTTATAGGTATGTGAAATACCCTAACATTAAGAATTATGTCGTATGGAATGACGATTGTGAAAAAGGGATATAACGCTTCTTGGTTCTTGCATCCTGCTTTTGAAATAAATATCTTTAGCCTAAATCCGTCATGATCAGCACGAAACCGTTTTGTAAAGTGATGGCTATAGATCCATCGGACATACCCATATTGACCAATTTATCTAGAAAATGAAACAGTTGGCTGATAAGTTTCCTGTGACGGCAAATAGACCACACTGCAACATAACTGTAAGCCTCTATACATGGATCGACTCTGCTAGATTCCTATCTAGTTTTACTGCGAAGTCCAATAATGTACATACTTTTTATAGCGCTTCTACAGCAAGTACCTAGACGAGGGCAAAGAAAGCCATCTCGAACGATGACTAAACGTATAGCGTGTAAACACCAAATAGAATTTCATATATTTGTATTAGTATGAGAATTAATGTTTAATAAGAGTCAACAACATTGCGTACAATACTAATTATTACGTGTTAGTCATATTCTTTCATAAAGTGAAAATTGACTAAACTTTTAAACATAATTTTGCTGATATGCAAAAACTCACGTTTGAATAATGGTGACTGGAAATGTCAGATAAATCATATTGAAGCAATGGTAGGTGGTGTCAGCTTTCTTTAGGATTTGAGCGTGGCAATTTGTCGTGGATAAACAATGAGTCGTGATCAAGCACTCCCTTCGCCTCTCGATAGCTAATACCGCAGAGAACATCCAATTTATGACTTGACCGTTATATTTGCTATTCAAACAGTGATTTTTACTATATAACGGAATTCGATCTACTTAATAAGTACAATAAAATAAGCCCGTACCGGCATAAGTTATTAACTATGCCTTGGCATAGTATTATCGTAACAGCAACCTATAAGATCTGCAGACGCTGCGCACGCGCTCACCTGTTTTGATTTATGCACTAGTACTGCCATTGTGCTGTCATAGCTCGCAGGCAAACCCAACTTATGAACTGCCTAACCTCAATGTCTTGGATTTGTGATAAACAAATCATCTTCAGTCTTTATATTGTGATTGTTATGTCATACTCAAAAACCAATTACTCAATTCAGAATGAAAAGCTCTATCAATATTATACTTTAAAAACATTGATTGAATATAACTTCAGCTTTTTAATTGCGTATTCGTATTTCAATAACATGACTCTCCAATTAAAGATTTTCTTTAACTGAATTTATTCTACATGCTCTCGTTTTAATCTGAATAGCAACAATAACCTATATACATACGCAAGGAGAAATGCAAATTATTTTTAATTGCTATCCGGTAGAAAGTGGGTGAACTTGAACACGGTTTGGGCCGAACGAATCAGTTTGATTCTCGACGAAATAACGCCAAAAGCGCAACACATGGTGTTGAATTCACGCTGAAATTAATTTATGACAATTCTTAAAAACAACAAATCAACGAATGGAAAGTTGCGTCCACAGTAGCAGACAGCAAAAAATAAGCAAAATTAAAAAGCACTAATGTTTACAATTTAGTATAGTAAGCCATACCTAAACCTACCTTAAAACCTATAATGTATAAAATGAGCTTTTTGATTTCCTGACGAATGAGTAAAATTTACATCCCCTATTTCATTCTACTTAATGCGTGAAAGATCATCCATCCTCACAAACTTTTTCGTTTATTTTATCGTAGTGGGATGGGATTAACAAAACAATGGGAACTACAAGTATATCAATGCAATGTGCTACAATACATTGAATTGAAACCAGAAGAATATACGTAGAAACTCTTCTGTTTGGAAATGTTGGTTGAAATGGTTTGAGATTCAAGAAGATGTTAAATACACCTTACAATTTCCATACTAACCCTTATTTACATGAGCGTCCTATATCCAATATATTATGTAGAGGTATTTACTTATTCAGGCACTAGGTACCTACATACATAATTTAAGGCCAATTAAGTCGCTTTCCGCTATCAACGCTTTTGGTGTGGCTTATTTTTTTCAAGATAGAATGGTTTTAGTAAATAATTGAACAAGTTGTATACAAAACCCGGATCCCCGGTCGGAAAATTAGTTTTCTATAAAAAAAAATATTTAACATCGAGTTAAATGTATCCCGGCTAATATCTTGTATAACAATCGAATAAAAATTCAAAGTGACTATTGCGCGTGGGAGGGGGCTGGGGATCGGTCGCCTGTTTGTTTGTGTATTGTAATTTGTTTTATTAAAACATTAAAACCCACACAATGATTCGAATCCTCGGAGAAATACTCTATTGTTCGCTGGTGGTCTCTTTCCTCGGATTTTCTCGAAATAGGATTTTGTCTGTGAGGTCAGGGTTAACAAATTTGAAGTTGTATATTATCATGATTCATGACTGGTTCTATATTTTTTTATTCTTATAAACGATTGTAGCAGATGTAATAAAAAACTGGCCAAGTGCGAGTCGGAATTGCGCACTAAAGGTTCCGTATAAACGTATAACGTATAAAATATATTGTTTTTTTATTTGTTGTAACTGTTAATTGACAATTTTTCCTTTATCTGTGCTCTAAGATGTTGCTTCTGTTCTGTCCACGGCTTGTAATAGTGAGTACTAGCCAAGTAAATATAAAATATTAATAAATTCCTTTTATCCTTACTTTATAATTTTTATTGTAAATTCAGTTGTTGGTTTGTTTGTCCTCCAACATTCACATTATAATGGAGTGATTTTACAAGATTGTTTTTTTTTTATCTGGAGCTAGTTATGAGGCTATAGATATAACTAGGCCATTTTTTAATTTTCTTTGACACTGCAGAAGAAGCCAGACAATATTCTGTCATAAATACAGACCTAAGATTTTAAGAATAAAGTACTGGCCTCGTTTTATAGTTTAAGCATCATAGTTAGATATTCTGACATTCCTAACCAACTAGTATAATCTGCGATAGAATGTTGTACACTGTATCAATATAAAAAAATACCAGGAAATATTGGAATAACTATGTCCAAAACTTTTACTTACAAATTATTACTTTAAGCTATTTAGTTTGTTTTGCACTTCAAATTCTCATACTTCTACTAATTACATAATATAGCAATTTACTCTTGTATCATTAAAATTTAAAAATAAAATAAATAAATAAATAAATATATTTTTAATAAAAACAATTCAACTTATCACCTTAAATGTGAATATATCTGGCTTTCTGGTCCATATTTTAAAGATTGATTCTTTCACTTCATTCCAATGATGAATATACCTTTTGGATTTCCTTTTCATGTCATTATATTGTATGTTTTCTAACTGGTCACTCCCACAAACTCTTTGTTTCCATTCCTCATTTTTATTTAAAATACTATAAAAATTTTTAAATAGATTATGTTTACAAATACTCAAATAGTTGCCAGGTTCATTTTCCTTTTTCTTTGTTACCCCTAATTTCTTTCCTTGCACAGCCACCTCAAAGATTCTTAAACAAAACAAAAGCATTATTAGAGGGATAAAATTATAAAAAATACAAAAATGTGTATGAATAAAAACAAAACATTTTATTCTTAATTATTTTGTTTAAAATTTAACAAATTTTATACAAATACTTTTCAATAGAACCATTAAATCTATTCAAAAACTGCATCAAATCAGTTGCCTAGTTTAAAAATCTAAGCATATACATAGGGACAGACAGTGGCAAGCAACTTTGTTTTATACTATGTAGTGATTATTTATTACAAAAAATTAAATGATGTAATATGATATAACTGAATCGAATAAGAATTTTGATATTTAATTATAAAGATACGCACCCATTGTTTATCCAAATAATACTACTTGGTGAAGGTTTTTTAGCTTCTTTTGATCTAATATGAGCAAACGGAAGAGTACTTTGATAAAAACATGGAACAGAATCAAGCTTGGAAACATCGGTCATATTTCTAGTAAAAAATGCTCTTTTCAAACTATCTTCACAATATGGAACTTTAGCACCAAATATAAAATGTTTTATATATATTGGCTCCAATAAAAACATGTCAATAAGACTTCCTTGAATGCCTGTGTGTATCCAGCGAGCTATTTTGTCACTACATGAAACAGAAAGAGTTCTATCTCCTCTGCCGGGTTTGGTTCGCACTTGACCTAAGAGATGATATTCCTTCCCTGGTAATTTTGGATCTTGTTCTGAATTTTCTAAACATTTTGCACCTGTTCTGTATATATCATCGATTTTAGACTTTTTGCAAATATAATCATCATCTTTATCTTCATCTGCTGACCTTTTGATTGAACACACAACATCTCCCACTTGATCGTACAATGTTTCCTCCTTTGGAATAATGGATGCATCACCACAAGGTAACTGCGATGAATAGAAAACAAAATCAATATTTGGTTTCAGTCTACATAGTGAATCTTTTATAACAAAAATAGAATCTTTATTCTGTAAACACTGCTCAATATTATCATAAAGATACAGCAGAAATCCACGTCTAGCAACTATTTCTGCATGGCTATCGTTTAATAAATTACCATTTGGAGACATTTTGCTTGCCCCGATACATTTTGAGCCTGTTCCTAAAGCTATAACTTTATAGAAGTTTCTGTTTCTATCATATTGAATCACACACGACAGCACAGTCCATTCATTTTCCACTGGTTTTCCTGTTTTTGGTAATTTTCTATATGTTTCCAAGCACTCTTTAACAATATCGTCAATAGTAGTTTGGTTAAGAGAAGACATTCTTCAAATTTAATATACTTATCAAAATAGCATTGACTTAAAGCTGACAATTATTGATGATATTTAATAATTAATATATTATATTTGTCTGCTTTTAATATTTTATTATCCTTGCTCATTCACAATCTAAAAACTAATTTAATACCTATTTTTGTATTTGGAGCCAATTCCAACACATCCAAAGACCAAAACTCAAAACCAAAACTGTTAACATCATTCATCAAATGACATTGACATTAAATATATAAATTGTATTTAGCGCCATCTTTTTTTAACAACGCAAAACAAGTCATAAGAGAACCACAGAATATAAATTAACCATAAACGGTTTTATGAAATAAAAATAATTATACAAACAAGATTCATAAGGAGAAACCCTATAAAAGGGGCAATCCTACTACTTAATACATATACATAATAACTACTATTAATATTATAAATGCGAAAGTTTGTGAGGATGGAAGCATGAGTTTTTTACCAGTGCAAACTTAGCACCCCATCTATGGAATTTTGGGTCGAAAATGACCTTGATCGTTAGGTCCCCGTTAGGTCCTTTAAGGTCCCACAATTTTTTCGTTAGGTCCCCTTTAGTTTTTTTTTTAATAATTTTTTAAATTTTAGGTATAAAAAAAGTGCACTTTAGCACCCCATCCATAGAATTTTGGGTCAAAAATGACCTTAATCGATAGGTCTCCGTTAGGTCCTATAAGGTCCCACAATTTTTTCGTTAGGTCCCCTTTAGTTTTTTTTTTAATAATTTTTTTTTAATTTTAGGTATAAAAAAGTTACACTTTAGCACCCCATCCATAGCAAAATTGGCGAATTTTATCAAAATCGTATTCTTTACCGTTAGGTCCGTAGAGGCCCATCGTTGAAATTGTTAAATTATTCTATTAAAATTTATATGTATATTTATATATATAAGAAAGTCTTGTTAGTTACTCCACTTATAACTCAAGAACGGCTGAACCGATTTAGCTGAAAATTGGCAGGGAGGTAGTTTAGAGCCAGGAGAAGGATATAGGATACTAAACACGTACCACGGGCTAAGCCGGGGCGGACCACTAGTTATAAAATTATATGGTTCGAAAGATGAAACTGGCTTTTTATTTCGAAAATTTAATGGCAACACTTGACAGTTAACTGTCATTAAAACCTGAGTTGTTGATGTGTCAAAGCTTGTCAAAGTGATCTTTTTTTCTGCGATTTTAGCTTAGGATTTTAGTGATTTCAAAAAAAAAATTATTTTTGAAAACTGAGTTGAAAACATGACGAAAACTTTAAACTATGATTAATAAATTTAAAATGAAACAATTTGAAAGAAATGTAGTTTTCAAGGAAAAACAAGAGCGTTTACAAGAAATATCTCAATGCATTGTTAAGTGTGACTTGATATTTTGATGCTTTTCATCTTGATTGCATTGCACATTATTATAAGTAGGTATGATTTGTTTTATATTATTATTATTATTTTGCTTGATTTATTTATTGATTTAATTTAATAAATGAAACGATACCAATTTAAATTTCGCACTGTTTATGTATGATGTGCGCATGCCTTAATGCTCTAAGGCGCATGCGCAGGTTTCAATTATTTTATAACTAGTGGTCCGCCCCGGCTTCGCCCGTGGTACGTATTTAGTATCCTATATCCTTCTCCTGGCTCTAAACTACCTCCCTGCCAATTTTCAGCTAAATCGGTTCAGCCGTTCTTGAGTTATAAGTGGAGTAACTAACACGACTTTCTTTTATATATACTTCTTTTATGTATAGATTTTAATAACATAAATAATTTAACAATTTCAATGATGGTCCTCTACGGACCTAACGGTAAAGAATACGATTTTGATAAAATTCGCCAATTTTGCTATGGATGGGGTGCTAAAGTGTAACTTTTTTATACCTAAAATTAAAAAAAAAAATATTAAAAAAAAACTAAAGGGGACCTAACGAAAAAATTGTGGGACCTTATAGGACCCAACGGAGACCTATCGATTAAGGTCATTTTTGACTCAAAATTCTATGGATGGGGTGCTAAAGTGCACTTTTTTTATACCTAAAGTTTAAAAATTATTTAAAAAAAAACTAAAGGGGACCTAACGAAAAAATTGTGGGACCTTAAAGGACCTAACGGGGACCTAACGATCAAGGTCATTTTCGACCCAAAATTCCATAGATGGGGTGCTAAGTTTGCACTGGTGAGTTTTTTGTGTGTACGCACATGTGTACGTATATTACTCTTTCACGCAAACCGATTACAATGAAATTTAGCACACATAATATAGATGGAAAATAATTTTACTTGAAATATTTAATAACACCTTTGTTATTTCCTACCGTATGCTTACTTAAAAGAATATAATATTACCTATAGTAAGCATTATAATTCTCACCATAAAAATCTTGTATGCTATGCCGTAAACATCGAATAAAACCCTTATTTATCACGATTCTCTTTCATATCTAAAATTATTTTAAACTACGAAACTATTCACTCTATGCCGGAACGTAATATTATTACGTTCCCATAGTTATTGCTGTGACAACCTGTGGGCGTTGATGAAATAGGGTAGTTTGTCATTCCACGGCTCATTATAATCCGAGATGATGGATCCGATTCCAACACCAATTTGAATATCAAAAGAAGCTTGCCCTACAAGACGCAAATTAAAAACCTATCATAATAATATTGATTTATAGACCATCTTTTTTAATTCATCGATTTGTAATTGGGAAACGATTTCAGATTAGAGAAGTTTTACTGTTTATTAATAAATTATTTTTATATGTAGCACAGGGCAATGTAACGGGTTTTAAATCACTATGCGTTAAGGAGAGGTAAAAAGCATTAGAGTTTATTATGGTAGGTTACTTACGATCTTCGCTCTTGGCTAAAATTACCTACACCATAACAGCTAACTTCCTTGTTGATTCTCACAAGGATTAAAATCGATTATTTTTATTATTAGAAGCAACTTTCACATTTAAATTATTAACATAAAAACTTCCCACTGGCTGTGACACGTAGCTATTTAAGTACCTACTTAGGTACAAATTTTGTACGTTACAGTAGCTCTGTTTCAGAAACGTATAGGTATTATATTATTATGTAAGTATGGTATTAGATTATCTATTATTATGGTGTAGGTACATATAGATGGTTATTTCGTATTATTATCAGCGTATAAAATATTTTTGAGGACAAATAGGAGATGTACCTACATACGAGTATATCTATTACATACCTATAATAAATCTGTAGAAGGGTCAATTCTGTACATTGAAAATATTGAAAAAATAAATAGCAGGGGGTGTTTCTGGATCGATACCAAACCCAAATATGTGATTAAAAAAATTTTTGTCTGTCTGTCTGTCTGTACCTATGTTCAGGCATCACGTGAAAACTAACGGTTCGATTTCGATGAAACTTGGTATAATTATACTTTATTATCCTGGGCATAAAATAGGATACTTTTTATCCCGGAAAAATACGTAGAAAAAAATAAATCTTAATTTTTCCGCGCGGACGGAGTCGCGGGCGGAAGCTAGTAAATAAATATTATTATTATTATATCACGAGGATTTTGCATAACGTTGAATATTAAAGCATCATAATTTGTAAAAAAAACAGTCGATTCACTTTAGATTATTTATCAGATTCAGAAAGCAGCCTTGATTGATAGCTTGTTTAGATACGTAGCGAGAATTATTGTAACAAATTATTTCAACATAAATGTCTACACCTTAGCTCAACTACAGTTGTTATTATTCCCAATATTATAAAGTTTTATCTTTCATCTTAGCCGTCTGTTTCATGCAACATGAATAATTCAGTTTTCCAAAGTATTATGCAATATGTATTACAAATTGAAATCGGTCTAATTTGTATTAACACCGACCCCTGTGGCGTCAAATACCACAGGAATATACATAACAAAAGCTTCAATGTCGTTTTGAACTGAGTAAGTAGGTAGATTATGTATTGGGCTTTATTTAATAATATTAACATCATAACAAGATCAGAATTTGGTCTTGTACAGTGTACTACAACAACAATGAGAACTGAAAATAAGCTCTCTGGTACTTGATACCTACACCAACTGTTAAAATAGGTATATCCCAGGTGTAAGATGCGTATATCACATTGACCACCAAAATATGATCTCACGTCTCAATCAATACGGACATGAGCTAGCCTCATCTACTTAATTTTAATGTGAAAAGCATAAAAGCGCTTACGGGTTTCAATGGCGTTGATAACAAATCGGAATCGTGCCGGTCCTACATTAGCACTCGGCACGTTCCGCCCGCACGGCATCTGATAGGTAATGCAAACGTAATGCATTCCCTAGCATTCCGTGTTATTACGGTTGCAATCCTATCCAAGAGTAGACAGGTACCTAATATCATCCGCAATGATCACAGACCCGCTCCTGCCGATGTGGGATTTTTAATTCAAGTAGGTATCGGCAAACGAATATTTCAGCTTCCAATATTTTAGTTTAGCAATTTTACTACACTATCACGTAACTAAGCCAGGTATCATAAAAGATCTTACGTCATGGTATGATCTTTTATAATGACTGATTACTTTTAGTTTTAGTTACCTAGTAGTTTTAGTTGTAATACCTGATCTGGATATTTATTCCTTTCTGCGAATATAATGAACGTAAAATAAAATTGTAAACCAAAGAGCAGGCCGTATGCATATGTAGGTACTTGCAGTACGAGATTAAAATTATATTTTATATTTATTAATTTAACTCCAGGGCTTAAAATTCAAAGTCAACTCAGTATAGTAATCAATATACACAGTAATCTGACAATTTATAAGCGTATCTAAATATCATATTAAATTACTAGGTTTATTAACCTTGCATAACCAGTGATCAATTATTTCCGCTTAAAAAGGACATCTTTATGTGTTAACTTGTTATAACGGTGCTGAATATTGTCTTATTTATGGAAAAAATAGATAGATACAATTATAACTACGCAGTAGGTACCTATTTATTGAAGAGTATACTTTTAGTATTTTGTGAAAAAAATTCAAGCATCGGATCCTTCCAAGATCATTCTAAAATGTAATTTCGTCTTTCAAGACACATACAGCTGTGGACACTACTATTGCAAACACACGAGAAAATAATTTCGTTGAGATAAATGCTTATTGCTTAGTGACTAAACTTGCGCAATTATAAAATAGAGAAAAGTTACAAAAAAAAATGTATAGATGTATTAGGCTACGTAGGCTTCCAAATATCGAATAACAATAAAACTATGGTAATGGCGATTATCATATTTTTATTCTCCGGGGACAGCGATATTATGCTCTTTTATACCAGTAGCATTATTTGGATACTAGGTTAGGTACAAGCAGAGACCTACGACAAGCATGCGCCTCAGCAGGTTATAATCTCAGTTTTAAATTATTATTCTCTTCTTTTACTTTTTAACGGAAAATATTGTAAGGATTATATTGTGAAAATTTCAACGCGTCTATGTACGTGTTGCCTTTATCAATATCAACATAGAAGTTTTCGTTTCGAGCTTGTTGTATGGCAGCCGCCTTTATTTATTTTATTCCTATTTTTTGTTGTTAGCGGCAACCGAAAAATATATTTTTGAAGAAGAGTAGGTAACTAACTAGTTAAAAAAATGTTGCGTCCTTTTATTATGATCCTTCGACTTCCGTGACAATAAGGAATACCGAAATTACCGAATTATCGGTCCAGTCGTTAACGCGTGACCGTGACCAAGGGAAATAGGGATCAGAGATTCATTTTTATATAGTGAGATGTACCTACCTAGTAATCATATTATATTTGTATATTTGTTATAGAAATACATGTCTACATTTGACTCCGATTAGTTTTAATTGTTCGTTTCGTTTTAAATTACTTTAATTATTAAGAACGTAGTTATCCAATTGATTTTTTTAAACAAGGGAATAAAATAAAAATAAAACCTATTTTACGAAAGTAGGTTCCTAGTTCCTACCTGTGTTCCTATTAAGTAATAGTCAAACCACGCAATATAGTTAGAAATTGTTTTGAAACCACAAATAATACAGAATTGAGTGAGAAACAATACGTTCGTGGCTATTAACCACACGAACCATTTTATGTACATAATTTATAAAAAAATAAAATCTTTATTTGCCAAAAAACATGAACTTTACAGAAATATTATGTACGCTGACTCCTAAACTAGAGGAACTCTGTGTCTTAGGAGCCAGCGTTCCTCCTTATAAATACAACTAAGTACAATTATTATTATTTATAAAAGCTATAATATATTTTTCAAAAAGTAAACGAGCAGACGACCCAGCATGCGGCTGATGAAGTGCATTCACGGTTATTTGCCAAGCTAAATTATAGTCAATTCAACTTCGATAGGAACCGTAGATAGGAACTTTTGGAAATTATGTGGCATAATCATAATAAAATAAATAAATAAATAAATCATGTGGATTCCACTGTGGGATTCCAGTCCCGTAGTTGCCAAAACCATAGTCCATATTTATAAAAAACGGTCAAATCATAGTCTGCTACTAAATTTATTATTACACAATTAATAAATAATGTGTAAATAATCGATGAACAGGGATGAACAGACAATTTCAAGCTTAATTTCAAGCCCAAGGTTAATTAATTTATTCTTAGAATTTATTAGATAAATTCAAGGACAAATTATTGTTTTTGACATATTTAGCAGTCTGTGGAATATATGGCTCTATAGTCTATTCTATCAGGATTCAGCTGTCAAGTGTCAAAAGCAAAGTACTCTGTGGTCAAAAGTGTCAAATGTCATTATTTATTTTTGCACGATCTAGCTGATAATATTGAAATCTTTATTTCGTGAATAAATTAATAACTTTTAAATAATAAGGAAAGAACCTTGAGCATATTTATTATATAATACTTCCAAACACAAACACGAAATGGGTAACTGGAAACTGGAAGTAGCAAGAATGGCTATGTATACATCTTTCCCGGTAGCTTTATTCTTCTTTTTTAATCAGCCTACGTATTTTGAAGAGTGGGTTACGAATACTAAACGGCAAATCTTCCCACCAGAGAATGTAAAAGACAGAGAAGCCTTCCAACAACTCATCAAGGACATGAGAAAAAAGCAAATGCAATCCCTCGAGGACTGATTTACGGGTTACCTTTAGTGCTAGATTTGTTAATTTAACATATATTTAATTAAATATACGTGTGAAGTTTTATCCATGTTTTTCATTTTAAAATTAAACAAAGTGTTGGAATGTTTGTAACATTTAATTTGTACTTTGTGACTTGTAAGTAGTGTTATTCCACTTTTTCGTGTCTTGTTTTATAACGATAACTTAAAACAAGTGCTAATACATTGGATGCTAATGATGCATATATAACATATTTGACACCCATATAGTGTCCGATCAAACCAGAAACCATTGGTGAGAGCACACCTGATAAAGATGCAATACTATTGGATGCACCTATCAAAGTACCTTTATGTTCCTGATCCTTCTTCCTCAATATCATTTCCAACGTAACTAACCTACCCACAGCATTTCCAATAGACATTGGAACTAACCATATAGTGTAAATAAATATGTTATATGACAAACATAGTCCTAAAATTGAAATTGAAAGAAGTAAAAATACATGGTAATTTCTTGCACTAAAGTCCTTGTCAGTGGGATAAAAACTATTTATATACCCCATGGAAAAGCTAGAAACTGCACCAATAATACCTTGCAGGGATATTACATAACCCACATGTTTTGGTGTAAGGTCATACTGTGATTTTAAATATAATGCATAATTTGAATAATAGACACCCATTGAAAAGCCCAAAAGTGCCTTAAACATAAACACATCCCAATATTGTGACCATTGAACTTTAGCTAACTCTTCAACGGATTGTTTACTATTAGAATAGATTAGTTGTAAAAAATTATGTTCTGGGTTTTTCTTTACAGCATTCTTATTTATCTTGATGCTGGTCTTGGGCAGCATATTAACACAACCTGTAAGTATTATAAATATCAAATAATTATTTCATCATTTATATGATTTTAAAGTACCTAATGTATTTAATACAATCATTGGGTTTGTTTGTAACATGGAATTTACCTGCATTCACTATAAACACAGTTGCAACAATTAAAGATATATAGAAAAATCCATTTTCTGGAAAATCTTCAGCTATATGTCCTCCAATAACAGGGCCCAGAGTCATCCCCATTCCAGAAATAGCGGCCATCTTTCCAAATATAACAGATTGTTTTTTTTCATCCTTTTCATATTCGGGAACCAGGGCCTTTGTTAATAATTGTGTTTGCTTGAATAGCCCTGAAAGTTATTTTTAGACATTAAAAAGTACAAATCCTCATAAAATTGTATAATGTTTAATATAACAAAATAAATATCAAACTTTTTTATTTGACTTGTAGTTTTATTATCTATAAAAACAAATGCTGATAAAAAGTATTGATAGTGCAATAGTTTACCTTTGATAACCTATACTAATGTAACATTATAAATAATGTTAATATTGGACACATTTTCGCGCACTTAGAGACACACAGACAAATTTTTCTAAGGGCTGATTTTTCAATCCTTGGTTAAAACTTATCCGTCTAATAAAGTATTACAAGATAATATTAAAATGTCACCTGTAAATTCATGTAAAGTTCTGTCAAATGCAAGTAATTAGAATACATTTTTGAAATGGTAGTTTAATATGTTATTCAACAAATAAGTTTTAACCAAGGATTGAAAAATCAGCCCTAAGTTGAATTTTAGCACCAGTACAAAAAATCATTTATAACATTTAATCAAAATATAATGTAGTTTTACAAGGTCATTCAATTATATAGTATCTAATTTGCAAATAGATTAGGAATAATATGTCATAACATTAAGAAATACATGCATCAAACAGTAAAGAATATCAATCATTTTAAAATATTTACCTAATATTGCTCTTAAGATGATTATGACTATAACAGAAGTTGTTAATCCCAAAGCCACATAGGCTGTGGAACATATAAATAAAGTGTAAATTAATATATTTCGACATCCCTTCAAGTCACTTAAACTGCCCTGAAAAAATAAATTCATGAATGGCCATACTCAACCTTATATCCATATATATTTATATCCTGCGATACAACAGTGTTCACTTACTATAAGTGGTCCCGATCCCAATTGAAATCCTGAATACATCGAACCAAGTAGGCCAATATATAATTGATTCCCTCCCATTTGCCGAACATGATTAGGTATTAATGGAACTATAAGGCCAACCGCTAACAAATCCTATAATGAAAAAAGGTAATTTGCAAATTTAATCACGTATATTTTATTCATGATTAGCAAAGTATAAATTATACATACCAGAAATGCAACCAATTTTATAATGGAAATGGTATAAGTCATTTTATTTGTTTTATCCAATTAAACCATTGAGTAACAAGTATAATATTTTCTTTCCAGTTTATATTTATAATGGTGGTCGCTAACTGAAGACTTAATTGAAAGTTGTTACTTCGAAAACTAGTTTAAAAACTTTACGATTAGTCTTCAGAAAACAGACTTCAAACTTCAAGGCCTTCCTGTCTGACATTGAAAGTTGAAACACCTCTGTCCATTTGACCACTGACAGATCACAGATGACAGAACTGTCACAAAACAGCTGTTTAAGTTTATTGCCAAGAGTAAAATATATTTATTCCGTCTTTTTTTTAATATTACGAAAAGTCGATATTTGGGCATTTCATTGGAGATTTCCCGCAAGCAGCAAACCACCTGGGCTAAGATGATGGTATGAACTTCCGTTGCAGATTCTTCTCGCTAGCCATTTCTGAAAAAAAATATTATTAATGGGTGGGTACATAATCATTTATTTCTTAAATTTTATATCTTATTAACCGTATTCCACCAGAGTGATGTTTCAGTATTTAAATTTTTAATTAAATCTATTAGCATTCATAATTTCATTAAAAATATGATAGAAAACGATGAAGTTCAGTACCTACCACGGTCATTATATAAAATCTAAAAAAGTAATCCTTTGACATCTTTATTCTATAATCTTTAATTGACATTTGTAAATGTCATAATTTCATAAAACTGCAGATATTTTTTACAAAAGCAACAGTAAATATGTAGGTAGGTACCTATTATTAATACATAATTAGTTTTCATTGCTGTGAAGTGAAAAATTTATAGTAAAAATATGCAGTAAAATTACTTCACACTGAGGAATTCGCACTATTGTTTAATTTCCATGCTTAAATAAAAATGGATTCATCTTCAATTGTAAGTTCTAACAACGATACAACGTATCAGACTACAATGAAAGGAGAGTACAACAACTTTAGTGTCCACGAGCTAGCTCTTCATGCGATGCGTGATAGATGTTTGTTACTGCAACGAAGAATTAATGCGTTAGAAAATGATAATAATAAACTGAAGCTAGATATATCAAAGACAGATAATTCAACATACAATCCATTGCAAGACGACGAAAAAATTACACTACAGAAGAAGATAGCGGAACTTAACAAACAGAAGTCACAACTTTTGCATCATGTGTTCTTGGTTCAATGTGAGAATAAGAATTTATGGAGAAAAATTGCTTCATTAAAGGGCCCTGAAAAAGTGCCTGTTAAAGAACATACTAAACAACCTTTAATCCGTACAAATACTTACATTCACAGTACACCAAAAGCGAATACTCAATATCAGGAAAAGTTTTCAGAGTCAAGCTTGGAAGAAATATCATTGAAACTGATAAATAGCTATATACAAGAGAAATCACAATTAGTTGAACAGTATGAACAAATGGCGCAGTTACAAGAGTTGGAAGCTGATAGTGCTCTAAATGTGGATTCTATAGGTTTTACTTATTTGGAAGACCCTGATACCGATTCATTAAAAGAAATACAATCCCAAATTGAAAAATTCCAATCAATAAAGAAAGAAGTTGCACAGCAGGAAAAAGATTTAAAAACAGTTATATCTAGAATTGAAACTCTATTTAGTGGTATGTAGTAAAATTTATTTTATTAAATAATTGTTAATATAGCTTTTTACATTGAAAAATATTTATATATTTTGTTAAAGAACAATAAATAAAAAAATTATGCAGTGAAATTATTATTGAAGCAAGTATCTGCTGTATTGTAAGCACCATTATAGTTTATAATAGATAGGATGAAATCTAGTTATAAATTGTAATCTGAACCACATTTAGTATTTACATATTAATTGTTCATTTGTTGTTGTTTCATGATTGTGTTGCAAACCAACTCGACAATATTTCTCAAAAAACTATGCTATACTAAATTTTACATCATGAATTTAAATAATTGTTACCTGTTCCTAACTAATGTGAAGTAAGACACTAATAAGTAATTATATACATTTCAGATGGCTATAAATGTTCTGCATGCTCAAACAATAAAGGAAAGTCTATAAAAATGGAAGACAAGGAAACTGAAATAAGTAACAGTCTTGTGAACTTTGCAACTCAAACGGATTCCATATTATTTGATAATTTCATTGAATTGAATACAAGTTCAGATAACAAAAGTATCCAAGATGATGAAGAGAATGACAAAAGTACAGAGCCCTATGACAAAATTTGTCCCATGTGTGGTGAATCATTTAAAAAGGAAATTAACTTCTCAGACTTTCAAACACATGTAGAAAGTCACTTTATTGGTGAAACTGAAATGGATTCTTTAGATAATTTTGAAAACCCAAGTTCTTTTGATAATATTTCATAGCTAAGTATATATAAAATAACAATCTTAACATTTAAATTATTATGGCTAAATAATTGATGCACTTTCTTTTTGAGGATCTAATTGGAAACTATAATTTTAAAGTGTTATAAATTTAATTTATAAAGGGGACCATTAATTAAATTTTGATTTACTCTTTAATTTATATTATTAACACATGATTAAAACATTGAAGGCATCGTGCAATTATAAAGACTTATATTATTATAAATTTCATAATTTTGCAGGGAATATTGGTCACAATTGCATTCTAAATTTATTCTTAGCTTACACAGTTATACGCTAGTTCTATGCACCTTTTTTCAACATTTAACAACCCAATTTTTATGTTTTATTTATATTCAATTGTATAAGTTAACAATGGTTTGTTGTTATACACAGGGAAAATGGAAAAGATAAAATATGAGGCAATATTGGCTTCAATATATGTATGTATATTGTGTTATGATTTTTGTTTTATTAAACTACTAGCATTCCACCTGAGGCTTCACCACCATTTTCTTCTACTTAAAATAGGTATGAAAGCCTTCTTGAATAAAACTTGAATAATATGCTATGTGTTAGGATTAGAGTGTAACTTTATGTAGGTCAGGATAAATTACCAGCAAATTTTATATAGACAAAATTATTAAAAGACATAGGTTTATAGATTTAGGTAGACAGTAATGCTTGCCTTTTTTCCATATTATGTTCTCAACAAAGTGAATAATGTAGCTAAGGTATTAAAGCTTATGAAGTTACATTCATATTTGAATTGAATTGATCTTTAATTTATTAATATTTTCTTAATAATTTATACAATTATTTTAAGGTTAATTTATAAGTTGAAGCAATTTGTATTAAATGAAGGCATTAAATAAAATAATTTTAACTATTTTCATCTGTGTTTTAATCATTTTATAATAAGCCTAATTCTATCATCAAATTATTATATGTATTTACGAACTACATCTATGCTAAATCTGTTGGTTTCACATCTGTAGACTCTGAAGGTTGTTGCGTAGTTTTTTGCAACAAATTTTTACTGAAAAAACTGGGTCTTTCTTTCTTCATTTCAATAATTCTTCTTCCTTCCCAAAATTGCTTAGGCTGTAAGCAAAGGTAAATAAATGATATTTAAACTGAAAATATTATTTTATATGAAATTTATTAATAAATGGGCTTGATACTAAAATGAAAACAGCAATTACCTGTTCTGGTAAGTTTTCACCCTCATACAAAACAATGACATCATTTTCAATGGGCTTATTTCCCAACTTTTCAACTATAACATCTTGGATTTCTTTAGTTTCCGCTTCAATTTTCTTATAACAGTTACCTGCACACAACAAACTCAATCTAAACTTCTTTTTTAAATATATTGCCCATAATTTTGAGCTCTAGAGGTACTAAAAACCTCTAGTTGGTTAATATGATTTGATGCTTACCACATAGCCGTCCTCGCTCATGATTATGACCACATTCATGACACACAATTATGTTTGTTTTAGGAACAAGCATTTTCCAAATATATTCAGGTGATCCGAATTTTCTTTTCCATCTCTTTTCCACCGTCCTTCGAAATTTCGGTACTGCCAGTAGAAATCCATCTCCAACAATATCCTTCAAAGAAAACTGCTTTCTTTGCTGTACCGGATTTTCGTGTACATAAGCAAGCGCTAACTCTGCAAAAAGTGTTAAGTAAAGTGTTAAACATTCTTTTTCATTGTAATGATTATAAGAAATAGGTTTTCATTTCATGTAGATAAGTACCTACTTATCGTTATAACTTACCGTTTGGTGGATGGCCAAATATATTCTTAACATTTTGTTCCACTATACGTATCATTTGAATTATATTTTGTGTCACACGCGGGATCATAGTGAAATAACTTAAATACTTTAATTACAGAACTACAGAACTTAACCTCAACAATAGTATGTCTTTGACAATAGCTTCGAATGACCTCAGAGGCTCAGACAGTTCGAAATCAAACATTGACTTGCCTTTGTCAAAATAATGTCATATGGCAACAACAGATAATTAATATAGATTGAGGATATAATATTACTGGATATTATTATCAACGGAGAAATATTTTCTTTTTCTTTTGCTAATTTTCACCAAATTTTCCTGCGACATTTCTTAACGCATAAATTATTACATTATCCACTACACAATAAGCAAAAAAACACAAAACACAATGAATATACGTCAAAAAGACTCGAATCTAACACTGGTCAAACTAAATAATAACAAAGAAAAAAAACAAATTGACAAGTGACAATCAGCTGTCGAAGAGGGGAGGAAAAGGCCGAATGCTTGTGTGATAGCATGTTAAGTAGTTCATGTCCTCAAGCGTTTCGTTGCAGTTGTAGCTATGGCGTGTTTAAGTTCGAGTAGGCTCTGTGCTCGTGTACAAGATAAGTTTATGTGTCAATTTGGACATAAAGTTCGAAGGCAGACTGTATTTGTGAAACTCAAACCTCCCGGACCAACTCCATTGCGGATATTTGGAAAGACTTGTCAGGTTAGATAACATTTAATCAAAAATATACAAAATTTAATAAAAAATAAATAATAGGTACATCTATGATTTCTATAATCGATAAAGCTCAATATTGGCTTTATGTAAAAATCTTACATTATCTAATGTTCCCATTTTGACAATTATCCTTTTTACATAACAGCATGACATTAACCTATAAGTCAGCTGATCTATTTCATAATATTATTATTGAATGAAGTAATAAATTTTAAGTAAATACTGTGTTTATGTTTCTCAAAATAACATTGTTGGGTGTAACTGGTATGGGAAAAGCTGAAGTGAAATCTGCAAACAGTGGATTTCATTTCAGTACATACAGCTTCGAGTAAGCCCGCCGATTTTGATTTCTCCTTGCTTTTACTTTTGCAAACAAATTCACGTCGTTGACTTTAAAATATTTACTCTTAATAATTTAATATTGTAATGTAACACTATTGATGTAACCTTCCTTAAATGACTCATTTTCGCTGTTATTGGCGGTGGCCTTAATTCTATGGTTTAGTTGGCAATAAGTGTAATTAAAATTATAAGAATTATTGTTTGTGATAATAATTTTTACGATGTATTATGATTTATCATGTACGGTTGATTTTGCCAAGCGCAGAGAGATATAAAGGGGAGAGTCGCGAAGTAAGAAATGCAGCAAGCGGCGACGTAGCGTTGTGCTTTCTCGCGAAACGTACGAGCATGCAATGTAAAATCTCTGCAGTCATACTGACTTTCTAAACAACAATTATTTTTCACATTAATATTTCATTTAGCCTCTTCAATAGCAATTGAATTCTTTGTTTATCGACTTGAGAATAATTGATTTGGAATAGGTAATCGTAAAAACAACAATAACAGAGCGCGAAATTTTATATTTTCTATTCAATGTTTCGAACTACGGATTTAGTTCCCAATTCGTACTTTTGTGTACCTAATATTAATTTTATTTAATTAATTCACTTCGCTCAATTTCATTTGGTTTAGTTATTAGGAAAACGAGAACCGCGACACAACAAAATATTACATTTTATCCAAGGAAAGTAGCGGTGTAAAAATTAATTGTTTACCATTATTATTTTAAAAATTTCATCAAGGTTACAACTTACAACAATACAGATAAAAGTCAATTGATCTTATTACTAACGCACTAACTATAAATATATAAATATAGCATCCTTTCTCTAGAGGAAATTATGTATATTAAATGTAAATATTTCATGTTGTTAGTGAAAGTTGTGAAATTATTCGTCGAATTTTTAATAACTCCAAAACTGGGTAACGGACTCGACTTGTTAACATCGCCATCGCGTCCGCGTCTCTCGCTGTATGAAGTTAATAGCCTTTCTTATTTTATTCTAGTTCGTTTCGCGAACATTGACCTGGATTACTTTAATCGTCAACAAATTCTAGCCAGCAATGATAAAAGTTATTGTATAGCAGCAGTGAGTTAAAAAAAGTACTGGTGTTTACTTTTTCCGAGCGAGTTCAATCTATTGATGACTCGAAGTTCTTTATGACATTGGACTTTAACCCAAATTCATAATTGCTTATGATATCGCATCAATTTCTAAATAACTAAACATTTTCAAAACCGGTTGTGTACTAAAACATGTTAAGATTTTTTACTAGATAGTTTGTATTGTACAGAATAGAGAGCCTAGTTTCAATACCAGTGTGTACGTTTCAAGCTCCCCACAATAATCAGTTTCGGTGCTGTAATAAGTACGTGTTATAACTGTCATGAACGCAGGCATTATTGTCCATTATTTGGGAAAATGAATCGGTCGAATGGATCGCGTGGCACGTAACGTCCTGCGTAAATGAAGCTCACTAGAAATGCGGAACACACAACTATTTGTTCAGTCGACATTATTGTATAAGAGTTTGCAACAACGCATACGACGTAGCATATGTTATTTTCGACTTACAACATTTTCTTCGATTCCAACTTACGTGATTACAATACTTAGTTATACATAGATGAAAATGCTTCGTTGTACAGACGTAAAATTCTTCCTATGATTTCTTATTCTGATTAAAATTAACCTATTTTAATGTTAATTTTGTATTTAATATTCAATTTTTGCAATTGGGAATAAATCACCCATAACGTTCAAAGCTTACGTAAATTGACGTGATTATCACATAAATAGGCGTGGGTACCAGATTGTGACACACAGAACCCGTCCTCTTGTTGGTATCTATTTTATAATTTATTTGGACTCTCGCTTTCGCATTGTTTACATAGTAGAGTTTTAAAATTCCATAACACAGGTTATAAACTTTGCAACAATAGGTAAAAACGTACCTAATATGCGTCTTCGTATGTTTGAACTGTGATATTCTAGTTAATGCATACTTAGTAGATAGGTATATCTGAGACGATCTCCGATTAAGAAGTGTCCTTGTACGAATGTTTAGACTAGTATAATTGGGCAATCACTTCTCATCGTCTCTAGACAGCAAACAATGAACGCATCATGGTTTGACTGTACATCTTAATCACAATATTTTAATCATGTAGATAATAACTGTGTATTGAAACGTCTACGACTCTTTGAAATTTGTTTCTTTGATTTTGAAATTATTGAAGATATAGTCATATTTAGAAATGGTCACACCTTCAAATATTTGATGCTACTACTAATAATTAAAGTGGACAATGCAATGTGATGATAATAAATTATTCGGCTATAGTTAGAAACGTCGAGTTAATCGAACAAGCATTCGCCAATTAATGCTCATTTTAGTAATTAATTATGATAAATATAAAAAATATAACGCTCAAATATAACATTTGTTAATATAAAACGGAACACGAATATAATAATATATAGTAATGTATAGCTTATTACAGATTTTGAGAGCGTAACGAGTGCATATTTAGCAATGCACAAATAGTAGATACTGCAACACTCGTCACGATGGAATTGCGTTTTTAAATTAGAACGAAGGTAATGCGAGACTGGATCCTACTTGATTACAGTTTCTCATTTAAATTTATTTGAATTATATGTTTAGAATTCTCTACATCAGGTTATAATACTTGAAAGCAGTTTTCAATACTCAATGAGGGCTCAATGAAATGATTTCTTATAAAGTGTTTGTGTATGATAACAGATGTTTAGTAATAAATTCAAGCATGTATTCAGGTTAAATATAACGTGAAACATATTTTTATTCATTACGGGTTATACTTTACTATTAATCTACAAGCAATGTCTTCATCTTAAACCTTCTTGTAACCTCGGATATAATTGCACCTTCTAATCTCGCTATTGCAAAAGAAATGAATTGTGTTTCATGATTTTCTTGTGAAGTTCAAAATTTTAAAGACGATTACAAGAGTGATTGCCAGACCTTATTAACAAAACTAACACTAATTCCAAAACTATTTTTATGATCAATGTATTTTACACTGGCAAATAGAGTCTCCTTATGAATAAGAATAATATGCAGAGTGTAGCAATACAATATCTTAACAAAGTATTAATGAAGCACCAGTTTCTCTTACAACCCAATGCATATTTTACCATTAATCCAAGGATCTCAAAGCTACTCTCGAAAGGTTTTCAAATTGACCAATTATAATCGTAAATTGTAAAGTTCTCATGCGTCCTTGGATTTTAACCTCTCGTTCGATGGAGCGGTCTTTGACCGACTTGCTGGCTGTAGCTCTGTACCTTAATTATAACCTTCGTCTTTCGATTACCCACTTTCAAGAATTTGAAATACTTGTATATTGAAATGTTAGATGGTACTCTATTCAAGCGCAGCCTTTATTTACTTACTTGTATCTTAACAATTAAATAATAAATCAAATGACCTTTTTCATATAATCTGTCTTTATAAAAATAAAGGCCATCAAATATTTTTTAACGGTTGAGTTTTTTTATTATATTCCTTTTTAAGTAGACGTAATGAGAAAAATAAAAAACAATTAGTAAATAGGAAAAGTATAATATCGTTTATATGAACATAATATACAACTTGGCAAGTTAATTTTAAATAAATACAATACGCGAAACGTAATGTAAATTCCTCACATTACCATAAAAGTTTATATAAATACTGTTAATTTATACATTAAACTTTTTATTCCTAAAAGATACTTGAATCTGTTAAACATGCTGTTGCGGAAGATATTTTGATGTGTTTGACATTCTTATAAGAATTTTAATTAAATAATTTGCAGCTTTTATGTACATGAGATACCTACTATTTCTTTATTTAAATATTTCCACGGTTCTACATAATTGTTCATGTCAAAAAAGTGATAAACGCACTTTAAAATAATATTCATAAAGGCATTCAGTTGGTAAGGTCATTGGTATGGTATCCGGGATCGGCATTTAAAGGGACTTAACCCTTAATATGCATTTAAATTAAATTATCAATAAACAGATGCGGATGTGTTATCCGTCATTTGGTGTTGACCATTTTATTATTGCCCTGAGGAATCCCCATTACGAGATGCAAATGGAAATTATTGCATTACTTTCGTACTCAAGGACATTTGTTAACATATTTTATTTGTTTACACGTTGTAGATACTCGTTGATTATGCAGATTGTAGATTTGTTATTTTTTGGAATACAAAATAAAATAATAATGATTTAACTTATTTAAAATATTAAAGTCATCAAATTTACATAGAAAGTAGATGTGTTGTATTTAAAGTGTATTTATAAACCATTTTATTAATTTTGACGTAATAAGATTTCAATCTATACATGCGTACGCGCATAGGTAGCGCGTTTAAATCGTTTACTTGTAGAGATCGTAGCATGTTTATGCGTAGAGCCAGCACTTATGTAGAACTGTTAGTAGGTAAATATTATACAGTGTAGATATATTAGCAGTTTTCTCACTTTTTAGATTTCCATTTATGTAGAGTGTATTTGCACTTAGAATGGGTGTTTGGATTTAAACAATCTATACTCAATATTATTAAGAAGTAAAGTTTTAACTTTATATGTCTATAGCGGGATAATCTATAGGAGTACTGATCCGATCATGAAAATATATCACTTTCACTAGCCGAATATGTAGCGTAGTTAGTTATAACGTGACTATTTAGCAAATCGCATTTGAATTTTATGCACTCTTTATACATGCATCATATCAACATTTTTAACAAATAAATAGTTTTTAAGGTTATTTCTTGATTAAATACTATCAATAGTTTTGGGCTAGAAAGTTTTTTGTGAAATGACCGTAAATAATTTTAATGAATGACGCAAAAGTACAATAACATAAAACTTATTGTAATTAAACATTATAAATGTACAAGTTGTTGATGTTCGATGCAATTATTAAAGATATTTATCATTTATTTAAGAAACACAATTTTATAATTCGTATAGTTTTAAGTGTATTTATGTGCAAAAAAAAAAAATGATTGATTGTCGTGTTGTCTCTTTAATGGTACACACCTCATACATCTCTGGGGAAACCAGCATCTTGAATAATTCAAGAATGCATAACTTTAATGTCATCACGCTTCTCTTTAACAATTAATTTATTCCAATTTGTAGCCTACGGAAATTGAATGCAACATTAACAACGGTTTTTCATTCAATTATTCAACGTAAAGTAATAATTATTCATTCAGATATCGATCGACGGCTATAAAAAGAACTGTGGCGGGCGCCACACGAGAAAATGTCTCGTGATTATATTAATTAAGGTTTATACACTAATATCACAGCTAATATATAGGGTGGGCATTCTATACCCTTGTTATATTACAAACTTTTTCATTTCTATCAGATTAAATGCCAAGTCTCTTGACAAATTTTGTTTTAATAAAGATACCTTGACCGCTAGTATTGCAGCCACGCTATAGTCAGGGCTTGCGTGTTTTTCATAATCATGCAATTATTAAATTTAGACAGTCTGCTATTCCTGTATATGACGTATATTTGGAACATATTACGTAGCACTTTCCTTTCCTCCTCTGGCACGTATCAACTGTACGTTTCTATTTTAAGAACATTGGTATTGTAAGTGTTCGCAGTATTTACTTTCTATCATGTTTTAATTGTTATGTGCGATGCGGACACATGCAATTTTACGTGCTTCAATGTTGTTAATCATTACATCGATCACGGATTTGTTTTTTAATATATTATAATCGCATAACTATTTAATGCTGTATTGTAATCATTTAAATATATTTAATGTTAAGTAGTGAAATTAATTCAATGGAAAATTTATGTTCAAACCTTCTTACGTACCGTGAAATATGCTGTGCAAAAGCCTTCACAGTAATATGCATCCCCTAGGACATAATATAAGACCTGATACAATATATAACAAGAGTGGATATTTAACTTTGAGGAAAATAATAACATATTTATGTGATAAGGGTAACATCCCGGTGTGTTGTGTGTGTCGTGTGTGTGCCGCTCTTTCCTCTGAGAAGTCGTGACTGAAAAGGGACTTCCCATATTTTTATTTACCTTCTCAGCCAATTCTTATAGCTATACTCGTGTTTGGATATCTGTAATAGCAATAATATTGGATTTTTACTATATGATTTGAATAATATATTTCACAAAATTCATATTTGTTGAACTACTTAATATGTTGATTGGCAATGTTAGTGCTTTTTATAGTTGCTTATGTAATTCTTGCATTTTTTTAAGTTTTAGAAATGCGTCTTTTTTCGAACTAGCTTATTAATATAAGTGCTGATTTACACAGGGTCAGTAGACAAGTCAGTCGCGGCGCCGAATTTCGACGCCACGACTGACTTTAACTGTTTACATAGACTTCAAGCCTCTGTACTGACTTCAAATCTGTTTACACAGGGTTTTTTTTCGGGTCAGCACTGATTTGCGTCGAATTTGTAGTCAGTTACTGACCCTGTGTAAATCAGCACTTATATTAATAAGCTAGTTCGAAAAAAGACGCATTTCTAAAACTTAAAAAAATGCAAGAATTACATAAGCAACTATAAAAATCGTCAAGTAAGTAAACCGTTTCAAATGATTGAATTTTTTCTTGAAAGAAGGTGTGTTACGTTTTAAACAAGTAAAATTGTTATTGTGTAATAATTCATAACAATCAGGTATCTATCTGGGCGTATTGTTGTACGAACTAGTATTGATGTTAAAGTGTTGATAATAAATATAATTAACTGGAGTATTTATTACACGGATTTTGTTGTTGCGTTATATTGGACCAATAGGTTAATATCTACTTATTTGATTGAGAGGATAAATTTTAGTTCAAAAAATACAGAAGTATTAAATGATGCACATAAGCCGTGGAATATATAAAAGTACAAAAACTTCTGTTCAGTAAACAAAAACCCGTAAACAAGAACAAAATAGAGAAAAAATCCGTTCAAAAAACCATTACAGACTAGATTGAAAGCCCAGTATATATCGTATATATTTAAATGATAACTTGCTGTATTGTTCCTACAATTTTAAATTAAATTTTACCAATTTATTGTATAAAGATTATATTACGAGTGTACTCTTATCCAATATGATACGAAGGTGGGCATCAATATTGATAAACGTTGAATATATTCACGATGGTTATGACGTGTGTGAAATCGCATGGAACTTGTTATTATTCAAAGCACGAGGTGTCATAATGAGTTAAACAGATTGCCAAACGGATAGTTGTATTTTAATTTATATTTCGACACCTAATTTGTTTTAACTTTGAATGGATGAGTTCACGCTTTTCTTTTATATGCTCTATGACGTTCAAGCGAGTTGCCCGGTTGACTCTAATGTTTCGCAAATGGTCCGCGTATAAATTGAATGAGTATTGATTAATTAAAATGTCATTGAAGTGCTTTCATCGAACCGAAATGTTACTCACCACTCAGGACTCGTTATATCATTTACATTAATATTAATTACTTATTTTAAATCAAATTCATATAGATTAAACTTATATCTATACTAATTTTATAAAACTGCAGAAGAGTTTGTTTGTTTGTTTGAACGCGCTAATCTCAGGAACTAGTCCGATTTGAAAAATTATTTCGGTGTTAGATAGCCCATGTATCGAGGAAAGCTATATCTACACGCTAAGACGAACAGGAGCGGAGCAATGCGGGTGAAACCGCGGCGCTAGTTATACACAGCTAGTAGATATGAATTGAGATTTTTGTATCATTTTCAAATTCATCACCTGTCTATTTGGATGTATATTATAGTACCTAAACATGTAATGGTGGAACTAATGACCGTGTATTATAAAGCATTTTTGAAAAGAATTAGAGCTTGACCTGTTTGTCTAATAAAGGTTATCTATAGGAAGAATATGTGCGATTTTAATGAGCAATTTATATGAATGCGTGCAATAGAGTAATATTTAATTTAAATTTAAATATGGTCCTACCATTGGAATAAGAAAAGCAGGTAGCTCATAACTCCTACTCTATTAGAATAATTGCAAACCCCCAACGCTTCATTTGTAAACAGTCTTAATAGTTGACAACTTTACATGTGCATTATACGTGATAATTATCTTGTTTGTGTATGTATTAGTATTTGTTTTTGAATGGGTGTATACTGTATGTATGTACAGAGTATAATTATTGCGGTTGAATAGCCACATTCATAACACCTGCACGACCGAATTTTCAATCATAAATTAAAACCTACCTGGTTCTTAAGTTTTCTTTAATACGCCGACAGTAACTGTAGCGTGATTCGATACTTATTTTTATTTGTCTTTACCAATTGTAATATTATTTATGAAGCCATATTAATATTAAGTCATGAAAATTAATCACATATTGTAGAATTTTAATATGTTAAATGTTATACGAAAAAACAAACATGCTGACGAGTTTTTTGAATAATTACTTGTATTTAAATCAGTGGTGTGGTATACTCGTAACGTACGGTACACTTACGAATCGTGCATACGTGCGACGCCTGCTGGTTGTTTTGCAACGGCCGGTCGGAGCCATCAGGTGTGGTGGACTGCACTCGGCTGCAGTTGCATAAACCAATTGCAAAATACGCATCGCGGTCACTGCCGCTGCCGAGCTAAGGGCATAGCCGCACCCTGCCTACTATCCATTATCGAATGTATACCACAGACACACAATTTTCCGTTTGCTCGTAATTTCGTTTATTTACGTGTCTACCTACAGCCACGGCTGCAATGACATTTAGTGTTGAGAATTCAAAGTATTGCAAATTGAGTTTCACTCGCGAAATACACTTGATATTACATATTTGGCTCGTGTCCCGCATACGTTGGGTACACGATTTTGTTGTATGTTTATAATAAAATTGCAATATTATGATATTTATTTCTTGGTGTCACAAAATATGTAAATAAATGTTATGTTACAGACAATGTAGAGACATAGGTGACATATAGCGACGCAAAAATTAACGCCAATTTGACGGCAATGTAACGAAAAATAAACATTCTAGATTACTCTATTGTATGTTTCATAATTCTTGATAAAATATATGCGTGACATATTTTTATACAACACCTTCTACGTTGTTTCAAACCCAAAATATATATGTATTTGGCCTCGCTACCAATCGTGTAATATAATTTAAGCGTGAATGTTAATTAACTAGTAATATTGATTTTATTGGTGTTTTACTTTATTTGCTTGTTCTAGCGTGTGACCACATGCGGGCCAGCGTGCGGTAGCCTCGGCGGCACAGCGTCCGCGATGCGGCGCCTCGCGTCCAGCATGCAGAGCACAAGCACCGGGTCCCTGCCGGACTACGGCGCGCAAATCGTCGACCCCTACCGCCTGCTCGAAGACGACCTTAATGGAATATACGAAGACATACGATCGGTAAGACAATGGTCAACTTTAAGCTTAGATATAAAAAGATTGTCGGTGGTCGAAACTGTATTTCAATCGACATAACCCAAATGAATACTTAGCTAAGGCGCATTACTAAAATAAACTGGAGACAGACGATTCACAGCATCTAAATGTGCACAAATTATGACTTTATTATTGTGTCAGTAACTATTGCTACCAGAATAATAAAAAAAGTCAGAGTTAACAAACTTTCAACTTTAAGCTTAAAAGGATTGTCAGTGTAACTGTCAATGGATATATTATCCCGAAAGTACACTTAGCTATGGGGCATTTCACAAATAAGTTGTAGCAAGACGACCCACAGTATCTAAATGTGCACAAATTATCACTTTATCAAAAGTATTGCTAAGTGTACGAGTAAACAAAAAATACACATTATGTAAAACATAACTGGCTACCTCGATACATACAATGTAACTAGTACAGGTTAAAATTAACATAGGCCTGATAAGTAGTATAAGTTAGTTGGTAGTAATATTACGATAAACTATAAGATACAGGTACATTTTTACCAGAAAATTCTATGAAGGTTTAGTTCAAGGATTATGTATTACATTTTAATTTACTTTGTTACATTTTATGCTGTAATGCAAAGGTCGAACGGTGCTTACGGGTAGGTAATTGTCTAAATGTTATAATGTGTAGCACGCGAATGGGCGCGGGTTTTGTAATTTCAATCCTAGATGATTTATAACAGGACATGTGAATTTTTTGCGCTGACAATTTAACTATTAGCAACACGATTCCACTGGGCTTCACACGGGTATCAGTAATTATTTTTGCTACATTTTATTCATCTTATGTTTTTTGTTGTTATATTTAATTGAGGTTTTTATAACTGCTGCAACAATATTTGAAATGACTAGAGTACTACTATAGCATAGACAATAGACATAAAGTATTATACATCGCGGCAAATAGATGTATTAAAAGTCTGGTGATTTCTAATAGGTACATATACATATTAAAATGTATGAAAATGTTTATGAAAAGAAGCAAGGGACACAATAATAATTTATATTGCATATTTCATTTTATAATGAAAAATATATTTATTTCATACACACAATTTTCCAATTAAAGAAAATGGATTGATTTATGTCATTTACATGTATCAATTTACATTATTTTCATGATAACTAAATCAGCGCAGCGAATAATCTACAACTTACAAGCTAAGCAGAGAAGTGCTACGCAAACGCTACAATTCGTAGAATGCAAATGTAGATGAACGTAGCTTATTAGCTACAGTGATGAAATATAATGATATATGTGTAGATTCGAAAAGCAAGGTCATGTTTATATTGTTACAAACGTTTTCTGTCAAGATTGCTAATATTGTAGTAATAATTTAAAACATTGGATTTCATACAGCTCTTTTGTAATAGCAGAACAATTTTGCAAAATTGTTATTAATTTAAACAGACAGAATTTGAGTGTATGAAGGAAATTTCAAATTATATCTTGCTACTTTTGTATGATCATGGCTTGGGAAATGATAGCTAGTTCGCCTACTTTCTTACGTTGAAAACTCGTCTAAAACTAGGCTTATATACGAATACAGTAGTAATCTTGTCGCATATTTTCTAATGTGTATGTTGATTTTGTATCATTAGTATTTTTTTTATTTAACAAAACAGGAGCTCATGTTAATCTGTTTGAGAAGATCTGTACTTTGTGCAGTTTTGTAACATTTTAATTTAGTTGAGCTTCATAATAACATAGTTAATGTGAGATACAACGGAGTTTTTAAGATAAGATTGGTGTCTACCTAAATATCCGTTGAGTACTACAATTACGTATAATATATAGCGTTAGTTGCAAAAATCTGATTCGCCTTTTGCTCATGTTCAGTCCTTGACTTAGATGTCAACAGGATGCTCTTAAATCATGATTGAAAATTGTTTAAAGCTTAGAAGATGTAAGAAATAGTTTACCTTACTTATTTAATTGTTCTGCGACCTAAAGCGAATCCGCCGACACGAGTTCATACGCTTAAAATTTATTTTACCTGAAAATATGGTTCGTATTTAAACTTCGATGGAATTACAACGACCTCATTAATTTCTACAGGTGCAGTACCATAAAAAATTTAAAACTAATCAACTATCTATCGACCTTGAAACAATATTTAAGATTTTTGTATTCTGATGTCAAGCGTAAAGTGCAGTGAACGAACAATGACCTTCTTTCGAAGTAACCTACCGTGACGCTAAACTTTCTTTACTATCTGATCTATTGTACGTTTATGATCTCAAACCGATCCAACCACAAGAAAATTATATATCTATTCATTAACTATAACAATGTAATTCATAACCTTCTAAACTAATTTTCAAACATCTGTGACGTGACCACAATATCGTAGCTCGCTAATGAATACATTGCATAGCAAATAATGTTGTAATATTCTGGCATTGACTGCTCTGTCCTAACATGTTAACGTCGAGTTAATTTGTAGGCCCAAAAGGTAGTGTGATATTGAAAACACGCATCGTCACCACGATCCTTTTACAGCCAAGGTCTTGAAATTTATTTTCAGTATTTATGTAACTTTTCAAATGTAGGAAACTTGTTAAGGTCCACATATGATAATATTTGTGTATTTGCGATGTAAACTAATATGTCTGTAAATATTGCTCATTCTTTGTGAGTACAAGAAGATAATTAAGATTCTCAGATTGCGCATACAAATATTTATAACAGTAATAATATTTATTATTTCCAAGATATGATTGCGTAGTTTAACACTATATCCGTTTTAAAGTTGCATTAAGCTCGGTTCGAAATAATTATTAAATAGTACATTTGTAAGATGTATAATGCATGTATATGATATAAATCGTTTTCATACGAATTAAAGCATTACAATAGAATGGCGGAGGACAAACGCATTAGCGATTTCGTCCGAGATTCACATTGTCTAAACACAATTTAAATTGTGTCGAATCAAGATTACTACATCAGATTATTTCATAAGGACATTTACGACAGCTACTACGACAGCCCGAACGAAACACGAAACCTTCGCACGTCCTACGCACATTATTTGCGCGTAACTAAATCTGTATTTTATAGTAGGACGCGTGAGAGAGTGTTCCGTTCGGGCTGTCGTAGTAGCTTGTAGTTCTACAAGTTGATGATTACAGCATACCATCGTCAAATATTTTTATATCGATTGGTAACAAACAGTTAAGATATAAATAGTTGCAAGGTTATCATATTAAGTTTAAGTTATTCATAAGCTTCATGTTAATTTCTTCTAAGGTATATTAATTTCTAAAAATGTGATTCCAACTCGACTTTAGTTTATTTGGCCTACAGGAGCTGGAACGCAACACAAATCAGCCCGAGTTGAACACCATAGCTACATATTACTTCGACGGTCAGGGTAAAGCTCTAAGGCCAATGGTGGCTATCCTTATGGCGAAAGCTGTCAATTACCACGTATACGGTGAAAATAGGTAAGTTACTTATATGAATACAATACAACACAAATTGTAAAAAAAGAAAACTATTAAAAGCTTGGAAATGTGCCATTTATAGATTTTGAATTCTTACAAAGTTCGTACCGTTCGCGTTCGTTCACTTTAAGATTTGTTACGAAACCAATGTCATTTAGACATAATTCTTGTGTTGCTTCGCTGCCAAGATTATTAATTACTCCATTGTTAGCTACTTACAGGTGTTATATAATTGATTGGGTATTTGTTGTCTTTCGTAATCCAACACCTGAATATCTTCAACACATCTTCAAGTATCTCGTATGCATATCTATGCGTATCCTTGGTTGGTGATGATTAAAGTAGGCATAATAATTTGATCTTAATATATTATTCGCACGTAGACTATGATTCGCCGCGTATTGCCCTAACTATACACGTGGCGAATATTTAAGACGTTTTATGTAAGGTGCGCAAAGTCCGTTTGTGTGTAGAATTATTTATTAATGTTATATTATTAATACATACCACCGAGACTACCGTCTCTGGGTAAAATCCCTAGACTGTAAAACGATATCAATTGATGTTATATAAATTCCTGTTTGAACAGTGCTATTTTCAAGGTATTGTTTCCGACTATTTCAAGGTGTTCCATCCAAATTTGTTAGTCGTGTTTATGAAATTATTCTTTTATTATACATATTGTGTCATCTTATCGTAAATTCGTAATGTTACATAATTAGCAAGTCTTGAGCATTGTGTACAAATGAGAGTAGTAGTACTCTATCGACATTTGAGTGATAATGGATTGGGGAAACACAATTACGCAATATGATTCAAGAAAATTTCAAGGTATTTTTGTGAAATTTGTCACGATTACCCAAAGTAAAATCTCGATCGTTGCACTTAGGTCACTATCTTCACATTTATGCAACTTTATGGATATGTTTTATTTACTCAGAACACGTTTTTTTAAAGGGCACATTAAATTTCCATTCGTATTGAAATTGTTCCTCACACGAAATATAAAGCTATTTCAGAAAAAATTTTACCTATCATATTATATGTATTTCATAGCCATCAACTATTCCGAGCTCGTTAAAAAATGAGCCATCTTTAAGTGTTTCCTACATTTCCAGTGCCCTGCTGCCATCCCAGCGGCAGGTAGCAATGATCAGCGAGATGATCCACTCAGCGTCATTGATCCACGATGACGTCATCGACCAGAGCGACTTCCGCCGCGGTAAACCCTCCGTCAACGTGCTCTGGAATCACAAGAAGGTAAGCGGTGTTACAGCACATCTCAATACATCGATTACGCCACCAAAGTATGGGTAATACTGCATACTTGTGACATGACAACATTTGCCTAGGTTAGTTCGCTTCTTTGTACTTCGAACTAAATTCTAGTTGTCTATGTTCAGTTTACCAAGATTCAATTTCGCTTTTTGTCTTTAAAGGTGTTCGGTTATTCCAGTTATATTTAAACTAGATAATGATATTAATATCCCACCAAAACATAAATGTAAAAATTGGAGCCGAGTTCAATCGTTGAATTAATTTGCCAAAAAAAGAAATGAGATCTAAATGTGTGCCAAGTTCTGCAGACAGTCCAGAAATTTATTTACAAAGATGTATTAAGTTCTTAGGTTGACGGAAAACTCAATTGTTTTATTTTCCCTTAGAGAACAATGTTTATTCCAAAATATAACTTTTTTAATTTGAATAATATAATTATTTTCACAAAGCAAACAACTAATGACCTATTGAACCCCATAATTTGATGAGGCTAGTTTTTAGAACCTCACAAAATATAAACAGTACCTATGTAAAACTAGCCTCATCAAATTATGGGGTTCAATAGGTCATTAGTTGTTTGCTTTGTGAAAATAATTATATTATTCAAATTAAAAAAGTTATATTTTGGAATAAACATTGTTCTCTAAGGGAAAATAAAACAATTGAGTTTTCAGTCAACCTAACAACTTAATACATCTTTGTAAATAAATTTCTGGACTGTCTGCAGAACTTGGCACACATTTAGATCTCATTTCTTTTTTTGGCAAATTAATTCAACGATTGAACTCGGCTCCAATTTTTACATTTATGTTTTTGGTGGGATATCATTACTTTTTGTACAGAAAATTACTCTGCAAATTTGATTTACTTTATAAATATAATACTTTTTATATACGATTTTTTTTTTCTTGCGGTTTCTCTGTATGGTTTGTTTAGTATTATTTTCTATATTTTCTTGTATGTTATGAATGTCAGCGCACATTGCCCCGTCATTATCTGCAATTTTTTAAACTCGTTTTCTGTTTAAAAGATTACATGATTTTCTAAACATCCAGCGTGAATTTGTACACACACTATTCTTCTTCTTCTTCTTTTTTTCAAATGGCAATTCCCGATCCTAGTGAGGACGGATTCTGCCAATGTCAGGTTTTGAACGGATGGTCAGTTTAAGTTAATGCTCATGTTAAGCGTGCTCTCACACACTATTACCAAGATGCAAAGATCGTTGTAGAAGAATCGTCGCCTTACTCCATGACGTTACGGTATTGCCATGACGCGATCTTGAAATTTTACTCTATACGCGCCTAAAGATGTTTCACTCATATTAATATTACGCAAATTAAATCATTTCGACCTTCGACGAAGCCTTCTTCCATTACACCATTTATGGTAATTATTTTTGCATGCTTGTATTGGCTAAACATGTTTGTGCTTTATTAATATAATTGTATCACCATTGAATACCATGTTTAAAGCAAAATAAAGATTTTATTTATTTATTTACACTGAAATTAAAACTAAACTAAACACTCATAAATAAAGAATAAATAAATGTGAATATGTAAAATTATATATTATTTTTAACTGTATGAGCAATAAAGGCAATATTTTTATTACAATTTTCTTTTATTTTACGTTTAATAACAGTTTTGAATAAAGAAATCATGCAATCGAAGTAATCCGCCCTAGCGATACTAGCATGTCCGTGAACTTAGCAGAGCATTTTTAGCAGATCAAAAAAATAATGTGAGTTCTTATTGCGTGCAGTTGAGTTCTAGAGTTCCTGATACTTTTTAGAAATAGTTCTGGCGTTTTTACCTGAAAAAACGACATTTGAAAAAATGATCTGCCAACTTCCCGTAGCAGAGCATTTTTAGCAGATCAAAAAAATAATGTGAGTTCTTATCGCGTGCAGTTGAGTTCTAGAGTTCCTGATACTTTTTAGAAATAGTTCTGGCGTTTTTACCCGAAAAAACGACATTTGAAAAAATAACTTAGCAGAGCATTTTTAGCGGATCAAAAAAATAATGTGAGTTCTTATCGCGTGCGGTTGAGTTCTAGAGTTCCTGATACTTTTTAGAAATAGTTCTGGCGTTTTTACCTGAAAAAACGACATTTGAAAAAATGATCTGCCAACTTCCCGTACTAGATAATTTTTAGCGGATCAAAAAAATAATGTGAGTTCTTATCGCGTGCAGTTGAGTTCTAGAGTTCCTGATACTTTTTAGAAATAGTTCTGGCGTTTTTACCTAAAAAAACGACATTTGAAAAAATGATCTGCCAACTTCCCGTAGCAGAGCATTTTTAGCAGATCAAAAAAATAATGTGAGTTCTTATCGCGTGCAGTTGAGTTCTAGAGTTCCTGATACTTTTTAGAAATAGTTCTGGCGTTTTTACCTGAAAAAACGACATTTGAAAAAATGATCTGCCAACTTCCCGTAGCAGAGCATTTTTAGCAGATCAAAAAAATAATGTGAGTTCTTATCGCATGCAGTTGAGTTCTAGAGTTCCTGATACTTTTTAGAAATAGTTCTGGCGTTTTTACCTGAAAAAACGACATTTGAAAAAATGATCTGCCAACTTCCCGTACTAGATAATTTTTAGCGGATCAAAAAAATAATGTGAGTTCTTATCGCGTGCAGTTGAGTTCTAGAGTTCCTGATACATTTTAGAAATAGTTCTGGCGTTTTTACCTGAAAAAACGACATTTGAAAAAATGATCTGCCAACTTCCCGTACTAGATAATTTTTAGCAGATCAAAAAAATAATGTGAGTTCTTATCGCGTGCAGTTGAGTTCTAGAGTTCCTGATACTTTTTAGAAATAGTTCTGGCGTTTTTACCTGAAAAAACGAAATTTGAAAAAATGATCTGCCAACTTCCCGTAGCAGAGCATTTTTAGCAGATCAAAAAAATAATGTGAGTTCTTATCGCGTGCAGTTGAGTTCTAGAGTTCCTGATACTTTTTAGAAATAGTTCTGGCGTTTTTACCTGAAAAAACGACATTTGAAAAAATGATCTGCCAACTTCCCGTACTAGATAATTTTTAGCGGATCAAAAAAATAATGTGAGTTCTTATCAGGTAAAAAAATCAGGTAAAAACGCCAGAACTATTTCTAAAAAGTATCAGGAACTCTAGAACTCAACTGCATGCGATAAGAACTCACATTATTTTTTTGATCTGCTAAAAATGCTCTGCTACGGGAAGTTGGCAGATCATTTTTTCAAATGTCGTTTTTTTCAGGTAAAAACGCCAGAACTATTTCTAAAAAGTATCAGGAATTCTAGAACTCAACTGCACGCGATAAGAACTCACATTATTTTTTTGATCTGCTAAAAATGCTCTGCTACGGGAAGTTGGCAGATCATTTTTTCATATGTCGTTTTTTCAGGTAAAAACGCCAGAACTATTTCTAAAAAGTATCAGGAACTCTAGAACTCAACTGCACGCGATAAGAACTCACATTATTTTTTTGATCCGCTAAAAATTATCTGGTACGGGAAGTTGGCAGATCATTTTTTCAAATGTCGTTTTTTCAGGTAAAAACGCCAGAACTATTTCTAAAAAGTATCAGGAACTCTAGATCTCAACTGCACGCGATAAGAACTCACATTATTTTTTTGATCCGCTAAAAATTATCTAGTACGGGAAGTTGGCAGATCATTTTTTCAAATGTCGTTTTTTCAGGTAAAAACGCCAGAACTATTTCTAAAAAGTATCAGGAACTCTAGAACTCAACTGCACGCGATAAGAACTCACATTATTTTTTTGATCTGCTAAAAATGCTCTGCTACGGGAAGTTGGCAGATAATTTTTTCAAATGTCGTTTTTTCAGGTAAAAACGCCAGAACTATTTCTAAAAAGTATCAGGAACTCTAGAACTCAACTGCACGCGATAAGAACTCACATTATTTTTTTGATCTGCTAAAAATGCTCTGCTACGGGAAGTTGGCAGATCATTTTTTCAAATGTCGTTTTTTCAGGTAAAAACGCCAGAACTATTTCTAAAAAGTATCAGGAACTCTAGAACTCAACTGCACGCGATAAGAACTCACATTATTTTTTTGATCCGCTAAAAATTATCTAGTACGGGAAGTTGGCAGATCATTTTTTCAAATGTCGTTTTTTCAGGTAAAAACGCCAGAACTATTTCTAAAAAGTATCAGGAACTCTAGAACTCAACCGCACGCGATAAGAACTCACATTATTTTTTTGATCCGCTAAAAATGCTCTGCTAAGTTATTTTTTCAAATGTCGTTTTTTCGGGTAAAAACGCCAGAACTATTTCTAAAAAGTATCAGGAACTCTAGAACTCAACTGCACGCGATAAGAACTCACATTATTTTTTTGATCTGCTAAAAATGCTCTGCTACGGGAAGTTGGCAGATCATTTTTTCAAATGTCGTTTTTTCAGGTAAAAACGCCAGAACTATTTCTAAAAAGTATCAGGAACTCTAGAACTCAACTGCACGCAATAAGAACTCACATTATTTTTTTGATCTGCTAAAAATGCTCTGCTAAGTTCACGGACATGATACTAGCGCGAGTGAGTGTGATGTCAGAGGCGCTTCGAATCTACAGATGTTTCGTCCTAAAATATGTAAACTTCAATAATCTATATCTCAGTCATTTATTGATGGATTTCAAAATTTTTTTCGGCCACTGATTAGTTTTGATCTATTTTTTAAGACTAGTAAGGTGAATATACTATTTTCTTTTTTTTTAAACTTTTCCATTTTTCCATACAAACAAAATTTATGTCATTGAAAAAAAAATTAAATACAAATAAATTCAGTATTTTCTGATTTTTTCCTTTGTACACTCACTATTACCTAGTTGATTACAAAATTTGAACTTTCTAGGTCATCTGGAAGTGGGTTAGGTTTTGTATATGTCTATAAGTCAGTCAGTCTTAAAAATTGCGATTTTTGGATATTAATATCTACGCAACTGTTTAATCTGTATTTATGAAATTTAAGGTTCTTGTTTATCTTGAGGTCCTCTTGATATGTACCAAATTTGGTTTATATAACTTAAATAGTTTTCGAGTTATAAGGGGGTGAAAAGTGGCTCGAAATGGTTCGTGTAAATATACACACGGCTGCTGCTCGCCAGTTCTCTTCGCTTGAACTCGGCTTGACACGCTGCCGCGTGTCTAGATAATGCAACCTTCACAAGGACTGTCGATTTGTATGTGTCGGGATGCAGTAACATCGTCCACTGTCGTATATATCAGGAAAATCCGACCGTGACATGAATAATAAACGTTCTATATCCATTAAAATTGAAATAAGACAAAGTACTATTGTAACGTCAACTAAGATTTAATATACAACGAAACGCATAACCTTCAGCTCTCAATCCTCATAACTAAATTGTAGTCCGATGATATAATAATACGATATTAATATATGAATGGAATGTTGAAGCACCTGAATCGCTATTTACGTATGTGAATGATGTCTTTATGGAGAATTGAATGCAGAGTGAATGGATTATGACGGCTCAGTTTTGGAGACATTGCTAGTGTTGCTAAGGCACGTGATCTTTATAGTATACTAGCCTACCGCCCGCGGCTTCGCCCGCTTTAAACGATTTGAGGTTTATACTATCCTATCTCTCAAGTTGGATCAAACTGCACATGGTGTGCGAATTTTATTATAATCGGTTAAGTGGTTTAGGAGTCCATTGAGGACAAACATTGTGACACGAGATTTATATATATTAAGATATGTGTCATAAGCATTGTGAGTGAATAATTATTGTGAGACACAATTCAGAGGCTAGTATCTTTACTGTGTCAGAGGTGCGGTCAAATTACAAACAATGTTTCGCCATTTTTTTTCGACTCAAGTTAATTGTATTACTAAATCTCTGTATTCCGCTGGCCTACGGTATCGAATACAGTGGAATCGAGCCCAGAACGTATCTGTTTCTAGTTATTGGAATATTTTAAATAATAGACGATTCAAATAATATGATTGTTACAACAATGTTTTTTACACGGTATGTTTCGTTTCTTTAGTAATAAAAGTGGACTGTAATGTAATTTTTACCGATATTTTACATTTAAACTTGACTGATGTTTTTTAAGAAAACATAAAAAATGTCTTGGCTCTCTAAAGAAGGTAATATTCATTACCCTCGATCGATCTGATAATAATTATATCTTTGATAAATACTAAATTCAAAAGATAATGTGTATTTAGATATCGTAAGTAGACCACTACGCCATTGAAGAACTAACTGATACGTTAGTCAGTGAGATCTCGTAGTGGCATATTTTACCAATGACTAACATTGAATGTGACGCCACTACTTTCTTTACCATATTTGAGCCATGCTTTCATAAGGAAACGGATTTTTAGTATAATTTCTCGACTTGAACATGACCATTCATGATAAAACCACATCTAAACATGCCCATGAACTCTACGTATATATTGATTATTGACCCAAGCAATATTGGACTAAGTACAAGAATAAATTACGGATATACATATTAATTATTCAAGCACGTATAAAACAAATATTGACACATTACGCGGATTTCATATTTCCTTGTTAAATGTTTCATCCCACTCGTAAAGATTAAATAATACAGGTACATTATAATATAATGTAAAAAAATGATTGAACTGCCTCGATCGTAAGAAAAGGATGAGGAATTTGGGTCATTAAGTCACGTTAAGGTTCTTGCCCTACATAAAAAGAGAACACGAAATGTGGGAAGTAGTCCGCGTACGCCTAGTCGCTAGAGCGTCGGGCAGACGATGCCGCCTTTCTCTCTCGCACTGGTTAGAGCGAGACGGCAACACTGCGGGTGCGCCTGCACGTAAACAACGTTCGAGAGTGGCTGTGGAGAGAAACAAGTGAGGCACCGAAAGCTGACGACCCCTGGTGAAAGTGCCTTGCGGTCATCTCTTAAATTATTTTTCGTTTGACTCACTCCCGCCTTTGCTCCGATTCGAGATATCAATGTACATTGTTTTGTACGTTTCAAAGGTTTCGTTACAAATATGCTTTTCGAAGAAAGGGATTGTTGTTAGTTTTGATTTGGTATTTATTTATAGCATGGTTTCAGGAGCAGTCAGGCGTGTGACGCGGAAGATGTATTTGGTGAAATATGATAATGTCAAAAGGCGTTCGTATGTAAATAGAAGCGTAGAACCTAATGGGTAGCGAAATCTTGTTAAGTTCTATTATAATATTTGTTGAATATCTTAGTGCTATTCTACCTGTCAAGACTATTTTGAAAATATGAATTTTAATCGCTATCATATTACCTTTGTTTTTATTAATTGTAAATGGTCCACTTTTTTATATGTTCTATCTCAGTTTGATAATGAAAGGCTTTTGAATATAAATTCAAGAGTTCTATTACCTATCAGTTTGAAAACTACTTTTTTAATTTTCGTTGTTTCCACTTTTAAAATTATACTTCGATATATAATATAAATCTGTAAACTTTAAAATCTTTTATTTAAACACAATGAATCGCTTCTAGTTCAGGATCCATCGCCCATTTTTGCAAGTGATTACTATCATGCTAATTTTCCGTGAGTAGCATTATTTTGATGAGACGTCCAATAATTTCGTCTACGAAACTCTCGATTGTGGTAGCTAACACAGGAGACTCTTTGATCAAACTATAGATTTTGTAGGACAAATATTTTTTCGAATTAAATTATTCGAAAAAATATTTGTCTGTCTTTGATCTTGAGATTGAACAAAAAAAAGTTCAATTAGTAATAAATATTTGAGAACCATCAAATCAAAAAATTGTATCCTTGTTTCCTCTGTTAGCTACCACAATCGAGAGTTTCGTACACGAAATTATTGAGCGTCTCATCAAAATAAAGCTACTCACGGAAAATTAGTTTGATAGTAATCACTTGCAAAAATGGGCGATGGATCCTGAACTATTCTTTCTTAATTAAATTCTATAAAACAAAACAAATTAATTCTAATACATTACAGTTCTTGGAATAAATCTATAAAACACAGAAACAAAGATGTTCTACAATTTAAATGCTCTTTGTTCAACATTACTTATACGCGCTACGCGTATCATTTACAAGGATAATCGCATAGAAACAAATGTTCCGGCTAATAAAACGCCTTTTGTATAAATAACTCAAATCACCTAAGCCTTTGAACATCTTTAATGTTTCAAATGTATTCGCGAGACAAATCGTATTTAGCGGTTTAACTTTTAATATTGACTCAGTTTATCGAGTGACTCTCATCCACGTTCTAATAACCAGTATTAGTATTATGTAATTTAAACTAATGTTGATTTTTCTGTTTCGTCTGAATTTGTACCTACCGTGTATGTTTCTCAGTACACAAACGCCTCGCTATTATATCGGGGTGCGTCTGTTTGAACACCATTTACGATCACGTTACTATGCACATTATGTGGAATTATTTACCGATGTCGTAAACGTTTTACGATCTTTTTACGATCGTGTACAAAATTAATGAAGAATTGCCTTCATTATTATTGTTTCATACGCCCATAGTTTCTTAATGAACTATGTTTCGAAATGGAATGTTTGAGAGGGTGAAGTTACATTACGAGTGGTGGTCGTTGACATTCGCGTTTTCCTTATATTCTGATTTAAATATGCGCATTCTGCAGGAGCTTTGTGCCGTACAAATAGATGTTCGCCACAATAGATGTGGTCGTCAAGGATGCGAAGAAACGTCAGCGTCGAATTGGCGATTCCTATCGTACCTGCTACCATTGTTCAGAATATGTCTCGATACTTATTGTTTGCAGGGCTTTGCTATGCCGTGGGACATGATGTTTTAATCAAGTCCGTGCGCGTCTGGAATATAAATGCACATCTTACAAGTACAGTGTAATATTTTAAAACGCGTTATTTATAATAGTTATAAACGTCCATCTTCTAGATATTCAATTAAGTTCCAACCAAAGAACGAGTCAAACTTTGCATGCTAACGTGATCAATTTTCAAAATTCCTTCTGCGATTTTCACGTGGTCAATACTTTTATACAGACAAATACACACTCGAATACTATAGTTAATCCAATCTGTTTTCTGCGACATCCGACACCGACTCTCGTATTCTGATTTCAAGGCCAGTCGTTACATAGCTTTCACTGCTACGAGCGATATCATAATAAACGTTTATTTTATTATCTCAAACATCATAAACAGTCTAAGTATGGAAGTTATAAAATTCTTTCTTAATTTATTTTGGGAATTCACAAATTTAGCAAAAGTCGGTCAGTAGGCCTATGCTAATTCGAAATACCTATAACCAGTAGATACGTGTAGATTACATAAAGTTCGTTCTCGTAGAAGCCCTTTATTCTTATCTCAACCTATTTGTTGTTACATAAGATTTGACTTTTTAATAGTTCAGCGTATATAGTGTTGTAATATTCTCGCTGGTGACAATTCGTGCGATAATTTCGTGTCCGGCTGCGCGTTCGTGACCCGCTATAAGAAAGAAATAAATGATTTGCCTTTTCCTGCGGTTCATGATGCAGTAATCATTACTAATTATACCCCTGACACATTGTCTTTTTCATATCTTACTTCATTCCGAAAAAGTGGGTACTGTTGGCATAGTTTCGCCGACTTAAGGATGTAGGTATGGTATTGTTATGGACCGTAGACTTATAAAAAAACGTAATGGAAATATCGACGCCCATATTAAGTAATTTTCACGATTAATAAATAAAAATAATTTGGCCTTTCATTAATGACTGGTTTGATAAATCTCAATTAGAAAAATAAATATTTTCGATTCATCATAAAATCCGTACACAAAGATGTCAAATTCGATTCGACGTCTTATTTCAAACTAGTGGTCCGCCCCGGCTTCGCCCGTGGTACGTATTTAGTATCCTATATCCTTCTCCTGGCTCTAAACTACCTCCCTGCCAATTTTCAGCTAAATCGGTTCAGCCGTTCTTGAGTTATAAGTGGAGTAACTAACACGACTTTCTTTTATATAATAAATATAGATTATATTTTTTGATGAAAGTTACTAACATCATACAGATAATAAATACATTCTACGTCATACGTGCACATACTAAAACCGATGGAAGAAGCGAAGGAACTTGCCTCTAAGCTATTTTAACAATGCCAATTTAAATACATATTTACACAAAACTCATTGAGATTTATGTAGATTAGTTAAGAGTATTTAATTAGGAAGACCTTGTTAGCTTTCTTTATCTCCAAGTTCCGTAATTAAATGTTTGTTTTAGAAAAAATCAAGGTTATTTGTTTAGACGAGCAAATACGGCAAATTGCAAATTTATGAAACGTGTGTTTGCAATTGTAGATCAGGTTTTTAAGTTCTACTTGTAAATTTAAATTCTCAAATTAGATGGCTTCATTGGTCGGTCCATATCCGGAATCTTATGAATATAATAGGCCCCATAAGTATATTTGTTAATTACTTTAAAACCTTATTACCTTTATGGAAAAACATTTATGGATTTAAAATTCCAAAGGTCAAAACATCTTATTCTTTTATTTTACGAGTCATTAAATGTATGAATTTGGTCTGAATACTAAAACGTAATCGATGTTATGTAAAACGCATCGAGTGCATTTTATTGTACCAAAACGATTCTTTACATTTACCTTGATACTTCGTAATTCGATTGTATCATTCTCATTCTCAGATGAAATCTCGGCAAAAGATTTAATTAAACGTGTTCTAATGAACGTGACTATTGGACTATTGCTTTCTATTGATCGTTGTGTGACATAGCATTTCGTTGAAAGCAAAATTCGTTCAACACTTTCCTCAACTGACCTAGCTGCCGTTAATAAAGAGTTAAGTAAAACTGGTCTTTATAACAGTACTCTGCGGGGAACGCTTGAGGGGATGTGGGTCGAGCTAACTTCATCCTATGATTTACGTTTATAGCGTGATACAACTAATAAATAATGTACTTTGTACGTACACTTGCAGCAAAATCAGGTCTGTTGATTCAGTTCTGTATCATACAGATTTAATATTTTTCTGAGTAATTCTTATTAAAGCTCGCTATTGGATACGCTTTGTCTCGTATAACCTTTAACTAACTTGGTAACATTTAACGCGAATGCCAATCACCGGATATATAATATTTATGTAATAATATGGGTAATATCTTCTCTGTTGACCAACGTATTAAGAGTTATTTCTAAAATATGTTTCAGAAATGATTGAAAGCGTGATGTTATTATGTTTAATTTTAAGGGCCTAGTTTTTTTTTTTTTATTTCAAACGTATAGTATTTAAATCGAATCAATTTAGAGTGTAAAAGTGAGGTAAATATTACCAACCTGAATACGTTTTTCGAATATATAGACATTTCAAATTAGCATGCAACTGATCTTGCTACGGCAAAGTTCAAGATTCTCTGAATTACGATAGAAATACTTGACGTTAAGTATTTCGTAAGAACAGCGTTGCACCACTTATACTATTTTTATTTTGCATCTATGGGTCAGGGGCATACTGGCCGTTCCTTACGTTTTATGGCATCTCTACTTTATCGCAAGTACGAAAAACATTTAATTGCAATTAGTTTCGCTCGATTATCCGTCAACTCTCGAAATAACTTGGAGAATGTAATTTGGAATGTTATGATTTCTATCGAGTTTCTAGCATTATACAGAAATTATTGCGAATGTTTTTTTATAGCATTTATCTAAACGCGAGACGATCAGTTTTTATAGGAGAGTCTAGTAATTATTTTATATATGATTTCACATATCCAATACGCTTCCATATGTCACTATAGTATCTAGCCAGGTGTGTTGAAACGATGCCCACTCGGTGGCCACTAATCGCCACAACATGCCTGCATGTTTCGCAAGTGGACTGGACCGACCAGTCACTCGATGCGAAATACTTCAATCGACATTAATTCGAATAAATCTTGATCGTTCTGATGCCAGAATACTATAAAGCAATCGTGGAGTAACCATTTTTGCTATACTGAACACCGCTGTAATAAAACTTCTAGAAAAAGTTAAATATTCTTCCATTTTATGTGGATAATGCAGGTAACTTTTAAGGAAATATTATACTGCAATAAAATAGTGGCTTATCCATTAATACATATTATAGCATATATTAAGTCTTCGGAACGTAAATTTAAAGATGACTATCTGATGATATACCTGTTTAACAGTTCAAAGTCAATTGCCAAATTTTGCCCCACTAAATATATTGAAAAGTGAAAAGGCACACCTATGGTTGAATATTTTAACACGCGTACAATCGAAATCGCGGGCTCCGTTAATATGTATTTATCAATAAATTAAAATTAAGACTATAAGTCGTAGTGGGTGTCGCAACAACCTGATATTTGATATCCCAGTTTCTCAAAGACGATTTTAGATGGCTAATGCAAAAGCGGGCAATCGTCCGGAGGGGGAGGGGGGATGAGAGGGGAGTCAAGGCCGGCCGCGTGACACACATCCCGCCACATTCACCTTCCGACTGCCACCTGCACCACCACTGTCAAGGCTGCCTTGCGAAAGACCGATACACGCCACCACCACCCGGCCACTCGAGACCCACTTGTGAAAATAATGTCGCAACCGCTGATCGAGTCCAAACGCTATCTCAAGTTCATAGAGCTTATTCAAATATTATTTTATTATACACTTGGGATTCTAGCAGCGGTCACAACCATACATTAAACAAACAATTATTCCGAATTCGTATCGGTTTTTACGCTTTGTTCATATGCTTTTGAAAAATCTTGACGTGACTAGATAATTTTAGGTAAAAAGTAAATTAATATTCACTGAGTAACACGCCTCATAAATAATGGTACACTTCGGTAGCAAGGGGTTGATTATTTCTATTGATAATGGGGAGACGGCAGCAGAGCTTGCATTTTAATTTGTAGTGTAAATAAACTGCAAAGTAGAAACTCCAAACGCATTTGGAATTTACTCAGCGTGAAATCGTAGAGATTTTTCTGGTAAATTATTCATATGACTCGCGATGGGCGAACTTTCGACGTAGAAAGCCTTTCACTCTTATCGCCGGTCATGTGCAAAACCTCAACGTAAACCCGAGTTAGACGACCTTCGCTTTCTCGAACAATAATGTGTAATGAACGGGCGGGAAAACAAATATGTACGTATTATTTTATTGGTATTACGGCGATTCAAATAATACCTTGAACCTAAATATTTTAATGCTGCACTTTTACTAATACTTTAAATTTTCTTTACAATTCGTTTAAGTTGCACAGATGCATGTATCGTGACAAACGTAATGGTCAGTTGAAGTTAGTGTAGTTAGTATAGCGGATGCGTTTTTAGTTCGGACAGGGGCGGACCGCAGAAAGTGTGTTAATGCGTGCACGTTTTGCGCAACGAAGCGCGTACGACACGCGCCACGAGCGATACCACACCTGTGGATCCCGTTGCCTTGGATACATCTTGTGATTTTTAAACATAGATATAGATACTGGTTTTCCTGGTCGTGTGATTGAACTAACTCAAACATTATTCAATTAGACTTCTAGAAGCACTTTTGAATCGTCACATTTTAACCATTTACCACTGATTCGGAAAGCAGTATCTATGGGCAAGAAACTCCATAGTTGCTCTTTAAAAATCATGTCAATATTACCTTATTAACTAATCTTGGCAATCAATGCTCTTAGGATACATGTTGAGCCTTTTTACATTTTTAACAAATTGAAAATGTCCAAATTGAAAATGCACACAGATGCACGTTAATTAAATATTTTTTATGTAACAAATGTGTGAAAGTAAATTGGTGAAATGTTTAAAACGGATTTATTGCAAAATTTAAAAATTTTGATATAAGCTCTATAGTTTCTAATCTATCGTATATTAATTAACGACATAACAAATTTCGATTAAATGTTATCAAAAAGACATTAAGTAACTTTTTATGATTGAAATCTATAAAGTCTAAGACTTTGTCTATAGTCAAGAGCACACTACATTATACAATAAAATCTTCTTACATTAATGTTTTTATAACATAATTTTATTACTCAAGGTAGTTTTCTTTTGTTTAAGAATGTAAGAAACACATTTTCGTTTTTAATTTGATACATATTATTATAATTTGGAAATTTGCTTCATCTATCATTTCATGAATAAAAAGTATGTCCGGCAATTAGTAGTAGATATGATTAAATTTCATAAAGCAAGTATGTTAATTAAAGTATTTGGTATAATTAACTTCATTTAATTATATAAATTAGAGAAAGCAGTGTGAATATTCAATTAATTATTATTGTTATAAAAATCCTATTAGTATATAAATATGTAGTAATATTATAGAATTGACTCATCAATCGGTCATTGAGATTTGAAATTAGAAATGGCAATTTTGCAGTTGGCTAACTTTGGCCTTGTTATGATTAATGTCTTGGTGTTGCAGGACAAAAATGCTGATTCCCAGTGACTTGCATATTATAACAATAAAACTTATTCACACGTTACATAGTAAAGTTTTGAAGTCTATTGAAAATCTTTAAAGGTCTCATCGGTTCAAGGGCGTATTGCTTCAAATGTTTGATCACTACTAGAGAGTCCATTGAGTAAATATTGGGTATTTTATATTTATAAGAATATATTGTATTGCATAATGCATTCAACGTTTCAATGGGTACTGACAAGCTTGTTAACAAATGCGTGATCAAAACAATAACAATACAATATTAAACCTATAATTTACTCTTTAACTGCAGTAGCCAATATATTAAATAATTAATTATTATGCCATTTTATTTTACATTTTTAGTGTCCTGAAAATTATAATGAAACTGTGATAAGGAACTAAAGTAACCGTCTCATTCCAGTCCGTGGTTATCGTGATCGGAAATAGATATAAATTGAAACCGTTCCACATGCTAACAACAACTACCGACTTTACTTTCTACTCAGTTTTTATGTGTAAAAATGCTTATCATAAAGGGTTGTTAGTCCCCGCACACGATATAAGATTTCGGGAGTTATGACTTCCCTATTAATATTTAACCATATTCTTATACGTTGGAATATATTTAGAAGTCATCGACACATAGAGGATGCAGTTGCATTGCGATTCAGTCCATTAAATCTCGTCATCATACCATTCTTTGTTTCGATTCATTTACGTTTCCTAAATATTACAAATATAGATTTATGACTGTTTGAGGATATAAATTGTATTACAAATACAATTAACAAAAACGCAGATAGCAAAGATAGTTTGTTAGGAAATGAGGCAACTGTATTTTATTACTGAACCGTTAACGTAAGCCGGTGTCTCAAGGCCAAACAATCTATAGCTCTGGCTAGCTAGTCGAAGTGGACGCAGATGTGCCAGTTGGTTTCCCATTTGTCCCTTTGCATACCTATGTGTAGGTGTGCCGAAGCCGGTCAATCGATGTAGGCTAACCAGTGGCCAGTGTTTGTTAATGAGCGGAGTGACGACTCGGGTGCCAAGTCACTGAGCCGGCGAAACCGCCGTACGGCATTAGTATGCCGGCGGATCACAACTTTCTACGCATTCTTGTCGGCAGCAGGAGAAATGAGCGCTACATACACGTAACAATTATTTATTGTAAGCATAGGTTTAGTCCTCGTTTTTGACCAGTACACAATACTTAAATTAATGGTGTTGTTAACGGCGGTTATTTCCGAACATTGTGATCTGTTTTCCAAAGTAGATTGATTCTTCTATAAAAACGTTAACATTCCATTAGACTATTTTCTGGTTGTAATAAAATTGAGTACTACCAGATAGTATTAGACACGACCCGATATTTACGTGTTCGCTAATTACGTCGCAGGCGGTTGTCATTGAACTGAATTCATACTGCGAGTCCACTTATAAAATTTGTTAGAATGCTATTCGGCAATAATGTCACACTTTGTGGTCAATTTTTGCGGTACCGCAAGGTTGTTAAGCTTAATTTGTCATTAGATACTTATATTTTCTATTCCCTTTTAGGAGTATACTTATTTAATATTATTTTATAAAAAGTGCCCTGGCTCTTATCTAAATCGCTTTGCAATTCACAATATTTAAACTTTCACATTTTTGCTATGACTAAATTAAAATTGAGGATATGATTATTAACGAAAGTCAAGATTCTATTCCGTGTAGCGTCACTAGACATTCTCACTTTCAATATCACAAATATTATTCATATCACGATTTCTATATGATAAATACATTATGTCTTAAATTATATAAATATTAGTTTATTAATAAGTCTACTAATACATGACTCACTTATACCTACAGACGATGGATTATTTTGTTCGTTTTTTCTTTACAATTTTAATTGCGGTCCAATAATATGTATATAGAAAACGTTGGTCAGATGAGCAATTGATACAGAGGAAACTTGAAACAAATATGCGTCTTTAAGAATTTGTAGGAATTATTGGAAAAGGTTTTAAGCCAAACGACCAACCCGCATATGACCTGTGTCATGGATTAATTATAAATGATGATGTTGTAGGACCTGTATACCTTTAATCTAACAAATGTTTCTCGATGTTTTCAGGTTGCAATGGCCGGCGACTTCATCCTCGCTGTGGCGTCGATGATGATAGCTCGCTTGCGCAGTGACGAGGTCACGTTGGTGCTCAGTCAGGTACGCATTAAAAATCTATATAATATTTGTAATATGTAATATTTGTATTTAATGCCTAGGGCTTTAAGCGCGTAGTCAAAGGAAATTCCCGTGGGAATGAGATGTTTCACCGCAGTATTATAAAGATCCTCTTCCTTATTGTCGACAATGCAACTAAAATGTTTTTTCAATTCAAAAACACAATAAAATTCTAAATCAATTAATAATTCAGCTACATAATGTAAGTTAATTTGAATAAAAAAGATGCTGGCAACTAATCTGTTTACCTAATTTCAGTAAATAAAAAAAGTTGTTATAGTAATGTTTACGGATACCGATATGAAATATAGCTATTTCCTTCGAACATTTTTAATTAAATAACGTGTAAATAATTGCAGTATTCCTTTCAACTCGTATAGCAATAACAAATCGTATGAAGCTGTTAAGTTTTTTATGTTGATATAAATATAAACAGTTGGAAGAGCATTTGGGATGGAGAATACAATGTTCATACTATCCAAATACATGCCGGATTCTGACAAGATAATCGTGCATTCATAAATATTGTAGGTAAATCAACTGTTTAATAATACTGTACTTGAAATAAGTATTGTTGATTTACCCGTTATTTTATACGTGTATAACCTGCTTAGTTTTTTTGTGGGTGTCTGAAATTGTTGTCTAATTTTTTTTTAAATATGAGATCTAAAACAAAATTTTTACCTAGTCTTGATTAAAAATAGCTTTATTTTTCCAATTCTAAGATTATCTTAATATGTATCTAATCCATACTATAATATTATAAATGCGAAAGTAACTCTGTCTGTCTCTCTGTTACTCAATCACGCCTAAACTTCTAAACCAATTTTCATAGAATTTGGTATGGAGATATTTTGATATCCGAGAATGGACATAGGCTACTTTTTATCCCGGGAAAATGACGCAATCCCGGAAATCCCACGGGAACGGGCAGTATGCGAGTTTTTCTTTGACTGCGTGGGCGAAGCCGCGGGCGGAAACCTAGTAATTAATAATTCTTGTACTTTGTTGCTAAAGAAAATATTTAGTCTTTGAATGTGTGAACTCATTTGCTGTTGCATGATTTTTCTCATTTGTTATTCATTGCAAGTCTCAAGTACTGACTATAAAGTTATATGAATTATATTTTAATGTTCTATGAGGTACAAATATATGATTTCGTTTGAGTTTGACTTCGTTTTCTACAAATTAAGTTTCCACAAAGAGAATTGAGTAAATATAATTGTGAAAACTGAATCCACCAAAAAAATGTGTGCGGGTACTAGTGTACACACGTAAGAAGTGAAACTTCTTTATGACCTTATTTTTTCAAAAATAATGTACTATATGCAACTTTATAGAAATACGTTGAATCACGCGTGGTAGGCATAAGAAAAAGATGGCGCGTAACGGAAAAATGTCACGCGTAACGAAGAAATGTTACACTAAATTTTTTTCTAACCCCGATAAAGAAGTTTCACTTCAAAAAGTAAACTATTTAACAGTATAAAATAATGTATGTAAGTTAAGAAAAGAAATAATCTAAATGTACATACAATATTATGTAATTAACATTTACCTTAAAAATATTAATTTTTACAAAATTTTAATGACACAAACTATTCTTTGACCCGTTTTATTAGTCTTACATAGTTGGATTTAAAAGATGACTCAAGACAAATGTCAACATCTATCTGTCTCGTTCCGTGTTGAAATTATGAATTCGAACCAACACATATTAAACAGATTTAATGTATGCGTCTTCGTGCATAATCATATATCATACCAATTCTATATTCATAAGGAAACCATAAATATAAGGTATAAGCATCAAGGCTATTAAAATAACGATTAAAATGCACTATAAGTAAAAAATCACAAAAGAGCTTTTTATGAGCTTTTCCAAATCTTAATTATTTTAAGAGGAATTTATTTAGAACAACGATTAACTATTATATTATTTTAAACAATTAAAACTTGTCTCATTACAGGTGGTGACTGACTTGGTACAAGGTGAATTTATGCAACTTGGAAGTAAAGAAACAGAAAATGAAAGATTCGCACACTACCTCACGAAGACATACAGAAAGACCGCGTCACTTATTGCCAATTCCGTTAAAGCGGTAAGTATTTGCTATCTCTTATGATACATTTTTTAATTTAAAATGTTGAGTTTTTTTAATGAAAATAAAAAGTTTGGAATATTTCCAATAACGTTAAATACTATTACTACGATAAATATTATGCCACAAAAGCTCGAATACCATTTGTTAAACCAAATAAGTATAGGATGCACACGAAGGGCATATTATCATTAGTCACATACTAGCAAAGTGTATGATTGCCTAACGCTTACAAAGATGTAAAGAATATGCTGTCTCATATCATTAAACACACACAAGCAAAGGAAAAATTCACGTGCCCTTTTCCCTGAAACAGATGTCACTATAGAAAGTATACAAGTTATTCCCTATCACAACTGGCAAAATGTATACAAGTGTTCCCTACCACAACGGTCCGCCCCGGCTTCGCCCGTGGTTCATATTTCGCAATATAAAGTAGCCTATGTCCTCGGGTATCAAAATATCTCCATACCAAATTTCATGCAAATTAGTTCAGTAGTTTAGGCGTGATTGAGTCACAGACAGACAGACAGAGTTACTTTCGCATTTATAATATTAGTATGGATTACAAATACAAAAAAAATAATAATGGCGTATCCTATTTTACCCTATATCTTGTCCATTTCCCTCTTCTAGTAGGCAACACCCGTAATATCAGTTGCGATAGTCTATGGGCGGCGCACTTAGCTTACCACCAGGCAAGGCGTCTGCTCGTTTGCCTTCTAATTTCATTAAAAAAAATACATTTACAAATTCCCTTCACAACTGGCAGAAAGTATACAAGTAATCCAAGTGCAATTATGTGCTTTATTTGTGAGGCGAGAGCGTATATTCTGCCGTAACACAGTCTTAGACTAGCACGGAGTGTATAACTGCTATCGGCTACAGTAACGTACAAATAATAATTATTCTACCCACATTTACGTACACATTTTGTTTCGATCTGGTTAGTGCATGATTTGTAATAAGTAATCGTATGAAATGTTATAAGTCTTATTAAACTTGTATTAGTAAAGGATTTAATTTGGAACACAAAACGATTTAATGAAATTTTTCTGTATAAATAATTAAAAAAGACGTTTTATAATATATAACTATGTATAAGGCATTAAGAAAGACAAATTGCGTTGTTATTTTGTAAGATTTTTACTGTATGTGTACAAAAAAGTTTTTTTTTTTAATAAATAAATAAATAAAATAAATGCCCCCCAGGTGGCACTACTGAGCGGCGCGGACGAGAGCACGTGCGAGCTCGCGTTCCAGTACGGACGCAACGTGGGCCTGTCGTTCCAGCTGGTGGACGATCTGCTGGACTTCGTGTCCTCTTCACAGGCGATGGGCAAGCCCACCGCTACTGACCTCAAACTTGGACTTGCCACCGCGCCAGTGCTGTTCGCTTGTGAAAGGGTGAGGGATAATTTTAATTGTTTTTATTGTTGAAGTGAAACTTCTTTATCGGGGTTGGAAAAAGATTTAGTGTAACATTTTTTCCGTTACGCGCCATCTTTTTTTTGTCCCTACCACGCGTGATTGTATTTCTGTAAAGTTGCATATAGTAAATTATTTTTTGAAAAATAAGGTCATAAAGAAGTTCTTACGTGTTAACACTAACTAGTACACGCACACATTTTTTTCTTTACCTTGCTAGATTTTTTAAATCTTATTTTGATTGGTTAAAATTGACAACAAACAATTTTTACGCTAAAGATAGAGTAAATAAATGTATGTGGATCGTATCGTTAGCTAATTTCAGTTGACTTAAACATAAAAATTAAAATTTTACTATGTCTATCATCTTATAAGCTATTACTATGTTACTATGTCTATCAAATTATAATAATTTCAAAATTTATTTCCCAATTTTTCATTCACACTACCAATATTTTTCACTACCATGTTTTTTCTATAAGAAATCGTCTATAAGCGATATTTGTGTTTAGTGCAATAATGTCATATATTCCGCAGTACCCCGAGCTGAACCCGATGATAATGCGGCGGTTCCAAGAAGCGGGCGACGTGGAGAAAGCCTTCGAACTGGTCCACAAGTCACGTGGTCTCGAACAGACACGTTTCCTCGCGCGCAAACACGGGCTAGAAGCGGCGAGATTAGCCAGCGAGCTAGCCGACTCGCCCTACCAGAAGGCGCTAGTCGTCACCACAGACCTCGTGCTCAATAGGATCAAGTAACGCACCTTTTATATGGGAGCAGCCGATTGGGAGCTTCTGTTGTCCAGGAGAGAATGTGCTAGGAGACGGAGTTGGTGACTTCTTAGTAGAGCCCCACTGTTTTAGAGATCAAAAAATATTTTTTTAAAGGATAGATAAAAAGTTAAAAACGTAGTAGAGTATAGCGCCCTTCACTAACCTCAATTTCAACCAATAACGCGATAATATATAGTAAACATTTTATGAACAAATTTTGATGCTCATAACAAATGAACATCAAAATTGACTGTGAAAGAGTTGTGAATTCAATGGTTATCAAAAGTACATTGTACAATCATTAGCGAATTTCTGGGGTTCTGTATGTCCTAAGCTAACGAGCCATATGAAATATGTTGAACATTGTCTTTCTTTATTTTCTTCATTCTGACCTTGATCCGAGTTCTAAATGATTTCAAAACCAGTGAAACTACCCAGTTAACAATTGTTCCTTTCACAGTAAAGTGATAAAACAATTAAAAATCATCGTAATCACTTGCTTATTGAGATCAAGTGAAACACGAAGCGTGGGAAGACGCTCATGCAATTAAGAAAGCCAGATATATTATGGGCTCAAATATCACTTATTACAATGGTTGGCTCTATTTGGAAGTACCATATAGCGAGGTTACGGCCATTTCGCACGTTCCACTTGATTAAGAATGAGATGGCAAATTTTCTACGAAGGACGTAGAAATTTAGATCGAGAACTTTAGATAGATTACTTTCACTACACACAAATGAATAAGAGCGAGACGACATGATCTTTATTAATATTGATAGTTTATAGTGAAGTAAATTGTTTTGGTGTGCGTAGTTTTTAAGATAATAAAATTATACACACTTCAATAATGCATACTTTTATACGATTGATAGGTTTACTCGCTTGTGCGAAAGTAATTATAAAACTAATTACTGCGATGTTTAAACTCAACCTTGGCTGCAAGGTATGCAAGCCGACAATTATCTCGACTCTTTTCGTTATTTTTTTCATCTCATGTCTTTTAATTAAAGATTCGAACGATAATAATTGATTATACATTCTTAATAAAGTAAGACATTATAGGATTTATTTGTATGTGTGCGTGAACGATTTATAAAGACTCGAGTGCGTTAGTGTATATTGGTATTTCATGTCTGTGTGTGTGTGTATCTAAGACGATATAATATCGTAGATATTTTACGTCATATTGTATCTTTTGAGCCTTACAAATCATAATCTCACTCCAACACGTGTCAACATGTGTTCGAGTGTACACAAAAGTTATTTTATTTAATTAGTTAACGGTTACGTATAACTTTCTAAACCATATTTATTCTTCGTTTGTCTTTCGTTTATGTGACCTGATTTATGTTAAGTTTCATTTCGTTTCTAAATAACGTAAATTATCTACGAGTAAGAGCCGGGTTTCATTCGATCGAACGTGGCGTCCATTTAGTAACACCATATTTGATGTATTTGAGGACGTTTCTTTTAAAATTCAGACATTGCTAAGGCTCGGACTAAAGAATAGTGTCGACCTTCTGGAGGCCGGCTCTTCAAGCGTGTTTGTGACATTCGTTACCAAATATCGCTGTACATAATAAGTGTACAATATGCTCAACTCATTTATTATTGTATCCATTTATTTTGTGCGAAGTAGGCTATTTTATTTTACTTATATACTGTATATAGCTATTTTAGTTACTCTCTGTTATGTGCAATTTATAAAGCGCCTGTATACAAGTTCACGAAATCATCACAAAATTGATTCCATTCAGTTAATCTGTTTGTGTAAATACTGCAAGTCATTGGATGAGTTACCCGTGTCGTATCTTCAGAACCAATTACCTCAATTTCTTTAGTATACACGTTATGTACTAAGAGGTGTATATGTATTGTTCTTATATAGTATTAAATTATTAGTTTTGTACGTAATTGCACAATATTACTTAGGCATATAATATTGTTACATACCGTTGCGTTAAAAATTTTAGATTTTAAAAAATATCATATTATTACAATTGTAAATAATGTTATGGGATATAATCGTTGATATTGAACGAATTTATTGTCGACGTATATGAATATGTTATTGTCTAAAATGTGCACTCAGAGCACGATTATGAAGATGTTTATTACATAACAAAAATATTAGTCATATATACTAACTTTTCATGTAGACCGACTCGACGACTGCGCTAAATATCACCGTAATAGTGTATTCCTTCTTCATTGCTTTAATTTAAACGTCCATAATGTAAGATTTCAAACGATATTTCATGTACATCGGAGTAAAATAATATATATTATATTTGCTTCGTTGTAACTACAGTCGTTGCGTCAGTCATAAGGGGGATTGAAAAAGTTGTATGTAGATTGCATCCAATGGGAGTCAATGAATTTTATTTATATATATTATGTAGTCATGTACTTAGCTCGTATTGTTTGTAAATACTTACTGTGTAAAGTGCTAAATCATGGATAATTTTATAAATAATAGTTACAATATTATATTGTTTCATTAAATAAATATGACTCACATATGACAGTATATTTTTACTTTACTCATACACTGAGGATCATAAAACCCTTCCTCTATTTTTTGAATAAATAAAACTCTTGTATACTCTCAACCAGTTTTCATAGAACAGATGTCTAAAATCCATTTTTATCCTAAAATTCCTTACTTCCTCAAAAAACGACAAAACAGACCCAACCTACAGCAATTAAAATTGGTGTAATAGGTCATAGATCCGTTATGTCGCGATCAACGGTAGTATTAATTGTTATTCAGTGGCCGTCGAAACGCGCTGCAGTAAATTATTTCAGCCTACAACACAGTAGACATCATCTAGAATGCAAACGAGAACACGTGTTACGCAAACCGTAAACTAGCTGGCCTATATTGTGAATGGCAATATAGATATTAGATATTAATAGTATTCTAGGATTGGTTATGAGTCTACCATGGCAAATACATACTAAGTAGGTATGTATTACTCAATTATTAGGTCTATACAGGGTGTCCCACTATCGGTATGCTAAGCGTGAAGAGATCTCTGATCACGTAAAAAATACTGAAACAACAAAAAAATATTCTTGAATTAGTACTAAATAATGCAAAGCTATCAGAACAGGCTTATTGTACCTATGTAGTATGTACATAAAATTACGTCTTAATATCATAGTCAAATCTGTTTCACTGATAGATGTTATTTACACACAAGGTTATCAAACGATCCTCATACAATTTTTCTTCACTATTGAAACTACAGTATTGACACAATACAATCATAATGTAATGTGTGTTTATAAATAAATAAATAAATAATAATTTCACTTTTAGTTGTAGTAACATACCTAAAGTAGTTACTTGATTTTTAGACTTCCAGAAAACACAGCACGTAAGCCTTCTAAACAGCCGTAAGCTGTGCTAATGTGCTGCAGATAATTTATCAAAAAAATTGCCGATTACTTTTTTCAAAATTAGGTACAAAAGAGAATTCAACCTCGTGTATTGTTGCAGTAGATACAATCAATCTAGCAATTCATCAAATTTCCATACCAAGATAATGAATGCTATTCAGGTTTTATTTATATACTAGATTTCCGCCCGCGGCTTCGCCCGCCTTTTCAAAGAAAAACCCGCATAGTTCCCGTTCCCGTGGGATTTCCGGGATAAAACCTATCCTATGTGTTAATCCAAGTTACCCTCTATATGTATGCTAAATTTCATTCAAATCCATCTAGTAGTTTTTACGTGAAAGAGTAACAAACATCCATACATCCATACTTACAAACTTTCGCCTTTTTAATGGTAGTAGGAGTAGTAGATGCCAGAATGTTAATACCTACATTTTACACCTACAAACTCAGTATCCAATTTTACATACTTTGTTATTTTATAGTGGTGAACCGATAATGATTATTGCAAGCAAGCTGTGAACGCTGTTGCTATTGTTTTTCAAGAAAAGTTTTTCCAATTTTACAAAACGAGGAAACTTATGAGTCACATCAGTCAGTTGAGTTACATCAAGTAGAGTTTTATTTCCCTCTGTATAAATTAAGTAAAGGGCCAAATCATAATATGCCACTTCTACAAAAATGAATCTTCTACTTCCAGAGCACATTTAAAAAAATCATTTAAATTTGTCAATACTTTCATGATCGAATTTATTATCTACCAAAAACTAGTATGAAATGCCGGGTTCAACTCAGTTGCAACGACATAAAAAGCCTTTGCGGATATTGATCGAGCAGCGACAGGCACGGATGGAACGGGCCCTCTGTAAAATGACATGGATTTTAGACAACCTAATAAACTGAAGCGGTTCAAGCACCAAATGATACTTTAAACTTTTTAATGAATCGTTACGCTAAGTATGTTCATGTTCATAAAGATTTAAAACTGAAAACTAAGCTTTTAACTGCTTCGTAATATTTGCCAAATCTTTAATTCATTTAAAATATAAGTTGTACTCCATGATGTACTGAAATGCCATTGAAAGACTGATTTGATGACCTACTAATTTAATAAAAACATAATGAAATAAAACCAACATACAGTTTTGATACCATTCATATAATACTAGATACTCAATCATGGTACTAGTTTTGTTTCCTTTTCAATTTTCATATATACTTTTCAAAGGTAGGTACTATTAATGGCACTTGATTCAAAATCCGAGGTTCATACCTAATGCATACTAATAAAATATGATACAACAATTGAATGTACTCACGTTACAAGAAACCTTCGGAACGCATCGTGATGTCGCTGATAATAATATCTACTTACAGATTTGCGTATATATTTGAATCCACTAATAATAATGCATGATACGATTTTTTGCCACAAGTTTGTTTTCATTGTACTATTTATATTTATTTAATTTGTACGTTTTTTGGTTTTGGTGTATTTGAATTTTTAATTAACTACACCTTAACAAATAGTTTAGCAAAAATTACAAAGTTATACAAGTGTGTTCGAAAAAAGCAAGGCGTAACCATTGTTTTAAAATTGTAGAGAACATTTCAGTAACAAGAAAATACAATTTCTTTCTTTATACATCCATGCCTATAGTGTACTTTTTTTTCAATTATAAGGAGCGTCGTTTTATGACCTTATTCTTGTCTTATTTGTCTTTAACCACAAACATCATCTACTTTTTTAGAAAGACGTTCAAAGCGTGTAAAATATATACAAATTACAATGGAAACGTTTCCTGAAGCGTGCAACTTACACAGTTTATTCAGAAGGAAGGCCATTTCTAAAGGAAAAGTTCACAGTTGTAAACGATTGCCTGCTGAATACATTCGTTTTTTGTTCATTGGTTTAATTTTACTAAATGTAGATTAGATTTATATTTGTGAAATGTTTTATGAATATTCTTTAATTTATTAGTGCTATTCAATTGTGTAAATGTTTGCTGTATCATCACGTCGATTAAGAAGGTAGTATTTCATAAACTTGTCTTAGATTATTATTGGTCCAAGGGAATAACATAAAGACCTAAGTATGAGGATGTAAAATGTGAAAATTAAACCTTATTTTACACTTCTTTAATTCTAAATCAAAATTTTTGAATCTAGAGAATAAGAAGTGACGACAATTTAATTAAATGTCTGTTACCTACTTGCCTGTAGATATAGCTAGGTACCAGAGCTCAGAACTATAAGCTTAAGAACCGCCATCCTGTTACAAATCACCCACAAAATTTCGGGTCATTTGTAACAGGATGGCGGTTCTACAGGGGTCTTAGTACGCAATGACAAAAAGAAAATGACGGTCAGAACGCTGATACCGGATACCTTAAGATACTATAACGTTTTATATTAGAGAATCTTAACATAAAATATAAAAGTATCTTCACCGTGTGTGACGCGCTTAATTATCGCCCCAAAATATATACTAAATAAAATCCAGCCATCGATAGTAGCATTAATACATATTTATTAATACATCAATTAAGGAGACTCAGTGCTCCCTCATCTGGATCAGCGAGATTGCGAGCGTTCCAACGTAAACGCGCGGAACAAACACGGGCAGAAGGTGAGAGGTTGGCGCGCGAACGGCGGGAACTCAGAATCAGGGAAAAGTACGAACAGCAGAGACAGGTAAAATTTCAAGTACATAAGTTTTATTAAATAATATATCGAATAGTTTTCTATACCGGTTTTTGGAAGGTAATTCTTATCGAACTCTACCTAAATTATTGTTTTCCTGCTAAAGACTGCAAGTTACTTCTACACTCATGATCTCGAATAAACAATAGTTTTTTGACAATATATAGATAATAATAAAATGAATTAGTCAACATGAAACTTATCATTACATTTAATAGGACATTAGTTTGTAGGTAGGTACCATTAGGCATTTATGCCTAGTAGGTAAGTACTCTATCAAACATAACCTACTTTTAATCTCCGTGATATATTTTATTTCAATAAAGTAACTACAGTCTACAACGATTAAAACAACAACGAAATTTAATCGAAGCTATAATCCCTGTCAACCATGCAATACCTATTCAAATATTAATATAAGATTATGTTATGGTAAACAGTTCCTTGTTATGTGCGCATACTAAATTTTATTGCTTCTTGCGCAAGTACAAACGACGACAAAGAAAATCCTATAACCGCCAATTGTGTATTTTCTTGAAGCGGTAGAGAAAGTTTACACATCACTTAATACAAATAACGTTACGTTACGTGTTTGTGGAAAATTCAAATAGTAAGTAGATCTTCTATATACAATGTAGGCAGGTACCAATAAAGTACAAAAAATTGGAAATTATTACCTAATCTATACATATAATAAATCTGTAGAAGGGTCAATTCTGTACATTGAAAATATTGAAAAAATAAATAGCAGGGGGTGTTACTGGATCGATACCAAGCCCAAATATGTGATTAAAAAAATTTTTGTCTCTCTGTCTGTCTGTCTGTCTGTCTGTCTGTCTGTCTGTCTGTCTGTCTGTCTGTATGTTCAGGCATCACGTGAAAACTAACGGTTCGATTTCGATGAAACTTGGTATAATTATACCTTATTATCCTGGGCATAAAATAGGATACTTTTTATCCCGGAAAAATACGTAGAAAAAAAAATCGTAATTTTTCTTAATTTTTCCGCGCGGACGGAGTCGCGGGCGGAAGCTAGTATTTAATATTTTGACGAAAAGTTAGCTGCCCGCCCAGACGTTGTTCTGCGTCCGTTTAAACATTAAATAAAAACGTTATAAAAATTACATTTGGCGATTCAATTTTATTTGTATAGTTTATTTACTCGAGTTATAAGTATATTAATTAGTATTTTACTTAAAACTACATAACCTGCTCTATGTACTTTACCTTTGCGCATTAAACGAATGATACCTACACTAGAAACTATACCCGGCGCGGCGTAAGATGATCCCTATGACACTGACATTTATTCTCAAGAGACAAACTTGTAATGGCGTCACCATTAAATTAGAAACGTATTGGAGGCGTCTAAAAATGGCATTTATTAATTTTTACGTAGCTTTATGCCATTACAATGATATTCCGTTGGAATTATAACAATTCTTAACATTTACGAGAAATTATATCAATCTGACTTTACGTCTACGTTCTTCAAAACTTACATCGTTGGCATTTATCGACTAGTGCGGAAAGTATCGATAAACAAATTTCGATAATGGAAACGAGTTCACATTTTTTCCATGCTTTAAGCTATAGTTCTTCACTATTGAATGGAACAGAAGATCGCAGCATAATTAATTAATAATGACCGTTCGCGTTAATTTACTTACCTATGATAATATAAGTTTTTTAGAAAAATTAAATGGGGGATTCCATTTTCATGATAAAATAATATACACTGTGTTAAACGGGTTAAAAATTACGAGAAAATGATAAGGTGCATTTTTATGTTTTGGAAAACTTTCGTTTTACTTACCGTTTCGTTTACATAATAGACGTTAAAAATTCATTTTATAATATTTGTAAAAACATTTTTACTGACGTGGCTGAATGCAAACCATGCCTTTGCAAAATAGTAAAGTATCGACACGATCCATCATACGAGCAATCACTAAGACGAACTGTCATAGGGATCATCTTAGGCCGCGCCGGGTATAATGTAGATCAGTTGAAATTATATTATACCTATTCGTAAGTTATAAGTTTATAAGTACCTACAGGCACGAGAAGAACTGGCGTCCTACGAGCCGTGGGGGCGCGCAGGAGCCGGCGCCCCAAACCCTCAAGGAGTTCGCTTCTCCAACCTTCGCGCTCGCGGCATCTATCCTGAAGATGAACTTAAGGTTAGCCAATTAGTCATTTAATATTAAAATTTAGTCAATTGTCGTCAAACTGCGATTTATAGCTTAAAAATACACACGTAACCTTAAGGTTCGTTAACACCATTGACCATTGTTATTAAATTCTTACAAAAGTGTTTATTGGCCGATTGGAGTTACGTGGGCGATCAATTATTTTTTCACATCGGAACAGAGGTTTTAACAGACCTCCGGCGACATTTTAGCTTTGGGCAGTCACGCATTGTAACATATATCAGATAAAAGAGATAGAAGATATCTGTAGAAGGTAAAGGGTCAATCACGTTGCGTCGTGCCACATCTGACTGACGTAACGAGGATGATTAAAGTGTGCTAATAGCCCGGTCCTGGCATTCAGGCGTGGAAGCGTGTAATTTGTTGTTGTTTTATATTTATTGCGTCGCAGACTTAATTTTCGACACATGGCAGACTTGATTTCGTATTTCGAAATTCCCAATGCTGCCAGATTTAATGTTGCGTTAACGATTATTATAAAATATGCAAATAAAATTAATTTAAAGATATTAACTTTTTCAATAAATTGATCGATTCTCAAATTGCATTAACGCCCAAGGATAAAAATTACAAAGGTTAAAATGCAAACGGAGTACAATTTTAAAGAAGTGCACTTGTTTTTATATCTTAGGCTTTTTGCTGCTCTATCATAGATAGAGCTTGTTCTTGTAACACTTGATGCAATGGAATGCAGTACCTCTAACATAGAATACTTTATTGATATTACCCATTGTGACTATTGTACTCACATCGCATTGATTGATGAAAAAATTAAATATATACTTATTATAGGGAATTTCTCTGTTTGAGACGTGTCAACGCTGGTCATCACCCCAACGTAGATATCACCAGACGCCACTACGTCTCCGCGAAGATCCGCAACTTTGTTACGCAGAGAACTTGAGGAAATCAGTCGATAATGATATTCGTTACAAGCAAACACCAAACCAACAGCAAGCATATAAAGAAATTTTAGGTAATTTTGATATTTTTTTAGATAAAGCAGTTCATATTTAAAAATATTTAATTTGATTTTATGCATCAATTACAGATAATTTGGTCGACCAAAGAAAGAAAGCTATTAAAGAGGAAATTCTACAAGATTTAGAATTCGAGCGTAAATTGGTAATTTCATTCATAGTATTATTTAGTTAAAATTAGTATCAATTAGTTAATAGTCACGCTTTTCAGAATGCTCTTGAAGGACCGTGGGGAAAGCCTGGACCCGGAGGAAAGATTTGGAGGAATCCTCGAAATGTAGGACTAAATTTCTCTAAGTCTATGGTAAGAGCACTTAAAACTTCCTGTGTTCTATTTTTTATATTTGTATTTAAGTATATTTACGAAATATATATTTTAAGGGATGGACAGATAATGAAATATTTAATAAAATAAGAGGAGACCAAAGACGAAGCAAAAGATCTTCACTTACTTTACCGGATGTAAAGAGGGCTGATGATTATTCAAATCTTGTTGCGCTTGAAAAAGAAAATGTGGTACCCCATAGAGAAAAGTTACCACAAATAAACAAACATTCGATCAAATCGAAAAACTGTTCTTCAGACGAAAAGCGACAAGTCGAAAGGGAGAAAGAATTAATTCAGTGTTACGGGAAAAATGGAAGAACAAAACAAAATTCGTCGAAACAAAAGTTTGTGAAAAGGTTATCGAACGGGGAAAGGGTTGAGAAACGAATTGAAGATATCGGGGATTCCTTGAATGATAAGAAGTTGACGCCTGAAGAAACAATTTTGCGAGTAACTGGTGGTATAGAGCTTGTCCCACTTTTGGCGCGGCGTAGGCGCGTCGGTGCTCGTACACTGCCTTCTAGTGACGTCACACGACCTCCACATGAGTCATGCCAGTACGTAACATATCAATTACCTTTTGACCCACCCTTACTTTCTTACATTCTTCAATAAATAGGCCACCCTTCATTTAATTTTGTTATCTGTTTTGTCTTCGCATCTTTGTATTTCGCTGCATGTAGGCAAGAAAGATGGATTAGAGCAGATAACTTTTATGTAGATAGATAATAATGATATTAAGCCTACATACTTAAACCTTGAAGTTTGAACATTAAATTTGGATAAACGTTTCACTTGTTGATTACAAATTTTGATTTTTAACTGGAATAAAAAATTTCATTTATGTCTTCAAATAAATAGTTCAATGTATATGTAAGTACAGAAAATGCTTATTATAGAACTTGTTACTGCAAAATCTACAAAAATGCACTTGAAATGCTCGTAATACGCAATCCATTGCGATCTGAAATCAATTTTTGGGTCAACATTTTAGGTTAGTAGGTAACGCAAATTTCCAATAACCATATGCGGATGTTTTATGATTGTGTAATACTGGATATTCTATTCTACTTGGCTATTCAAATACTTTCTCACTATATTACTAGATTAGCAATTAAGAGCTCGTATTTAAAACAAGAAAGACGACTGAGCATTAAAAACACATAATAGTATCAAGAGCTTTAAAGTGCTCGTTAAAAATCATTTCCTATCATTATAATGTGTTGCTTATCATGATATTTATTAATGAGTAGTATATTGTTTACTAGAGATCTCCTTTTAGTACTTTTGTATGTAGTGTATGTAGTATATGTATTCTTATACTTTTGTACGTAGTGTATGTAGTGTATGTAGTTTATGTATATTATGTATATTCTTGTATATAATATGTATATTAAATGTGTATTTTTAAAATATGTATTATCTATACCTACTACCCATTTTATAGCACTAGTATATAATTAAGTACCTATGTATTATTTATTTCTATTATCGTTATTTATTTTGTGCCTTCGCGTTCACGTTCAACATTCCGTGCCAACAGGGTTGCCTGGAAGAGATTGCTTTAAAGCAATAAGGCCGCCTTTTCGTACATATGTGCCTTTGTGTTAGTTTCTTTTGTTTTGAATTATTGTATCTTTTCTCTGTCTGGTATATATGTACAATAAAGTATAAATAAATAAAAATAAATAAATAGTATCGTATTCATAACCCCTATTCGGACCTACATCAGCCTGCCGCGATGTCACTTTCCAATCTAATCAATTGCCTTTAATGAAGACGTATTTTTTTAATTACATAACACATATGGCCCATACTGACCTTTGGCATTAAATACAAAGATTATCGTATAGCTTTAGGCAATTTTATCTACAGATTAATAGGGTATAAACAAAACTTAAGCAAGATTCAAAACAAAGATACAAAACATCTTACAAAATAATTAATAACTTATGATTATTAATTACAGATGGAGAGAAATAAGGACGGATGACTATTTGAGGCAGTTGAAGCAACAAATGCGAGTTAAATCTCAACAAAAGGAGGTATATAATGTTTAACTTTATAAGAAGGCACATAAGTAATTAATTTTAACAGCTTGTAGTAATAATGAGGCAATGGAACAAAATAGAACATAGTTTCACAATCCACTAATTTATTTAAATTTATATTTAATTGAAACATTTTGTTGAAGTAATATAAGAGGGTTATTTATAGATAAATTGTTGTTATTGACTACATTTCAAATTACTTATCATTATCATAGAGTTTTTACACAACGAATTCAATTTTTCTATTTTTAAACGAAAACGATTGATAAGGAAACGTCGTCCCTATAACAAATCAATATCTATATTATACGATTTTTTGTCATAATATGTAATTAATTACAAAAACACAGAAGTTAGACTCTTGTGACGCTATATTTCTAATTATAAAAATATCATTGTCATAATTTATAGCAGCCGCTATGATTAATAACCTACCACTGTACTAATCGGGTATATAACATATAATATATAACATACAATATCTTTACAAATTACAGGAGAGCCGTCGTAATTCAGCTGAAAGTGTAAAGCAGCATCACGCAACCTGGTCCTCCTTGTGGGGTCGGCCGGGTCACGGGGCACCCCAACTGCGTGGGAGATACGCTCGTAGCAACTTAGCGCAACTGCTATATGTACCACCGCTCACTGATAAGATACAAATTTAAGAAATGTATTGAGATTTTTAAAACCAAAGATATTTTATGTTCCTATTTTTAAGTGTTGATTTTAATGATAATTGTGTTTTTATAATTTTGCGTTCATATAATAAATATGTCTTTAAAATCTTGTTCAATTATAATATATATTATGTAGAAGTTTGTGAAACTATCATAACTATTATCTAAATAACAAGTTAACGTAGCATTTTCAATGCACAATATGCAAAATGATTTATTTTGTTTTTGATAGAATTTTGGATACTTTGATTATAAACTTTATAGTTGATGAATTCAATCTGTTTTCAATCAACTATACGGTAACGGTGCGGTGTTCTGTATTTTTCAAACTACATGTTAATATTGTTTTTGACATTCGCTTAATTTATGACAATGAATTCTAAAATCTTTCTCTCACACTGTCTAGAGAAAGATGTTATTTGATTGTATAAAATATTACAATTTCCTGTATACATTATCATAATATTCACATTATATGTATATCATTTATGTTATATAATTTGAAATATACTGTTTACTCCCAATAATTATAGAAAAATGTTTAATTTACAGCAACCCTGCTTCTTTAAACTTAGATTTATATACAGTTTTAATTCAACACTCGGATATGATACCATAACATATACATTAACACACACACATAGAAATGCAGCTGCAAGTTCATTGCACTCTATCAACAAAAGACAATCTAATTCGAATTTAAGATCAGTCATCTATTATGATACATTCAATTTCTATTATTACCGACGTGAGAGCTGATTAGTGATTAGTACACGATTGTAGCTCTTTGTTAGTCGCCCTTGAACTTAGGAGTTACTGGATATGCCTTGCGTAATGCATTTTGGGTATGCCGCATTAATGCTGCAGCCAAATGTTGCAATGCAGATGACATGACATCACATTTGATGTTCAATATTTCTTCCTATTTTATCAATAGTTGTCAAATTAAGTATTAATGTAATTTAATGTTGGTTGACCTTAAATACAAATAAAAATACCAATCAAATCAAATAAGAAATTACAATACGTTCTTTAACATAACTTGGCCATAAATATATTTTACAAATGATTGTAAAAGATCTCTTATAACCATTTATTATATAGCATATATGATTAATATATGAATGCTCATTTCACCAGAATTATGAATTAAACTTGGCAACGATATTCTGAATGACCCGCTTATTTTGAACATGAGAGACTAAAAATTAACTATAAAGTACAATACACTTAAGTACCAAACATAACAAGTATTATTCTCTCTTGTGAGGCAAATTTAAATAAAGATTAGATAATAATCAGTTCTAAGTAAATTCCATTGTTTTTGACAGCTCTTGCGATTATGAAAAAATACAACGTACAATCTACGATTCAAACATGTTAATTTGTAAGAACGTCGAATTTGAACCATAGCTGCAAAAAATTTATAGAAAGCATAGTGTATTGTACGTTTTTCGTTTCCTTACCCATATTTCAACACCATGGACATTCCACAAAAGGCATTAAATAACACACGCTGTAGGTGTCGCAGTGTCTACTAATCAGTCAAGTGTTAGCAAACAGACAAACCCATAATTAAACAGCTATCTTTCGAGACGTCGATGCTACGTGGTGAAATTTTTTTAAACAAACAGAGATGCGTAAGAATATGTAAATGAAGTGGAGAAAGCTGTAATGACGAAATAGCCATAAAGCGGTAAAAACTTGACATCTTACGGAGGGCGTGGCGTCGTCATCGGATTTAATTTCAATCATTTGTCGGGGTGCTACAAAGTGTTTACGCGTCTCTGCATGTTACATAACATGCATTGAATACCCACGTACGAGTGAACTGACATTAAAGTGCTTGTGGAATGTTCGTGGATATTCTTTTAATACAATCTCATTGAACTTTGTGATCAATGATTGTAGATACCATAATATCACGAAAACTATTCTGTCATTACTATATTTCGTATCGTGGAAAATGCTTTTGTATCGTAAAATTATTTTTGAACTCAATTAAATTATTATTAGCCAGTTTATAGATAAGACAATATGTTAAAGTCACTTTAAAATAATGCGCCCTAGACTTACAAAATAAAAATAAAAAACATCAAGAGTTGCGCATATGCTTAGTACTTCATTCTTCTCTATGAATGATTTGTTAATAATTTGATACTTGTTCGTATCTAATATTAATGTCAACAATGAACAGACTTGACCGCTTAATAAGCAGGTATTTGCATCTAACGAAGTTTTGACGTAATCACAAACATAAACAATCTAATATCTTGTTACTATGCAATGTGTATATTGTAATTATCGTGTCACTTATTTGACCCTAGTTAAGCTGACAATCAAAGTGAGTGACAAAGGCTCTGCGGTCATTGTTTGCTGATATATTACTAAAATAACTCACCACGACTGGTTTCTCTTTGATTAATAGCCGCATTGTCCAGACATGTGATGAAACATAAATATTATATAGAAAGCATGCATATTATACATAATAATATAAATGTAGAAAGCATGTTTTTAATCACGTTTATTATACTCGATTTATACAGAAATCTAGACAATATGAAATTTCTTCAATTGTTTACCATAAGACGAGATGCAAATATTTTTTTGTAAACAAGATACCTACCTCTATTACGCAACTCGGGAAATATTAAAAAAATCTTGTCAAACAGACTCGTTTCATAATATAAAGATGGATATAATAAATTGTGTGAAATATTTCTATTGCTACTGACATTTCGTTTCCTTGACTGCACATAGTTGAAACACAAGTTTATGAGAAAGTCCATAGACCTCAGGGAGAGCAGACCGGTTGAAGCTTTGACCTTAGCTTCAGTCATTGTTTATCACCCAATAGTGGAGCTTACTCTCATATTTCAATGTAAATGTTATCTCTAAACTTTTGTCTGTATTTAGATAAAAGCACTTTCATTTGTATTTTCTATTTTTATAATATTTCTAATGATCTTTCAAAGGATTATGAATATATAAACATTAATCTCTGAAATGTATTGATAGTAATTAAAAATGAAAAATAATTTAAGCATTCTACTATAAATAAACATATCCTTCAAACTGCCTAACGTTATGTTGAATTTGAAACCAGACGCGTTGAAATCTTTTGCTTCCACAAACCGTTTGTTTACATTAACACTATAATTTAAATAGAAATCTTTCACATTACAAGTTGATTTGAATATAGTTTTTAGAAACAAAACATATTGGAAAGTATTTCGCTTGTGACAATGGCATAACAATGCGTAATACATCGGATGGTAATTTTAACTTTGAGAATTCATTCATGTTCATATCAACACACTACAGCGTATTGGCGAGGCGTGCCAAATGTTATTGACAGGAATTACGTATTCTCAATTCTCGTGATCACGTAACTTTCGCCAGATAGATCGGTAATAATTTCGTGATTGATAAATTCCTTCAAAATAGTAAATTGTCGCGTAAATTATAAATTTTAAAATTATTGCATATTTCTACACATTTCTAAAACCCTTTTTATGTAAGTAAGTAATTGACCTGTTTTACAAAATCCATTTAAATTGAAACAGTGAAATACATTAAACAACTTATAGCGTAAAACAAATAGGAATATAATCGAAAATCCAAAATATGTACTTTATTTGAATTTACTAGTATTTGCTAGCCTAGGAGGAATACAAAAATACAGATAATAATGATGGAATTCGATACGCATTTAACAATTATTAATAAGTCCCTCTTCTACAAAAATGTTTTTCATTGACTCTACTTTCTTTACCTTTGCTGCATTCATTGTAGCAGAAACAGTTAACAAAGAGCTAATAGACGCAATTACTTTGCTCTACATAATAATATCTATTATTATGAGTTTATGATCATAATAGTTAGCTATATAATAATTTAACTTTATATAATATTATTATCTTCTGCAATTAATTTTTAATATTTTCTCTATGTTGACTTCCAATATCTCAATAACTTTAGTAGCATTTATTTCTTAAATAAGTCAATTATTAATAAACGCAAACTTAAAAAATATTATTTTTCTAAATAATTGTTTATTTATGTTTACTGATTTCCATTGGAAGTATACACAATCGAAAATACGCAAATAATATAATATTAGGAATGTTATTTACAGAAAATTTCCATTCCACACATGTAATGCAATGTTATACATATATTAGATTACAAGGTTTTCTAATATTATTATAATAAAATAAATTTGAAGCATGATTTAATGAAATATGTTAATTAATTATTAAGCAAAAGATACAATTTCGAAAATTACAAATGGTTTCAATAAATTAATATTTATGCATACGTTCCAACAGGATGTTATTAAGAAACAATGCTTATTACAGGTAAATTCTATTACTATTGGACCAACCTTACCAACAATACCTTCAAATAATAATAACTAATAAGTTCACTAACTACACAGTTCAGTTACTAAGTACTGCCTATTCCCATCAAACATCCCTAAATTTAATCATTATTAGTATATACTACAGGAGTAACTGCTGAAACCATCTCAAGTTCAAACAACATTGAAAACCGCACAAATTGATCATTCTCATGTAACACTGAAACGATTACCGACATTCACTGAATGGTTTAGTAAACAGTAATTTGAATGGTATCACAACATCCTTAAAGTCGGATGTCATGTTGGCGGGGGTCGTGGAGATGCTTGGAGCCCCACAGTTGACAGTGGCACTGCACCGAAACCGCTAGCTTGCACGGTGTTTAAATTCTGGTGAAGTGTGTGACCCTCGGCGACACAATGCGTTTAGTGAGTACACGTGCTTATTTATCGAATAATTTATTAATCAATGGTTGTGGGTTGACACTAATTGGTGTGCACGAGAAAATTTAACACCGAAACTTCAGTAAGGTAATTTGATACGTAAATCATAAAATTACGTATATATACATATATTACATTTATGTTATTTATGTATTTTTTTAAATATTATATTCATATCCCAAAATTTCAGTTTCATGTCTTAGACCAAAAATTAACATAAATTGTAAACATGATGAAATATTTTTTTATTCAAAATTATTTATACAGGAATTTTAAATACAGAAATAACATTTTTACTAATTTAACATTCTTTATAAAATATAAATAAAATTATTGAAGTATACAATATCTATATGTAATTTTACATAATATTACAATATTTCACTTAAGTATTCAATTCGCTGAATAATTAACACACAATTATTTTAATCTACGAATACATCAATGCTTTCTATATAATAGCATGCGACTGTTTTATGTATAATATTATAGAATAGCAAATAAATTAAAATAAGTTATTGCAAAAAGTGCGCTTTCTCTCATATTACGTAAAGCGCATGCGTGCTGATGCGATCTGCGCGTTTACAAGTTTGTCGGAAGAGCGTATTAAGGATTCTAAAGATGTTCGCTTGCTTGTGTTATGACGCCAAACTTGCAGAGAAACTATGCAACCGGCATAAATGAAAGCTCTCGTTATTTTATTCGTCTACATTTCATAAATATTGTTATTTAATCTCACAGAAGCGTGAGTTTTGATGATATGCTAAAAAATTCGACACGCAAACTCGACACTAATTTGATCTTAATTTCTATAATATCTTTAATGAGTTTATGGTGCGTTAAAGCATTTAGTTGGCGATTAAAAATCAATGATTTAATCAAAGGATTTTATGTAACAACATGCACTAAAACTTAACGGTGTTAAGTTCTACACTTAGTTCATTAAAGACGATCCGAGATACGCGTTATCTTAATAATTTTAATTAGAGATTATGTTACATTTTCAATTTGGGAAACTAAACCAGTTTTATAAATGGGTTCACATGATATATAAGCATAAGATGGTTCATTTAAATGGTAAATCTCAATAATTTTATTCCGTTACGACACTCGTACGAGGAAGTGAAATGGCGATGAACATGTTAAAAACTATCCGCGAATTATCATTTCTATTATGCAATAAAACCAGAATGCGTTATTGTAGAGAATAATCGTAAAGATTTATCTGTTTTTATGTTTAAGACTTTTATTTCGATTCTATAGTGAAAATAACAGATAGCACTATAGGTCAAAATGTTTATATTAAAAAAAAATATTTTAAGAAAGCCGCTACACTATTTAAAGTTACGACTGAGATAAGTTGGTATGACCCTTTGTTTAGTATATTAGCATTAATTTAAATTGTAAAATATGAATACATAATGGTGTTACACATAGGTAGAGAGTCTCTACTAGAGACCATGTAGAGACGCTTTTCTCCGAATAACATATTAACATTTTTATTGTTTCAATTAACTTAACCACCGATAAATGGTAACAATTAAAACAAATTTGATATAAATTTCTGTATCAAATTAAAGTTTAACAATTATGAAATGCATTAGTACTGGATTTCACGTCGTGAGACAGTGAAAGCAGTAAGATAAGCAATTTTGATCGTCAAATCTTTCTCACGATGAATACATATATAAACTATACGGTTCTTAATTTCATACCTAGTTTTTATATTAACTATTATTACAATTTATTCTCAAATCATTATAAATTTATAGTGGATGGTCCTCCGGCATCCGCCCTGGAATGGCGCGAAGGGATGCGGGTTCGGGTCCCGCCTCGTGATCGATTTTTTTCTATTCTTTATAAATTTATATTTATAAAGCACTAGCTATCCACCCGCGGCTTCGCCCGCGCAGTCAAAGAAAAACCCGCATAGGTCCCGTTCCCATGGGATTTCCGGGATAAAATCTATCCTATGTCCCGGGATAAAAAGTAGCCTATGTCCTTTCTCGGGTATCAAAACATCTCTATACCAAATTTCATGCAAATTGGTTCAGTAGTTAAGGCGTGATTGAGAAACAGACAGACACTGTGGACAGACAGACAGAGTTACTTTCGCATTTATAATATTAATATGGATTTGAATGCCACAAAACTAAAAATATCAATTTCTCTATTTCATTGTTACAGTTATTTAAAATGTAAATTGTAAAATGTAATGTAATGTAAATTTCGTTCGTAATAATTATAGTAGGTAATCTTAAAATAATATCTTTGCATCATTTAGATTATCACTTATAATACCACAAGAGCTTCAAAATTATTATCGGGTATTTTCCGATAGGTTTGTTGCAAACAAATGAAGGAGTCAAGTTTTTAGTCAAGGTTAAAAAATCACGAGCGCGAAGCGCGAGTGTTTTTTCCTGAAAAACTTGACGACTTTATTTGTTTTTGCAGGGAACCTTGAGGGAAATGCCAGATAATTTTGAAGCTCGTGTGGTATTCGGGGGATTATTTTTCCGTCCCAAATGTCGGCCAATAATTTCACAATTGAATTCAACCTGTCAGTTTGACGTCAACGACCAGAGAAAATTTTCAAAAAATTATCAGTATAATACCATGTAGGTTGTACCACGTGACGTCGAATGGTGCAATTCTATTGGTCGATATTTGGGTCGGAAAAATAATCATAAAAATTAAATTTGAAATATCGCTATAAGGTTATCTCTTTATATTATTAGCTTTTTAAGACGGACTGTATGGTTGGTATGGTATACAACTCCCATAATATACTTTAATACGTTTTTGTTGATGACTCGATTTTTTTTACCACAAAAGTGTGCCAATTATATATCTAAAATGCATACTCTTCTTTAGTGGGTAATATCATATATCATAATTTTATCGACTCATTTAATACGTTACACAACTTGAAAAAATTGACACACACCCAATAAATTTGTCCCAAATTATTATTAGTAAACAAAGTAATTAATTACCTGCATTAAAAATTCCATATTTATTAGGTATACCATACACATTGAATAAATATAATATAATAACAAATACTTCAGTTATATAAAAATAAATTAAAACAAATTAAATGCTACAATTATTGTCCAATTTATGTAATTTAAAAGTGTTCAGAATCATTAGCGCAATCGTGGGAAGCTTTATCGAATAAACGCTTTGAGGCAATTTCGTTAATAACACTCGATGCAATCGTTGGTGTGAACTGAGAGGAACAAAGTATTCGATAATATAACTTTATTATATTGCTAACAATGAAAAACTACGGTTATCAAAAAAAGTACATAAAGCTCTTACTTGCCACTTTTACTTTTTTAATTAAGAATGACTGAGTATGCATTCGTACACTTATTTAGACTTCCTTAATTTAGCTTCGCTATAGGCCATAAATTGCAATGTAAATGCAATCCAGTAACTCATTTGTATTGATATGCTGACCATCCGCATCGGTAAAATAGGATATTTAAGTAATTGTTTTATAGTTTGAAGAAAGAGCCCAAAATATAATCACATTAATATCTTAAAAGTCTTATAATAGATACGAAAACACACACTTAATGAAGACTGGCACACGGTCATTTTAGATAACAATATAATTGAGTTCAGTTCAAGTGCTACAAAATATTGCATTTAAACATTTTATATAATAATTATAGACTAGAAACAATGCGTATTCACGAATGAGATAATTTTATTATTGTTTAATGAGGTGTTGCAAACCATGTGATGGTTATAGCGTATCTAAAGCAGTAATGAGGAGCTTTTGTAAAACATTACCCAATTTATTTTCTCATCGTACATAAGCATACTTTGTTGCATTCTTGCATTATGTTTATGACCCAAAACAAGTTAAATGTGTGACAATATCTTTATTGTTTATGATCATAATCTAACAAGAGTCTTTTCATTTTTTCGATACGCGTTTTGCATAAGTTAATCGTCCAATATTTTAGTATTTTGGGAATAACAAGCTAAAAACTAACTTCTTGCATTTTATTTGTTTGCTAAACATCTGCATCGGTCGTTTAATTAATTTAGGAAATAATATTAATTCTTCCAATCTATCAGTTAATGCTACCTAATCCTGTCTGAAACAATAACTTCTAAATGAATTACAATGGGTAAACTTTGGAATTTAAACCATTTTTACGTGTTCATTACCGTAACATAACATCAGATTTGTCTGAATTTTAATAAACTGCGGATTACGTAAGCATACATAATTCATAACACGTTAATAAAGAAAATAAGAGTAAATTTTATTAAAGATGATAGAAATCTAAATGGGCATTAATGACAGTTTTAAATAAAGAAATTAAATGTCCATTATAATTGTCGGCAACATATTACATACATATGTTACATACTTATCTCAATGTTCTTCTTTTTATATGTTTCAATGTTTCAAATCGGGGGATGTATTTTATTAATAAATTATGATGGTCGATTTTTTTTTTATCTAAAAGCAGTAGTGATTCTAGAAGTTTCATATAGTGAGTTAATTGGTTTGAATTTAAAATTAATTTATTCATATATTGAGACGTATTTCGTAAATAGTGTAAATGTTTATGAAATGAAAATTTACATAATGCAACACATGTTATTAATGCCATGGACGATGGTTGATTAATTAATTTGATACAAACAAAGAATCAACTACTAATATAACGAGTAACGACCTACATGACATAGGTACGACACTTGTAACTTCAATATGATCTTCGGGTAGAAAGCCTAATTGAATAAATTAATGTTTGAGTTTCACTTTGAATTTTATTTGGACCTTTATTGGATGCACATGTTTGAAAATATTAGAGCAATATATAGCTACTACTTTGTAGTGATATTAGTGACATTCTCCATCGCCCTGAGGTCACAAGAAAGTTCTCGTAGAGTCAATCAGGTACTATGTGTTTACCTATAGAGTGAATGGACTTTAAGCTAGGCATATATTTTCATTTGAACTACTACAAATTACACACATAGGATAACCTATAGGACGTAAATCTTGCAAAATAATAATACTTACCTATACTTCTGGGATTCAGAAATTAATAAATAAATCATAGACTCTAGCATAGATGCATATTTTTAAACCAGTTCGTATTTTACTAGGATCTTCTGAATTTTTTTCATAAATAATTAATAATGTTTTCTGTTATAATATTTTTCAATGAGCAGTTAATCAGAGTAGGTAACAGTGTGCGAAATCCGACGTAACGAAACTAATCTATAGGTACTCTAGCTATTGAAAGAGAAATTCCTTACTATTGACAATACTGTTATGTAATTACGTACTATTGTGCACATATGTATAAATGGCACCGATGTCACTTGTTTGGCTAATACTTATACAATGCGATCAATGACTACACAGTATGAACTCTAAACCTTACATTGATGTCGCTGTACGGCTGTAGTACAGTAATTACTCAAATAAGCTTGACATTTATGCGTACCTAATCACACAATCTACATATTGAATACAATATTGCCCGTTTCCTTTATAGTTGATCGCAATCCTTAAATAATTATGTTAAACGACATATAATATCTTAAATTCGGTCAATTTATTTGTAGATTCGTAATATTTTTAGGTACCTACTCCGTACATTCCACTAACGTTTAATAAATTACACTTGAACGTTTAAGCCGTAACTGGATAATAAATTATCATAAATCATGCTTACAGTCTTTTATGAGCAATATTTGGTAACGATTCTATCAATTTACCTACATCTCCAAACCAAGTCGCATTTAATCTCGCATGTGTCATTGTAGTGAAAGCTGTATCATATCATCATACACCGGAATGAAATAAAAAACGAATACCAAAATAAATCATTCGGAATGGCACTTATTGTTTCATAAGTATGGTCCACGTGCGTTAAACATCAATCGATCATCACATCTCGGTGGTCATCTTATGCGTGACTTCGCTTGCATAACACAGCGATACGAAGTTTATTATAGCATAGGGTCATTTATTTTGTTGCGAACATGACCCAAAACCTTTGCCTGGTGTAAAAATGCTGTCACCATGGTATTAAAAAGATGCGCATAACTTTAACTAATTAATTGGCACACACCACAAACCGTCGAAGAATGTAGTCACACTTTGTTTGTACCTTTCAAGCGTTATAAGTAATACAATAATGGATTTGCATGAAGAACAAAATATTTTCTTGTGCTAACTTTTGCTTTAATTATGGTTTGATACATTCCCCGTCGGCCGTCAGACGTTTTTCAATTTGAAACCGGAACATTTGCATTCTGTGACCGGAACGACTTGCAATTTCGTAGTTTGAGCACCAGCATGCATAGCGCTCATATCATAAGCTTCTAGACACGTTTCAGACGGACCTTTTGATACATGTTGGTAACAATTTACTTACGTAATTTTTCTTTTTAAGCTCTAATTATATCATCCTTCTGAACTTAACAACTACTATTCAAATACAGTCGTTATAATTTGAGGGTTCACTTCAAAGATCGTGACTTAACGTGTGTTGGAAGTAGAGAAAGCGTTATTTTGTTGTTGAATCATCTCATATAATATAAGGAGACATCCATCCACTTTGATACTACTCCATAACTGTCAATAGGTACTTTAGTAAAAGTAACTAATTGACACGAAAAAGATCAAGGAAGGTGGAGGATTAAAAATTTGTTTTTTATTTTCTATGTAGGATAAGAATAGCTTCAAAGAATAAAATATATAGCGATATACAAAATAAAATAACAAATACACTAACCTACACTATTAATTATGTTTTATAAAAAGTGTTATTATGAAAAATAATTCAACTCATTGATATTAAACAGTTTTATTCTCTTTTCAGGTACTCTTGTTATCAATTGTACTGGCATGTGGTGCAGCTCAAGAAAGATTTACGACTGATGCAGTAAATGATAAATTGAATAATGTAGAACCAAATCCATCCGTTCGCCTCGACCCCTACATTCGTAAAGCATTATTGAAGGCACTCAGCGAGTTGGAAGAAAGCACAAATGTTAACGACGCAGAAACGACGGATCCAACGTCTTCTTCAAGTGCCGAAATCTCCAGCTCTAATCAAGATGCTGGCCAACCTCGAGTAAGCGAAAATATACAAATTCACTCATTTGTAGTCAACGGTCAAGAAGCTTTCAAAAACAACTCAAACACAGCGCCAACGTTGTTAGATAATAAGATATCTATACTTAGCACAACTGTTGGCAATGTTGAAAATTATGTAACTGCAACGCTGCCAACGCAAACTCCATTCAAAGAAATTTTTCAAGCGAAAGAAACTGGAGTGAACCTGCAGCAAATAAGAAGTATATCGAATACACCAAAATCGAATTTTATCAGTAATCAGTTTAATAAATACACGACACCAAAAGCCCGCTTGATATCAACCACTTCAGCAACAACAACAACCTCAACAACAACTACAACTCCTAAACCAACACATGATGAAGATGGCGTCAATATCGAAGAAGTCGACAAACGTGATGTACAAGTTTATCAAGCACCTTTAGTTGCAGCGTTTACTGTACATCAAGACGCACAGGGAGTTCCAAAAAAAGTTATTCCCATTTATCAACAGACCAACATCAATAACCAGGATTTAGTCAAAGGTGTTTCCAATATAATATCTGCGCAAGGTTCTGAAGATGTCCCGAAATTTTCGTCTAATGATTATATTTCTCATCAACTTACATTACAAAAGCAACTTGAGGAAAAGCAAAGAATTTTAGAGGAACAACTGAGATTTCTTCAGTTTCAACAGAGGCAACAAGAGGAACTATTGAGAAAACAGCACTTTTTGCTTCAGCAAAAGGAAGCGCAAAGGCAACAAATTTTATTTTTAGAACAAGAGCAATTAAAAAGACAGCGTAATGAACAACAAAATGGTTCCCAGAATAATATTCAACAAACTGTGCCTTTCTTAAACAATGCGGGAATCAATTCACAGGCTTCTCAGATAACTATTCAGCCAAGTGTTTCATTCGATCAAAACCAAAATTTATTAGCTAATCAACAACAATTACCTAGCAGAGAGGCTGTTGATTTTCTCATTCATCTTCGTAATCAACAGCAAGAACAATTTCCTCTACAAAGCAATCACCTTCCACAAGGCATAACTAACTTCTTACAACCCAGTCAATCTCAGCAATTTGTTCAAAACCAAAATATACAATCACCAAAGCAAGGAAACCGTGTGTTCCGTCATGAAAGTGGTGTAGGAAATTTAGGTTTCAATAATCCCAACTACAATAGATTCAATACATACAATCCTGTGCAATCAAACGGTTTCTTTCTGAGTCAGCAAAACCAATATAACTCTGATAATGAATTAAGGCAGCTATTATTTCAAACTGGACTGAATGGCAGATCACACGAAGATCTTAACATAGTGACAAAGGTTTTGTCACTAAATCACGGCGTTCCCATCAACAACAGCGTTTCTAACAGGCTTGTTTTCGATAGTAGACGACATGTTCGGCCGTGATAGTAAGTAGGTTGTTTTCTTGCCAAGTTGCCAATGATTAATAAGTGCAGAAAATAAATACTTTGATTTAAGTACTGATTGAAAATTACCTAATAGAAGATCATTCCTATTATAAAAGAGAACAGTCGACTTCAGTTGTAATTTATAAGACAAGATAATTATTCTAATTTACTATATTATATTAGGTATGTATGTAATAATATATGCGCATATAATGTAATATACCTACTTTTTAGTTCTATATTATAATGAATAAACATAATTTATACAAATTTACAATCTTAAGAGGTTGATATTATGTTGGGTATTCAAAGAATTATACCTATGTAAACGGACGGAATAAATATGAGCGTGCGTAAAATTGTATGTAGGTACTCTACGTTTTTTGTATGTAGTAGGTAATATATAAGGAATTGTATTGTAGTTTAGTTATAAAATGTATTAACACGGTAAATTTATAATAATATTTATTTTATCCAATAAGAACAATCTTGTATTTGCCATAATTTTACTAGATTATTTGTTACTCAAAGTTAATGAGCGGCCAACGGATACTGGTTTCCATTGTATTAAAATTGAATTAAAATATCAAAGAATATTTTAGCCACATTTTAGCGTTAAGCTACTATTATGTATTTTGTGGTTTGATGACAGTTTTGTACAGAATTATTCGTACCTATATTTTGATTGAATAATAATAATCGAAACTTACTTAAAACTTAATAAGTAAAGTACTTAATGAAATATTGCATTTGTACAAAATTCCTTGATTTAAAAATAAAACAAAATAAAAAACAATTCTGATTTTTATTTTCCCTGTATTGAAATTCAGAACAAATTATAATTTAAAAAAAGACGTTATACTGCTAAGTACAATATGAGTATGATTAGACCGTCTTTGAACGTAGAATTTTCATATTCAAAAATAATGCATGAAAATATGACGGTTATACAATATACATAGAAGAAAAAAGAACCTCCTTAAACATTTGGAAGTCATTAAAATATATTAATTATAAATTAACAATTAATGTGTGTACATCCAAGAGGGCTTGGGATATGGGTGCGATATTAAATTTGGCCCACAGACCAATATTATAGAACACAGAGACATAGTTACCTTCATAGTTGTGACCTTTTTTAAATAAATGCCAGGATGTGGGCAATGGGCAATCCTTGGGTATCTATGCAAGATTTAACTTAAAAAAGGTCACAGGGGCCAGGGGTAGGTTACGGTTTACTGCAAGCTGCAAGCTTAGACTGCATGCACAGATTGCTAGTTTATTCTATGATATATAAAAGAGTATAATAGGTCATTGAGTTTATTATATAAGTACTTCATAAATTTTTTTAAAGATATTTGCGTTTAAACTTTTATCATTAAATCAGGCATTAGAAATAATTTTAATAATTTCGTAATAATATTGTTTATGTACTATAATTAGATCTTAAGCGGGAACATACTGTTCTTACTTTCTATGTAAGTACATGGCGCTACTTTGGCAACTTAGAGTATATATTAGGGGCTGTCCATTAATCACGTGAGGCTCAAAGGGGGGGGGGGTCCATCAAAACATCAATATATATCACAAGGGGGAGGGGGGGGGGGTAAAGTAATATATCACGTGTATTTATTTTTCGACAAGCGCGCGATACTCAACCGAAAAGCGGCGTTATGTATTTATTTTTAGTCAAACGCGTACAACTTTTTCGCATATCTTTCATTATTTTTATGTCATTCAAAAACAAACTGCAATATTTCTGTCTACCTCTGGACGTTTATTATAGTAGTCTTTAATTTTACTATAATAAAATTAGATGATACTTATACCAGTATTTTTTCATAAATAAAAAATTGATTCTTTGCAGGTACGAATACACGTGATATAGGAGGGAGGGGGGAGAGGTAGTCTTAATCCTCACCACGTATCACCAAGGCGGAAGGGGGGTCAAAAAATACCAAAAAAAACATCACGTGATTAATGGATGGCCCCTTACAGTAGTATATAGCCCGTGTACCTATTGCACAAATTGCTTAGTGCACATCGTAGGCAGATGAGGGTAGGTATCAATTGCGTGTTGAGCTATCGATACGTTATGTAAATAAATATGTATCTTATGTAAATTTTATGTTCAATATGTTATTAAAAGAGAAATGTATGAATAAAGTATTAATATGTAATTTTAAATTTGTTTACCAACTGAATAAAGTGTGTTTATTCCATTTGAATATTAATTCTTGTATTACTTAATTAAATTATAATTATTATAAGTACTTTAAAAAAAATATTATGTTTTATTGGAATATCAGAAAAATGTGTTGACTTATTAAACACTAGCTTCCGCCCGCGACTCCGTCCGCGCGGATGTCGGTCTTCGCGTGGATGGTTTATTTCTTCATTTTGAGTAACTCTGACAATGATATCTTATAAATATATATTGGACCCAAATACGGCTAGGCCTATAATAATACGCAACGTGTGTTCGCGGTTCTACAGAACAACGTCTATGGATAAAACTGAAAAGATTAATTTTTTTCTACGTATTTTATTTAAAAAGTATCCTGTAATACGCCCAGGATAATAAGGTATAATTATACCAAGTTTCATCGAAATCGAACCGTTAGTAATTTTCACGTGATGCAGACAGACAGACAGACAGACAGACAGACAGACAGCCAAAAAATTTTTTAAACACATATTTGGGTTTGGTATCGATCCAGTAACACCCCCTGGTATTTATTTTTTCAATATTTTCAACTTATTTTCAATGTACAGAATTGACCCTTCTACAGATTTATTATAATAACTAGCATTCCGCCCGCGGCTTCGCCCGCGTTTAAAAAAACCCGCATAGTTCCCGTTCCTGTGGGATTTCCGGGATATACATATATGTTTATCCAAGTTACCCTCTATATATGTATACTAAATTTCAATGTAATCTTCAGTAGTATTTGCGTGAAAGAGTGAGTAGGTACATCCATCCTCACAAACTTTCGCATTTATTATAAGTATTACATTTCCCAACGTGTAGAATCAACAAAGCTAAAAACAGTGTAATATTTATGGCTATTAAAATATTATATAATATTAAATAATACATCATTTATTTTGATAAGGGTTAATACCAAGGTACAAATAAAGAGCTTTTTGTAGCGGTGGTATTTTAATTTCTTTTTTTCAATAAAAAAACGCTTATTGTGACATGACTGTAATAGTTAGAGATATGCTGCCGCTGATTTTTTGTAGACAATGGTGTGTTCTAAAAAAATGTAGTACCGTAAGATGGGGTTATTTAGAACTCGCGAGGCTATTTGAAATTTACGAAAAAAAAGTTTTGATCGTGTTGATATTTATATCTGAGAACAGTAGGAATTATATTTTACCATCTGGCAATACAGTGGCAACTAATGTCAATGTCACATAGGAATTTTGACAGGTAACGGCTTTCTAAGTGGTTCAAATCGTAATTTAAAAAAGCGTTGTGTTTTGAGTGTGTTTCGTGCCTGGATAACTTTCGTCTGAAACCCAAAATCTAGACAGGTATGTAAGGATTTGACTAAACTAAGTAATAGTGTGTTTTATGCGCTTTTAAGTGTTTCTATTTGCTCGTTTCTACCTTTTTCGAGCTGGCATATATTTAGATTTTTCTAAATGGGGCTATTTGGTTTCTGTTTCGGGGTTAATAAGAACGAAGTTTCAAATAGCCCCTTTAAAGCTTGTTATACATTGCCAAGCAATTTCATCATAGTTCCAAATAGTCCCAATTGCGAATTTTGGGTATGTTAAGGGCAAGACATTTCTCGCATAGGTAGGTATGTACTCACAAAATAATTTACCTGTACTGCACTGTATGAAATTAAAATTTCCTACATGTTTATTGTTTAATTTACACCTGAATGATCTTAGTTATTCTTTAGATTCCTTTTTTTCGTTCTATACACTTTTATTTATTTACGATAATATTAAACGCAATTGCATGCGTCCGCGTATTTATTTAATGGAATAATGCGTCGTAGGAAAAAATATATTTTTTATAATGTTCATTTATTTGCTACAGATCAACTTTAATATGGTGCGGACCTACCAACGAAAGTTTACTAAGTAGGTATGTAGGTATATTTAACATTTCGAAATCAGTGTGACGGGTTGGCTTTAGTTAACTGCCGCACGAATTTGTTGGAAATATTTATATTGTTAGTTAGCTAGGTAATGTAAGATTGTAATTCCAAAATATTATCGTTAGGAAACTTGTAGTTTTTTAGTTATTAATTTTTAAAGTTAATAATTTTTTGTGCGAAAAAAGCGCATTTATCCGTTTTGTTGTGCAAAAAAAGCGGACCAAGACGTTCCATTTCACTGTACTGTGACTTAATGCAGCGGCCGGCGAGTGCCAAAAGCGACTTTAGGGCGATTCCCACTCAAACAAAAAAAAATCTACGTAAGTAGGTTAAAAAACTATTAAACTTTTAATTTTAATATCCAAATAGGTAGCGAGGAGCGAAGCGACGAGCGTGTTAGGTTAACCCTTGAACTGCCGCACGAGCCGAGCGAGCGAAGCGAGCGTGCCGCGGCAGCGGCCGGCGAGTGCCAGAAGCGACTTTAGGGCGATTCCCACCCAAACAAAAAATAAATCTATGTAGGTTAAAAAACTATTAAACTTTTATTTTTAATATCCAAATAGGTAGCGAGGAGCGAAGCGACGAGCGTGTTAGTTTAACTCTTGAACTGCCGCCAGAAGCGACTTTAGGGTGATTCCGACTCAAATAAAAAAACTACGTAGGTTTACACAACTTGTTTGTATTTTATTTATGTATCGTAAATTTTTTGTTATTATCGTCTAATGCTTAGTTAAAATGATTTTACACCAATTCCATACATTTTGAGGTTAGAATAGGAAAATTAATTTTTCTCCAAAACTATTGGTTTCCTAACTTTCCCCTTTTGGGGGGAAGGGTCCCCCCCTCCTCCTTCCCCCTCCCCTCCCACAAAAAACCTATAATACGTGCGGCAGTTAACTAAAGAAACCCCCAGTGTGACTAAATAGTACCTAAATACCATAATTTGTAGAAGAAGAATAAATATTGTGATTGACTCAAGTTGTTTTATTTTAATACATAATATAAACATTTCATAAAATAATCACGTCACTGTATATACACAGCTAACTCATTTTGCGCAATACATTTTTATTTGAAACAAGCTGTCCAGCGCGGCTTCACCCACGTAATTTTGCTTGCAAATTTCTTATACTTTTCTTTCATAAAAACCTTTTCTTGACAAGAACAAACGCAAAAACAATAATTGCGAAATCGGTTCAGCCTTTCTCGAGTTTTGATCTTAGCAACACAATATGCAATGCATTTTTATTTACATAGATAGATCGTACTTGCCCTTAAATATTCCAAATATAGCTTCACTTTCATTTACAATACCTTTGATATATTAACATTACATTCCAAATAACCCCAAACAAGCCATAGATCTCTTAGTGAATAAATATTCCGTTGTTATTTTTGGCTTGTCTGTGGCATATAGAGAGCTAAATTAAGGTGAAATGAAGGCCACATCTAACCCTATAACTTTTCCAAATATAAGTAGCTCACTAACTTTAATTTGACACAACTAAAAAAAAAAAAAGAAAAACCGAGGCAAAAAAGTGAGATTAAAAATAACCCCATTGATGCGATATTTGGAATAGCAACAATAAAGTATTATATCTTAAAATATATTTACAGAAAGTATACTACGATCATTATTATTTATAGTTTGTTGTGTAATCTACTAAAAAAAAAATATTTCATATCATTTGAGTTAGAATTTTATTTATAAACACCTGTTTGACGAAAAAAGTGTTTTAATTAGCCCCATTTTACGGTATATCATTTTGTTCTATCATCAACAGTTTTCGCAGCGCACGCGATGTAAGGTAGTTTTTTGATATTTTTTTCACACCTTGGATTACGTTATCGTAATTTTAGTAAGGATGCCTATTTTTTTTGAAAATGAAATATAGCCTATGTCACTCAGAAATGATGTAGCTTTCCAACAGTGAAAGAATTTTTCAAATCTGCCAAGTAGTTTCGGAGCCTATTCAATTCATACAAACAAACAAACAAAAAATCAAACCTTTCCTCTTTATAATATTTGTATAGATATGTATAGTTACAAATACAATGAAATGAGATGACAGAGAGAATTATGAGTTTAATGAATAAACCAATTTACGGTGAAAACAATATTAATATGTTAATTATTATTATTATGCATACAATATATTTTATTCCAATAAGAACGACCGCTCGCCACACTGGACACGTCCGCTCGCATCAAAATTCATAAATTTTATGCGTCGCGCGCATAGTCGCGACTCGCGCGGCGCGGATCGCAGTCCATAAATAGGAGTCGTGGCAGGCGTGGCATCGTGCGGCTCTCGTGTGACGCAAACGGTTCAAGCCAAATCCGACTTTCGGAGCTACATGTTACGGCGCTGAATCCACTGCGGTATAGAACAACGTCTATGGATAAAACTGAAAATTTTAGTTTATTTTTTTTTCTACGTATTTTTCCAGGACAAAAAGTATCCTATTTTACGCCCAGGATAATAAGGTATAATTATACCAAGTTTCATCGAAATCGAACCGTTAGTTTTCACGTGATGTCTTCACATACAGACAGACAGACAGACAGACAGACAGACAAAAATTTTTTTAATCACATATTTGGGTTTGGTATCGATCCAGTAACACCCCCTGCTATTTATTTTTTCAATATTTTCAATGTACAGAATTGACCCTTCTACAGATTTATTATATGTATATGATTAAAGTTAAAAAAATGAAAGATCGGGTTTACTTAGTACTATTTTTTATTATAAATCAAATACCTAATAATAGTATTTAAAAAATGTTAAATAAAAATAACAAATAATTAATAATTTAAAATAAAATAATAAACAATATTAATATTTTTATACCTAACTACCAAAATCTTCAAAAATCAATATAGCGGTTAAAATATAATATCGTAACATTACATAATTTACATTTACACTATAATTATAATACACTAGCTTCCGCCCACGACTTTGTACGTGCATCCCCGTTTTTCCCCGTTCCCGCAAGAATTTCAGGAAATCCTTTCTTAGGGGACGCCTACGTTATGACATCTACCTGCATGCCAAATTTCAGCCTGATACGTCCAGTGGTTTGGGCTGTGCGTTGATAGATCACTATATCAGTCACCTTTGAGTTTTATCTAAATAGATTCGCATTCATAATATTAGAAAGGGTATGATACAAATCACAAAATTATTTTTAATACATTTTTAAATGAGTTTTAATTTTAAAGTTAAATAAATAATATGTTAAAATATAGTTCTTCTTGTAAACTATCGAGTACAGCGTTGGTCAAGTTACATCACTACGATCACGTGGCGGCAGTGAGGTGCACGAAGGGTGCGCGAGCGAGCCTGCGCGTGTCTGCCTCCCACTTCCCCTTCACCCCCACGATGATAGATTTATTTTCACAAACATAAATACAACAATCGATTTACCGATGAAATGTGACACTGGATTTCAATTTTGTGTTTTTTCTAGTATCGTTCTTGCAAGATCGAAGTGCACATTTCACCATGTTTATTCGTAAATATGAAAAAAATCCCTAGAGAAACGCACTTCGATAGAACTCAACCACGACTACGAGCGCTCGCGGCGGAAACGTCGTGATGTTCCCACCTGTGCCTACTGTTCCCACTTCGTTGTTCGCACTATATAGATAGTATTTATAGGTACTTTATACTCTAAGTTTGGCAACTTTTGCACGTCAAACTGTGAATGGCTACTTTTTGTGAATGACGATGCCCCGTAGACTGAGAAACTAATAGACAAAGGTACTCTGTAACCGCGACTGAGACAAAGATAGTTTGTCAATGTATAAGTTGAATGTTGCCACAGTATCCGAGCTCCCGGATGTTTTGGAAAGGGTAAATATTTTTAGGAGCAATTAAATAAAACCAGTTATGAGATTTTTCTTTTGTCTTTATAATCAATTTAGTAGATACAAAAAATATAAGCAGATTGATTATTGATGACGAAACACATTTCTTACTTTTTCATTGGCTTGTTCATATTTTACAATATTTTGTGAGAATCCAATCTTTTCTACCACTTCGATCCATTAATTACGTAGGTCTGGATCATCTGGAAACAAATCGATAAACATAGGTTAATAATAATTAATGCTCGCAGGTAGTTCAGGTTCTCTAAAATTATAAGTGTAATTTTATGTCAATCACAATTATTACTATGAGAAATAATAAATTAAAATATGTTTTCGATGCCGAAGTCTTCCCCGAAACACTGGGTTATTATGGGATTTCATATTCATTTACTTTCGAGTTTCGCCATATTGTCAAATCAATATTTTTTTATTGATGATCGGGGTATTATTTTTCCCGACACTGGCAACACTTACTTGTTGATGTTTATAGGTTATTGAATGTAAAAATCGATATTACGCTAATATTTTCCTTGTTTTAACGCGACTTGTTGTTACTTTAGGCTAAAGTATAAATAATCATCACTGAGAAACTATAAATAAGGACAATAAAGTCGTACTTACGCGTGAAAAGACACACCGGCAATTTTCTTCTCACTATCGCTTATACATGCAATAACACGACAACGCACCATTCTATTTACTTCGATGTCTATATTAAGATAATTTCACCGTCTTTTCAATGTACTCGTATCGATTTTTTACTAAATAATATCCAAAATTCGAACACCAAGCACGATGAAGGCACGAACTGTCAAAGTTTGTTTCGCAACTCAAGTTGCGGATCTTGAAAAACAGGTTACACACTAAGGGACAAAAAATTGGGTATTTGTGTCTTTGTCTTATGCATTTGTTATGGTATTTTCGCTCTCTTTCTTGTGTAAGTGAGAAAGGTATCGTCATTGGGTCTATTAGTTACTCTGTCTACGCGATGCCCATTCACGAACATCACTTACATTGATGTTGTCATTGTTAATGTGACAGTTGAAATTTCATTGTAATCGTGCTGTCAAGTGTCACGACTTACGTGTGTGTTTACTCGAAGAGCTTTTTGCTTGGTTTATGAATTTTAAAACGATTTTACTTAATTCTTTAAAAGTTTGTAATAAACAAATATAATTTATATTATAACCGTCATGTATTCTTTTAAAAAGCCTTAGAAATTCCACTGTTTGATTTAAAATATGGTTGTTTTGGATACCATGGAAGGCGTAGGAAGCCTAGAAGAAGAAGCACTAAAGAGAAAAGAACGACTAAAGAACTTAAAACGTAAAAACCCAAGTGGAGACAATGCAGCGACCGCATCATCAAATAATGAAACATCAGCTGTCCTACCTAAGTATGTTTTGATATAACTTTTTATAACCAAGCGTTAGTGTAATATTTGTAATTTATGCAACTTAGTTTAATACTAGAAATTATGTAATTTTAATTTTCTAATTCACTCTATAACTCCTATTACAGGCCAGTATTTAGAAGCTATAAACCACAGGATGAAAATTTGCAACAGGCAAAGTTACAAGATGCAGAGCCAGCTAAAGTAGATGAAGAAGTGAAAGATCTTGTAGAAGCAGGAAAAGAAAAGGTATAAAAATTTAAATTAAATATAATTTTTTTATGGATGTTTAGATCAGCATTTGTTACTTTTTCATGCAAAAACAACTGTCTAGCTAAGCACCCTGTCTACTTTTTATTTTTATATTCTGTAATTTCATTGCTCTAATTTAATTTAATGAAACCTAAAACATACCTATAACATTACCATAAGTAGATCAGACTAAGCTCTATTATCTCCAGAGATAGCAAATTTTGCTATCTCTGGAGATGAAACACTCCTTTATTTTAAAAAAGAAATACTTAGCATTAAAGCAGCATTAAAAGATTTTCGAAAATTCACTTGCACTGGGATTCAAAGTATTAAAAAAAAATGTCTGAATCGTAGTTACCACTGAATATGTAAAAAAAATATTATTGTACTACCTATGTATTTTATACATTTCAGGTTGTACTACAAGACTTAGACATTGCTAGTTTAGCTCCACGCAAACCAGACTGGGACCTCAAGAGAGATGTGGCTAAGAAATTGGAGAAACTTGAGCGCAGAACACAGAAAGCCATTGCCGAATTGATATGGGAAAGGCTAAAGAATGGAACGGAAGAGAATTTAGGTGCTATGCTTACAATGAATGATAATAGAGCTACACAGGATGACTGAAAACTAATTTTAGCAAGATAAGTGTGTATGTTACTAATAAGTAGATTTTGGTAAAGAAAAACAACTAATTGAGGATGTACTATAGTTTTTGGGAGTGTGTGGTTAGTGGTAGTATTTACTTTAGAAGTATACACTATAGAATTTCTAGACAGTTATGTATATTGGAACCAATCCCTTTTAATATTAAATTCCACATATTTATACCTACCTTGATATTTATGTAAAATATAAAAAATATGCAGTCAGACAAAAAATTTAATTCAAGTCAGTCAAATATGAAAAACTTTGTTAGCCTGCTTTATGTACCATAAATTATAATATGTATTAGTTATCCCATTGTTTTCCGGCATATCAAACTATATCTATTACTTACTTTATCAAGAACAGAATTATTCTCCATATGGATATTTCAGAAGAGAATAGAATTACTGTGTAAAAATATTTTTGTAAAGAACAACAATAAACAATCAAAAAAATATTTATTTGTATTTATTTTACATTATCACAGTTTTACAATCCATCGTCATCATTACATTAATACTCTCACTCTAAAAACATTTTACTAATAAATTAAATTCAGTGCAGTTTTATAAGCAATACATTTTGGTTAATATCTCGTGGATTTCACAATAATAAATTAATATTTAAAATTAACAGTATTTCACAGTACACTATATAATTGTAGAATTCATTATTTAACCAGAGTATATCAAGTTTTCAATAATTGTTAGTGCATAGTTTATTATTGCACAATGTTTCCAATAATTTTCACATTTGTATAATTTGCCTCTACTTATTAAATATTTGCAAGTATTATTCACCAATGTTATATAACATTCGTAATTTTAAACACACTTGCCTTTTCGCAGAAAAATCATTGCTTAGATATACACAATATAATATACAAAGATTCTAAAAATATTATAATCGGTCAATAATATTTAAAACATGCATATCACACTAATAGGTACATACATGTATTTCAAAGATAGTAAATGTTTTTAATCAACCTATTATCAGGTCTTAAGTCTAACATGCAACGCTACACTACCTATACATAATATATTATAACTAACATCAATATACCTAAGAATACGTTAAATTGAATTAAGTTGCCGTTATTTCGCCTCCTTTTCCTTCCTGTAGGCCATTCTGTAGAGTCCTCGTCGTGTTCATCTACTTCATTGTACGTGTAATAGTTACTATCGATATTGTAGAAGACGACTCGGTCGCCGATAGGCTGGATTGGCCTGAAGTTGTGCCTTATCTTTCCGTTGGATGAACGCAATTCTCTAAATACTTCTATCTGCAAACAGAGTAACTTATTGATTAGTCAGAGTATTAAAACATACTCATGTCTCATATGGAAACTGAACTGCATGTGTATTCCTTTTATATTCGAGTAGAAATGCGAAAATTAAAGAGGGTACTTTTAGAGCGGCAACTGACGATTCAATACTTATTCAATTTTCTAGGCCTTAACCTTAGCTGGTTTTTTTAAAGTTTTGTACCTAGCTTAATTTAAAAAGATGTCCATCACAGAATTTATAGAAAAATACCTGATCATGGGTCAATCTGACAGGTTGCTCGAAATCTAACCATATAACAACTTCAGAGCACGGCGGCGTAGTCAATGATCCCCTGTATGTAAAATATCTTCGTAAATCGTAGGGCAAAATATTAAGAAACGAGAATGGGTTTTTCATGACCACGCTCGAATGTGGTTCAGTTACATTGCCCAAGGCAGATGTTATGTCATCGTAGGCTGGGTGCTGATGTCGGTCCAACTGAAAATAAATTATATTATTACCTAGATTAAGCTCTTTAATGTTAAAATCGTAAATTACAAATATATTGGTAACTATCATATAAAAATAAGTTTTAAGTTGTCACGTGCGTGGTACTTTTGCAATTGTACTTTTGTATTATACATTTTTGAATACCTATTACATTTTTTGGGAATTTCTGTTTTGGTATTTAATAATTATCATAGTCGAAAACGTTCAATTTTAATTATTATTATTGAATATTACACGTCAACCTAGTGTATAATTATTGTTTGTATAATAATTAATGACAATGCAGCGATATTAGATAGGGAGGCGAAGAGGGGAATTTTCTGTAATACTCGAGCGTGGCAGTTTAAGATATGAGAGATACCTTAGACCTAATAGAACAACCTTGTTAACTATTTAGCTCTATATGTAGTGACGCGCGCCTAGGATAGACGATCAGATTAGTAAAAAAAAATCGATAGTCTGAAATACTCGAGCGCGTCAGATTAAGATATTGGGGGTTGATTTTAGTGTTTTAAGACTAAATTTAACTAATCTGACCATAAGTCCTTGACGCCGCTGAGTTATAGGGTCGCGAACTTGTAAAAAAAAAAAACGTTAATCCGGCATTCTCGAGCGCGATTGTTTTTATTTTTATTTTGAAGAATATAATCTAAAACTTACTAAAAATACAAAATCTGCCGGTTTCCGCATGACCGGAAGTCTGGAGGAGCCATTTCATCTTCCGAAAAACGCGTTGCAGCATATAAGTCGCGAACTTTACTATTTCCAAAAAAAAAGTTTAAATAAACAAAAAAGGTAATTTTATTTTACAAAAAAAGGTCTCTTTTCATTTTTGTCCAAAGTTAAAACTTTTTTTACTTGAAGCATCGTAAAAAGTCAAACTCCCTGTTTTTTGTGTATATCTCGAAAACTGAGGGTGTTAAGAAAAATTGATATGAAATAACGATGATTAAAAAAAAGAAACCCACAAACCTTTTTCGGTCAGATTAAGAGAACCCACCAACATTTTTGTCAGATTAAGAAAATATGCTTTCAGGATACCGAGATAAACCTCCCCTATGAAAATCTGACGCGCTCGAGTATTTCAAAAGGACTCTTTTTTTCTGCATTTTCAAAAATTCATCATAACTTATCGTCATGTCGTAATCGTCAGTTTTTTTAAGGGGAGCTTCCTTGGGGCCTACTTAACACCCCTTCCGAAAATCTGACGCGCTCGAGTAAATTTTTTTTTTGTGCATTTTTGACGAATTTATATGCCTAGCCCCACCACGCAAACCGGCAGATTAGTATACCGTTGTTATCAGAGGGACTTGGGGCATACGTAGTAATGAATATCTGACGCGCTCGAGAATGCCCAAGTAACTGTTTTTTTTTACATTTTTGAAAATCCGTACACGCCAAACCCACCGCTAAAATGGTTTTTACCATAGAAGCTTTTCTTTTCAAAATTATTTTCTCTTTCGATTTTGATAAGTCTCGACGACGCTGTTGAATTACGTCATTTAGCTACCTCGCCTCCCTATCTATATTATTTCTTAAGATCCGATAGTAATTTTCCAATATTTTATTATGAATAAATCATTGACTGCAAGTCACGGACGATTTCGATCGATTAATCTGGTAACAAATTATTGCGCACTCAAGTTGATAATTCGCGGTTACATAACTAGGAATATACGTGCTTATATTGTCATAAATATAATATAGATATCTTAGATCAAATCTGAGTTTATTATATAAGTTATGCTGGCGATTCTGCGTATTTGCAATTAAATAATCAGGTGTTTTGAAGTTGCTAGAAGACTGCTTCCAATTATTACAACCAATTATTTTCTAGTTTTACATAAGTGTATTATTTCTTACCTCATAGAAAAAGGCGAGTACAGTCAGTCCGTCTGTGTGCGTTACCGCTTCTTTAACTGATTTATACTCTTCTTTGTAAAACACCATATGTAGCTCCATTGGAAAACTGAAATCGTTAGATTATTCATGAAGACGACATGCGAGTAATAGGCAATTTAAAAATTATATAAATTACGATGGGAAGGTTGTTAGACAAAATTATCTACGTTAGTCACAAAGTATACCGTCGTATTTGTTGGGTATAATGTCGAGAAATTACTATTAATAATTCTTTGATTTAATTTGTGTTCCTGTCTTTTGTGCTATGTAAATGTAAGAAATATTTTACCTCCTATGGTTGATCTTATCTTCAGAGCCTAGAGTATCATTGTCGCCCCAATGGAAATGCATTTGACTGAACACGTAATTCCCTTCGAGTGGTCCGCCGCTTACCCTTGGATGCGGTTCGTTTTGTACTTCTATCAACACTGTAAGAAAAGCATAAGATAAGTTAGTAACAAAAAAGTTTTCGGCCTATTGCAATTGTCTCTTGCACAATGCTATGGTTTCTCTGGACGTGATCGCTCCACGGTTTTCGCCTACCTTTGACCGGTCGGCTCGAGCATGACTAATTCTGCTACGGCTCAAGGCTGTGTGAAGTTTCATAATCAATACAGAATAGAGCCTACAATAGTAAGTGATTCGTATTAGTTATAGTATGTTACCTGTATGTCCGTTATTAGTGACGTGTACATTATCTATCGGGTCGTCAAACCCGATGAATGCGATGTCAGGGAGTGCCACTTGCTTCACTCTGAGCACGTTTATGTTAATGGGGCTTTGATGTTTCCCTCTGCATTCCTGGAACTTCTCGCCCCAGTATGTAGGACCTGTGGGGAAAGTTGAACTCGTGTTTATAATGAATATCTAAAATAATATCGTTTTTTAATTTATATGACACAAATGCATAGGTCCGACGTTATCCATGTTGTCTTTACAATGTCGTTTTATATGTCCGTGTAATCCAGGTGGATTCTTAGGTACCTAATTTATTCGATTTCTCGCAGGCAAAAAATAAATACATAAAAATCGGTCCGTCGACCTTTTCGATATTTTTTTTGACAATGTCCGGTGCCTATATTGATTATCGTACTTATACGTAAGTACGTATTTCTTAATTCTTATGTATCAATCAATCATGTCCTTAAAAATTATAAATCATGTTGTAAAAAATGTATAATAAGGTTCCATAAGTTTTTGTATCATACGCGTCATAGGAGTGTATAAGGTCAAGAAGGTACGACATGTATGTACCTATAGGTATCAACCATAATTTACACATCTTTAATTCAAGCAGTTGGATCAGATTAGTATGCTTTTACCATGATTCATCGAGTTTCTTTTCGAATCTCAATGGTAAAAGCGACCTTCCGAATAGGTGCTAGTTTTAGAATAAATAACTCTTAGGTATTTACTTTTTCCTAAATACATGTAAAAATATTTTACATGATTCAATAATGTTGAGTTTATGTTTATTTACTTCTTGTATTATTTGAATCTGGAAAAATACAGATCATCGAACTGATGAAAAATATTAAAATCAATGAAAAATATTTACCAATAACGCCGTCATATCCAAAGTCTTCCGCACAAATTGGTCGAAGCGCTGTAACATAAAATTATAAAGTTAAATGTAGGTACAACACATTTGTCCTTCAGGCTAACAATAACATAACTTTAACTATGTCGATTATTTTGATTTTTATCTAAAATGAGCATATAAAAATCATACATTTTTATATACTCAACCATTATCTATTCAACTCATTTCATTTAGAAACATTTTTGCTTCGTCATTTCACTATTTTCAGATTTATTATGATATAATACCTACCTACACAATATCTAACAATATTACTATTAATTTACAATATCTATCTAATATCTAATATATATGTCGTGGTCATATCGTAGATTTGATCATTTCATGATATGAGTGGCCATTTCACGAAATGGTCGCATATCGTGAAATGGCCAATTTAGTTTGGCTACATCATGATGTGGTTTGGGCAGATCAATGATAAGAAATCGTTTCACGATATGGCCAATTAACGCACGGTTTTTTCATGAAATGATCAAAATTATTTGATCATATCGTAAAATAGTTATATTAATCGTTGGTAGAGGCGCTGCAAGCTCTGTGTTTATGTGATAAGATGGCGGCCGCTGGCGAAAATTAAATTATTCGCAGTTAAAAACTTCATAATTCGTTTAATAACAATATTATGAAGAAAGTCATAGCAAAGAATTTACGACGAAGAGGTACGAGTACTATGGAAAATGTGGATATCTTATATGTATTTAAGAAAAAATGCGACTTAAATAAAATAATTTAAGAAAGTACTACTATATTATTATAATTGTTTGTTTTTTAAAAAGCGATTCGCTTCTGGCATTGTTGCGCGTTGTTTATCAAAGTCTAACCTAACCTAACCTAACTGTTTTCTATTGCAAAAACGATTCGCTTCTAGCATTCGCCGGCCGCTGCCGCGGCACTAACTTAAATGACATTAAACAAGTTTTTAAAATAGTTATTCTGAAATTTTTTAATATTTTATGGACTCTTTATATTTTACTAGCTTCCGCCCGCGACTCCGTCCGCGCGGATGTCGGTCTTTGCGTGGATGGTTTATTTCTCCATTTTGAGTAACTCGGACAATGACATCTTATAAATATCTATTGGACCCAAATACGGCTAGGTCTATAATAATACGCAACGTGTGTTCGCGGTACCTACTACAGAACAACGTCTATGGATAACTGAAAAATTGAGATTAATTTTTTTTCTACGTATTTTTCCAGGATAAAAAGTATCCTATTTTACGCCCAGGATAATAAGGTATAATTATACCAAGTTTCATCGAAATCGAACCGGTAGTTTTCACGTGATGTCTTCACATACAGACAGACAGACAGACAAAAATTTTTTTAATCACATATTTGGGTTTGGTATCGATCCAGTAACACCCCCTGCTAGTTATTTTTTCAATATTTTCAATGTACAGAATTGACCCTTCTACAGATTTATTATATATGTACTATAGATACGATCTGGCCAAATGTGGATGACCAAATCGTGAAACGTTGACGATTTAACGATCTGATCAAACTATGTTGGCCATTTCACGATATGCGACCATTTCGTGAAATGGCCACTCATATCATGAAATGATCAAATCTACGATATGACCACGACATATATATTATAAAGGCGAAAGTTTGTAAGTATGGATGTATGGATGTATGGATGTTTGTTACTCTTTCACGTAAATACTACTGAACCGATTACAATGAAATTTAGCACACATATAGAGGGTAACTTGGATTAACACATAGGATAGTTTTTATCCTGGAAATCCCACGGGAACGGGAACTATGCGGGTTTTCCTTTGCAAACGCGGGCGAAGCCGCGGGCGGAAATCTAGTACCTTTATAAATTATATCTTTAAAAGTTTAACCGCCACCTTGATCTAGAATCTAGATTATAGTTGGAAAATGGAAGCGTAATTTTGTCGTTACTGAGAAATAATTTACGAATCACTACATATAGATTATGGGTTCTGTAATTAGAGTATAGTTTTATTTACTATAAGATGACGATGGTTTTAAAACAGAGGTAACCGTATATATACGAAATATCGGTATACGAAAATCAAAAAGACATTGTATTGTATGTTGTACGTACATAGCCTTGACAGTTCAAAGCTACACAGAAGAGTATTAACAATTGAAGTCGCAAATGCAAAAGTTGTAACCAACTCTTTTAAGCTACGTGGGAAATAAAATATTCTTACATAAGATTTTATAACAACTTACAGATAAGAATATGACTTGAGAAAATTAATCTTGTGATAATGGCCATAAAGAACCTGCAATTGCAGAAATGTTTTAGAGCACTTATGTTTCTATTGTTTTCAAGGAATCCAAAGGCACACCGGAACTATTAGATTAAAACGATTTTATCTATCGTGACTAATGTGCAACATTTATGAATTATTTATGTCCTTTATATGTCACTTTGTATGTCTGTCCGTATCTTTTAAACTGTATAGTGTAGTTGTTAGTATACTGTATAGTGTATACCTACTGTAGATTATATGATAAAAACTTAATATTACAAGTCTCGTATAATTATTGAATGTAAATTATAGGACATAAAATAAATCTTATGATATAGGTAAACCAGAATCTGATGGCAAATAGGGAAATCAAAATTTTGAGTGTGCAACCCTAGGGAAAATGGACTGAACGATCTTGATACTGCTTATTTTTTAGTTTGTTCTCAATATCATTAGTCACATTACATATGTGGACAATACTGTACTTAATAATGAGATATCCACTTAATATTATGTAGGTACATACTTACATGTATAATATACATATTACTTTTATACAGGTAATACATATTATTATTTACACATACCTATATTTGTATGTTCATTATCATTATGCCATGTGAAAATATCGATGTTATATCGATAGAAACTAGACTGCTTATATTTTTTTATAAAATAAAATAAAAATAAAATAAAACTATGTTTATTTTCGTAAGTATTAACAGATACACACATTATAAAATTGACTTGGACAGCTTGGACTTGACTATTAGCCGTATTGGAAACTCCTGTAATAAGTTTTCATAAAATTATATTCTAATCAACAAACAATATTATAGTTACCTACATATAATATTATTTTAATTTAAAGTATCAAAACGGGTAAGTCCAATGTACCAATAAAATCTTCAAATTTGAAAATTGTGATGTGTTTGACCCTTTTTCATGGAATGTTTTTCTATACATATTATAAACAACACCTATTGCTTGTGATCGCAGCGGCTTTTTCGACATTTTCGAAGATTTTTTAGACAAAATCCTAAAAATTATTCATCAACCGCAAAAAAGACAAATAATTTGACAACCAATTTGATAGTTGTCAAATAAATTGCCACATGAAAATCTTTTATTTCTTAAATATAAATATGCCATCAGATTCTGGTAGACCTATACCTTCCATGTCTTTGTTTATGTCATAAGCTCTTCTCTATTCAATTAAAATGTTGCGTTTTAAATATTAAGTTTACTGCTATTATTGGTACTTGAGTTTAATGTTCATATCTAATAATTTTATCTTTTTTGCGGTCAGGTGTAAAACAAACAGGTAAAAAATATCTACTATTTAATAATGAGAATTAAATCTCGACAATGTTGAAATGACTGTCATAAACCTTTTTATTCACACGTTAGACAGCCACTTTGTACTAGATTGCATTATCCATCATCATAAATGACATCGTTCCTAATGATGTAATTTAGGGAAAAAAAGCCAAGGATTTATACGAATACTAGCTTTCAGCCCGCGGCTTCGCCCGCGCAGTCAAAGAAAATCCCGCTTCCAGTTCCCGTGGGATTTCCGTGATAAAACCTATGTCCCGAAGTAAAAAGTAGCCTGTCCTCTCTCGGGTATCGAAATATCTCTATACCAAATTTCATGCAAATTGGTTCAGTAGTTAAGGCGTGATTGAGTAACAGACAGACAGAGTTACTTTCGCATTTATAATATTAGTATGGATAGTGTAGACTTATATAATTATAGTTGTCATAATAATATGTTATTGATCAACTGGTGATATATGCATTTTAATATGACCGGGACAACCGAAAACACGGAAATAAGATAGGTATATATACTTGATAGGACTCATATTTCTTCCAATTTAGTTAAATGATGATGATAGATGTCGAAACTAACGTAATTAATCCCATCGTAGAAGCATAGATAGAGATCCTGGAATTAGTATTTGTTTCACCTTAATAATATGTGACTTGTCATTGTGCTTGTCATTATTCATAAGCCGCTTTGTTAACAATGCCCTCATGAACGACACTCGATATCAGACTTAATGCTAAATACCACCGACTGACCCAAATTGTACAGTAAAGTTTATTTCGCCGTAATTCCGCCAGGAACTTTGTTGAATTCGTCATGCACTTTCCCTAAATTATGACTCAACTATGTGCTCAACTTAAGATGCTAACTCGCTGTGTACAGACAGCCCTGCGCTATTTTGTGCTTTCCAAAAATTAAAAGGCTTTTATAAAACAGCTACCTAGCTATCACCCTCGGTTTTTCCCGCATTGTTTTGCTCCTATTGTTCTTAGCTTTCCTCGATGAATGATACCCATAGTTCCTGAGATCAGCGCGTTCAACCAAACAAATAACTCTTCAGCTTTATAATATTAGTATCGATGACTCAAGCACTGCAGTTAGTAGCATTATCGTTGCATTTTATACAAAAACAATTATGTAATATTATCTCTACATTTCTGCCCTAAGCTTGTAATTATCTTACCATGCAGGTTAATCTTTTGTGACTAAACCAATGCGTCAACGCAACAAATCAATGATCAAAGAATTTTTGCTATTTCAATTGCGCTTTAGCCTACACATACGGTAAACTATGAATGTATATCTATTTAAGAGTAAATAGAAATCCTCTATTATATCATTAAGTAATCATATTTGTGGCCCGAATTTAGACAATTCCGAAATCACATGATAATTTGCCTTGAAAGGTACGTCTTTCACCTAGCCTCGGTAGCTCAAGGTGTAATAAATTTACGTTTTCACTTGCTCATAATAGGCTTCTTTTGTGTGTAAACATGGAATTGATTCCATGACACTAAACATTGCAGCTAAAGAAACTTGGTTCAATTTATTTATTTTGCACAAAAACATTGCGTTTACATTACCCGCAATCAAATAGTAAAAAGTTTGATCTTTGTTTTATTAAAACTTTTATCTCAATCAAATTCTGCGTAGATAAAAATTGGATTATGAGTTATGACCTGAACCCTCAATGTGTCGGACAGACGAGGTGTGTATGGGTCTGTGCCCTTCCTGTTATATATGCTGAATGCTGATAATGAAAAACTACTGAAACTATAACAATGGATTCCCCGTATTTGTACGAACCTAGTACATAATAATATAAGGGTACAGGGAAGAGTGTACATAATTATACGATTAATGGCGCCAAATTGCATCTATCTTAATCTCCAACGTGTCGTCTACGTGTAACTGACATTTGCCAAAAAATTGCATACGGAAGAATGAGAATATCTTGGCATCATGATTATAAAGTGTACTGTGCGCCAAAAACACGTGTATCTAAGACCAAATACTGTTTTAATCTGGGACTGTTACATGCATGAATAATTTGTACAACAAATAAAACCATTCATTCATAGGTTAAAGACAATGTACTGTGTACACTGTTTGGACATTTTCACGTTTTTTTTTAAATACTTAACAGTCTGCAGCTATTCTTAGCTTGAAATAGTTAAGTTTTATTAAATAATTAAGTATATTGCCATGAGAACTGACTAGGCTCATAAGATTTTTTAATCAAATTGGAGGCAATTTCCCTGAAGAAATAATATTTTTATTAGGGCTCTCCATTTTAAGTTTGTTTCTTAAAACAATACTCGCATATTATATAACTGCCTTGTGAATGTTTTTTTTCTCCTATTTTTTTTTTTATAAATGGCTTACCCTAAACCGAAGATAATGGATGTTATTCTACTGTTCTACGTATTTTATTCAGGTCGAAAGAAGACTTATTTATAAAATGCTTGTCTTGGCAATTTACTCACTCGTGTCAAGATCGTAATAAAAATGATAATCGATAAACGCGATCAACTGACCATCGTTGAAAACATTGTTTTACTTGTAATTAAATTGAAATCTGTATTAAATGAATTAATTAGTTATCAAGCGTACCGAAATAATTAGCTGGATTCGATAGGCCTATAGAGACTTAATTAGATTTCGTTACTATTCTGTTTGTAGTTTAGACCAAAATAAGTAGATCGAAATATATACATACAGAAGATTCGTTTTTCAAGTAGAGCACGAGATTTTTTTTAATACTATCTACACTAATATTATAAAATGGAAAGAACTCTCTATCGATCTTGGTAATTAATTTGCCATGAGAAAGCAGTAATTTATAATTATATAAGTATTATAAATTACTGCTGATTTTGATCGACCCGAATCAGCCCAAGTAGAGATTTAAATGTAAGTTTTTCAAAATTGTATTAGTTACATTCCTCATCCAGATGAGGACGAAAAATAAAAAACAAATATTAAATTGCTTTCAGATTATAAAGTCGTTTATATACAAATAGTAAAAATAATTTGAATTCATTAATCGGTGTGAAACAGGTAGAATTACTAAATTTGGTTAATCGTTTACAATTTTATACGACACAAAAATTACAAGACACAAATATTCCATGAATAATCTGAGGAAAAGGCACCATGAAGAGACGATTCAAAGCACAATTGTTTATCATTACGCTGTGAAACTACAGTAGAAGGCCTCACATTGTTTCGACTTAATTTGACCCCAAAACTATTGAATCAAAAAGTTTGAGGACGAACATTAATTTGGGCTGTACTGACACGTAAAACTGTTTTGCGTCACTATTTTATGTAACGTATATATATACAAGTAAATTTTATCTACAAACGAGTAAGCTGATAAATTCTATATAAAAATAAAATACTAAGGAGTAAAGGTTTAATTAAGTAAGTTAAGATTTGTCTAGACTTAGGAGGGATTGTATTTTGGGATGGTTTGAATAGTTCCTTATTAAACTAAATAATTAAAATAATAAAATCCCTGTTTTATGGATAATAATAATAAAAATATAAAACAATTCGATTTTACTTAAACCGCTAATTTTTCCTCTACCTTTGCATTAAGTTTTCTGTGACCTTATTGCCAAATTTTGTAATTCTAGGTCACAGGGAAGTTCCTCGACGTTTGTGGATTATTAAAATATGTGAGATTTAAAATCGTATTAGGTATTTACTCTTTTTTTTGTGAAAGGAAGGAAATTGAGCAGGCGCATTACCTGATGATATGTACGCGGTACCTACGTGACAAGCCACAGCTAAGTTTAGCCGGTACCAAGGTGGGATAAAATGTGAATATGAATTATTCTGGGGAATTTTATTCTGTGTGCAAGTGAACCACTTGGAAATAATAGGGATACGAAATTTAGTCAAGAGTAAGCTTAACTTTAACTTTTATAACGATATGGTTATAAAACATACTTATTGTAAACAGTAAACTATAATATACTGATCCTTTAAGTAAGTATCTATACCTAAAACTTCTAGCAGTAGTAGTCCACTGTCCAGACAGTATTTTTTATACTTCTTCGTTTGATGTGCAGAATGTCTGATTCGTGTTTAAATATTTTTATACTAGCTGCTACGCGCGGTTTCACCCCCGTGGCTCCACTCCTGTTGCACGTAACGTGATGAAATATAGCCTATAACCTTCCTCGATAAATGGGCTATCTAACACCGAAAGAATTTTTCAAATCGGACCAGTAGTTCCCGAGATTAGTGCGTTCAAACAAACAAACAAACAAACTCTTCAGCTTTATAATATTAGTATAGATTTGCAAAAGAATATTTGATCTTCATTTTCATTATTTACTCGCAATTAAAAAAATGTCTGGTTCTAAATAAAATTCCACATAAAATGTTTTCTTTTGAATTGCTATTGTTAAATTCTTGCAAACAGTCGTGGTCACGGACACTTATAGGAAAGTATTGTCACGACATTTAAAATAAGTAAGATAATTTTGTTGAAAACAAAGACATCGTGGATCGTGATGCTTGAAAAACGTCAACAATAAATAAGAAAGAATTGCTTTTAAATTACAATAAACGCTAAGTCCGTTTATGCAAATTGAATAAAATAGTTTTCTTCTTGTCGATGTTATTTATTGCGCCATAATAATATTATGATAATACCAATTTCAAAAATGATGATTTGAATGCAAAATCTTCAATGTAGAGCGGACAGGACAGTTTAACCATATGTCTTGACTTTAAGAAACCTATTTCCATTGAGCTTTTTGGACTGAATTTCTATTAGATGTACCTAATATTGCACACTACAGAAAGAGATGAAGATCATGTTTTCTAACTAAGAGCTGAGACATAGACAACGCCTCCACCCTGTATGCGACCTACAAAAACAATTAGACCGGAACATATTGCTACTAATCTGCAGAAGACCAACTAACCGCTTCAAATATTTCTTGTTTTCTGACATCACTCATTATGAATGCACATTAAAAAATATTACATCTTTGATGTCTTGTTTTATGTATTTCAAATGTAATAATGTTGACATGTTATATCGGAACTGGGCTTACGACAATTGATGAATAAATTAGATTGTCACATTAATAAGTGATTGTGAATAATGTTAATGTATCTGCGGCTGATGTGTTTATGGTTTCCAATTATGTTTCTATGCAAAAAAAACGTATTGATCGATGTCCGACCTTATTTCGACGTTATATTGATAAAGTGTCGATTATTTCATTAATAATCTTATTTAGAATAGTGGCTTCTGACGGATTAAGCACTCCATTTAAAACTTTTAATCCGGAACTTCCAGAAGGATTTGAAATCATCATCGTATCACAATCGGTTTTTTCAATAGATTTATGTTAATTTCATATAATTCAACCCCAATCATACTAATATGTATACTGGAGATAATACTGTATTAAATTAGAGTGCATTGTGTTTAATATAGAAAGTCTGCCAGCTTCTCGGCGGTAATGGCCTACGCATTTAGTGGTTTACAAGTCTAGATTTCACTTACGTAGGTACTATCCTAGATATTACGAAATGCAGGAAGTAAAGTTGTTTTGTTTACCTTTATTCTAAATATTATATAAAACGATTATTGCAAACAATTTAGTAATTTAGCTTAGTGAAAAGCTTTCTTATCTAAAAATATACCTAGTTACCTACTAGTTTAAACTACAGTTAAACGGATATGTACCTTCTTTTGATAAGATCGCTAAATTTAGATACAAATAAAGAGAACGTTCAAGTTCTAAAACTGTACCGCAGTCTATTTTGAGTGTATATTCAATCGACTATGAAATTATAAAAGTTAATATTTTTTGTTCTAAACTAAATATTATACGGTCTACTATGCACCGAATAATGTTAATGTAGTATATTTGTATATGTAATTGGTATGTTAGATATCTTAGGTATTTGGTTTCATTCCAAATAGCATATTGAGATTATATAGTTAATACATACTTGAGTTATTAGTTACTAGCTGTTGCCCGCGACTTCGTCCGCGATTACGTCGTTTTAGGTCATTCGTCGTTTAAAAAAAATACGTGACACTTTATTTTTGAATGTTCTTAATTGTCTCTTATAAAATTTAACTACATTAAAATTGAAAACTCTGATAAGAAAATCTTAAAATCGGAGAAAATCGAAAATCTGAGGAAAACATGAATGAATGTGATTTAAATTCTACATTACTTAGTATTTCAAATAATAATCTAAATTAAATGTAGATTAACAGTTTGAGCGCACCGTTATAGAATATGTACCTAAGTATTAAATTACGTTAGTTTACATAGTAACAAAACAAAAACACGATGACTTTCTTTCGCGCTCGGTACCACAAACTAAGCATGTTAATGGTACGTGGCCCGCGTCACTTGACCCCCCGCGAGTTCCCCTCCGTTGCTATGCGAAAATACATTCGTCGCCCTGCTGTAGGAAAAATTGTAATACTGTGGCCTGGGCGTTATAACACGCCCAGGGCCCGCCAAGAAAAGTATTAACAGTCAAAGTTTATTTTACTAACATTTAACAACATGTAAATGATGAAGAAATAATAATTATCAACGAACTAACCTTTTCTATAATACTTAACACAGCACATTTTTTAAATTATCTTGCTCAACTCTGCTCAAAAATTTGAGGGTTTTGTTGGAACTTTAATGTGTCAAAACTATGATATATCTAAACTACGATACAACTTGCATGCGGAAATGCTCATTACAATCAGTAAATTTAAAGAATAACTAACAACATACTATTCAATTTTATTGAGCTGATGAATATCTTTTGCCTGGAAGAGATCACCGCCGCCAAGCCGCCGCGGCCGCCTAATAAATATACTGTGTTTTCTTATAAAATCGTAACATAATTTCTTTTATCTACTAAATTTTAATAAATTTATAACTAAGTTCTTTTTATCTAAAAATGAGCTTGAGCTTATATTAGGCAAAAGTATACATTAACTTTTTATAATTTCAGGACCGCACCTTAAATGGGGCCTCGGAAAATATGCCTACGGGTTATTAATAGAGAAATGATACACAACAAAATTATGTTGGTTCCATTTTATTTATAAAATATAATGAAAATGGACAAATATAAATTTATGTTTCATTTGGCAATAACATTTTTTTCGGTACTAAAACGTAGTAGTTTGATATATGGTTGGCCGCCCCTTCTCTCCTTCCTGAAAAATATCCTCCAAAATTACCCGAGCTACTTCCAATGATTGAACCATACGTTGGACATTAACTTCAGTCAAAAATTGACGAAGCGGATGATTACTAATTTCCACTTAATCCTCGCTGCCACTGTCTTCATCATCAAATCATCAATTTTCAAGTAAAATCAATTTAAAAAAAATCAAAAGTTAATTGTAAATCTATAAAAAAAGCTACTTACAAATAAAGTTTTATCAACAAACTACTGTTCCCAACGCACCTCAAAATCTTGTAAAAGTCAAAAAGAATTCATCATTTTATTATTACATTCTAAAAGTGTAATAAAATACTTTATAAAACCAATAAAATACATGAATTGCTATCATTATAAAAAATAAATACCTATAAAAGTAACAACTTACCTTTTGTATGGTGAAAATTCAGAAAACACGAAGATTGAATTTGATATTTTTGGTTTTATGACATTCAAATGCTTTATAAATATAAATTTATAAATAATAAATTTATAAAGAATAGAAACATTTCATCACGAAATTATGCGGGTTCGAGTTTCGCCTCGTGATCGAATTTTTTCTATTCTTTATAAAACACGAAGATTTTAAAAATGTAACCAATGAACACAATGAATATTAGATTAATTGTAATGGTGTCTAGTTTGACTTAAAATAATAAATATCTACCTACCCTCACTTTTAAAAATGTAGTATATTCACACGAAATAATATAAGCGCACCTTATAGGGAAGGGAAGATATGGGTTAAAGAGTTAAATAAATAACATGATTATATTTAAATTATTAATTTTCAACCGTATGTTCAGTAGTGATAACATGTAAATTGATTTGATTTTTACGAAATCTCATAGATGGCGCTGTTTCAAATTTGTCTTTATACTACTAAATTCATTTTTCTTTTTCTCTGCCCAAATTACGTAAATGACATAGTTTTTATTTTGTAAAGCTAGATAATAGCATGGCTTACTCGAAACCAACATTTAAACATGAGTCTTTAGATTGTACGCTGTCGTAGTACACGGAATATGTAAGAAAAATAAAGGTTCACAGCTCCTCCCCCGAAGGTGATATCATGATAATATGTTTAAACTATCCTCACCCGACCTCTTAGGAATATTCATGCAAAATTTGAAGTAAATCTATGCAGTACTTTCTGAGATTAGCTCGGTCAAACATACAGACAAACAGACAAACAGACAAACAGACAAACAGACAAAAATTCTAAAAACTATGTTTTTGGCTTCTATATCGATTATAGATCATGGATTATGTATTCTTTTAAAAAAATATTCAATGTACAGTTTTGACTTTCCTACGATTTTATTATATGTATAGATTACTCCATTCAAAACATTAGTCGAGTAGTTAGATAATAATGTAATTTATGCATAATGTATAATTGTCAGACTCTACCAAAAGCTATCAAGTTGTAGATATTTAATTTACCAGGTAAAAAATAACTACCTATGCACATAAATTAATGTCGAGCTTCGTTCAGATGATTTAATTTTTACATACCAATAATTTACCTAACATTAAATAACATATGTTTTTTTTGTATTTAATTGTCTGTTTTTAGCGTGCCAAAAATATTTCTATTTTATGTTTTATATTTAATTAATTATTATTTAATAGATTCACACACACAACTGTGAGGGTTTGAACTTTGAATCGTAACAGAGAGCGGCATGGTAAAGTAAGTATTATAATATGGATAAAGTTCAAATTTATAATAAAAAAGAGCGTGAGTGCCGAGCACACGTGTCAAAAGTGAAACTTCTTTGTCAAGATTCAAAGGTACCATATCGTCGCCTTACTCCATTACGTGACGGTATTGAGTTTCACTTCAAGAACATGTAGGAATGTTATTTCTAAACTTCAAGATCAGTACCTAGATTATAGAAGCTTTCTGAAAAAGAGCATCATATCCATAAAGAATAAGATTTATATTTGAGATTCATTTTCGAAAACGATGGACAGAATTAATATTTTATTCAAAATTACGAAATGCAACCTCAACCAAATATGTAAAATTGAGAGAGAATTAATAATGCAGATTGTGCAGTCAAATGACATATTGTTATGTATGTATTTGCAAAACAAATATTTATGTCTACTTTGGAGCAACAAATTGAATAAATATTTTCACATTGCCATCTTCATTGTTGCATAATGCATACGTATAAAAATGATACTTTCGTCATAATATGCTAAAGTTCAATATGGTTACTATATTACCAATAATTTTATTTATACTAAAACATATTTTACTAACATGAAACTAATAAAGAACGACTGATAACTACATTTATTTGATTGATTTGTTTGAAACTTTATATATATTATACTAGCTGCTCCGCGCGGTTTCACCCCCGCCCTGTTGGTCGTAGCGCGATGATATATAGCCTAAAACCTTCCTCGATAAATGGGCTATATAACACCGAAAAAGTAGTTCCCGAGATAAACAACAAACAAACAAACTCTTCAGCTTTATAATATTAGTATAGATTGTAGGTTGTAGGGGAAGCCGAAGTTCGAAGTTCCGATTTTTTAGTAAGACCCAAGACGCTCTATGAATGTAATAGAATGATCTATCATCCATGATTCCTATAAATATAAGCTGATTTTATTGTAGTAGATATCATAATATATTATATTCACTTTACTGAGATCAAAAATATAATAAGAGGAGTTTTTTCAGACTCGAAAAACTTTTTCAGATGTTATGTCGTCAGTATTAGTATTGGTTGTCTTTTTCATTTCGACTCTTTTAAATTTCCTTCTTTGTCTTTTACTATTACTCTTTATCCTCTTCTTGCTTTTTCTTCAGCCGTTCTTTTTTGGCGTAGGTATCTGTATGTATTGCTGATTTTATTCTTCGTCGCTTATTCGGTACAGATGATCTCGGTGGTGCTTTTGGTAAGGGTTTAACAACTTTAGGGCAAAATATGCTAGTTGTGGCCCAAATGATAAATGGCAAATTATTTACGTTTTTCATTACGGGGCATGTTCTTCCGCGGAATAATTAGCCCCACACTTGAAGAACTATCAACCCCAAAGTCCATTTTCAAAGTGATCTCCCATTATAATAGAATATGTTATAAAAACCCTTGAATGATATAAAAAAGCAGTGGTGTCTCAGTGGTCGCACCTCGTATTTCAAATCGATAAGTTGGGGTTCGAAACCAGGCGTGCGTACAGGAAATAAATTGATTTTTCCATTTATCTGCGCATGTCCACTGCATGCGTCCTGCACATCACCACTGTTTTAACGGTGAAGAAAAACGTCACGAGGAAACCAACATGTCGAAGATTCAAAAGTTCGACGACAGTGACATCTGCCAACTCGCATTTGGCAGGCATAGTGGATTAGGGCTTGATGCCTTATAGGTACGGGAGGCCCGTGTCCTAGCAGTTGGAACGTGAAAATGGGCTGATCATGACGATGATGATATTAAAAAGATAATAATCACTATAGTTTGACCAACTGAGCAAGTAATTCACAAATAGGTAACTAGAAAATTTATTGATTTAAACCAGAAAGTTTAAGGATGAAAAAATTTACTTTCGTGATGTTTATGTGTAACTAATTGGTAACCATACAAACACGCCGACAAAGTGTCACTAAAAAGGCTGATGCAATAGCGTGATGCTTATGATGCAATATCTTCAGACCTATTGCTATCTGTTTTCTTCCCGGAGTTATTCGGATCGGAACAACCTACCCCCGGTAATTTAAACGAACCGACTAGACTGTATGAATGAATGAATCGACCTCCCCTAAATTGTAGAGAGGTTATGGCGGGGGCCCGTATGATTTTCCTTATCCTTCCCTTTATTCTCCTGAATAATTGTTTAGTTATCCTATGTTTTCTTAGTCAGCAATTCATTTGCAGAGGCCTGATACCGCTGCAAATGGATTGTGATTCGGCAGTGGTAACGCTTACCATTCGGCGACGCTCAGTTGACCTTTCTTAATTACTATGACATAAAAATATATTATTAGGAACATGGTAGGTATGTAAACAATTTGTGTAATGTACTATTAGCCTGCACTCACACACTACGGTGAAAAGTGAAAAAATAAAAATAAAAACGAGGAATTAAGTATTACCTAACAGCTACAAACAATCTGCAGTTATACTTGCAACTTTTTTTCTTTTTATATATCTAGCAGTGCCGCGCGGATTCACCTGCATTGCTCTGCTCCTATTGGTCTTAGCGTGATGGTAGGTATATAGCCTTCCTTGACATAATATGGACTATCAAACGGTGAAAAAATTTTTCAAATCCGACCCGCGGTTTCTGCTATTAGCGCGTTCAAGCAAACAAACTCTTCCGCTTTATAATATTAGTAGGTAGATATAGATATTTGGATATTATGTAGACGTATTCCGATTAATGAATTGCATTGTGCATTGTGTGTTTTGTATGTATCTATAGGTAAGTATTAGCTATTTCTAGCACTTCCTGTCGATCGAGTCTAAAGTATCGCAATCTAATATCCTATCTATTACAAAAATGCGATTACTCATCAGTTTTAAATGGTATAAGTACTTAATCAATAAATAATAATAGATAGTACTTACAAATAACAATACTTCCTTATGAAAATAATAAATGTGAAGTGTCCTCAATGAATTGCGGCTGTTCTTTGTAGGTAAATAGATAAAGGACTGAGGCTCGTAAAAGATGAATAATTATTGTATTGCAAATTTATAAATACATTGTAGTTATATCCTCAATATGCATGCAACAGTTACGTGATTACAATGCGTATAATTTACCAAAATTCCTGTGGAAATTCCACAAGGAATTTTGGTATATTAAATCCAATAGGTACATAAAAGTAATATTAACCAATAAATATTACTCATAAATACTTAATCCAAACTAAATCTACATAAATAAAAATAAATAATACTTCACGATTATCATGCTCATGAGGATATAACTTTCAGATACGTCCATGCATTCAGGCATACACAAATTGCAAATGCAAGGAAAAACATTGAATATGCACGCTTTGCAAATTTATAATTTTTAGATAGTTTTGTAATATTTAATTCAAAACAGTTTAATTGATTTCATTCGTGATTCTTTACGAATTACAAATTAAAATTGCAATTTATGATTACACGGCAAAAAAAAGGTGAGAACTGACCTGACGAAAAAAATGTCTAATTGTTTTATAATTAATCACAGTTTCTATGATTTTGGGATTTTTTCTAACATGCGTGACTCTCCAGCGAAGTTTTGAAATACTTATTTATATTAAAGGATAAATTTTCTTCACGCTTATAAAGCCGCTAACAATACTCGTAATTATTTGAAAACGTCTGGACCGAAACAATTAAAGCGCTTCTTTTTTAGTTTTTTTTAATCCTTGGCATATATCCTTATAAATTATTAATTTCTTAATTAAAATACGTATAGGTACAGGTAGGTATAGGTGGATATTATCTTAATTAGATTAATTATATCAGCATTTTTTTTAAATGTAAAAACAACTACAGAGTTACTCGCCGGCTTTGCTCTGTAAAAACTGCTTGCCTACCGGTGGTAAATAATTGTTTTTTTGTTTTTTGATTGTTTTTTTTTTCTTATGTTGTTTTCTAATATTCGAATTCTTATAATAAAATTTAAATAATAAATATCTACTCATTGATTTTTATACATTTCTTGTCTAGTTATATCTACTTTTATTATTAAAATTTAAAATATTGTCATACTTATAAGTAAGTATAGAGAATATTTTAATCCATCAACATATAAACTTTTATTTTTTATTGAATAAGTTTTTACTGTTAAATACATCTAAATTAATGTATACTAACAAAATTATTTATTTATTTTTCATTACAATAATTACATAAAATTATAAACAAAAACATACCCAATATAGAGGCGAGTGAATACAAAACAGCGAATGCAAAATCCATGATCCACGCACCGCTGGTTCAAATCAAAAGGTAACAGAGCAATCAAGAGTTTTTTCACATGTCCATTGAATCACTGAAGTTACGAATTACGATCCAAACCGCGCACTGTCAAGTGACGGACCGAGAGACTGTGAGACAACTGAGCAATACAACAGCTGATGTCGTGGGTTGGACGTGTATTTCACCCTGCCATGGCTATCGAAAGGGCAGCAGGTGCTTATGACACTGATTTTTCCCAACTCCCTCATGTTTGCACTTATATATAATTCAACGTGGAATCTTTAAAACAATGGATAATTGTTGTTGGCTGTTGTTGTGTGTTGTTGTTGTTGGTTGGAATGGGGTATAAAACAACTGAAATTCGTTAGTTAGAGGTACTGTTTTCATATGTACGTTAAATAGGAATGGTATTGTAAAAAAATCTGTTATGATTTGAAAATGTCTCGGTAACTAGGTACATTTTTTATTTGATTTGAAAATTTTTTTCTACCTAGTAAGGACCAAGTAACATTATTATCTATTAATAGATATTAAATTTGCTAAATATACAGATGGGCGAATGTTTGTTACTGAATGGCAAGCTCTACATTTTTTTTGTTATTTTAATTTCGTCCTAGTTGCTCTTTTTTCAATCAGTTATATGTTATAGAATTATTATTTATTAAATTTCTACGAAAAGTGAAGTAGTTATTGGACTATGAATTATTTAGTAGGAAGTCAAACTGTAGTCACAAATTTTTACGAAAGTAGGTGAGCTTAACCAAAATTAGGGCCATAGCTGTAGCCGATTAGTGAAAATGATATAAATTATAGGACGGTACATTAAATAATATGTACTTATGTTACATGTCATATAACTACTGAGTACTGTCTACTACATTGTGCTACTACTAGGTATAGAGTTTCTTGTGGGCTCTTTATTAAGCTGTCTATCTGCTATCCGAATTCCGAACCGGTGATAAATAATTTCTTTTTGCATATTGACAATTCAGAATTAGCTTCCTAAAGAAGTTTTTTTTTAATAAATATTTTTTTTTTAGTTTTGCGTGGTTCAGGGATATAAACTGTAGGTAGGTTAGGTACCTAGATAATAATATTTACCTACTTACCTACCTACCCGGATATTTTGTGCCTACCTAAGTTATGTAGAGTAAATATTACTTACACTTTCACTAAAATTCTTCGCCTTAAGTAAACAAATAGTAAATTATAATGATAGACAATTTGATCATAACGTTGAATGGTTATACTAAGTAATTAGGTTTGTTATATTTTATTATGTACTTATAAACCTAAACGAAGAATTTTTTTGTACCGCTCCGAATTTTGCCGCCGCGACTTGTCGTATCTCCAACTTTACATATTCGTACAAAATATAAAAAAAATAATAGCAATTTCAATGATGCTAGTAAACTACTATAAAATAATTCTAATTTTAATGATAAATATATAAGAAAATAATTTCATCTTCAAGCCGAAACAGATAATAAAAAAGAAGCATTTCCAATAATAATTAATTAGCGCAACTAGCATTGTTTTAACTACAAGGTTCTTCAGTAAAATTTAATAACAATTATTTGATATTAATTGGACTATTGCAAAACACGATTACTGAAAAGAGTGGATAATACCAACATTTATCTACGGATAATTCCTTTTATTTTTTTAACTGGAACAAAAAAATTATCACACCGACCGTACTCTCTATTAAATAGTTAGGTAGGTACATGATTATTATTTTTTGTTCGTGTAGTTTTTACCACGCCAGGTAGGTTTGTAGCCAGAGACTTGAGAGTCATGTTAATAATCTATATTTGAGCGTCCAACGATGTTTATAATATATTTAACTTATAAAGGATGCTACAACATCTAAAAAAATTATTGGGTTTCTGTATTTGCACTTATATGCTAATTGCAAAGAATATTATGTACGTAACTTTCATAGTTTTTAATTGGCACTGCACGTAATTGTTATATCTTTAATAATATTCATTTAATGTCGGTATTAGATATTCCCCGTGACCACTTCACTAGCATTGAACAATGTAATTTAGCAACTAGATAAATTACATTGTTTTTCATAGTAGTAGGTAAGTACTAAGTAGGTACCTGAGTATTTTTGTAGCTTCAACGTGCAGCTTTTTCATAACTGAATATCATGGGCGTAGCCACGGTGGGGCAGGGTGGGGCGCTTGCCCCACTCTAGCTTTGACCTGGAAGGTAGTTAGATACCTAACCAAATCTAAAAATTGAAGTACCTCCTAACTACTAAGCTTAATATCCGTAAGAAAATTCACACTCGATTCTCGAAAGTCTACCAGGCGACACAGAAAATGCGACCTTTATAATTTTATTAGTATTATTTACCTCTAAATTGACTGACTAACAACTAACAAGTGTCATACGCCCAGCGACCAAACGGCTGAAGATTTTTGGATCTATTTCGTGGTGTGGTAGGTGAACAATAAGGTGTTTTGAATAAGAATAATTCGAACAACGAATTACACACGAAAAAAGAAAATAGCTGAGGCTACATGAACATGAACTGTAAGAAAAATGAGTATAGTACCCCGATTATAGTTACCCCACTAACTTATCCAATTTCACTTTTGTTGTGTTACACGTTCTACAACTTACTGATACTTTTACTTTACACTTTTTTTTTCTAGTGCCTACACTAGAAAAAATGCATTCGTGAATGCCTTCGCGAATGCCATCGCAAATGCCTTCGCAAATGCCTTCGCGAATGCCATCGCGAATGCCTTCGCAAATGCCTTCGCGAATGCCTTCGCAAATGCCTACGCGAATGCCTTCGCCAATGCCTTTGCGAATTCCTTCGCAAATGCCTTCGCGAATGCCATCGCGAATGCCTTCGCGAATGCCATCGCGAATGCCTTCGCCAATGCCTTCGCAAATGCCTTCGCAAATGCCTTCGCGAATGCCTTCGCGAATGCCATCGCGAATGCCTTCGCAAATGCCTTCGCGAATGCCTTCGCAAATGCCTTCACGAATGCCTTCGCCAATGGCTTCGCGAATTCCTTCGCAAATGCCTTCGCAAATGCCCGCGGTACGGTAGCCGGCATTTGAAGACCTGGATATAACTTTGGGTACATACTTGGTAGGTACATACAGTTGCTAGTTATATATTATTTTTTATTGTTGCCCCACCTTGAGCCCATGGCTAGCTACGCCCATGCTGAATATATATATGTTCAATATATGTAGTTAATATACTTACGTGAAATAATGAAATCTCATGTAAAAAAAGGCAAAAGACACTGCACGAAATACCTAATTCACACTTTTGTTGCAGTTACAGTAGCAAATGTAAATACCTATATTTAGTCCAGTAGTACCTAATCTCTAGAAGATTATTATTAAAAAACAAATAATTTTCTGATATTAACCTCGATTTTCTAATTTTTCGGGTGTGATGTGTGACCTAAGGACTACGCGATTGGATTAAATTACAGTTCACATTTTGATTTTGATTTTGAATTTATTTAGTAGTATCCGAACTCATGATTCAGACATTACATTTCGACGGCTATTTTATTCTCTTATGTGCGTCTAATTAGAGAAAAGAAGAAGATAGAACCAAGCGGAGACCTTTCAAATGCAGAAAAAAAACGTTCAAACCTATTCTAAATTTAAGAAAGAAGAATGTGGTCAGTTCAAATCATCTTATTTCATAATACCGGTTTTATTTTGTACCTACATACTTATCGACGGGTAACATTTTTTACATTACAAAAGCGGCCAAGAGATAACTGCCTTGATAAAGAAATCAAATTCACCTCACGTTTTTTCTTGAAATAAAGCAGATTTAACAAGTCGATCTTCGTCAATCAGAGCAAGGTTAATAAAAAATGAAACAAAATTTGGACTTCACACATTTATTGTATTTTCGTCTAATAAAAATACTATATTTATAACTATCATAAAGGATATCTATACCAATTGACAGTCTTTCTGGTTGTACACATCCGCCATAGCACAACATTTTAGCAATGTTTCCGTGCACTTTTATAGACAATAATAATATTCTTTATGAACAAGACTATTTTAATTCCTAATTTACAGCCCTATCACTTTAGAGTAATAATTAAAAAAATCCCAAACTATACACCATTCAATGGATTTATGTATTGCACTATTGAAACAGAAGTTCCTTTAGCGTTTCAGTAGACAATTTTTTAATAACTGTTGTTTTAGAATTTTTAAATTCACTTTATTGTGCAGCAGAATTAAGTACTAAATTGATTTAGGCACAAATTTTTAACAAGTTCTTACTTAAATGTTTTTATAAACATTAATTTTAATTTAATAAAATCTACAATAGATACACTTCTGACATTCTTATAAATTATCACATAATATATAAATCTTAAAGTAAAATTAAATACAATAATTATACTTGTTGGTGTAGACAATGATATATTATGGAAATGTGTAGGTTACAATAAGAAACATTATTTGAACCAACGTGTGCATGGCTACGATGACAAAATATGGGACCTGATTAAAGAAACACTACACAACTCTATTTCTATTTACACAATGAAACTAAATATTTTGCTAAATCATTTTTATATTATATAAAACAAAAACTCATTTGTAACATTCACCTTTAATATATAGTACAGACAAGCTGAAATGATATGACTTTCGTATTGGTTTACAATATTGTATTATTATTGTTAGTATAGGTAAACCAGAATCTGATGGCAATTGGGGAAATCAAAATTTTGAGTGTGCAGCCCTAGGGAAAATGGACTGACCGATCTTGATACTGCTTATTTTTTATTTTGTCCTCAACATCATTAGTCACATTACATAAGTGAACAATACTGTACCAAATAATGAGATATCCACTTAATATTTTGTAGGTACTACTTACATGTATAATATACATATTACTTTTATCTATATAATACATATTATTATTTACACATACCTATGTTTGTATATTCATTATCATTAAGCCATGTAAAAATATGGATGTAATGATAATGCAGATCAAAACTAGATAATGCTAATATTTTTTTTATAAAATAAAATAACAATAAAATAAAATAAAACTATGTTTATTTTCGTAAGTATTAGCAGATACACAAATAATTATAAAATTGACTTGGACAGCTTGGACTTGACGCATAGCCGTATTGGAAACTCCTGTAATAAGTTTTCATAAAATTATATTGTAATCAAAAAACAATATTATAGTTAGTTACCTACTTATAATATTTTTAATTTTAAGTATCAAAACGGGTAAGTCCAATTTACCAATAAAATATTCAAAATTGAAAATTGTGATGTATTTGACCCTTCTTCATCGAATGTTTTTCTATACACATTATAAACAACACCTCTTGCTTGTGATCGCAGCGGCTTTTACGAAATCTTCGAAGATTTTTTAAACAAAATCAAAAAATTATTCAAGAATTGCAAAGAAGACAAATAATTTGACAACCATTTTGATAGTTGTCAAATAAAATTGCCATATGAAAATCTTTTATTTCTTAAATATAAATATGCCATCAGATTCTGGTAGACCTATATGAATGTTTTCTAAAGATTTTCTTAATACGCACCTATATGGTCCAGTCCGAAAGCTACCGTTTACAATCATACCATTTACTCGTTCTTAAAAAGGCAATACGTTGATTTTAGAATGATACGCTTTAAATGTTATGTTTAGAATCCTCATAGCGAAATATTTTTATAATGAAAATGTATTTAGCTACAAAAGTTTTACGCCTTCCACTACGATCGACAACGACGATTTTTTTATATTTTTTATGTTAGACAAAAGTGAACTTTAATCAAAGGAAAAATGTAATTTGTGATGAAAGGTCAGCTAGTGTAAACGTAATATTAAAATGAACATTTGCAGATTCCGTCATGGTATATAATAGAAATATAAATTAACACATAGGCCGTAGACCGAAGTTAATACCCGTCAAACTAGTGCAATACGACTCATAGCCTCGGACATAACTACAAAACTATTCAAGCACGTATTTATAAAGATTTACATTGAACCACAATCGTAATGTGACCGTTTAAATTCACAATTCTGGATTTCCTGAAAAAATATACTTACTATGAAAAATCTTCATATTATAATTTTAAATTGACTTACGACTCTAAAAATGTGAAACATTCTACAGTTCTACACACAGCATACATAGTATGTACAGTAATTATATACAAAATATAACAATGGCAGAGATCGTACGAGCTCCACTACGCCATATGTACTATACACACGTACGAGAAACTAAGAGCTAGCGCGCAAGAGCAACTATTGTCTCCGCAACTATTTTGTTTCTCCCATCAACTCTATGGGCTAGTAAGAAAGTGCGCGCACTTAGCGACGCAACTCCCCATAGAGTTGATGGGAGAGACAAAACAGTTGCGGAGATAAAAGTTGCTCTTGTGCGCTAGCTCTTACCTGACACGCATATCATCTGAAATGTACGGTACAAACCGCTAGTATGTCATGCATATTATGTCTTTACAATATTACGTCTACAATCATCGGCAAATAATAATTAACGATTCACATACATTGGAAGCCAAATCTACGAGTGATACGACACACTAGATACATAACATAAATACATTTTCTACCAATTGGACTGTGACATTTCTTTATTACCTAAAAAATCTTACAAATGACATTTATTACACGCTTGATTTGTCCTTTTATATGTACTTATACAACACTTTGAATTACAACATAATTATACAACTTTGAAACTTTTATAATACTGTAGTACTGCATAGTATGTGAATATCCACTAAAGTATTGAATATGATAATTATACAATATATTAAATCCGGAGCCCGTTCATTGGTAGACTTTACGACTATAAGTATCAATTTCAATCACATATAAAAACTGTGGTAGACCTGACAAATATGTATAATATGGTAACTGGAAATGTTGTCACTTTCGTTAGTTTTACTTTAATCCAAAAATAATGGATTTTACAAATGTGCCATTATACAATATTATTGTTGTAAAACACACTCATTTCGCACAAAATTTGTAATTGTTAACGAAATAATGCAAAAATAAAATACAGGTTTACAAATAGTATGTAACAATTGAGCGAGCTAAAATTAAAGGTGAATGAAGGGCAAACATAACTTTAAATACAAAATGTAAAACAAAATTATTGTGCGTTTTAAATATATCCCTCACGACTATTCATTTGTAGGTAACTGATGCGATGAATACAATTTTTGTTGATATGTTTTAAGTTAAAGTGACATGATGCAAAAACTGTGTGAAGCCCTGTGATTATTTTGTAACACGAAATGTATTGAAAATAATTCTATGCTGGTAGCGACATTTCACTATACACCATGTCACAAAAATATTTATTTAAAGAGTTGTATATTTATATAATTATAAATATATTCATTTGTACATTACACGAGAAATGTTATTATTTACAAATAAAACAATCCGATATTACCTTTCTATTCACAATGTTTACACATCTATATTAAGAAATTATTTTAGTAGGGCTGTAAACTTATAATTAGCTAAATATAACGATGAAACAATGCCGTTACGTACAGCGCACGTGCGCCGATATACGTATATTTCCAAGCTGAAGTACATTTACATTTACATATTTCGAAACATATTGTATTTCATCAAACTAAAATTCATTTCTTATAAGAAAATTAACGGATAACAATAATAGCAATTGTGAGCCGAGGGCTAAAGATTTGTTTTATATTCTAGCAATTAACCATTGTTAGCAAGATCTAGTAGATATCTATTCTCGTATCCTAAACTATAACACAAATTTATAAATACAAATATAAGACACTGTTAAATTTATAAGCTTTTAATAATTAATTAGTGTATTTTATGTCATTATTTACAACGCGTTATGCGTCACGCAACACTACTTTAAATGTTTATCATTTGGTGCAAAAAATACTGTCCTGAAAATTCGAAAGCTGTTTGCAAACATTTTCAATTAAATATATATTATATAAATAAAAATATATTTAGGGGGTTTAAGTGGCCATAGATGTTGATGAGCCAAATGCCATAACATTCAGGTTTTATCAATGAGATATAATTACAAATAATGTATTTGTTTTTACATAAATAAATGTTGCTATAGATCATATTTGTACTAGTTATATATTTCGAGTACTGTTTGATACAACAATCACTTTTAAAGTTGGTATTTATGACAACATATTATTTGACAATACCATAACGCAGACCAATTTTCACTGTCAAATAAACAGCCATTTTTTATTAGTCACATAATTTGTAGAAATAATAAATGGATCCCGAAAATAATATTTAACTAAGTGAACGATATAAAAAGTTGAGCTTTCTAATACTACTCACATTATTGCAAAATTTTGTTTTATTGCACTTGAATAAATACACAATGGACTGCCATTTTTAAAAAATATAATAAGTTGTTTCATTTGGTAATTAATTTTACTCTCTTTTTAGTTTTTTATGAAAGTTAATACTTTTTTGCAGACCATCTTTATCTTTCATAACATGCATTATAGCATCTTTATGTTGAGTGTGTTACTACTTATTACTACTTTTAAGCACATTTTGCGCTGATTAATTTTTTTTAAACATAATATATTGCCAATAGATATAATAGTAAGTAATAATAAATTATAAGGAAGATACATACATACAAATATATAAGAAAATGGAATTTTGAATTCCTATAAAAGCAAGATAATATTTATAGGTATAACGGCGGAAAGCATCTTGTGAGGCGATTCTAAATTCATACTTTGACCAAATAAGTTATAAATGTTGAACCATGTCTAATACTTCCTAGAATACAATACATAAAACATACATCGAAGTTTATTAATATACGAATTTTGATGTCGTCGTCGGAGTTAATATTCAATATAATAAATATAAATATTTATAAATTTCAATCAAGTTTTAAGTTTCTAAACTGAGTAATACAAATGCGTATTGTACTCAATGTAAAAAAATGACGACGATTTAACAAAGGAAATCAATATATAAGTTCAAATTTACTATTTTACGAAGTAGCGACTTGACTACACATTTTAACCCCCTCAATTCTAAACCGTAAAATGTAATCTAAAAAAATTCAAATAATCGAGCTGACACGATATCAACTAAAGAACAATTATCGAACCTGCGAATATCCAAACATTACTGAATTTAAGATATGCTCAAAAATAATTATAAGGGACATTGGCAGACTTAACGGTAAACTATGTCATAACAATTTAAATGAAATCTAATTGAATAAATAAATGTTTGAGTTTTAAGTTCAAAATAAAAGTAATTATTAGGGATTTCATTGTAACCTTATAAGGGTACCTGCTGATTTTGTTGAAATCAGTTCCGATTGATAAATAGTAGTTTTTACCAAAACTTAAGCCTGTCCAGAATAATTGAGCACACAAAAATACAAGTTAGTCTGTTAATTCGGATTTCATCTTCACATGTATGGGTACTAAGATTGCCAGACCCTTTGCGCTTTTTTTTTCTAATTATTTGTACAATACACAAAATCAAAGACAAGATAATCAGTAGGGTTCCTCTCCAACAGATTCGCCAGAATCAGAATGTTTAAATAGCAGATTGTTTCTGCTATTATACCATGAACCGTTTGACTCACAGATCTTAACGTACGTAACTATATAGTTTGAAAACAGCAGATTGATGGATTCTCTTATCGCCGTCCCCGGAGAATAAAATGATAACAGCAAAAACACAACTTTTCAGGAGAAATAAAAAACCGATAATTGTCTATAACTCGCAAAGCAATAGACGTAGAGATATAAAAAAAGGCTCAGTGGTAGCTAATTTTTTAACCTTTTATTATGTTTCAAAATATTTTTAATAACTTTAAGAGAACTGAAGATAATTAAAATTTAAAAAGTTAGTAGCATTTGACTGAAATGTAAATTTACTAATACACACTTATCATTTTATTCTCGTTTATATTGGACATATGCATTAATGGATAATATCCAATGAACTTTTATTCTGGGTTTTTTTTTAAACAATATTAGAGTAATCAACTATTAGTTATTACATAAAAATGAATACACTAAAAATAATTAAAATCAGTCTTCCTGATCTACATCGTGATCATAATGTACATGATCATACGAATGGCGCCAAAACATATTTTTACGAGAATAAAATGATAATAGGCGTTCGTCATTATTTCGCCGTTTCTTTTTTCCGAGAATATTATTGTAAAAGTTATTACCACATAAAGAGTGAAGAAACTTTTTCACTATCATATTACTATCTTTTTTTTCTAGTACGAATATGTTCTGGGAAAAAGCAGTGAATACAATTGTAATATCCTATAACTTTGTGGATAACAGGAGAAAAAATACAAAAAAAAATTGTATAGATGTATTAAGCTACGTAGGCTTCAAATATCGCATAACAATAAAACTATGGTAATGGCGATTATCATTTTATTCTCCGGGGACGGCGTTATGATCTTGAACTTTTCACATTTGCAGGGTCAATATGTTTGGGCTTGAGGCTGAAGCGCGCACAGTTTTATTAGCTGATCGATTTTCACTTTACTTGGCCAGAAATCAGTGAATATGGGTTAGATCTTGGAGCACACAAAGTCACAGATTGACATATTGTTTCACGCGCAAACAGCGCGTCGATCTTAGTAAATAAGCGCGCAGAGATGGAGACGAATGTTCAATTAGCGAGAAAGCATCGACATGGTCGATTGCTAAATTGGTTGCTTGGCGACGCGAATAGACGACGATCTGACGACACTAAGCACGTACACAGCGACACAGTAGTTTATGTCTTGCGATTATGGTCAGTAGGCGCGCAAAAAAAAGATGATCTTTGTCACTAGGCGCGCAACTTGTTAGACGATCTTGATCACTGATCACGAAAATAACAAGGTCGTTTATTGTTATGGTTGCTAGGAGAGGCAAACAGAAGACGATCTTAGTCATCAAATGCGCAAGTTTTTAAACGTTCTTGGCAACTAGGCGCGCATACAGAAGACGATCATATTCACTAGGCGCGCCACGCACTATCGATCTTCCCTTAAGCGATCAAACAGCAACAAGGTTATTATTGTTATGGTCAATAGGAGAGGCGAACATAAGACGATCTTGGTTACCAAACGTGCAAGTATTGGTCGCACAAGTGTTTAGACGATCTCGATCACTTAGTGCACACGCAAACAGCATCACGGCTGTTTATTGTTATAGTTATTACGCGCGCAAACAAAGGTGATCTTGGACACCAAACGCGCTTGTAGATCTTCAAAGTCGTCTCTACTCGCGCAAACATCGGCTTCGCATCGGTGTCACTCAAAGCTTCCTCGGTCGTGTAAGGCGACGCTTCTTCCTATCGGGCGTGCCGCTGGGCGCTGCGGGCGCATCGGCTGACGCGCGACGTCTGGCTGGCGGTGTGCCGGCTACTTCTTCCGTTTCACGTGTTTCAACCTTCTCCTTTAACGGTATCTCCGTGCTACAGGCCACTTCGGCAACGGTGACGGGGTCTTTGCTACCTCCCGCTGTTTCTGCTTCGCTCGCTTCCGTGCTCGAGCCGGACGGCCACTGGAAGCAGATTGGTTTGTTATTGTTTATTAGTGGCAATGGAATTCATTTTATGAACTGATTGGCAATTATGGTATTAAAAATAAGTGTTGCTAATGAATTTTCATTTTGTAATTAAATCCCGTATCTGTAAGTGTCAATATAATGCATACAATTATGTATGTTATCACTTATCAGCTATTTATGCCATGCCAAATCGAAATATTTTAAAATCTTTTTTGATATTATTTCATCATGATATTTTAATTACTATTATTTATGAAATTATGCCTACTGTAAAGGGTTAAAATAATTCAAAGAATTATTAATAATGCCAATATAATTAAAAACACGTAAGCAACTTGCTTGTATGTTCTATTTTTTATAATATCTCAATTAAGGATTAAATATGACACTTTAATTTGATCAGTTCACTGAAAGAGATAGCAATTATACTTCTATTTAAATCACATTACAGATAATTTAAATAGACTAATTAAATATTCCATTGTTAACAATTTTCCCATGTGTAGAATAATTAAATCACTTAGGTTACATAATTTCTTATGAATGTTATTTTTTGTGACTTATTATGTAAGAAATTATAATTTAGTTTAAAACAAAAAGAAAAAAAGTTGATGGACTAAGGACTTACAATATTAGCTAATTAAAGTATTCTAAGTGAACATTTTGTTAAGATTTCTTGATTGAGACACAGATTGTACCTCGGTGCTCAGTCATTGTTTATACATATAACTTTTGACTGGCTGTGATTTGCAATCAACTGACTACATCAATTAGGCAATTGCAAAGGCAAAACAAAAAAATTAAACCAGTAGTTTCTGAGATTAGCGCGTTCAAACAAACAAGCTCTTCAGCTTTATAATATTATACATATTATAGATGCAGTATAGTAAATAAGTAGAGACCTGAGCGAGCGCGACGGGCGACAGTCGCAGCGAGGCGCCGCACTCGGCGCACAGCGGCGGCACGGCCGGCGACCGCGACCGCCAGTACTGCAGCTCCGTCTTGCACTTGTTCAGCTCCTGGAATGTCACGACAAATGTTATTAGGGTTACATTGGCATTTGTTTAGATTAAGATTGGGTTTGAAACGGAAAATAATATCTTGATGGTATTAAAAACAAGTTCAGAGTTATTAACCAGTAAAAAAATAAACATTTGACAATAGTTTTCAATTTTAAATTGGGTTAAGCTTATCCAGCTTATTTTTTTTGTAACGAAAAATAATCATTAAAAAGGCACAATTATTAAGGGAACTACAAAAGCTAAAATAACGCATATGTAGACAATCGACGTAAGAATTACGTTTTCAATGGACTATCAAATTAGCATAGTAATTATATTCTGAAGCATATCTTTCCATTTTCATGCATTTATGCATGATACACCACGCTTATGTAGTCCCCTTAAAAATAAATTGTATTACTAACCTGTAATAAAGTTTGAAACTTGCGGCTGGTCTCCTCATTCTTCTTATCATAATCGTCCAACCGATTCGCGTACTCCAACGTCTGTTTCTGTTGTTCCGCAATCTGTTTCTGCTGTTCGGCAATCTGCTTCTGTTGTAACGCAGTTTTCCGCTTACAGCTGCGCAGGTCGCTGCGCAACGCCGACAGTTGGTCGTTGTACCTGGAAGAAAAATAAATAATATTATACCAATAAACATTTGCCAAAAAAAAATATGCTTTTGGTAACTAGATTGATAGATTATCGAGTTCACTGGGGGCCCCGCGGGTGAAACCGCGAGGTGCACCTTGTACGTTATAAACGGCCAACGGGACTGATTATAGTACTCAATAGAACAGCAATAGTACCCGCTAGAAGAGCGAGGCAGATATTTACACGCTTCCCCATGCTTATAATTCATAAAAAGATACATATCTACATTCTACACACTAGCTTTCCGCCTGCGGCTTCGCCCGCGTTTTCAAAGAAAAACCCGCATAGTTCCCGTTCCCGTGGGATTTTCTGGATAAAACCTAGCGTATATTACTCGTGGATAATGTAGCTTTCGAATGGTGAAAGAATTTTTTAAATCGGTCCAGTAGTTTATGAGCCTATTCATTACAATCAAACAAACAAAGTTTTCCTCTTTATAATATTAGTGTAGACAAAACAGCACAACTCACTTCTTCATCCCCTGCTTGATGCGGTGTATCCGCTTCCTGAGCACCATGTTGCTCTGCGGCGGCGGCGGGGAGGGCGGCAGGCTCTCCTCCATGTAGAACGTCTGCGAGGACACGCGCCGGTCGCCCGACGAGTTGCCGCCCGCCTGCTGCGAGGTGGACTCGAACCCGCTGGGCGGCGGCGAGTCGAGGCATATGTACGACTTGCTGCTCTCGCCGGCTGGAGACAGATATCATATCTTTTTTAAACTTTATCTATGTACTAGCTTCCGCCCACGACTTTGTACGTGCATCCCCGTTTTTCCCCGTTCCCTCAAGAATTTCGGGAAATCCTTTTTTAGCGGATGCATACGTCCTAACATCTACCTGCATGCCAAATTTCAGCCCGATACTTCCAGTGGTTTGGGCTGTGCGTTGATAAATCACTATATCAGTCACCTTTGAGTTTTATATATATAGATACACAGATACAGATGTAACATCGTTTGTGTATTAAGCCAAAAGAGACTTGGTTTTACGTACACTGATTACGTAAAAAATACAAAAACATTAAAAAACCAAACGACGTTTTTTTTTTCGATATTTTTCCTTGAATTCTATGATTTCATCCCTACCTAACTATAAGCCCTTTTGAGATTAGTAAACCGACGCTGGGAGTACTAATATCATTAATATGAAACTGTTTGTCGTTTTCATGGCTCAGCAGATATGTAGATCGATTAAAATTCCAGGAAGTAACATACTATTTGTGACGAATTTATCTATAAAAATTGCACACAACCATATAAAATGAATCATACCGTCGTGTCATGACGTCGAAAATTCAGAATGCTCATTTACAACTAAATTGCAAGAATTAAATATATTTAAATGTTATTCAATAAGTTCATAATTAATTCATTTTATATTTACTGTTAAAAAAAAATCGTATTCTAATTGAGTTTGATATTTTTGGTTTAATGGCATTCAAATGCTTTATAAATATAAATTTATAAAGAAAACAAAAATTCGATCACGAGGCGAGACTCGAACCTGCATCCTTTCACGCCAATCCGGGGCGGAAAAATAAATTCGATCGCTCTGGCGGGTCACGAGTGACTGAATTGGTCAAGCATCCGCCCCGGATTGACAATCGAATTTTTTCTATTCTTTATAAATTCGTATTCTAATTACTAACTGCGTACCTAATAATATTACCCAAATCTGTAAGTATGTACCTATTTAGAATTTGTTATCCTTATTTACTAGCTTAATACCTTTTAAAGGCAATTGTGTAAAGCAAGGAAAATGTGTAGGATAATAATTATGCAAAATGTCCATACGAGACCAATATCTCATTCCTTACAAGCTTATTCGCATCGCAATCGGCAATACAATAGATAATAGAAGTGGTCATACAAATGTAGGTATTTATTAAGTTCGTTCTTGTTTACTACGTGTAATTCCTCTTCTTTTCCTTTGAAATAAATTGTTATAGTCGAAAAATACTTTAAATGACTACCTAGTTGTTTACCACCAGCTAGAGATAAAGAGTTCACGAGCGCAATATTATAGTGGTCCAATCCAATCGTTAGTATTACAATAATATTAAATTGTATTACAAGTTCAAACTGTAAAAGCTTTACGGAGAAGATGCAATAATTAATTTTAACTTTTTAATTCACATTTCTTGTTAAGATTAGATAGGTACGTATTATGTATGCGCGTAATCTATACATATAATAAATCTGTAGAAGGGTCAATTCTGTACATTGAAAATATTGAAAAAATAAATAGCAGGGGGTGTTACTGGATCGATACCAAACCCAAATATGTGATTAAAAAAATTTTTGTCTGTCTGTCTGTCTGTCTGTCTGTCTGTCTGTCTGTCTGTATGTGAAGGCATCACGTGAAAACTAGCGGTTCGATTTCGATGAAACTTGGTATAATTATACCTTATTATCCTGGGCGTAAAATAGGATACTTTTTATCCTGGAAAAATACGTAGAAAAAAATTAATCTTAATTTTTCAGTTTTATCCATAGACGTTGTTCCGTAGAACCGCGAACACACGTTGCGTATTATTATAGGCCTAGCCGTATTTGGGAATTGGGTCCAATAGATATTTATAAGATGTTATTGACAGAGGTACTCAAAATGGAGAAATAACCATCCACGCGAAGACCGACATCCGCGCGGACGGAGTCGCGGGCGGAAGCTAGTCATACTATAAAAATACTAGAATAATAACATATAACCAATTTTAAATTATAAATAATAAAGACAATTAATAGTTACGTTAATTGTAAACAAAACTTAATTTATGATGAAGCGCAATAAAATGTAGATAACATAGGTACTTAGTATAAGAAAAAAATTCAGTAAAAAATTATGTGTATGTACCTACTATATGACAAAAAAGCGGGCATTATGATTATTTGATTATTTAATAATAAAGTAATCCTTTGTTCTTACGTTATATGAATATGTACCTACATCCATACTAATATTATAAATGCGAAAGTAACTTTGTCTGTCTGTCTGTTACTCAATCACGCCTAAACTACTGAACCAATTATCATGAAATTTGGTATGGAGATATTTTGATACGCGAGAAAGGACATAAGCTACTTTTTATCCCGGGAAAATGACGCAATCCCGGAAATCCCACGGGAACAGGAACTATGCGGGTTTTTCTTTGACTGTGCGGGCGAAGCCGCGGGCGGAAACCTAGTAATGTAATGTAATAATAATGTATATTTGCTAATCTTTCAATTCGTTTGTCGGTCTATGGTCATATCCTAGTTCTTATTACCTACTTTATGAGTTAGCATACAAAACATAAACGCTGACTGTTCAAATATAATATCTAGAACAATGATTATTGTTTGCTCTCAATGTGAATAATGTATTAACAACTTCGCGAGTATAAGGCGTTGTATCATTGTAATTTAATGTAAATTATTATGCAACTGCCAACTACAATACAATTACAAGAATCGCTTAGCTATAAAAATCTCAAGTCGTACATATTTTGAAAATCTTCCGTATTTATCATTAAATAGTAAGTATCCAGGTAAGGTGTTATAGGATCAGATCACAGATGCGTCATGATTCATGATATTGCATTCGACATGCATCTATTAGAGCCTAATTACTGTTATCGATGTAATAATTATTATTGATGGTATAATAGAGATAAAAAGAACATTTGGAAATGTTTTTGAGCATATAAAGTCATCATCAGTCTTACTGAAGGGCGGATAAAATCTGGATAAAAATTCGTCACAGATAGATAAAATCTGGATTATTATTAGATTATTGTCCGGTTAGGCGTGTAAAGCCGTGGAATATAAGAAATTTTCGTCAATCGGCGTTTGAGACAATCAAACCATACTTTATTCTATAATAAACCAATGCAATTTTGCAAGACAGGATGGGGAAAGGGTGAGGAAAAAATCTCAAAACAAAACTAAGTAAACATAAACCACTATAATATAATAATTAATCAGTTGCAATATTATGAGCATTATCAAAATGATGCAACATTTAAATAAGCAATTGAAACCACAGATTGCATTCACAGTACATAACTCTATGGAACAGGAAAGGGGAATAACATAATGATTACAGTATTTCAATAAACAAGACAGATCAAGTTATTTGATCCAAAATGCAAATTAAGACATTTGAATGAATAATTAAGTGTGCTATATAATATTATTTTACATAGAATGCTTGAAGGAAGAATGTTTACACTATCATTCCATAAAACATACTATAACATTCACTTAAACACAAGGCAGTACAGTAAGTATATAGAACTTAATGAATATCTCAGAATGAGTAATCATAATTATTAACCAGGGAGAGGAAGGAGGGTTATTAGTCAAAGAAAAAGCAAAAACTGTCTAAACATTAAACTAATTTATTGAAACCCTATAAAAATGTGGCAGGCATACCATACATGTTAAATGTGTTCAGTGCAATAAATTCAGAACAATTTCTTTTGGATAGGATTAAACCATGACTTTATTTAGCCAGGTGCAGAATTTTTTTATTTTATAATGAATAGTTTATATGTATTTTAATAATTATTAACTAATATTAATTAATAATTATTAAAATACATATAAACTATTCAAATTAAATTAAATTATGCAATAAAACAGACACCTGGCAAGCAAATATTAAGTATATACAGCATGGTGTGTTTCTTTTATTTTGCAAGTAAATATATGACTTGTAAATACACAATGCTAAGAAGCTTTTAGCTACACACAGTGCAACCTTAACCATTATCAACCAAACTGATAAAACAGAGGACATAAGCATACATCATGCATCATCCAATTTTCTTTGTAAATTCAGAGATAGCTTTAGAGAGATAATATAATGTGTAGATTATTCTAATGAACATCTATTGTTTGATAGATTTTAATATTTATCCAAAATAATATTAAATTTAATAATAGCTCTTTATATCGATATTTTAAAAACTACTGCATTTCAATTTTACTTATTCACAACAAGACGAGCAAGCAATATGAAAAATACTCACGTGAAAAAGCTGTTGTTATATCAAAGAAATCAGTGCCAAAATACGTAATCTCTGGCAAATTGGGTTCAATGTGCTCCTTAAAATATTCCATAGCCATAGTTGTTAAATCAAACAACTCATCCGTTACTTTGTACGGCCTTGCCAGCTTTGTTGTAGTTTTTAAGTATGACAAAATACTATACACCTCATCTAAGATCTAAAATAGTACAATATATCAAGAGGTGATTTTATTTTTTTAGCATGTAGTAAATTCATGAATAAAAACTATAGGTCATTTTAAAAACCAAGAACTTTCAATGATGAAATTAGCAAAAAATATAATTCTTATTTGATTTTTAAATCTGTAAACATTTGGGATTAAGCCAAAAAATATTGTTTTTATCAATTAAACCGTTACCTCTCCAGGAAAGAAACAACAATGTTTTCTCTCAATATGTTTGCCGAAGGTCATTTGCAATAAGCTAAGTCTCATGTGTAAAGTTTCAATGATATCTGATTCACACGCCAACGGGTGACTCCTTCTTGCCGATTCCCTTCGGGGCATCTTTGCCTTGATAGCTTGAAACCGATGTAGCATTTGATTTTGTAACCGTTGAAATGTTGAATTCAATACTCCACTACATATTGTATTGAACTGTCGGTTAACCTAAAATATATGGGGAAAATGTAAATTTGTTTTGTTATAACACTTTTTAAATATGATTTAATATTATTTCAAATATGTGAATTTGTAGCAAATCTAAGTTCCGGGTTGTTCTTTTTTTTTTTTAATTAATTTAGTTCAAGAAGTATTTACCATTCTAAGATGTGACACACTCTTAAAGCCCAGATAGCGAAAAATCTTTTCAATGACTTCAACAGGTAAATCAAGTATATTAGTAGAGAAGGATTTGGGTGCCGAAACTAATGAATTTTTTGATGTACTAGAAGTACTAGCGTGCGGCGATGAGCCCCCAGGGAGCAAGGCACTGGAGTGGCGAGTAACACGCGCCACAGTCACGGGTTCCGCATGCGATGGGCCGGATCCTTCACTACTTCCATTGCCACCTCCTATACTACTCATCTGCCTCGTCGACACCATCTTGCCCGAATATTTCTTTGACTACTTCTGAAAAAACTTTCTCCTATACAACTTCATACTAAAACCCCTCTAAAAATGTTTTCGATATCAAATGATAGACAATGAAAAACGTATATTTATGAAATATAGTCCATTAATTAAAGCTGGCGTGGTGTCACAAAAAACATTTTATATTAGATCAGAGAAATTTTTAATTTATCGGACCAGCGTACAATTCTAAAATGGTGGCCGTGGCTGGCTAGGTCACTTGAGCATTCGAGTAGATTTCAATGTACATCCCTTATGTAAAATATTTTAAACTGAACACTCACTCAAGAGTTCATACACATATTTTAGTTATTTGATATGGATTTGCAATACAATAATTTTAATAAATAACACGCAATAACTTCTAATCGCGTTAGGCTTTCACAAGAAGTCTTTTTTTGTTTGTTGGACTGTTGGTACTTCGTATTTAATTGAAGTGTGAAGTTGGCTACGATTTTAGCAGCGACACTCGACAGACAACAGCTAGATAATTCAACTTGTGAACTATGGTAAATAATTATTTATTTTCTGTGTGTATCGAACTCACACCTAGAACACACTACTGTTTATATAATTAAAAATTAAGCAAAAAAATATATATATTGAAGTAAAACTTCTTTAAGGCGCGTTGATAGCAAGAAGCTTATATGTCGGGAGTCGCGTCATGGCAATGCAGTCACGTCATGGAGTAAGGCGACGATTTTGGGATCTTTGAATCTTGCTATAGAAGTTTCACATCTGACACGTGTGCTCGGCACACACGCTCTTTTTTGTAATTAAATGCAATGAAATTTAAATAATACATTTACGACAAAAAAATATAATTATTAGTGGTCATATTTTATTATTCAAAAGTCATTTACATTATACAATATATAAACAGAAATAAGAATGCGCAAACATATTTCATTATTCTTTCTATAGAAAATTATTATATTGTTTCTAAAAAAAGTTATAAATGTTATATTTCAGTCAATTAAGTATTCCTAAGATCTTGTATAAAACCAATAGGTACTCGTACAAAAAAAAATTTGACTCTTCTTATGCTGCCATTTTAGTCCAGTATCAATAATTATTTGTGATTATTATCCTATCCGTCTAATATAAATCCTACTAAGTACTCCATAATATACTATACTTACTATACTACTATAATATTATAAATGCGAAAGTTTGTGAGGATGTGTGTATGTGTGTTTGTTACTCTTAAACGCAAATTCTACTGAATCGTTTTAATATAATGAAATCAAACACACTTATAGAGGATGACTTGGATTAACACATAGGATAGGTGTTATCCCGGAAATCCCACGGGAACGGGAACTATGCGGGTTTTCCTTTGAAAACGCAGGCGAAGCCGCGGGCTCAAATCTAGTTATGAATATAGGTATTGTAATTCAATTACGTCATCTTTAATTTCATTCATATTATACAGATATAACTTTCCAATTCAAATGTCGCCATTTCTTTCGATTGAAATAAAAAAAATATAATAACAATTATTCAAGAAATTACCTGAATGAAGAAATAAACATTCTTCAAGTAAGTCGTCCGTTATAGTAGAAACATCAAATTCAGAATGTATTCAGTATTGCAGACAAGATTGCAGACAATATAATATCACCGCAAAAACCTTAAAACATTAGAGTATATTACTATCTATAGAGTGCTAACAATAAGGCGAACAACGAAGGCTACTTTTTATCCCGGAAATCCCGGGAACGGAAAGGAACGGAGAAACGGGAACTATGCGGGTTTTTCTTTGAAACCGCGGTCGACGCTTCGGGCGGAAATCTCGTATTTGTATTTAAAAAAAAACAAGCATTTATAATTGAGTGCATTACTTGCCATAATGGTTTAGAACGACATCACGTAATTTTTTGAGTTATTTTTAGCAAGGTCTGTTATTCCTTTAAATCTCCTTTAAATACATTATATGTATAATGCATTAAAATTGTTGGTACGCCATATATGGAGACGACACCGCCTACATCACTTATGTTCCGCTCAACATAGGTACGCAATATGGCGTAACTGCATGTACGCTCTAGGCGCTGTCTTCTTTTGAAGAAGAGCCTACGCGTCTCTCAAAGGCCGGCAAAACAATCGCAAAGTTACCTAACTTTGCAATTGTCCATGGGCGGCGGTGATCATTTTCATTAGTACACCGCCCGCTCCTTTGTCGGTTGTGGTATAAAAAAAAAAAAGATATAAGCTTCTTGATATACACCATAGATTGACACTTAATACACTAATAGTCAACTAATAGTTATTTTAATTCTAGGTTGAAAAGTAGGTTTTTAATAAATAAGCACTCTCAGAACTGTGCTCAGAACAATAGATTTATTTAATAAATGAAACGATACCATTTTAAATTTCGCGCTGTTTATGTATGATGTGCGCATGCCTTAATGCTCTAAGGCGCATGCGCAGGTTTTTTTTTATTTTATAATTTTAATAAAATAAATAATTCAACAATTTCAATGATGAGCCTATACGGACCTAACGGTAAAGAATACGATTTTGATAAAATTTGCCAATTTTGCTATGGATGGGGTGCTAAAGTGTAACTTTTTTATACCTAAAATTAAAAAAAAAAGTTATTAAAAAAAAACTAAAGGGGACCTAACGAAAAAATTGTGGGACCTTATAGGACCTAACGGAGACCTATCGATTAAGGTCATTTTTGACCCAAAATTCTATGGATGGGGTGCTAAAGTTGCATTTTTTTTATACCTAAAATTTAAAAAATTATTTAAAAAAAAACTAAAGGGGACCTAACGAAAAAATTGTGAGACCTTAAAGGACCTAACGGGGACCTAACGATCAAGGTCATTTTCGACCCAAAATTCCATAGATGGGGTGCTAAGTTTGCACTGGTCAAGATAGGTACATTTAAAACACATTAAAACGAAGATTTTTAAAACGAATCGAATATATGGTTAAAGCATAGACAAAATTATTGTAAGAATAAAATGTCTCAACGTGCATGGCACGTAGGTATAATATTACTTGCTCTGTGATTATCTCAGAGCAATAAACCTGTGATTATTATCATTTGACATTGGATATGTTAATATGATTAATGACAGTTCAAACTTCAAGATACGAGTTACGAAGATAAATCAAATGAGACTTGTGTTGCAAAAATAGTTGCTTTTGCAACTTAATTAAAACAAAGGGTTTTTTAAAGCAGTTTATCAGTGCTCCAATATGTACTCTCGATGCGGTAGCAGTGGTTCCATTCAGAATATGCATCAAACCCCATCTTCATCAAATCATAACTCAGGTTAGTAAAAGTATTTTCTAGTAATAAGTTGTGCTTTTATAATCTTGATAAGATAATATAACCACATTATTACATTGACAGAAGATGAAGATGACAGTGGGGACAACAAACCATCAGCGCTAAGTTTTAAGGAAAGAAGGAGAGAAGCACACACCCAAGTAAATATCAATAACATCGTTTGTTTTTAAACAAATAAATATGTAGGCGGGTTCATAGTCCTTATTTTGCATTATAAAATATTTATTTTATCATAAATTGCGAATACTGATTAACTGCATGCTTATGTTATATTTGTTTACAAATAGGATAGATATTATGTAAACATTACAGGCTGAGCAAAAGAGAAGAGATGCCATCAAAAAAGGTTACGATTCTTTGCAAGAGTTGGTTCCTACTTGTCAGCAGACAGATGCATCAGGATATAAACCTAGTAAAGCTGCTGTAAGTATTAAATTCAATTTTAAATTGCAGTAATTTTATGATTTGTAATATTATTAACCCATAAAAAAATCCAATAGCATAAATGGATAAGAGTTAAATTTAAAGATTTATATATGTAATCATTATTTTTTCTTTTAAGGTTCTACAAAAATCCATAGACTACATACAATACCTCTTGCAACAACGAAGACGTCAGGAAGAGGAACGTAATGCGCTACGTAAAGATGTTATAGCATTGAGAATCATGCAGGCTAACTATGAGCAAATTGTTAAAGCACAGCACTCAGTGCCTGGCCAGAGTGAACAGAGACTAACAGATCAGGATAAATTTGAAGTGGTATGAAATAGTATTTTTTCTTTATTATTATTCTAAAAATTACATTGTGTTGAATAAACCTACAGTTGGGTGAACATTTTTTATTTAGTCTCAATACAACAAAAAAGGAACTACTATTTACACATTGTTTATGAGAACATAATAAAAAGTTATAATAAAAAAAATTAATTGTGATAAATGTAGTGGGTACTGTTGCGGGCAATATAGATAAGTACTTGCTTATATAACCTTGTACAAAGATAAATTAAATTATTTAAATATAATATTTATTAACAGACAAACACTGCTATGTGAGAATAATAATATCTAGAAATCATTGATACAAGTAAATTTACTCAAAACTATTTTCCACAGTTTCAGGGCATAATGGATAAGTTATTTGAATCATTTGAATCAGTGCCAACAAATAATTTTGCTGAGTTCTCCGCTGGAGTGTTCAACTGGCTGGAAGAGTATTGCAAACCTCAATCATTACGTACCCTAGTGCATGGAGTGTTACGGGAACAAAATTTTACCCCTTAATATTGAAATCTAGTAAAATTAAAAATCATACCTTGTGCCGTTTATTATCTATGTCACTCATAGACCAAAAATGTTCATTGAGTATACAAATAGCTCAGAATGTAACATGATCACAGTGTAAGATTGTCATATAGAAATACATATTATAGCTCTAATGAAAATGACCAAGACACAATAATAGGTAATCAGAGAAAGAAAATATAGCAATATGAGTGTAACATCTATATTGGTTGATGAGGCTGATAATAATCGATACATAATAAATACATACCTACTAAATATGAACAGGGTTAATATTGTTAAGTCAGTTTAAAAGAGAAATGTAATAAATAGCACTTGGTATTGAACACGTAAATGCTGCAAAATGTAGTAGATAAATTGTTATTATTATTGTTTTAAGTTTTAAGTGTATTAATATAAATATCAACTATACATATTATATATAAATGTTAAGATTGTGGGTATAAAATAACTGTGGCCTTAATATAACATGCTGTGACATATAATAAAAAATGTAAATACATTCTTTATATCGTAAATATAAATGATTTATTTTTAAACTAAATATAAGCATGTGGAATAAATAAAATGTAACTAACATTCACAATTGGCACAATCTTTTTTATTAATATTATGAGATATAAAATTCTTGTGAATTATTATATTACATTAGTAATTAAAGCTTTAGGTGTTTATTTTGTTATTGTTAAATATTAGTTGATAAATTGTTAAGAGTTTATATTACCTATGTGAAAAGAAACTTCCAATGAACTATGTTTGATATATTGGCATTATATCCTTAGAAATATTTTAAATAATATATTTTTTAATTCGCTTTTAAATATGGTTAACTAATCATATATATGTAATATTGATATAAAAAATTGGCAACATATCTCTAACTGTATTGGTATATGTTTTTCTAAAAGTTCATAGAAAATTTATTGTTTATTTGTACTTTGTTTATTTATCATTTAATTCTGTTCCGACCAATAATTTGTACATCGACTTCATTCTTTTAATGGTCAACAATGCTACATTATAGCAGCTACAGAAATGTTTAAAAATACGTTAGAAATAGGGAGATATTTTAATTTGATATTTTTAATGAAATAAATAAGGTGATGATTTATAAGAAAAACGAGTCCGGATTAGATTTTGTGGGTATATTAATTGAACAGTGAAAGTTTCAAGGCAGACTAGATAATGTATGTTAAAAAAATCTAGTATAAATAACACGGGATTTTAAATATATACTTAGACTAGCTGTTCCCCGCGGTTTCACTCGCATTGCTCCGCTCCTGTTGGTCTAAGCGTGATGATATATAGCCTATAACCTTCTTCGATAAATGGGCTATCTAACACCGAAATAATTTTTCGAATCGGACCAGTAGTTCCTGAGATTAGCGCGTTCAAACAAACAAACAAACTCTTCAGCTTTATAATATTAAGTATAGATTTTATCTCTTATAATGTGCGTTAATAAATATTGACCGTGAATTTTGAGCTGAATTGCTTTTTCAATAAATATTTATGTAAATCAAAGCAATATTCGTTGTAAGAAGATAGTGTCCAATCTACGTGTCGGGAATACAAGGAAGGATTATCAGGATTTTGTTATTTTATCCAGTATGACATACAATACAAATTTATGTAAAAACCCTGATATTATTTAAGTCATAACTATTCCATTTATTTTCTTATACTTACGTACAATTCATAATTCAAACTTCTGTATTATTATTGTTATACATATTAGAAAGTTCTTATCCGGAAATAATGCACATTGTCTATCAAATTGATTCTTACTCAAAACACTAGCAACTACAAGGAACGACGTCTTGAAAAATCTGATTGAATTGTTAGATGGAAAAACACACGTTAAAATATAATATAAAATAAGGAAAAAATAGTGAAGTAAACTTCATATTTACAAATGTCGATAATGTGCAATTATTATTGTTATTTTTTCTCTACATTATATTTCACAAAAAAATCAGTTCATATCTGTTAAATGTTAAAATTCATGTAAAAATAGTCTTTAATTCCTACTAACTAAATCGATAGTGATATCTATTTACATTATAAAATGGCTATATACCGGTTTTATAAATTTTAACCCCAGCAAACTGTTTTTATCTGTGTTATTCAAATGTAGAGTATCGATATCATGTAAAATAATTTTTGTTGGTGAAATAGAATTTTCTGCAAAAATGTAGTATTTCATTTATTTTATTTTATTCAATGTAAATGTCACCGTTAAAACTGTTACGGTCTATTTAACGCAATTTAATGCATTATTCTTCGATTCTCTATAGAACCAGAACCTTAGTGCAATGAAAATGGAAACTTACTAAAATTCTATCAAAGAAAACATTTTTAATCTGGGCATGGGGATTATAGATTGAATTCTGTATAATTTTATTTGTTAACGTAAACCCTGCTGGTTTACGTTAACAAATCCTTCTCTTCCGTTATTATTGTTTGAAATACATTTAAATAAATTAATATGCAAATTATACAACTCGATGGAAATAGATACAAACAACCATGTAAACAAAATTCAGTTTATTAACGTTAGAGGTGGGTAAACATTTATTACAATTAAGTACGAAGGTTTACAATAGACTAGAAATATTGTATAGTTTAAGACCCGACTTCACAAAAAACATAACAAATGACAATCGAATATAATTGGGTTTTTCATGAAAGGGTTGATTGTGAAGTCGGGTCTCAAAGAATAAAGTTAAGTTATACTCTTTCACTTTCAGTAGGCTGGGACAACAGCGTCAGATCTCCCATTGGAAAGCTTTCCGTACCGCGGGCTCCAGCTACATTTTTAGACCTTTCACGTGTAGTGTCGCAACAGAGTCGTTTCAGAACTAGAGCATAGCAAAACAACAATGCCAGCATTAGCACTAAACCCACGATAACAGTGACTATAAGGAGTACTCGTAATTCGCCGTTCACTTCATCGCCGCCTGAATTACGACCCATTTTATACGGGCTCTCAGTTCATCTGTAACAATGGAAAATGCATTATTTTTATGTTGATACAATAAAAAAAGGATAAATTAAATTTATTTTGATTTATGTTCGAATTCAAATTAGTAGAAATTACAAATGTCTCATGTTTGTATGTGACGTCAACATAAGTTAAACTGATAGGTACAGTGATCGACAAAATATACACTAAATTTATAACAACAGGTAATCTGTCTACAAAAAGCTAGCAGTCGCGCGTGTGCCTCTATTTTCCTCGACAGCCACGTCTTCGCGAGGCTGCTCGCTCTGTGGGACAGCCTTATGCACACTATGGATTCAATAACTGCCCATAGTCCTATGTTGTTAGTATCGTTTCCAAGTGGCTTAAAATAGGTAGTCTTTATTCAATGAAAACAAAATTATGAATACATAGGTTAAAACGTAGGCCTGGTGTTTTTAACCGACTTCAAAAAAAAGGAGGAGGTTATCAATTCGGCCGGTATATTTTTTTTTTTTTTTTTTTTATGTATGTACACCGATTACTCCGAGGTTTCTGAACCGATTTACGTGATTCTTTTTTTGTTCGATGCGGGATGGTGTCGAATTGGTCCCATAAAAATTTTATTCGGCTAGGCCCAGTAGTTTTTATTTTATGAGCATTTTTGTCTGTACTCGATGACTTAATTGGAATGTAGCAAGTAACTTTGATTCATTTCCCGGTAACCGATTGAGCTGAAATTTTGTATACGTATGTAAATTGGATAGCGATGAAACATTATCATGACATAGAGCTGATTTGATGATGGAATCGGAAGGTGGCCATAGGAACTCAGTAATATATTGACTCAACTTTATCGAGTTTGGGCTCGTTTGATTCGTGTTGAAAATTACACTAAAAAGTATTAAATAAAATTAACTGCGTTAAAAACAACCGACTTCAAAAACGGAAAAGTAAAAAATAAAAAAGATTTGATATTATTAATTACTACATATTATTTAGATGTGCTATTTATTAAATAGGTTTGAAGTCGGTGCCAAACACTAAGCACTTAGTATTAAGCCCGTGCACCGACATCAAACCTATTTAATAAATAGCACATCTAAATAATATGTAGTAATTTATAATATCAAATCTTTTTTATTTTTTACTTTTCCGTTTTTGAAGTCGGTTGTTTTTAACGCAGTTAATTTTATTATCTACAAGGTACGGTGGTAAGGGTGAGTTTAGAGTGTATACGTTATAGGTATTATTATTCCTACTTTCCTTTCTAGGAGTATTTTTTTATTCCTTTGTGGAAGATTACGACAAAAACCTTTTACGTTTTTAGTACCTAATTCAATCCCCCCAGTCTAGTCCAAGACAAATCAAGACAAGGGCAACATAAATATTTTTTTAGTAAAATAAGTTTATTAGTTACTATTATTTTAATATTATGTAATGAAACTTTGGTTGTATTGTAATAAATTAATTTTGTAGTAGGTAGGTACCTTTTGTTTATTTTTGGGCTATAAGTAAATAATCTAAGTTTATTTTGTAATATGAAATATCTTTACAATATCAGCGTATTGGCGTTTTTTTTAAACAAATTAATTACTGATGGTAAATTGAAAATCTGTTTACCCGGAAAAAACGCTGAAATTGAAAGCTCGATAAATCTTTCAGAAGAGCATATTGTGATATTACTCGCAAGTGTTTTACTGTTATGAGCCGTAAAATAAACGAGGTCAATATTATGACCTGACAAATATGACATTGTTTGTTATCACTTTATGAAATTCATATCTATAATAATTACATTGACCACAAAGTTGAATTTTGTTTTATGAAATGATGTAGTTACCTACTTCTTTAAATATTTTTTCAAATCAAATATTTTTGCAAATGTGGTTTTGTAATCTTTAAATATTTTTAAGTACATACTTAATTATAAACTCCAATTAGTTAGGTATGTATATAAAATCGTCGATTCTTTAATCAGATATTTCATCTGATTTAAGAAACAATGCACCAGTGAGTTTTCGATACATTTAAAATTACTGAGATATTTTTCATCTCCAATATTGTGGACGTTCTAGATAAGAAGGGTCTACTTATAACTTCAGCCAACAAAGACTATAAAGAAAAATTGAAGTTTTATTATTGCTGACGTTTATATCGTCTTAACTCCTATTTTATGACATCCCTCTTCCAGATATAAGTTAAATATAGGTTTCTTCATTGTTTGCTGACACAATATAACTGGTTTATTTCTATTTTCTTTTAAGATTATGAAGTAAGTACTAGTATGGAGAAAGCTCCAAGAACTAAGATTTTAAGTTTAATTTCGGTAAATGCAAAGGATGTAGATTAGGTAGATAAAGAAGCATTTTCTAAATCTGAAAAAAATTAACTTCTTGCCTTTCAGATCATTCCATCATTTGACTATGAAAGAATTATAAACGTTTTCATAAATTCAATCCATGTTCTTTGTGTATCTTGTGACTTGCAATCTCTGATAGGGACATGGTTTAGGTACGTGACAGTTACTCAGGCTAAGTAGGTATCTATTACCTTGATCTCATGGGATGTTATAATATCTTTCAATATGTAACGATGTTGTTCTATCTATGGTTAGTTATACTTTTATAAGAGGTACGCTTTGTTCAGGAAATCTGATAGTAGGTTACAAGGCTTTATACGTTTCGGTACTTGGTAAGTATGACTTATAAAGGAAGGATATTATTGTAAAGGCCCTTTACAATTTCAGTTAAACGTGTCATCTAATGGAAGGAAATTCTCTTCATATCAAGTTTGATAATGACACAATCATATAAAAGTTAGGTATATTCAAATTATTGGGAATGGGACCACTGTAACAGTATCTACCTAATGGTTGGATACATTTAAATATTATCTACCAAAAATTTAGGTAGGTACCATTATTATTAAGTTACACCACAGGCTAATAATAATATACTACGTATGTTACACTGATTTGATTTACAATTAAAATGAGGTAAGTATTATTTTCAGGAAATCAGAATTAGATCAGGCGAGGAACGACCCTCCTGCAAATCTAATAACGATTCAAAGAAATAAAATCAGCTTACGAATAATTATTTTATAGTTAGGAACATTTGTGTAGGTATCTAACTAGGTAGTTACCTAGTTATGTACTTTCTTAAAATTAGAATTATTCTATTACAATATCGTGAATACATAAAAATTTTAATTACTTTATTAGGTACGGCAACGGCAGAGCATTCTATATATAATAATAATTTAATTTCCTTTTTATTTTTTTTATTTTTTTATATAATAATTCCGGCAACTAGGAGCGATCTGTCAAAGTTGATTGAATGAAATCTTTTGTGTCCCATTTGCTTCCCGATTTGTACATAAAAACCTAACGTTAAATTGCAATCCATTTACGTTCCGGTTTCACTTCGCAATTTTGTTAGCACATAGGTAACTAATTATGGTAAAAGCGTTCTTGGAAACAACTTCGTTTTCGTGCTTTCTCGATCGCTTTATGAAGTTTCGCAAAACAATGTTATAAGTTAAATTATTTTAAGTTTCATTCAATAGTCATTTAATTTTTGTTATAATTTTGTTATAAAACTAAAAAAAATATTTATCAAGTATAGATAAATTTTGAAATAAATATAAGTTGTGTTAAGTCGCCCAGTTTAGTGACTAATCAATTCCTCATATTATACCCTACTTTGTGGCCGAAAGCCGAAATGTTTGAAGCAATATTAATTTATATACGACTAAACTAGGAATAATTCATTGTTTAATCTGGTATATATAGGAATATGAAAAATAAACCACGGCTGCTACCCAGGGACCGTGGCTCTATACGAGATATTTCCACTTAAAAAAAGGTTTAAATTATCGGCTACATTTTATTTAATGATTGAATGAAATAATTTTCATTTTAGGAGTGGCTATATCTAGTTATTTATCGAGACATAACTATAAACCGCGGTTAAAAAAATAATTGCGAATATGTAATGAAACTAATGTGTTATTGGATAGCTCCTTGAAAATTAAATAAGGTCTTCAAAAAATAGTTGACGAGAACCGAGATATATAGGTAGGTACCCATGCAAATTTCGTAAAAAATTCATACCTACTGCGAAATTATTTTTATAAAATAAACTAATAACAAAATTTTGTAGTCGTTGCGAGCAAAGCTGCAGGCGGAAAGCTATTGTAAGCATAAAATTGAAAGTAATAGACCGTACATATTATAAATCCTCAACAACCAACTACGGAATTTAATCTGCCCTTCCTATTCACATTTCCAGATGTAATTGAATTTCAACATAAAAATTAAATCTGAATATGAATTTTATATGAAAAATATGATATTAATAACTAAGCAAGGGAAAATTTTCCGAACCCGGGAGGAAAATTTCACGAGCTTTAAAATGTGTGTTCATTTCTAAGAATTTCAATCCAAATGCAACCTATTATTTACCTGGTACATTACTAAAAAATTTTTCATATTTTCTCGGCTTTTTCTTATTAATTTTTTTGTTCCAAATCTAAAACGCCACATAGTAATTTTCTCCGGTATTTAAAATAGCACTTGTGATGAACACATTAAAAAAATGACCCCCACGAAATATAAAATAAAGAAAAAAGTAACTGTGTGAAACCACCCGAGTGCCTATCTACCTACCAATAGTAAATTCACAAAGGAAAAGGAAGAAATTTCTATCCGTTAAAAGAATTTTCTTTGTTTCCTAATACAATTACAACACAATATAGAAACCCCGTCGTCTGATTTTACTTAGTTATGTTTGCTAAAAGTAATTTTCTCATAGCTATCCTATGATTGAATGTTGTTCAAATAAATTGTATTTTAGGTGTTTATCTAATTGATTTCATACAAAACGACTAAGGACTCTGCCAAAATTTAATAACTAAAGTACCTACCTAGGTACGTCCTACTCGTAATTATGTAAATTTTGTGGCTTAATTTTGTTGTTTGTTTGATATTTAATAACTTTGGCGGGGAAAAATTGAACATAAACGAACATCTAATGATTCGTTTATAGTCCCATTGATACAATCAACAATAATTTTTCTTGTGTTATTCGTAGATACTTTATATAGATAGTAAGAATAAAAGATACTTAGAATGTAAGTACCTACCTATTTAATATTTTTGTGGTAGATATCTACGTTGGTACTGATGTCTGAATATAAAAGAAACCACCATCATAGAAGTAGCATAGCTACATATTAGGAAATAGTATATACTTATTAATTTCTAAGTTGTCTAGTCTATCTAGTCCAATATTACAAATACTTATAATAAGAAATGAGATTCGAATAGTTGAAGGCATAAGCGGAAGACAGTTAATAAGTATTCGTTGATATGTTATCAAACCATTTGCAAAAGATGAATAACAATTTTCCTGTTCGTTATGAAATTATTTAAGTACCTTCCCTAATATTCCATAATTTATTTTGTTTATTATTCTTTTCACTTTTTATTAAGTAAGTAAGGAACTATAAAACGCCGTAATAATTTTCTGTATTAGTAACATTAAGATTAAATAAATCGTTGTCTTATATCTAATAGGAATAAAAGGAAAGTATTTTTTAAGTAAGTAGTACCTACGTTTACTGCGGCTATATGTTATTTGGGCTTAAATTGCTTAGAACTTCATGCTTATACCGAAGCTTTCTGAAATCTCTACCATAAGAGAAAATTAAATATTTTTACGCGAAATGCCAATTCATCGGGTTCCAATTAGAAAAACAATATCTTCGGAAGGAATGTGCCAACAAATGTGGGTGTGTTTGTAATCAATGGTCTTAAATTAGAGTCAATGGTTCAGGTGAAGCTGTTAAACGACTGGGCAAATGTTTTTGTATGGAGCGATCGATAGGTAGGTATGACGTCGAGTGTGTTAACATTTTTTTACGTTAGAGAAATCTCTATATATTGTAGAGATGCTCTGTATAACAGATATGTACAGATGATAAGAAGTAATTTTTGTTAAATGGATTCTAGGGCTATTATGTGTGGTATAACCGTATACCCTATTTAGATATTTATTAATGTGGTAGGTACCTACTTATGTAGTTTCGCTGTAGATAGAAGATAAAAAGTTAATTGTAATGTAGTTAATTGTAGATTACATCTTACATCAACATGTGGCAAGTAGGTACAATATGTTATTCTAGAATCTGGGCCAGACACTTTTAATTTTAATTTTTCATACTTACCTCCATAAAACATTTCCGACTTTTAAGTAGGTAACTAGGTAGGTAGTCCGTAGTATGATGAACTTATACGGAAAATTTCATATTTCCTCCATACTTATTGAAAATCCAATTTTCCATTCGGTTGGATTCAAAATAAATCATGAAATGTGCTCTAGTGATCCGATATCTTTATTAAACTGTACCTCATTATGACCCTGGTGTATATTAGGTATGTACCTAAACAATACTGCGCTTGTGGGGCGGGAAATAATAATTGTATTAAAAAGAGAATCAATATATCTCTGTCCAAAATCATTTAGATCAATGTTTACTATTCAATAAGCTTCACCGCAAACCGAAGTGGAGTTCAAACGAATTTGCATGACCTAATTGACGTTGAAATTTACTTCAAGCCACATTCATTTGATACGAGCCATATATGTAACTATTTGGATTTTGGACGTTTTTGTATTTTTAGATAAGGATGGCCATAGTGTTTAAAAACATTGTTATTGTTATGCAGCGAGTGACAATTATATTAATAACAGAATTTATCTAATAAAGCACCTTCTGTGCAAAAATAATTTCAAATCTTCACTTAAACTATTTAAGATAAAGAAAAAAAAATTCGTTTTATGTCACGCGAATTGTATATTTCTTTATAACTCCCTGCATAATTTTGAAGTAATTTATGTCTCTGAGAGATAAATCTACAAATAAAAGCACGGTAATTTATGGGCCACAGTAAAGAAGATATTTCTATGCGGCAAGTAATAAAAAAAAATAGCAGATTCATCAAGTAAACAATTTATTGTAGACAGTAGTCTACACAAGTTGAGCATCAATAAACAAAAAAAAAAAGATATAGGTATCGGTATAATAGGTATCTCGGGTGCTTTTTAATCAATAAATAGGTATATTAAGGAGTCGATTAAAACTGATTAACTTATATAAATTTCTTATTAGTCAGTTTAAATCATATGAATAAGCAAGTATCCTAAGAAAGTATAGAAAGATCGAATAAGGCCTAGTTTTTTTCTTTTACTCGATTTAATTTCACGAACTCACAATGTCATCGCGATTCTATTTTTATCAAATCTTTTGGATGCTATATAAATAAGACAAAAATATTCGAACAAAAAAAGATATTTAATTTAGATGTTAGGTAATTGAAAATCAAATTTACGCTTGGCGATTTTTTGCTGTTCGACCATTAATTGAAATAATTGTTTCAAATGTATTTATTTTTACAATAATACATTGTACTAAGTTAAGCATTTTACAGTTTACTTTATTAAGAAGGATATTGCCTTTGTCTTTAATTATAATTAATTTACCTAAAGTAAAATATTATCTTGCTATAAAAAATTTCTTTTAAATTAATGCAGGTTACAAAAATATTTGAAAACCTTCAATCTTGTTGGAATTTATCAAATAAGAGCCCCATAGCCTCATAGGCTGTGGCTTAGTACTGCACTCCGCCACATCATTTGCATATTACATTACTACCTACCTAGATTAATTCCGCGCCATTGCGTTCGCAGAATTTTCATGGTGAATAATTTGCTAACGTTTTGTCTAAACTCTAAACCATATACTTTCATTGAATGATTTCGGTAATATTATGAATTGTTGGACAATTTAAAACTTAACTGCTAAGATTTTTTTATCATTTTTTAAGGAAAATTTATTTCATTCATAGGTATATATTTAAAACTAGATTTCCGCCCGCGGCTTCGCCCGCGTTTGCAAAGAAAAACCCGCATAGTTCCCGTTCCCGTATATAAACTATCCTGTGTTAATCCAAGTTACCCTCTATATGTGTGCTAAATTTCATTGTAATCGGTTCAGTAGTTTTTACGTGAAAGAGTAACAAACATCCATACATCCATACATCCATACTTACAAACTTTCGCCTTTATAATATATATTTAAAATAACGAAGTTTTAATGGTCAAGTAGGCCTACTACTACAGGATTTATCCCAATCCCAAAACAATTCCCATTGCATTCAAGTTCAAAGACAAAACATAATTACTTACTTACATACTTTTTCCTTGATCATAAATTGAGAATGAAATCGATATTCATTCTCAATTTTGGAAGACAAATAAATATACTTTGAAGAATGGTTTATAATGAAAAATGAAGCAAAATTTCCCAGTAAATCGGAAAATTTAATAAGAGATAACGACCATTTAAATTTTTCGCGTTTGATAAAAAGTTAGCGAAGGTACCTAGGTAACTTAGGTACCTCTTTATTTATAACTAATACTGTCTCAGCAATAAATTATTAATTTTAGATAGGTACACACGGAATTCATTTGCGGATTATTTCGAAAACGATAACAGAATATTAAATTACAGATAAATCAAAAATACACTTAACCTATTTACTTGAGATTCAATACACGTTTAAAAGTAGGTAATTATTAAACATTATCTCTGAAAATTAAGTAACGTAGAGACTTGCGATCATCAAAGGGTTCGATTTCAAATGAATTTTAGATAACAGTAACATATAATACTTATTGTTTTACAGTACGAAATAATAATTAGTTTCATTTACATACATACCAGAATCAAACGAAAATTATTGAAATATTCAAAGGCTCTTTTTCATTCATGTTTAGGTACCTATTGTATAAATTACATTCTCGAAATATTTATATACCTACCTACGGTATGATTTTTTACGCATTTTATATTGATTAGAAGATCTAAATGATTGAACCTGCGACTATTTTAATATGTACTCATTTATTTTTTAATAGAACGTTTATAGCAACTGAAATGAAATGATTATCATTTCGACCCTGCCTGGCAGAACTTCCGATGTTTGCCCAACCGTGATGATCTCCTAATTCAGATGATATTATTTGCAAATTGCAATGTTCCATGATGTTAAACTAACTTGCTCTTGGTATATTATTTAGATACCTTCTTACTATATGAGAATAATCATAAAAATATGAGTGTATGTATTCTTTTTATAAACGAATCCATACTAGCTATTAGCTATATCTAGTTATTATTCTGTGTTCATACACCGTTTTGGTTGATACCAAAAGTGTAGAATGTCCATCAGAGATGTATTAAGTTAGTTAATAATAATCACTTTTCATCGTCACTTCACATATCAATAACTAGCTGTGCCCGCGACTTCGTCCGCGTGGAATAGCGACTGCATAGTAGTTACTACTTTACATACAATTATTTAGTAAACACGTACTACAATAAACAATTCAAAGAATTGTTAATAGAATTTATTACTAATCTAAGCTAAAAAACTTACGTACTTTCCGGAAATCCAGGGCATTCTCCGGGGATATCCGGAAAATGCCTGTAAAATATCTGGAAAATCCCCCGGAAAATGTGTGAAAATGTCCGGAAAATATCCGGAAAATGCGTGAAAATTTTTGGGAAAAGCGTGGAAAATGCCTGAAAAATCTCCGGAAAATGTATGAAAATGCGTAAAAATGTCCGGGAAAAGCCTGGAAAATCTCCAAAAAATGCCAGGAAAATGACTGAGAAATGTCTGGAAAATATCCGGAAAAAGCGTGGAAAATGCCTGGAAAATCCCCGGAAAATGCGTGAACATGTCCGGAAAAATGCGTAGAAAATGCTTGGATAATCCCCGGAAAATGTCAGGGAAATGTCCGGAAAATACCGGGGAAATGCCTGGAAAATATCTGGAAAATATCCGGAAAATGCGTGAAAATGTCCGGGAAAAGCGTGGGAAATGCCTGGAAAATCCCCGGAAAATGCCTGGGAAAATCCCGGAAAATAACCGGAAAATGTGTGATAATGTCCGGGAAATACCCGAAAAATGTCCGGAAAATATCCGGAAAATGCGTAAAAATGTCCGGGAAAAGCCTGGAAAATCTCCAAAAATGCCAGGAAAATGCGTGAACAGGTCCGGAAAAAAGCGTAGAAAATGCCTGGATAATCGCCGGAAAATGTCAGGGAAATGTCCGGAAAATGCCGGGGAAATGCCTGGAAAATATCTGGAAAATATCCGGAAAATGCGTGAAAATGTCCGGGAAAAGCGTGGAAAATGCCTGGAAAATCCCCGGAAAATGCCTGGGAGATGTCTGGAAAATTCCCGGAAAATTTCTGTGAAATACCCAGAAAATTCCCGGAAAATATCCGGAAAATGCGTGAAAATGTCCGGATAAAGCTTGGAAAATGTCTGGGAAATGCCTGGAAAATATCCGGAAAATGCGTGAAAATGTCCGGAAAATGCCTGGAAAATGTCCGGAAAATGCCTGGGAAATGTCCGGAAAATATCCGGAAAATGCGTAAAAATGTCCGGAAAAAGCGTGGAAAATGCCACTTCAAATTTGCGAAGTAATTAAAGCAGACAACCAAAAAAAGAAAAAGAAAGCTAAAATCTTTCATATTAAATGTATAAGGGATATTCATTATTCATATTTCAATTTTCATATGTACTTAATGTATGGGAGGGTTTAAAGATATTTTTTTTGATATTTCTCGATTTATTTAAATTAATTTATTTAAAAAAATCGAGAAATATCAAAAAGCACAAAAGCACACTTAACGATTAACGATTACACCCTGTATATGAATGCCTTAGCAAATGTTCGCCGTGATTATTTAAATGATCATAATTTTTTTTATTAATGAACCAATTGACATGAAATTATAAACACTAAATGACAAAAAAAAAATTAACTGCAATTTTGGGTTCGGGATCAATTTAATAATAACACCTGCTAATTATTTTTTACCTATTTTCACTGTATAAAATCGTAACATAATTTCCTATATGTATTGTTCTATTAACACATAGATAATAATATCTTCCCAAGGTACTAAATTTTAATAAAAAAGTTGTTTTTGTTATTTATATCTAAAAAGGAGCTTTTTTAATAGACAGAAATAAACATTAAATTTTTATAAGTTTTATGGACGCTGAATGTAATGCAAATGGGCAAATATTAAAAGTAAAATTAGGTATTTAAAATAAATAAATGAAACAACTACCTATGTACTAATTACAGAAAAACTTCTTTTTCGGTTGAAAATTGCTGGATCATGAGTATAATTCTTTATCTCTTACCTTGGGCAGTGTAGCGGCTTTATATATTTAGGATAGCGGAAATTAAACACCGGATTGACAACCTCTTTATATTTGAGCCAATTTAAGACTGAAGTACAATTAGTGACACAATACATTTAATGTTATATGATGCATGACCTAATAAGTAAGCTGTAATGTGCTGACGGCACATAGCTTTCCCCTAAATTTGGAAAAAAATTATACATTGAAAAATTTTTTTTTAACATTAATTAATATTACTTGTATAATATAATAATCATCACAAACATAAAAAATAATCTTTATACATCAATAAGCATGAACTTTAAATTTCCAATCACAAAATTGTCTAAAAAAATTGCAAAAGGTATATAATAAAATGTGTATATAAAAGTGTTTAGCAAAAAACAACATTATACAGTTAAAAATGTAAATAAAACAATAGAAATAAATGTAAAAATAAATTTGAAAAGTTAATATAAACATAATGCACTGATATAAAAAATAAAATAAACATGTACTTCTAATTACAATTTAAATCTTACGACAGGTTTAACAATGCGACCTGATCGTGTTACAGTCGGCAAGTTATTTACATTAGGCGCTTGCGCTACCGTATTCGGACTATAATAATTGTCATCAATGTTTATTATAAAGGCTGGTTTAAGTCGATCAATACTAATTATGTTCTCTTTGTCTGCCTGTAATATTTTGAAATATTTATCATTTCTTTCCAAAACTTTGTAAGGTCCTTGATATGGAGGTGTCAGCGATTTAACCATTTTGTCACAACGTACAAATACATGTGTGCATTTTTGCAATTCCGGGTGAACAAATATATTGCGTTTACTGGACTCTCTTTTAGGAACTGACGATATGTTGTGTATTTTCTCACGCAGTTGGCTAAGGAATGTTTCAGTCTCGGAAATATTAGGCTTTTGCAGCTGGAAAAAATCTCCGGGTAATCTTATTGCTTCACCATAAACCATTTCGGCGGCACTTGTCTGAGTGTCGTCTCGTAGACTCGCCCTTAGTCCAAACAAAACAGATGGTAATTGTCCAACCCAGTCGACTGTATTACCTCTACACATAAGAGCTGTTTTTAATACTCTGTGCCATCTTTCTATAGCACCGTTCGCTTGCGGGTGATATGCACAAGTCCTTATCTTTTTAATACCCATTCGCTTTGATAAATTTGTAAATAAGCTTGACTCGAATTGTCGTCCTTGATCGGTAGTTATCCGTATAGGACATCCAAACCGACAAATCCATCCTATATAGACAATTTCAGCTACAGTCTCTGCTGTAATATCTTTTATGGGAAAAGCTTCTGGCCATGAAGTACTTCTGTCGATCATGGTTAGAATGTATCGATAACCATTGCAATATTGTAAAGGACCGACGATATCGATATGTCGGTCAAATAAGATATCGATATGCTCAAATCGGTCGCTTTTCGTAAAAGTTCCAGTAGGCGAAATAGTATGCCTATGTACTTTGGAACGTTGACACTCTATACATGCACGTGTCCAATTGGTAACATCTTTGTTTATAGATGTCCATATAAATCTGTCTCGCAAGAGTCTTCGTGTCGTACGTATGCTAGGATGACTAATTCCATGTATGGCGTTGTAAGCCGATATACGAAATTCTTCGGGCAAATATGGTCTTGCGTTCTGCATAGTTACATCACAATACACTGGCATGTTACTAGGTGGTAAAATTATCTTTTTAAAGTTTAGATTTTTCGATTGTAGTAATAATTTGAGTTCCTCGTCATTTTCTTGTGCTTTAGCTAGTTTTTCATAATCGATGGGCGATGGAATATCTATTGTAGCTATCCTTGATAAAGCGTCAGCCACTACATTTTCTGATCCGCTTATATGCTCGATCGATGTACAAAATTGCAGTATGAAATCGAGATGACGTAATCTTCGCGGCGTATCATTTTTGCTGATTGTATTATTTTTGAATGTATGAATTAAAGGCTTGTGATCAGTATACACGGTTAATGGTCTGCCTTCGACCATATATCTAAAATGTTTTATAGCCATGTATATAGCTAGCAACTCTCGATCGAATGTACTATAGCGCTGTTGCGCTTCGCTTAATTTTTGTGAAAAAAATCCGAGAGGCTTCCATGAGTTTCCTTCTCTCTGTTGAAGTACTGCACCGGCACATGTGCTAGAACAATCAGTCATAATAGCAATAGACGCGTTTGCAGCGGGAAATGACAATGTAACGGCACTTTGAAGGTTTTGTTTACATTGCTCGAAGGCTGCCGATGCTTCATCAGTCCATTGTATCGGACTTTTATCTTTCTTACCGGAGTTATGAATATATTGATTAAGCTTTGACTGTATTTCTGCAGCATGAGGTAAATGACGTCTATAGAAATTTAGCATTCCTAGAAATCGTCTTAATTCTTCGACTGTCTGTGGTTTTGGGTATTCTTTTATGACCTTGACCTTATCTTCCAATGGTTTTAATCCTTGTTGTGAAATGTTAAATCCCAAAAAACTTAATTCCGTTTTGCCGAATTCACATTTTGATAAGTTGATAGTGATTCCAAATTCATTCAAACGTTCGAAAACCATTCTTAAGTGTTTTGTATGGCTCTGGTGTCCTGATGATGCAATGATGACGTCATCGATGTAGGAAAATAAAAATGGAACGTTTTCCTCGCTTTTCTCGCCATAACTATTTTCGAAATTAGTTGGAAAGTGAAGGTCACGGAACACAACGTTGTTTAAAAATCGTTGGAATGTCTGCGCTGCATTTTTCAGACCAAAAGTCATTCTTTTGAATTCATATAAACCAAAGGGTGTAGTTATAGCTGTTTTCTCAATATCTGATTCGGCGACACCAATATTATGATAGGCACGTTGCAAATCTAGCCTTGAAAATATAGTTTTTCCTGCCAATAGGTATGTACAGTCTTGTATACGCGGTATGGGATATCTGTCCGGCTTAGTTATAGCATTTAAGCGTCGGTAATCTCCACAGGGTCTAATATCTCCGTTCTTTTTCATTACCACATGTAAAGGACTGGCCCAGCAACTTTTTGATGGTTGACAAATCCCCATCTCTTGCATTCGCTGAAATTCTGCGCGAACTTTATTGTATTTGTCAGGCGGTAGAGGTCGCGGTCGCGAAAATACGGGTCGGCCGCTTGTTTCGATGTGATGGACTATAGAATGTCGTGGAGTCTCTATGAAACGCATTGGCTTAGTTATATTCGGAAATTGCGATAACAGATCACTATATTTATGATTAAAGTCGATTGTGTTCACTGGTATATGTTTACTCAAAGTTACTGAACCGATTACACATAAGTTTGTAACTGTATCAATTAATTTTTGACGATGAATGTCCACTAAAAGTTTGTAATGTCCTAAAAAATCAGCACCTAATATTGCTTGTTTCACTTCAGCTATAATAAAAGTCCACCGGTAAGGTCTACGTAATTTTAAATCTAATATAAGTGTCTTTACACCATAAGTCTTTATAACGCTTCCGTTAGCAGCGTATAACTCGTAATTATCGCACTTCGGTCGCTTATGCAGAGTTTTAGTCACAGGTATCACTGATATATTTGCTCCCGTGTCAATTAAAAATTTTAGTCCCGATGTTCTATCGGTAATGTTAAGGCGGTGCGATGGCTTAATAGTGCAAATCTCCGCCTGCGATTGCACTCTTTCTAGTTTTCCTGCTGTTTAGTTTTTTTATTCCAAGCACACGGCTCTATACATTTGTTAGCTCTATGATAAAATCGCGCGTGGTAATAACAAAGACTGTCGGCGCTCCGCGGCTCACGCCGTATCATGTTACGTCCCCGGGATCTTGAACTAGAGCGATTTCGATAGTTATAATTTCGTTTTTTATGTTGCAATCTATGAATGTTCTGTAATTGCATCACTTGCAGAGTCAATTGAGCTATTTGTTCTTGCAGCACGGTAACGGTATCAGCTGACGTCGACGGTTTGCTACTAACCTCCGATATTTGATTAGGTCTTATATTTTCCATAATTTTATCTGCAATCGTAGCTAAATTTTCCAAATCTTTTACGTCGGTGACGGCGAGGACGGAGCGTACTGCGGCTGGAAGATGACCTTGCCACATGATACTCAGCGTTTCATCAGGAATTTTTCCGCGGGCCAAATCTCGCATGCGCCTCAAGAGTTGAGAGGGTTTTTCGTCGCCAAGGTCGATTTCGCTCAAAAGTTTTTGGAGTTGCCGGTTTTCTGATTCTTCATACACTGCTAATAATCTTGCTTTTAAGGTGTCATATTTCTTCGTTTGGGGCTGCTGAAGTAATATGTCGCTTACTTGTTGAATAACGTCTTTTCCCAATTTCGTGACGACTAAGTTAAATTTCGCCTCGTCGCTTAGTTTTTGAGGTGTTAAGATGGCTTCACACTGCACAAACCATAAGCGAGCTTGATCGCACCAAAATTCCGGTATTCTAGATGATACTGTTACTGATGCTAACTCGGACGCTGGGCTTGCTGACGGAGCTCTATTTTCAGTTGTCATTTTTATATTCTTATGGCTTCGTGTAAAGTCCGGGGTCACGAAATACGTTGTCAGGTTGTCGTGTTGTCAGGTGTTGTTGTCGGGTGTTGTTGTCGGGGTCACCAAATTGTAGCGGCTTTATATATTTAGGATAGCGGAAATTAAACACCGGATTGACAACCTCTTTATATTTGAGCCAATTTAAGACTGAAGTACAATTAGTGACACAATACATATTAATGTTATATGATGCATGACCTAATAAGTAAGCTGTAATGTGCTGACGGCACAGGCAGTCTGGAAGAGATCGCTAGTAAGCGTTAAGACCGCCTTATGTACATACCGCGTTAATCCATTTGGTATGATTGTAAATATTTTACTTGGTGTGGTACGTATATTAAATTGATAAATAATATGTACTATCCCAGTACGATCTGTACCGCGATAGCCATAACGATAATATAATATATAAAACAATCAGATAACATTAAAACACGAATTAAAATCATACTTGTACAGTAGTTGTGAGTGCAATATTTACGTTTCAAAATTACATTTTTTTATGGTACTAAAACGTAGGTAGATTCTCACGCACGCACGCTGATACGTGGTTGGCTGCCCCTTCTCTCATTCCCGAAAAATATACTCTAAAACTACCCAAGATTCTTCCAATGATTGTACATTAACTTTAGTCAACAATTGACCACGCGCAAGGATACTAATTTCTACTACATCCTCACGCAAATCATCAATTTTTATGAATCTGTAAATAAAAAAATCAAAAGATATCTTTACCTAATTTTATTAAAAAGCTACTAACAAATAAAATTTTATCAAGAAGTAAAGTGACCTTCTTTGGGCGTGTTATACATAAAAATAGAATTTCATCATTAACTGTTAAATGGTGTCTTGGTTGACATCAAATAATAAACATCTACCCTCACTTCACATAAAATATAAGCACCTGAAGTGGACTCTGGGAAGACATGGGTTAAAAAGATACAAATAAAAAACCCCACCAACATCATAATATTTAAATTATAAATTTGCAAGAAGCGTTAATATTATGTAAATTGATTTGATTTTAATGAAATCTCAATAGATGGCGCTGTTTCAAATTTGTCTTTATACTATTTAATTCATTAAACTGTTTCTCTACCCAAATTACGTAGATGACATAGTTTTTATTTTGTAAAGCTAGATAATAGCATGGCTTACTCGAAACCAACATTTAAACATGAGTCTTTAGATTGTACGCTGTCGTAGTACACGGAATATGTAAGAAAAATAAAGGTCCACAGCTCCTCCCCCGAAGGTGATATCATGATAATATGTTTAAACTATCCTCACCCGACCTCTCAGGAACATTAATGCAAAATTTGAAGTTAATCTATGCAGTACTTTCTGAGATTAGCTCGGAAATACATACAGACAAACAGACAAACCGACAAACAGACAAACAGACAAACAGACAAAAATTCTAAAAACTATATTTTTGGCTTCTATATCGATTATAGATCATGGATTATGTATTCTTTTAAAAAAATATTTAATGTACAGTTTTGACTTTCCTACGATTTTATTATATGTATAGATTGGTGTACCTATAGGTACTGTACGCGTTAATAAAAGTTAAAATTTTGCAACGAGTTCAATAATTTTCACAAAACCTCCATTAATTGTACACAGAAATGAATTATTAATTATGACCTACATAGTTCATTTATGAAAACCGCATGACGTTTTTCAGTTTTACAGATACAACTACGTTAAAATATTAGATATATATAGCTATTGGTACATACATAATATTCTAAAGCTGAAGAATTCGTTTGTTTGTTTGTGCGAACTCGTTAATATCAGGAAAGACGAGTCCGATTTGAAAAATTATTTCTTTGTCAGATAGCCTATATTTTGTCGAAGAAGTCTTAAAGGCTGCGTCATATCATCACGCCACGACCAATAGAAGCGAAGTAGTGCGGGTATAATCGCAGAGCAAATCCAGTACTTGTATATAACATCAAAGCGTATAAAAATAATGAGAGTTATGTATTTCTTTGTATCCTGAAACTAGCTTCCATTTTCTGCTTTTTTTCTGCATGGTTGATTTTTACGCAGTTAACGAACTAACAAGGTAGGTACTAATTAGTTTTAAAGAGAATTCTCTTTTATCCACGTTACCGTTAATGGCGCTTTATTAAAAACTGCAGTTGCTGTTCCATTGAAAGATTTACACAACAAAGTACCTATCTTTTCTGCTTGTTAGCGAAAAAATGTTTTATTAACAAAAAGAAATCAAGCTAAGATGAAGGCTCTACAAGAGTACTTGTAATAAATTCCTCATCTTAGCACCTACTTTCATAGATATAAATATAAGCATATTATATCATAATTATTACTTAACAAGTTAAATAATGAGACGCCCTTCCTGAATACCGTCACTCACTGTCTATTCTCTAGGAGCTCTATTCTCATGCTACCACTGCCTGTCGGATATTCAGAACCATGATCTATTTAAAGCACATAGGAAAATGAAACAACTATCAGAATACCTGTTTGAAAGTTTATAATTATTTAAACGTGATAACAATTAGGAAATCTTATTCCATACAAAAGTCAATATAGTTACGCACTCGACCGATTATTATGATTTATGATTATTAATAATTGTTATACAAATCAATTTTAACAATGAATATAACCTGCTCTCTTTGAAAAGTTCCTTTTATCATTGTAAGGACGCTATTCAATAAACAAATTACACTATGAAAAGCTTATACTTATATGAAATCGTTGAAAGTAACTACACGTGTAACGTGTCTCCACGCTTCAAATTATTACAGTTCAAAGATTGCAAATCGAACTATACGTTGGCTACAAAATCCTATTAACTTCGAAATGTTTCTGTGCACTTTATCAGAATATTGGTTGTAATAAAGTATAGGATTTTAGCAAACAGCAACACCACAAGATGGAATGTGTTAATAACTCGAGAGCGAATTTCCTGAACCCCTTTGAACGGACTTCTTACAAATAATCTTAAACATTATAATATCCTTGTTTGTGAAGTATTTTTCCGCTTGGGTGTCTAAGCCAAGGTTTGGATGATACAATTTTAGGTTGAGTTGTTATTATTTGTGCCTGATATTTGAATGCTATACATAAATAGGTTCCGTCGCGTATCCCTTAAATAATAAATAGGCGACATTCGTATGGATAAATGTTTTTGTATAAATGTATAATATCTTTATCCCATTTGACAAAGATGAAAAAAGAAATACTTAGATATGTAAGACTTGTCGTGTATTTTAACTTCGTATTAAGTAGATATTATTTTATTATCTCTGCATCTTCATCCTAAACACATGTTCCGCATTACGCATACTACAACAAACATTGTAAAGCACAATTAATTATATTTATGCAAATATTTATTGGGATCCCATATAACGTAGTAACAATTCTGATAACCAATTAATTTTTATCATTTTATACATACAAAAATCCGTAAAAGAAGGCAAAAACAAGTCGTAATCCGATTCTAATGACGTAGGCATCGAATCGATAAATAAAGAAGAGGATAATGAGAAGTCTTTGCTGAGGTTTACACCATTAAATTAGCAATTATATAGCAAAGGCTATTTTTTTAACGAATTTACTGAAACCTGATTTCGAGGTTGTACCTATTAATAGAGACATCGCGTCGTTGTAATAGAAAATGTAAAAGTGTCGTTAAAAAATGTGAAAATTAATATTACAACCAAAGTTATTTATTCATTACTCAATATTGACACTTTGATAGAGCTTAACTATAGAAAGATTTTGGAAAACTTTCAATGAGCTTTCAATAAAGTTGCGAAGAAATAGCGACATCTGTATAAATTGTATTTTTTACGTAGAAAATTTATTGGATTATTATCTGCGAATAACTGATTATTTTTTTTTGTTCAAAGGAGGTATTAAACTTTTTAACGCCCATAATCTAGTCGTTGATATGCTTTTGCGTTGATATACGTGATTAGGTGCTGCTTTATATCAATACATATTTTATACTGTTCATTTATTCACTATTATAAAGTAGTATTAACAGATTTCCATTCGCAAAGCTTATTATTTTTATTGTTTGCTTGTCTAGAATCTTTAGACTCTCAATACTATTTAATATTACGCAATAAGTATAATTTATTTGCATCTATTATATTTATAATTAATCACATAGTATATGTAGCCTGAAGCTTTTATATTAAATTCCTATCATGAGAACTTCGCCCTACAAAGTTTAAGAACTATTGCAGTATAGTTGGGTGTATTGGTAAGTATGTTTCTGATTAATCGAAGCATCGAAGCTTTCTCAAAACAGCAATTAATATATTTTATTCAAATGTAGAGTCTAGAATTCTAGATTATATATTAATAAAAATACCTACTTATAATGCGCTAATAAGGTACTAATTAGTTACTATATCTAGTGGGAGAAACGCAGTATTATATTGAATTGGAAAATTGATATGTTTTATCTTAAAGCCAAAAATTCTGATCACGAAATGGGTGAAGGAAAGCATATTGATGAAACAGGCCTGTCGTAAAACTTTTTTGTTATGTGACATCTATCAAACCGCACTTAGCCAGTGTAGTTGTCCATAAATAAATAAAACCCTATAAAAATAACACTACACCGTTTCATTGGTAATAGAATAGATTGATGACGAGTTTCTTGGAGTGTCCTAACTAGATGTTGGTAGAAATTAATTGGTCTTATTTATTAAATTAGTTTAATGTAAATAAAATCGTAGTATTATTTAAATATACTACGCAAACTTATGCAATAAGGTTATTTTTTAATATTATTTTCTAAGTCCTAAGTACTTAACGTCTTGTTATAGGTAAGTTTTCACAATGCTATTGAAGAAACAACAAGATGAATAATAAGAAATACCGCGATGTTTCAAATTGTTTCGAACTTCTTTATACGCTGTTGAGAATGTATTCTACGGTTTATTTGCAGATTTCATTTGATCAGATTGAAGTAATATTTCATTGTATATGTGGGCACATTATTTTATTATAATATTGTAGAGCACCGCTCGTATATTATTTGATAGGAATTTAATATTTATCCTAAAATAAATATTTCTGGAAGGAACAAATATAAGCCCAGTTCTTTATATAAAATATGGCGTTGGTTAAATATAAAAACCAATCATGAATCAGGTTCGTATAGAATATTAGTTTTCTACCCGCGGCTTCGCCCACGTGGTCAAAGGAAATTCTACGGAGATGTTAGAATTTAAGTACCTAAGTTAATTTAGAAGTAGCCAATATGATATATCATTTTCTAGCGTGACTATCTCCAGCTATATAAATTGAGGGAGGGATGGAGGGATTCTTTCTACTGCCATTATATTGGACAGCCATTGTATTGCTCTGTTGCGATGTGAAAGAATGAAAAACAAACCAACACGATTTCGCATTTATAATGTTAATAAGGATACATAGTAATGTAGGTTATATATTTCCCTTCCGAGAAATTGAAGTAAAGCGAAGAAAGAGTTCTACTACGTATTTCTAGATAAGTACCGATTAAAAACAATTAGAATCAACAATACGGCAAATAAGTCTAAAGTAGATACATAATGGAAAATGGAAATGTTTTTATTTCAATATCGTATTGGAAATATCATAACTAAATAGTTTCGCTATATTTTTACTATTCTTGTTTACTTTCAATGTTATATCATTAATTCTAGCACCAATATAATATGTTTGATTTATATTCAGAATTATTATAAGCGTTCTAACTGGCACGTTCAAAACTTTTCTAATAAATAAGTACCCAGTTGTTTGAATAGTTCCAAACTATCAATGTTTTTATTCGTTTGAATGACTTTATGAATTAAGTGTATTTAACTTTGGTGAATATTTATATGTGAAAGAGATAGTCGAATTGTAGAGTGATAAAAGATCGGTCATTGACTTTTCATTTACTTTGAAAGTATCTAATAATGTCGAATTAAAATTAAAATAATCTATATCTACTTACATAAATATAAATTGTCAATCATCGAAAATATCTTTTATAAAAACGATAAAATCTCCCTCAAAGGCGATATAATAATATACCTAATATTAACAAGGTCGGTCTTTAATATTTATGAAAAACATCTTGTAAGTAAACATGTAGGTACGCTACTCTACATCTAATAATTCTACGCTTCACATGCTACGCCGTAATAATCACTAGAAAAACTACCATTAAATTTACCTTTATATTTAATATTAAACACTTTATTCGAAAAAACAAGCCCTAAATCTATCGTCAACGTATAAATCTTCTACTTCCGACTCACGGCTCATAAATAAACCAAATTTCTTGATGGTCAGGACAAACTATCACAAAAACAACTAATTCTGTGGTAAATAAAGTGATTAGGGTTGTTTTATTGGACATTTCTGACCTATGATGGTAAATCAGCCAAGAGCGGTTGTATTGGTTGGTTTGGGTCTAATCGGAATATGGGAAGTGACATGTTCTGTGAGTGTACTGGTTATGTAGTCCTATGTGCTAATCAAACTGGGTATATCTAGTACGTAACTGGATTGCGGTAATCGTAGCTTAGATCTATGTTAAATATTGAGAAATCACAAAATCGCCAGAGATCTTTTGCTTTATGTAATTTAATGTAAAATATATGTAACTAGAAAGCTCGGAAACACTGAAAGAAAACATGATTTAAACAGAAAAATATGTGTTCATCGCAAATGCTCCGCGAATTATAAAAGGATAAAAGTAGTATAATTTCGCTTCTTCTGCAAATCTTATGAATATTGAAATTTAAACAAAGTATGCCTCACGGATAGAGCCGGCCTAGAGTAATTTTTCTTACGCCTACTCATATACCATTAGGTTCCTACCTACCACAGAAAATATTATAATATCTACTATGCTACCTACTAATATTATAAAGACAGTAAACAACAAAACAATACCTTCCTCAAGAACCACTCTATCAATCAACTAGGTAATAATAATCACATCAAAATCCATTGCGTATTTTTAAAGATTTAAGCTTACATAGCGAATTAGGGACGGACAGACTGCGACAGCGACTATGTTTAAATAAACTACCTATGTAGTGATATAAAAAAGGGTCGGTTGAAATTAAACTTGTTTAATAAATTGTTAAGGTTGCATTTAAAAACGTTTAACAATTTTAAGTTACTTTTTTCCTCTGTACCAAAAACTTGTAACTACGCGTTTCTAATATCAAAAAGAATATTTTCTGATCATAAAAGATTGCAAATAAAAATTTAATAGGTACAGATAAACATGTGCCAAGAATGAACTTGAAAAAATATGTTTATAATATAATTTGCACGTTATAACATTGTCTGAAGGTGATAAATTTTATAATACACAGATACGACTTATAGCGTTAATTTATTTTTAAACTTAACCGTTTATGATAGTATTACTATAGTTATAGTCTAATAATAAATAAAAGATAAAATCTGAGCTATAAACAGGGAATGTTTAATTCAGGGTGGAAACTTAAGCAAACATTTAATTATCCACCTTCATTTATTTCAGAAGCATTTTCTAATCGACATAGTATTCAGAAATAAGGATTTTTTTTACAGTCTTTTTAAAAAGAATTCGCCAGCGTAGTGGATAAGTAAATTGAAGTAGCAGAAGGCTTGGCACGTAGTCTATAAAACCGATAGTTATTGGGTACGAACTTATATAATATAGGAGAGCTTACAGCAGATCCTGATCTGCATCAGTTCTTAAATCTATCAGGTACGAGAAATATATGGACCTATGGGAGGACGAGAATTCTATAGAAATTTTTTTTTTTATTTCAATGGAAATTTTACTTCAGCGATAGTCAATTAGGAAAGTTTCACATCGATAAAACTTATTGCTTTAGGCTTATTTACATTGACATTACAATATTCAGCTTTTTATTTAGGATCAATCAAAATTGGAAGGTAGGTTAGGTATACAAATCTGCTAAAATTTAAATCTAATTAAATAATAAAAAACTAAGTTATCGTACCTTATTCCACGTGCCAGAGCCAGTTGTTACTGTATGCTTCACTGTGTAGGTAAAATCTTCCTTAATCAATTTGATCGCTGATAGAAACGGTGAACTTTCAGTACGAAAACTTTGCGATAGTGTTCGCCAACTTTTATTGTAGATGAAATTATTCCGATAGCGTCGCTATAACAACTATACTAATTATTATAAGACAAGTTTGTATTACGTGATTGATTTTGTATCGAATGAGATAATTAAAAAATATTATATTGTTCAAGAGAATCGTTTCAGAAGTAAGTACTACAACGTGCGTCCTCCTTCAATTCTGAAATATTACTGATTCAGCCAGCATGGATAGGAACTAGAGCTATCAACGATCACTCTTCGTAGTGTTTGTCGTCAAATCACTTTGCGATACTTCCATTGCCATTTCAGAGTAAAGTGTGATATAATGTTGGTAAGAAATAGAGCAATCGATTGTAAACATAGTGATTTATTACAATATACAACAAGTTATTGCAGGAACTGTAACTATAGGGACGAAAATCAGATAACGTCATTGTTCAGGCTGAAGTTACAGTTGAAATTAAGTTTTTGTTCGCTCTATTCAGAAAGCTCTTTTTGATAAGTTCACTATAAAAGTTCCGAGAGTAATTTATTATTATAATATGTATAAGTAATCAAGGTATATTTTTTGGAATATAACACAGGCTATATCTACACTAATATTTTAATGAGGAAAACTTTGTTTTTTTGTTTGTTTGTTTGTTTGATTGTAATGAATAGGCTCATAAACTACTGGATCGATTTTAAAAATTCTTTCACCATTCGAAAACTACATTATCCACAAGTAATATAGGCTATATATAATATTATCACGCTAAGACCAACAGGAGCGGAGCCACGCGGGTGAAACCGCGCGGTACAGCTAGTATTATATAAATTTATATTATGATCGATACATGTTTCATGTTATATTACGAAGCTTAAATAAATACCTAGGTCTAGTATAGTATTATATTATGTGTGCCTAGGTATATTTAATAAACTTACTACATAACATTATTTGAATCGAATTAAACACAATAAATTAATCCGAGTAACACAGATAAGAGCTTTTTCTAATCAATAAAGAATACTCTCAGAATATTCTTTTTGATTAAAAAAAGCTCTGAATTGTAAGCCTTCGTTTTTTTTCGTAGCGTCTATTTGTCAAAATTCTCTTAAATTTTTCAATAAAGATACACACAATAATAAGATGAAATAATAAAAGAAAATCAAAACAATTTAAACTTTACATTGTGTGATGTGTAATATCTTAATTTACAAAGTAGATACTTTATCATAGAGATAAAAGTAGGTACCTACTAGATATTCCGTACCTAATAGTGTATTGTTCCTGTTGCATCATAAAGAACAAAGATAGTTAAAACAAATGTATATCAACTGTATATTTTAATGAGATTATTTACGGCTACTTGACGATGATTGCTAAACGAAGAATTAAATAAATACTTACAATTTTTTCCAAATAAAAATCTAAGGAGAAAGCTATAATTTTTGATTTATGAATAGGACTAATAATAATATTCTAATATTATTATTAAATTGACTTATTTTATTTGTATAATTATCTTGCTAGTTTTTATAAGTCAACTAAGACTCAAGTAATATTAGATGACCAAGAAGACTACCTAATTAATAAAATCTTCATATCCAATAAGTTACCTACGTATGACTGATATTTTCCCATTTCACCTTAACTATATGAATAGTCTGAAAATCAAAATTATTTCTTTCTACATCTTACTAGTTACAAGAAAGACTTCAGAACGCTGCGCCGCGCCATTCCCATTATGTAAAGCCAAGAAGCTTATTGTAAAGCCAATGTAAAGCTTATAAGCTGCGAAGATGCCATCACAAAGTTCGTATAAAGGAATAATAGATGGCGCTGTTTCAAAACCGGCTTTCATTCGGGTACGGCCTGGTACGGCAGTTTTAGTACTTATTCTTAGGCCGCGTTTCCACCTGCAAGAAAACTTCCGCGAGAAATGTCCGACAGTCTGTCTGACAGCAACTTGCAAGTCTACTTGCAGGTGGAAACGCGGAATTAGACTTGCAAGTTGCTGTCGGACAGACTGTCGGACATTACTTGCGGGAGTTTTCTTGCAGGTGGACAGGCGGCCTTATACTACAGTTTATATAATACCATTATATAAACTGTAGTATACAGTAAATAACTAAAGTATAAGTACTAGTATAAGTATTATTATTGTGATAATTAGTTATTATTGTGTAGTAATTTGTATTGAAATGGCTTGTATTACAACGCAATAAAGCAACAAACATTCGTATTTTAATTTTGTAGGTATGATAAATATTGCAAACATATTTGTATATAACACACGTAAACAAATTTTATCTGATAAAGCGATAAAACGGCTTTATTATTTTCGTTACAACTCTTCTAATATATGAAACATAATTTCGAACATACAGCAAGTCTTCGGTAGTATAGTGGTCAGTATCCCCGCCTGTCACGCGGGAGACCGGGGTTCGATTCCCCGCCGGAGAGTCCCTTTTTATTTTTTTTACTTGAGCATAAATTTTATTTTTATTTTTTTTAATATTCTGAACCTTCTTTATCGGGGTTGGAAAAAAATTTAGTGTAAAATTTTTTCGTTACGTGTGACATTTTTCCGTTACGTGCCATCTTTTTCTTATCCCTACCACGCGTGATTCAACGTATTTCTGTAAAGTTGCATATATGTAGTAAATTATTTTTTGAAAAAAAAGGTACTGTGTACACTAGTACACGCACACATTTTTTTTATTTATTTCATTATTCATATTCAAGTTTTAGCACCAGAAAGGAAATAAAAAAAAATGTAAAGGATCGGGAAATAAGTTTAAAAAATACAATCTCTGTGAAAGCCAACTTTTTATTTAGTTTCTCAGATTCGTCGTACACATGTATAAAAATTATTCTCAGCATTTAAAAGCTTCGAATCACCTAAATAATAATCATTCGTGAAAACCATTAAAGGACACAGGTGAACAAATGATTTCATTAAATATAATGTCAATAAATAAATTATAATAAGAGTATAGAAGCTTTCTATTGTAAAGTATAATTTATTTTACAAGGGCAACATTAAAGTACAATACTTAATTGTAAAACAACTTAATATAAATACCATAAGTTATATTACGAGAATATATTTTAGCTTATTTCATAGAGTAGTTAATTATTTTCGTTATAAATGTATACTGGATACAATTTTTACCACAAGCAATATAATGAAGTCATCGAATGAGAAAATTATTATTTTACTGCAATTCTGATGAATAGAATTAGCTAAAATATAACCTACTAAGCTCTTAATATGGCAATTGTATGGCATACCTTTATTGTCAAATATAAGTTAAAGCTCTGATATTACATTATTAGTTAATAAATATGCAGAAAAATATTTATCATCATACATCTAACATCATTTGTTTAAATATGAAATGAACATGCATGCGCTTTGTACAAGATACATTTTTTCTTGAAAATACGTTACATTAACAATAGGAACCCAACTTCAGTTCAGATCAGTTTACAATCATATATGAGATTGCGTATAAAAATTAATAGCTATTGCTATAAAGTCTTTCCAAGTTTCAGTCGTAGAAAGCATTATTGAAAAGAAAATATAACGTATTCACGAAATTGCCTAAAATAACTGTCTCCCGTTAAAAGCTTTCAAAGTCGATTATCACAAAAAGGTACGTATATAACAATAGGCACAGGACGAAATTTAGATTTTATTTCTGTTATTATTTTGTAAAATATATTTACAGAAATTTCGTACATTACAGTTTTAAAAGTCAATAAATGTAAATTTGAAGTTATACATAATATAGGGTTATACATATTAAACTTAATGAAAAACTCTTATTAAACCTGTAAATTACTTATAAATGTTATGCGTCCAAATTTGTGATTATTTTATACCTACTTATGAAATAGATAAATAACATACGTAGGCTATTTTAGTATCGCCATTTTAAATTATAGCTAAATTATTTGCTTGTATATTTCTTATTTTCCTTCCTAATTAATTGTTGAAATAAATAAAGAAAGTCTTACATATTTGTAGAGAGAAAAATAAATAGAGCTATGAATTAATATACAAAAATATTAATACAACGAAAGCAGCAAAATAAATTAATATTAATAGGTTAAGCATTCGTTTATGTCAATTTTTTAAATAGCTAACTAGCCTAAATAACAATAAATAAAATCTTAAGGCACTGGTTTAGGTACCAAGATCACAATTTCATTATTTTATCTATGATTTAAACGAATGTAGATTGTTAGTATAACAACAGATTAGAGCCATGGAATGTCTAGTTACAAACAAAATTTGAATACTGTTTTGCGTCAAGAGAGACCTAATAATATACACGAAAGATAATTTATATAATCTAACAAGATATATCTACAACATTACCTAAAACATAAGCGCATACAGACAATTACTTCTGCATTGTGCAGAATAACAATACCGACACAATTTACAAATATGCTAGATTAACTAAACAATAAAAATCTTGCAATTCGCTAATACTACTTAATAAATAATCCAATTATGGTAAGCATACTGAAGTCGTAATTTTTTCGAAAACAATTCCTGATATTTACATGTATAATCTGACAGTTATTTACAGTTTTATGTACAAGCGTAGAGAATGGCACGTCCCGCGCGCAGAACTTTATAAAATACAACTTTTAGCGATATTTATAAGAGGACGGTAATACATAGTCGCCAATGCCGTATAGAGCTTTAGCATACCAATGAACACCTTTCGATATATCGTTTGAATTGCTCCAACTCGACATCCATCGAAGAGGAGCCATGGCGGCGTGCGCTAATGAGTGACTATTGACTACTGCATAACATGACGCGAGCGCATCGTCTACTATAATGGTTCCTGCTTGTGTTAAAGGCGCGAACACACCTCTCTTCGTGACGATTTTTGTCTTTATAACTTTCGAGGGTCGCATGACACTGCCTTGACCTCTTGTTAATAGAATGTCGCCTATTTGTATATTTGCGGCGAATACTTCTCGCCAACTGTCAGCAGCAGCTAAAAGCAGCAAATGCGATGGTGTTGCTGTTATCGTGACACCATTTTCTGCAGTCACTTCGACGAAACTTCTCGTTGTATTCGGATCTCGATCGATGAACGTAAGAATCTGAAACATTTTAAACAAAATTAGAAAAATGTATCTACTTCTTTCGAAAGTTGTGTTTTCTTACCTGAATAAAATTAAAATACCATATAAAATTGTTTAATCGATAAATTATGATTTTGCTCAATGCTCAGTGTATAAAAAATAATTCGTGCTTATCGCTGAATGTAATTTGTATGTAGCTTAATTAAATAAAAATAAATTTAAAAGCACTACGATTGAAGGGGATATAAACTTTTTTATGAGCGGAATCAAAGCTCGAATCAAAAAATAACAATCTGTTTATTCGCAATAAAATGTTAATTATTAAGTATATATTTGTGAGTTTTACCTCTGAATAAACCATTTTTCCGTCGTCATCAGCTGCGAGCACTTTGTCTCCTTTCTTCAGGTTACTAATATCTTGTGGACCAGATTCTGTATACACTACAGAGCCTGACGGGAAGCACCCGGCACCCGTTCCTACTGATGATTCTGTAAACAAGTAAAATGTTATTAATATTTATCACACAAAGAAAAACGCTTAAGTCAAACCAAGTTATTAATATGCAGATCAAAACAATCGTTTCACGTTTAAATCAACTATATAGGTAGCCAAAGATTTAAAACTGGACTTGAAGTCGTGCAAAGGGAGGTCAGCAAATTAACTCAATGCAATCATACACATATCCCTTTAAGGTATAACGAGATTGTTCTACGCACGTAATTAAAATCCGATAAGATACAAAACAAAAGGGCATCGCAAAGGTTCTTTTATTCTCTGGCCGAGAGTTATCTGCTCACGGTTAAACTGCAGATAAGTCTCATACAGGTAACTCTTTTGTATCCGTGTGAGAATCCTATGTAAGAAATACAGATTATCACCTGTGACTCACGTGAAAGGTAAAAATTCAAGGAAATATTAACCGGCCTAAACAAATTGTGAACGATAAAAAATCGAATCCGTTTTGTTAATCTAATCCATTGTTTGTAAAAAACTAAAGCCAGAAAAATCAAGGAAAGCCTAACTAACTATATTTGTTTATTATAATGTATTTATTTTAAATCCTGATCCAGCTTAAACTGTACCTGTGTATAATCCAGGTACAAAAAAGTTATATTTACGTGCAAATAAATGGCATCAGGGAGATAAGGCGAAATGGGATGAATCTAATCCGAGGAGTAAACTTTCGTGCCAGAATCCCGATTTCAATGGAATGTCATAGAAAACGTTTCGTCGAGCGATAGAGCTCGGATGTTACTTTCTTGGTGAATACGTAGGGTACTGCAATTACACGGTTAAATGAACAGTGGCGGTGGATTATCGTAAACGTAATGGCATCTTTGCGCGAGCTCGTTAAATTTTGATTTGTTGTGTAACCGAGCGATAAATTCGGGCGATCCTTGTCCACAAAGCGACTGAGCGGGCCCGACCGTATCGCATTACACAATAACCGCACAAATTAGATTTCGTTTAAAGTCAAACTCTTATTGTCAAAACTTTGTTTGTTGTCTGGTGAACATATTGCGCGCTTCAATAAAAGGTGTCGGCCACCTTTGGGTTCTCGAAGCTTTAATGGTTTATAAAAAATATGCCTTTTTGCATTTGCGAATTATGAGTAGGTAGATCTATAGTATCTACTTATAGAATTTATATAGCATTTAATTTCATATGGTAGATTTCTTTAACAATTTCAATATTCAATCCACATAATATGTTTCAAAAAATTTCGTTCACTTCAACTCAACTCTACAGTTACTAAATAAATAACAAATTTCTTTACACATACAATCAAAAGCTTTGTTCATTTAAAAATCCTAATAGCCTAGCATACAGTGGCGTGCCGCGTGACACAAGTTAGGTTGAAGATGGGCCGATAAGCGACGCGGGAGCAAGGCTCTCGGGCGTCGGCGGGGTGTGCGCGGGGCGCGCGGGGCGGCGGGGCGAGCGCTCCGAGTGGCCGCGGCGACCCCGCCCCGCCAAGACCACCGGGAGAGCTAGGCGGCGCCTGACCATGCCAGCCTGATATGACACGACTTCTCGTCACATACAATATGTGATCCACTAATATATTACATCACGTGCTCACCGTCTTGCCTATTGTTAACTACCTATGCAAACCGTAAACAAAAAATCTAGATAAGGATTTAAAGTAAATAGCAATTCGTAATTCAGGTTTTAAATGCAACAATGTATAGGTACCTACTGATGCCCCCAGCGATCCGCTCGAAGACTATCTGATTTATTTCACGTAGACTAGCAATTAGCTGGCGTGAACCCATGCAAATGGCGAGCCTGGCCTTATGATTCATACAACACACGCATCTCTTTAATTTATTTTTAAATGTAGGTATATATACAATGAGCAATTTATAAGTTAAACATTAATCGAATTGTCCCCTGCAGTGTAAAGGTACCTATCATTAATAGACACGCAACCGCAAGTCATGTTAAAACCGTAACGAATTTTAAAAGTAAATTCCTAATCACTAAAATGTGAAATGCGTAACCATTACCGTTTAAGGCTAAGCGCGCACCACGACTTTATGCAGCGTGATTATTTTATCGCAGAAATACAACGTATGAGTTACTATGACAATGCGCGCACATGCGATTAAATAATCGCAGCGATTTTAAAATTGTGATTTGTCACATTTTGCTGCGACTGCTCGCGACGCGATTGTCGCGAAAATGAAATGCAGAATATGAAATTGTATGGTACCGCGCGCACTGCGATAATAAAATCGCACACTCGGGCCCGGCCGGCACTTCACTTGTGTTTCGTCTGTCAAACAGTAAACATCGTAGTGGTATAGGTAGGTACTGTTTGGTAAACATAAACTCAGTAATCTGTCAAAGGTTTGAATTTATTTATTTATTTAACACTTTATTGTACAAGAAACAAATATTCATAAAGGTTACAACAATAAAAAAAATAAAAAAGCACAAAGGGCGGCCTTTTGGCGGAATTTTCATTATATAATAGCCAAATAATTTTTTGGGATACATCCGAAGTTCATTGTATTTCTGACTAGCTTTCCACCCGCGGCATCACCCGCGCAGTCAAAGAAAAACCCGCATAGTTCTCGTTCCCGTGGGATTTCCGGGATAAAACCGATCCTATGTCCTTTCTCGGGTATCAAAATATCTCTATACCAAATTTACAGACAGACAGAGTTACTTTCGCATTTATAATATTAGTATGTATAAAAGAAACTTTTGACAATTCTATCTGCTGTAAAAGAATGAGTTCAATATAGACGAATTTTCTTTTCTTTTTCTTCTTATCCTCCTAAGTAGTAAATAAAGACAAGCAACTTGTACGAAATCCATGATGAAAGTGAGTAAGGATCACTATTAAATTATCGCTGTGCGCTCACCGTACTCTCTGCGATTTTCTACAGCGCGATTTTGAAATCGTGTCGCAAAAATTAAAATCGTGGTGCGCGCTTAGCCTAATCTGTTCAATATATCAGAATCATACAGGTATTAAAACGAGCGGATGAATAAAAATTTATGAACTGTATGCACGTTTACAGAACCCGCATTGGGCCGATTGCAATATCTCTAACATATGGCTCTGCAACTCATCCATCTACTTGCAAATATCATAATAAAATATATCAGATTGCAAATAAACATTCGCTTACGAATATAGCTTGTAAAATTACAGATTATCATAACTTACTGAGTTATTGCCGGTTGGAAGTTATGACATTGAATAATATATTAGACGATTCATTTAACGCCGATAGTAGTAAATGGAGTGAAGATTTTATACGAATTTAATGGAAATTTCTGTTCCTCCGCACGTTTATTGCCATAATCAGCCTCATCTCGGTCACTTTATGGTACAATGAACCCCGTTGTTATGGCTTCCTTGGAGCTAAATATTTAAACACTGCAACGTTTATTGGTTATGCGTATTAATTAATTACCTAGCTTCTATAAATAAAATATATTTGAATGAATGTTGTAAAAACTGTGTCAGTCGGCGAACACGACGAGTATCAAATTATTCTTTTGATGTCGAGGACAGTCAAATAAAGAAGCGCATTAGTGAGAATTAAATAACGATTACATTAGTCACTTTTATTACACAATATTAAATTAGAATAAATCAAAAATACGTCAAGATTGATTGTATATACATATATACCTATACTATAGATTGACACGATTTGATAGGTAGGTATAGTAGGTATAAGCACTCTACAAATTTCATTCGACCGATATTTTTGAATCTAACCTACAATTTTCATTATCAAAACCAGAGCTGCTTTGTCGCCAACACATACCAAAAATATATAGTACACTTCCGAGTCCAGCAGCATACCTATGAATGAATGAAAAAAGTGAATGAAGTATGCTGAGTGAGTGTGGGAACATGCGACAGTGCCGCCGCAGCCTTCCGGGATGTGGTGTCGGGTGTCGTTCGCCCGACTGCGCCTGCACTATCCACAACTCAAGTGCATGACCGATTAGCCAATGAAGTCATTCAAGTCTTATATCACTCGCCAAAATATGACTAATCGTACCGTTCAACATTCGTTTTTATAGCTTTATGTATCGAAACAATTGCGTGAAATGTACATTTTTTATCGTATCTGTTTATCAAATAAGATCTATAATCTATGTATTAGCAAAAGTATATGACTGACAGAAAGCAATCTATTAAAGCCTTGAATTTTATTTTAGGTAACTACAATACTTTACTCTTATTACATTATTAGTAACCAACAGTGTTCCATATCAACTTACGTAATTAAAACAAAATTTAAGAAAATTGTATAGGTATTAATAAATAACATGAAAGAGCCGTTTTCTCCAAGATATTGAGGTTTACAAGGTAGGTATTATCGGACCACAATCATGAAACTCAAATAGTTTGCATTAACAATATCCTTACGAGGTACTTTAGGGAAATCGATTCACGAAATATGGCTCTATTCAGGAAATCGTGTGGAATAAAGCGGACACCTATCAGAAACAATACGGTAATATATACGAAATATGTATAATAAATAATATTATATATTACCTATACGATATTGGTTAGGTATAGGTACTTTTTAAATTATTTGTTTCTTTTTGTATGCTATTGCGGACGTTTCGTATTTCAAGTTTACAGAGCGTGGTAGCAGATAGACTGTAATAAGTAAAAAAAACTCTGAATTTAAATGTCATGACAATACATTATGTGTTCTATAGGTATTTAAATGTCTGTACTGTGATCAGATTGGGACGAGCTTATGGCTGTGTATCGGAAATATTAGCTCCATTAGTGAGATCGTTACAGTTTTTTAGCGCTGATTGATTCCCCAGCGATTAGTGTCTAGATCGGCTCGTCCTTCACCGGTCGTCTCGCCTCGTGACCTGCCTCGCTCAGTCACGCCCATTTGCACCTCCTATATGTTCCTACCATTAGAGGCTATCAAATTATTCTTCCTAGAACCGTTTAAAATCTTTGACTCATTCCAGTTGATTTTGAGATTTCGTACACGTCATTTGTAAGCAATAAAACACTGAAACGAGTTTCATCATGGTACAATAGACAATAATTCACACTAAAATATAAAGTAGTAACTCTTAACATGTTAATTTTTATGTAGATTGTATACAAAATCAAATGAAATATAGTATTATACAATCATTATGATAATAAATATTATGTTTTCATCGGATTCAAAGACACTACTCGTAAAGCGAGCGCGTTGATGTCTTTTATAAACAAAACACGTCGGTCGCAACGTGACAAATTGAGACGAGCAAAAAAGTTTTGAGTTGTTTAGGTGAATTTAATTCGAAGTTTGACTCATAACATGTACAATAACGATGTATGTAGGTATGCGTAGTTGTATAAAACGTTTATATAAGAGAAAAAAGATAATCAAGTGCGACCAATGAAAATCAATTAATTGAACGTGAAATAAAAACGGTGGATATTTTATTGGCGGTCAGATGATCAAGTGTGGTACTTCACGAGAGCGCGTCATGCTTCGGACTGGTTCAGCAATCATGATTATACCTACGCCTCCCTTACAAGTCTCGCATTGACATTTTCGACGGATATGACTTTAATTAATTTCGTAAATAACAATGAATCGGAATATCAATTTATTATATTAAGCACGCGTTTACTTACACGAGTTGCTTTTAAAAGGATTCAACGACATTCTATATACTAAAAGTATCGACGAAAATTCAAATGAGTCAATTATATTGAACCGTAACAGTCGCGAATTGCTTTACTATAGGCGAATGTAAATAAAGCGATTTTGCGCCAACTGTTAGGTGCGTTTATTGGCATTAAAATAGAAAACTGTATGTACAGGTGGTAAGAGCAGAAGAATTCGTGATCGGCCTGGCCTTGACCCCGTACAGGGAGCCTCGACCGCAGACACAAAGCGCATTAATTATTTATATACTCCAAATTAATAAAAAAGCCCCGAACCAACAACATGCCGGAATAAATGAATATATACATTGGAACAAATTACGATCGATCGTATCGACCGATTTTTAAGTTTTGGAAATTTTGTTGCCTCTAAACAGCTTGGGAACACTTTTAATGGTTATCGTCGTGTAAATTTCATTTCATGTGTAAAAATCTAATTTGACTATTTATACCTATTTTATGCGAACAAGCCTTTGAACAATGTTTACGGCAACATCAGTGACAATCCTATAGAAATTTCTTAACGCGTGAATAAATTTATTAATAGCCCAATATCAAATAAGCACTAAAACTTATCGCTATCACCGTTTTTGATACATATTACCTAATAGGCAATAGCAAACATTTAATTGGTCCAAAACTTCCAAAGAGATTGCTTTATCAACTAAACATGTACACATAAATAGTTGTTTCTCTCATCGTTATGTTCCATATATACTCATAACTATAGTAGCTATTGAATCACCGGCATAATTATAGAAGTGGGGGATTGGCTGCGATGCGGCTGTGTGTGAGGAAGATATGAATACGATTTTTTGAAAGTGCGACAAGGAAACTGCGTTAACAAGAGGCTTGTTCGTTCGTTTGATCGACACCGCCAGCGAGCGGGCGCGGGAAGCTGTTTGAGGTGCATTCTTCTTGTAAAGCTTAACTATATAATATTTGGTCCATGGGATTGATCGCTCGTTTTAAACTTATGTACCTACTATGCCAATACACATATTTTGACTAAATACCTACCGAAGGTGATTGTGCAATTTGATTGTATTACTATGTATACATAATAAAATGTATAACCATAAAACTACAATGATATTAATAAAGATTAAATAGCTTATTTAATTAAATAACACTCTATTATATGAATGACGAATAAATTTAACTACGGATAAATATTATTATTAAAGTATTATTAAAGCTTATCCAATTATGAACTAAATTTATGTGACCGTAGCATGCGGCTACATAGATTAGAATATTTTATGGTCTAATATAATCGATTGTAACAAACCTGTCTTAACAGAACAATGTATATAGGATCGGCTTTCATAGAACACCCAGTCGAAGCCCGCTTCAACTGCCAATCTCGCAAGCATGCCGTATTTGCTTCTATCGCGATCGCTGGTAGTGAGGTCAACGGCTCTGCCTTCGTAGTGTAAGGAGTTGTCCACGTGCGAGTTCTCTTCGTCCCAGCCCTCGATGACCCGCAGCCGAACTCCAGGCCACTGATTCATGACGCTGATCGCAAGCGTGTTCAGTTTCTCCTTGCAACGCTGGAAATGTATAATACTGTATGTTACTTATTAGTTTATTTCTAGGGCTAAGTGCTATGATAGCCTTTAATTGTCCTAAGAAATCTTTATTTGAATATTAAATTGTCCATTCACATTGTCCACAAAAAAACTGTCCATAGCTCTAAAACTTATTGATAAAAAATTTAACAGACGAACTATGTGTTAAGCTGTTAGCAAATATTGTCACAGCAATTCGCAATGAAAAAAGTCAAGTGTTCTTTATTCTTAATGGAACTTTAAGAAACAATTTGAAACTATAAAGACACGCAGCTTTTTGTTTGCACTACAGAAAATACCAATAGACGTGCTAACAAATTGACAAACGTCGCCGCCCTGAGGCCGGACCGCGCAGGATGTCGAGCATTTTGTCGTGAAGAAATAAATCAAATTAAAACACGCCGCACAAAGGGATCGACACGATTTTGTTTGTGAAATATCTCAGGGGAACAAATAAAGGAAATGTCAAAATATTTTTAAAGAAAACGTTGACAATGCGTATGCACCGCATGCTAGCATTGTACCGCGATGTCAACTTACTCTATGCAGATTTCATAGTGAAAAAATTGTGAGATTGACGTAACGAATCGAAGCGATGGGCGCCCCGCCTGGACGACGCGCTCGCATTCAATATAACAGCTATTTTCAAGCACCGTATATAATTACTTCTACGAATGTTCTAAACATCCAACCACGTAATAAAGAGTTGTAAGGAATTCGGCCTGTTCCCAAATTTTGAAGCGCATAAATTGCTGATTTATACAGTTTCGTAAAGTACCCGACTATTTTGGCCCACTTACAGACTTTTATTTATAATTAACCAGAACGAGAGTATGTACGAAGATGTGAATGAATTTATAGCTGTTTTCATAGAATATCCGTTTCATAAAATTCCTTAAACACGAGAGGCAGCGGCACTGAGTTCGGTGGGATGTTCAATGTTTACCATGCAGACGTCTCAGCCAGCCCGCACTAAAACAATCGAATGCTAAATGTATACTCAAACATTGCGTGCATTTTAACGTGGGAACACCACGGTGGCGCAATTAGTCTCTCACACTCTAACTTTTCAACAGCTTTTAAACTTGGTGATTAAGCTGTATGGAATTTACATCACGTTTTTCTCATGCATATAAAGAACGATTTACATTATCTATTGGTACACTTTAAGGTACCTACGTATCCGATCGGAATCGTCGTGACGTGCCGGGCGGGCCATTATAAATTCATTATGCATATTTTTAGTAAACAAGCTGTCGATCACAATGCCTGCTCACAGCAGGATGCCTGCCTCTGACACCTCGCCCTCCTCAGCTGTAATATCAACCGGCCAGCCCTGTATCGATAGCTCGGTATGCGTTAACACAACGGACATTAAACCAGTTTTTATCATAAATTCGATTAAAGGATATTTATTTCGCAAATTATCAAATTACACCACATCAAAAACTCATAAAGGACCATTTTAATTAAAAATAACAAGCGTATCGAATACCTAAGGTCACGTTTGGAGCGAAACGCCAGGCTACCTGAACCGGTGGCGACCGAGGCACTTGCGGACGCATAATGAAGGCCGTCCGATGGAATTGAATCAAAAATGGATAAAAAACTGTAGGATCATCGCACTTTAGCAGTACTGCAGTAATGTGGACAAAAATGCGCAAGAGCCAAGAAAATAATCTTAGCAAAACATTGTAAGGAGATTAAAAGTGCAGCGAATTCCAAATGCAAATGAAATATATGCAGTAGGTACTTCTTTCGTATCCATCTACCGCCCTGACCAAATTCGGTTTAAACGCTTATTTATTACCACGTTCTTCGCGACCATAACAATATATTAGGATAATTAAATGGCTCTTTACATTCCTTAACACGTCGTTTTTATAAGAGGCTCGCCATCGAAAAGCACCGACCAATGGTGACTAGCTTTTTTTGTTTTTCGAAACCACAACAAATAGTTCAGGGGTAGTTTTATAGCAACCGTTAATTTTGTTGAAGCAAGTATATATTTTTTATTTTTGTTCTTAGCTAATGATGATTCTCAACTTTTAACTATATGGGATTGTTATAAATTTATTTAATAAATAAGTTGTATTTATGGGATGATTTTACGGGTTTTGTTATTTGTATTTATGAGCTTTTATATAATTACTACTAAAAGTGAAACTTAATAGATATCTTAGTATGCAATTTCCGTACATCCGCGAATAATACTATCCTTATAAAAATAATGTTAGAAAATAGTTAATGCAAATGAAGCCAGCCACATTATGCAAATAAAAGTAAAGTGTCGAGGAAAATAGTATTTACTGACGCCGACTTAAAACATATTAACTATCTATCATCTCTCGTTAATGAATATACGCTATTAGCTACGTTCTATAGTCTATAGTCCATACAGATAATAAATACGGCATAAATGTTTGTCAGCAAATAAGCCCCAGTGTCACACTAGCTGTCGAACACGTTATAAATATGCATCAGGAAGGTACATCACCTGTATGCTTGCTTATGTTCAGACTTCAGAGCCTTTAATGTTTGTCGACGAAAAATATTATCCTTTTGAGGTTTGTTTCATTACGGTTGTTAGAGCCCGACCCTAGCACGGAGATGCGACTTTTTATAACCTTTAATTGATTTTTTTATGAAAGGGAACATGAAGATATGCTGTAAATTTTTATTAATGGGATTTCATTACAAATAAACAATAAAACTGCTGAAAATGTTTAGTGCTCAGTAAAACATGTAGTTATATACTTTTTATTGCTAGTCAAGATTATCACATTTCCTGGTGAAAATATAACAAAATTATATCATTTGAATGTAAAAAAATTCGTGGAATTTCACGGGTAATGTATACAGACTTCAAATGTTTACTATTTAACAAAGATTCGGTTGCCAACAGTTAATAGTTTTCCATTAAACAAGATAATTTGTCTGCCAAAGAAAACAAATTAGGCCGTCTGTAAGTGTAGGTTACATTACTGTACAAAATAATGATAAAATGTTTCATGACTTATTGCTCTTTGAAAGGCGTAGTAAACATTTGAAATAATGGTGATGCGGAATGGCTCATTGTATTGTAGTATTCTCATCTTGTCACAATTGCAGTAAGTCCCCCGAGAGCGATGCGTCGTATCCATGTTTATTACAATCGTGTACTTTCAATCATTTATATTTTATACCCACGGGAACCTCGTAGGTATTATTTATACTATCATGATCGCAGCCTGTAAGGGTCAATGGTGAAGTCAATGAGAGCAAGCCCACAACTCGCAACCTGCAAGTCATTCGACTGAACGATAGTACCACGCTTCCGACACCAATTCATTTTGTTACCTATCTTTTGTTATTCTTCTATTATTCATGCGATAATCTATACATATAATAAATCTGTAGAAGGGTCAATTCTGTACATTGAAAATATTGAAAAAATAACTAGCAGGGGGTGTTACTGGATCGATACCAAACCCAAATATGTGATTAAAAAAAATTTTGTCTGTCTGTCTGTCTGTCTGTCTGTCTGTCTGTCTGTCTGTATGTGAAGACATCACGTGAAAACTACCGGTTCGATTTCGATGAAACTTGGTATAATCATACCTTATTATCCTGGGCGTAAAATAGGATACTTTTTATCCTGGAAAAATACGTAGAAAAAAAATTAATCTCAATTTTTCAGTTATCCATAGACGTTGTTCTGTAGTAGGTACCGCGAACACACGTTGTGTATTATTATAGACCTAGCCGTATTTGGGTCCAATAGATATTTATAAGATGTCATTGTCAGAGTTAGTCAAAATGGATAAACCATCCACGCGAAGACCGACATCCGCGCGGACGGAGTCGCGGGCGGAAGCTAGTTCTAAATATTTTCGTTCGATTTTCTTATAGAAAATACCGATAGCAATGATTAGTTAATTTTTTGCATACAGCAAATGACTGTGTCCGCAATTATCCTCTCCGCTAAATCACACACGGAAGGCTATAAACATTAACTGGCGTATCGTGCTAATTTACTGCGTCAACCCTCGTCGAGCCGATAACTGCCGTTGATCGATTTGCATCCGTAATTACGTCACTTTTAGCGAAGCAGGTGATGAAAACGCGACAAGTACGTGATTGCAGGAGGCGAAGAACCACCGCCTCTTTACCACGACCGGTTGGAAGCTTTTACTTTATGCCTCGCGTTAAATACGCTGCTGTAATAAGGTGCTCGGTAAATATGTATACAAAGAAAAAACAGGTTAACTACCTTGTCTTTTTTTTCAGATCCCAGTGACGTTATCGACTCACTGATGATTCTCATTAAAGAAAATAAAGAGCGAAATCATGACGCGTCGGTGCTATCGTAATAAAATGAATTATTGATTTATCAGTGTATCAGAACTTCATAATTCCACCCGTCGAGTCGTGTTTGGTACGGGCCGCTGAGCAACTCGCACACTAATCTTCGATAGTACGGTCCGCCATCGCGTCATGGTGTTTATACTTTACAAATATACTATTCGAAGATTCATATTATGCTTACAATAATAAAGTGTATTTGTTACAATATTGACTCGCAATCGCCGCTTTTATTGTTTATCCCTCGACCTAAAGAGAAGTGATCACATCATCGTGGGCGTAAAGTCAACAATCGCACACGGATCACAATATGAGTCCTCTTTTGCTGACGGTCCCGAAGTGCCACTCGATAATATTTTATAAGACAAATAATGCGATAAAGATGTTTTGACGTGAACCTGTGTTCATCGCTCACACTAAAATGCGTTCAGTGAACGCGTACAATAAAATATATATTAACAATGTGTGTTGTGATTTTTATTGAAATAAAACAAAACGACCCTAATTTAGTGTCAACTTTATTGAGGGCGAGCGAAGCGTTAAGGCGATCGGTTGTTGTAGTGTGGTGACAGGACTTTACGGCGGCAGACTTCAACGTAAATCCATTAGCATTGTTTTAAAGGATTAAGCGACGCTTACGAGACGCATTATGGGTCGACGTGTTGCTTGACACACATATTTATATGACACATGCCCTTTTATTTTTTATATAATCAGTGTGAAATGACTACTGACTCCTGAGTGTTCGATAAGAGGAGCTCCTTTTTAGGGTGTACGAGCTTATCTATTATTTATATATACCTGTCAGCAACTCTGACAATGCGATTAATAAAAGGGAATAAATTAAGTAAGATTCTAGTGCAACCTTTGAGTACGAGTAGTTAAAAGCAATAAATTGTCACATATTAAATGTAACCAATATTGTATCATTTGGGATATTTAAGCCGCGGTCTCATAGATTGATGCCAGCGGTCAATATCATATTACACAAAAGGTCTTGTATTGTTTCTATGTCCCAATTCAAATTAGATATCCGGTAATATTACAAATTTACCCGGTGGGAAGGTGAGTTTTTTGTATGAAACTCTAACATGCAACCTATTGAATCAATCATTGAAATTTGACCCGCCGTAGACATGTTGAAGTTGCAACAGGTAGGCAACCAAACTTTTTGAGGTTGCAATTGCAGGTTTGAGGTCTAGAATATTAGTTTACATGTGAGATTAATTAATTTAAAATATAAACCGTAAAATGATTATGTAATATATCAAACATGACGCGACTAATGCTGCACGTAACATTAAAACAATAATTACATAAGAAAATTACCGATAGTTCAATAAAGCGTTCGATCAAATGTTGTGAAACACGAACGACCTAAAATATTGATTTAAATAACGGTAGTTGGTTCATCACAGACATTTTCGCAAATGGCTCGGTGTGATCAAAGGTTCTGGACGAAAATTAATTATCAATTTGTCGTGGGTGCCAGGCAGGCGACATAAATCGATCGGGTATATCTGCCTGCAGCCACATTAGCCACGCTCGAACATGAGATAAGGATAACAAATGCTCAGTTTAAGGTTATCTTAACATCGCGGACATGAGAGCGCTTTTTGCCACCGAGTCCCTCGGCTTGACCTTCTTGTTTTATGTTGGAGACATCACATCACTTCAATAGACATTGTTTTGAAAAATAACCTAGCTATATGTGTTTATGTAAACATTAAAAAATACAAAACAAATAGAAAGAAATTACGAAATTTTTGTTTGCGTGACTGAAATGAAAAAGATATGGTCATAGCTATTTTTTAGTCTTAATTATTAGCTTATCTGAGCTTATAGGAATACGTACAAAATATTAAAATAATTTATATAACGTATGAATAAATCTTAACAAGATGGTAATGATAAATGAACAAATATATCAGAGCTTGCGTTACACATAAGAACTCCGATACCTACAGACTACAGTATACAATTTTGTTGGTGCATTTATCTGTTCAGCTAGCGTATAATTATTATCAAGCCATAAACGCATGCGAAATTGGAGTCTCACCTCGCCTCGGCGGCCATAAATAAAATAACATGAGCAGCGTCGGTGGGAGGAACTCTGTGCTAATGATTAAGCTGGATGACCCAAGTCTACCCCAGCGGGGTATTTCAACAGCCGTTTTATCCTCTCGGCCATTTTAAAACAGTTTTCATTGGTCAATCTCGCCATAAATCGTACAGGGTAAAATTAATCATACTTTCAAACAAATAAACTAACGAACGTGCCTAATTTGATCCCAAGATAACATCCTCCATTTTGGTTCGATTCAATTTTGGGAAATTTAATAGAAATTTAAATAAAGTTAATATTGTAGTAACCAAATTATGATAAACCGTTCACCTCATCACACATCAAGCGCATTATACTTTATCACTCAAAACTCGGATTACACAATTGTATAAAATGTTTAAAATTACTCAACACGAAAGTCCAATTTGAATATGAATAGGCAGGCGCCATGTGGGCAGGTACATAAAAAACCGGCCCAAAATAATAATAGTAGACAAATGTCCTCCTCGGCAGACACAATGAGCGACCTCTCAGAGATCGATTCACTTTTAAGTCATGCTAATTTGAAAGTCTAGAGCGGTTTTTTCTTTATACGAGATCATAAAGAAGCTCATACATGAATAACAACTATCTCATGCATAATGAAAAAATAACGCAACGAGAACATCATTTATTTACCCTATTACACTGTCTTCACAAGCATAGAACAAAAATGAGCAATATTTTCTGAACGCGTGTCTCTGTAGACATTCTGTATGATAATACAGCTTAATTGCGCGATAAATTACAAGAAAAATTGGTTGGAAAAAGCATGGTTAATAAAGAATGTTATAGTTATAAGAGTATATGTCCGTAACTTATACTCATATAGACATTTTTTTATTAAAACAAGAGAAGGATGCGGAAGAAACATTCGTAATCAACAAGGATTCAATTAGAGCAGTATCGACTGCGATTTAGTAAGAGGGAATTTAAACGGTCAAAATAAGAATCGCCATATAAGAGAATGGCGTCCATGGACACAGGTAGGTTGGAAGGCAGCTATCATTTAAATTAATTGGACGTGAAACAACGAAAGGCACACTAAAGCGTGTCACCCGAAATTGTCAGATTATTAACTACTCGCAATTTAAATGGTCGGCATTAAAAATATATTTCATTGATATCTGCAAGATGTTTTCAACAGTTTTGGGAATCATTTAAATATCTACATATTGTATTGATTTTAAATTTTTGAAGATACAGTTATCTATTTCTCGTTTTCTTGTTATTGTTGATCTTCATTAATATGATTTGCTTTAGCTAAACTATTAGATGTTAAACTAAATTATTTGTCCACAGCAGATCTCTAGTTTCAATTTATCGTTCTCCTTTTTAATACGCTCATAGAATCGTCATCATAGGTCGAATAAATGAACCTCGTAAGTGAAGGAATAAGTGAAGGATTAGCAATGCTGCATTTGACCAGGAGGCAGGAGTCGCCCGCTGGCCCGCGCCCGCGAGATCCATATCGGACGTCGCCGTGTCGACTTCACAATGCCATCTTTTGTGTTCCGACACGATAATTTATTGCCATCAAACACTGCGCTTACGAGAATAAAATAAACTCGCGATTCTGTATTATTCACCGACCACGCCTTTAACGATAATATCGAGTCTATTTTAATATATTTACAATTTTCATAATTCACAAACTTCATAATTCTATAGATAACGTAAACACACGGTTTCATCATATATTGAACAGGTGTGAAATACTTTATGATACAAGATCTATGTTTATGTTTAATTTTACAACCATACTAATGAATCCTACGTTGAGGAAATCGGACGACAAGATGTTACATTATGTACTTACAACATATATATCTAATTTTCAATTTTGCAAAGATAATATTTATTTACATCATACTTGCATGAACGAAGCGAACAACAGCAGTATTACAACGCCACTAAAATTTTCTTAGGTATGGTCCAATAGAATGGTCACTTATTTCGAGTAAAAACGAATTCTGCCTTCAAAATAAGTACGACATAGTGGCCAGTAAGCGTAAAGCCCGAGAAGCTGAACAATGCAGTGAGAGGACACTTGCAGATATCCAAGAGCATTCAGGTCAATGCATCCCATATTTTAATAGTTATTACCGGTGTGTCGGTTGTTGTATTAAAACAATGACCAATAACTTAGTATTTACGTCTCATTGAATCCGTGGCGGCTTATCTCGGTCTATTAGCCGCTTCTACTTTTGCACACATCAATTACTAATACTGAAGTAATGAAAAAATGTCAAAAAAATAACAATATTGCACTAGTTTTAGAGATATCCAAGCAATACAAACTACCATATATTATTTATAGTAATATAAATAAGATGTAATAAATTTTATAATGATTAATGATCATTGATCATAAATCATATAATAATTTATTAGAGCGTTTATAGTGCGACGGTTTACAATTAATAAAATTCTACTTACATAAAGTAGCTAGCACGAACGGAAGTTACAAGTTTCAGGATAGATATTATTTAAGAACAATGGGGTTGCGACGAAGTGTGCCTTATCGAAAGCACGAAATCGAGCATTCATAGTCAAAATAACGACTTAAACCTTCAGGTTACAATTACACTCATTAGTTTATTAATCGCGAAACCACATCAAGCATTGTTCTGCCGAGGACAATCGTCGCTAGACCAAATAACGCCATTACCGACGACTTTGCTTACCTTAAAACGGCGACACAATAATAAGAAAAAACTAGACAGTAGTATTGCATTTCAAACCTGTCTGTGGGCGACGACATTCACAAGGTAATTCGTCTAAGATTTCGATGATACTAAGAACCAGATACAACTTAGTACGTTTCAGAATTACAATATACGTATAACTCATGTGTACGAAATTGAGACACGATTTATGAAAGCTTAAAGAGTTTATATCTTTTAACAGTGAAGATTTGTAATAAATTACATAAAAACGTAGGCGGAATGGAAAACAAGCTCCGTGAGAACATATCGTATAGCATGGCTTGACTGCACCCGCGACTCTATTCCAGCAAAATTCCTTCTCGACACTTCAGCACCCTTCTAACCGTGTTTAAATAATATAGTTTATTAACCGACTTCAAAAAAAAAGGAGGAGGTTATCAATTCGGCCGGTATATTTTTTTTTTTTTTTTTTATGTATGTACACCGATTACTCCGAGGTTTCTAAACCGATTTACGTGATTCTTTTTTTGTTCGATGCGGGATGGTGTCGAATTGGTCCCATAAAAATTTTATTCGAATAGGCCCAGTAGTTTTTATTTTATGAGCATTTTTGTCTGTAGGTATTTGTAAATTTTGCAAGTGCAAGTTTGAAGTCGGTTGTTTTTAACGCAGTTATCTTATTCCACATTCATATAAAATGTATAGAACGATCTATATGTATCTCGATAGTCTTGCTCTATTATTCGATTTAGGTGAGGATTTCTTGGTAAACTAATCAATTATATAAATTTTTACAAGTCTGTTGTCTTAAGATCTCTGTAAATCCATACAATTATATTTGTAAATAATTGAAGTGGTAAACGTGCAAAGAGTATTAATATCTGTTCTAAACTATCGCGTAAACATTAACAATAACTAAATGATGTTTGAACAATCGTATACACATAATGTGCACATTTTGCATTTAATCGGCCATACAATTGTGTTATGCAAAATGGATTTAAAATGGCACTGAAACTGAATTCATGCCATTGCATTCAAACAAGAATGTTCATATAGAGAACCAATTACATGCTTATTAATTGTTTCAGACTGTTTTCAAAAGCTGAACTATTTGAAATTATTTTATCGCAAACATGAGTAAGACTCTTATAAAAGTTAAATAAAAATCTAACTAACTGAAAATGATATGCGAAATATGTAATGAGTTTAAGAATGTAACGAGCTCTGATGCGCGTTTTATTAATATATTTAGATTAACGCCTAAAACCAACATATTTTTCATATTTCATCATGATTACGGATGCGTGCGTATATTTGCCACATGGATGAATAGATACACAATATATTAATGGTTTAAATAAAGTAAACAATTGAATCACGATCGACGCCCACGAGACGCTTCCGTAGACGCTTCTTAATGTTATTGAAATAGACAAAATACCTACAAATAAATTACAATATACTTACAAAATACTCTTCAACGAGGTTAATGGACAAATTGGAATTCATGTAAAAGTATAAAAAAGCATTCCTTACATGCCTACATCTATTTTTAGTTATGGTAACTAGATTTTATATAAATAGAAATATAATTTAAATCCGACCGCTACACAATAGCAATTTAACACAATTGATGAATCATAAAAAATCTATTATCGTTGGATTATTAAATTCAACATGCTCTGTGGCCCGTTGGTTGAACCCCTACATTCGCACATTCTCGCGAATTGACTCTCCGTCTTACACAAGAATGCACTTTAAATTTCGACGAGGTCTCACTTGATATTTTTATTCGTTAACTAAACAGCAATATACAAAATGACACGTGGATATTAATTTCAGAGGTAGTTGTTTGTCAGATTGTCACATAAATTTATGATCAACCATTGTTTTTAGGTGACGTCATCTGATGCACTCCTTCGCGCATCTGTTTCAATTATTCTTTTCCTACTGTTGTAAATGGTTTTCGAATACTTGGAATTTACTTATGTTTTAAATGAAAATTAGTAAAAATGTATTTTTATCGGATAATTAATGAAATTCGGCATTAATTAGCACTGTTAGCATGTATTTAGTTCATTTTCATAAACGATTGAACACGTTGGCGAATGTGTGTTATCGGCATCTGATACTTCGAGGCCACATTCCTACTTCGAAATTCACTCAGCTCGTGAGATACCTGGTGACCGCTACACTCTTCTTGTGTTTCAAGCAACCGCAGCCCCGGGCACCCTCAGTCAACGACCTATACACTCTCACCGATACGATTTCTCTTATAAACTCGCTGATAATTTAACAGTTACCTATCTTATTATTATTATATTATTTATTATTATTATATTGGTAGGTAATAATCTGAACATAATCTAAATAAATTATGTAATTTAATTCAATAATTTTTAGTTAACATTCCCTTAAAAAATCGTTGCAACAGAAGCATGCAGCACTTCATTGATGAAGTTAAAATTAGATGTCCTAATACATAAAAATGCGTGCACATGCGCCGGTATGTTTGTTTGTTGCGGCATCTTGTACGCTTCTATTTAAGCGTTAAATATACGAGACTCCTAAAGAGCTGTCGATATAACAAAGCCTCTTCCGCCAGAACAGTACTGGGTGGAGCTAATAAACTATTTGAGTAGTACCTCATGTTGACACTCGTGTTTCACACCTGAACAAAGCTCCTCGTTTACATTAATGTAAATTAGGTTAGGCAGCTCGCCGCCGCGCCGCGCCTACGTTCAATTAGAAGAGCCCTAAATGCATGTGTTCATGCGAAGACAATTGTTATCAACCAGGTATCACGTCCCGGAAATTTAATTCTTACATCTGTAATATTATTTATCCGCTACACTACTAGTCAGCTACTAGAATAATGACTTTGTTCTAGGTTTATCAAAATTTTACCAGTATTATTGATAAATATTATTGACATTCATAAAAATGTAAAAAATATATTTATAAACGGTTTAGATCAGTTAGATCCACACAGAGGCCGTGAGAGAAGCACCATGTCAAAGAGAGCGTATGTTCTTCGTCTTTCAGCGCCCGCCTCGGTCGCGTAAACACCGACGCCTGGCAGCGATCTGAACTTAACAAAACAATTTCAGTTTTTACGGGAATTCGTTGTTTTAAACTCTATAGTCTATACATTAATTTGCGTGGTTTAAGACGAACTCATTAACGACGATATGCAAACCATGAGGATGATGCTTTGAATTCAATCGAGATTTTACTGATATTCAGCAGGACTTCGACGAATCCTTAACTGTAACTTTTTCTAAACGGATATGTCATTAATGTTTCCGAACGTCACAAATCACACCACCAAAATGCGAGATCTATAACCAAAAAAGATCTGATGTTGGGAATTTTTTTATTGTGAAGCGGCGGAGTCGCACGCGCGGCTCGATTGTGGCTGTGTGGTCCTCGCTAGCCACTTTGTAAATAGCGCGGTTTACCTTTTTCAACTTTTGTGTTTTGTTACCTTTTGTGCTGTTGTACGACCAATATTACCATAGCTATTTAGGATCGTCGGATAAATAAATACGTCATTTATCATGATAACTGATGCGCACGGACGTCGCAGTGTCACAATGTTCAAATGGGGTGAAGATTTGATCTTTTGGCTTGCACGATTTGTAGCGATTTATCTTTGCATTGTTTTCTCCGTTGGTAAAAAGGGTACGGGACGGGTAATTAATTTGAACTTTATTGGAAAAGTGATTATTCAATTTAAATAATTTCCTTCCTTTAAAAATATTTTCTTATTTTACTGCAAAATAAAGGACAACTAATTGAGTAAAACAGTACTTTGTAATTTTTTTCGTACCTATTTGAAGTACTTACAATAATTTTATGTTTATTATTTTATTATTGTTAATAATTCTAAATCTAAAATTAAACTTTTACCTAGTAAAAACTTTAAATAACCGTTAAAACAATTTTCTAGCATAATGAAGTGTTCCTGATTTATGATCACGAAATCGCATCAACATTTAACTCAGCTGCTCATATCTTTCCAAAGAATTTTTTTTCGTCAGCGGCATCGAGGCTGTGCCATCAAATTGTGGCACAATAAATTCACTCAAAACCGCAGCCTCTTTCACAATATTTGTATCGGGGCGACAAAAAGGGCCGAAAGGGCGGCCCTTCGTTGAATGAAGGGAAGGTAAATAAATATAAATAAAGGTGAGGGTGGGAACGTGCGGGGGGTGATGTAGGTGTCCCGCGGCGCCTGCGCTCGGGCACAACACCGTTCGGAACTATGCTCAGCAAAAAAATTATAATTGTACAAATTATACATTTATCACTACACACTTTTGAACAGCAATGGAACGAATGATTCATGTTTAACATTCTATAATAATTTTACATAGGGCGCCTGTGAATTTTCGAGATTGTAAAAATCCAATTACAAGCTCATTGTTCTTGGTATCGAACCGTCATACGTCATTAAACGGGACCAATGAGAATCGTAAAAGTGAGTCCGTGTTGATCGACTCAGCTCACGGGTATAATCGAGTACACCATGAGCACGACCAATTACAGGTCTGTACTCGTGAGGTGCACTTTTATTGGGTGTAAGATTTAAGTGCCGATCGACACGCCAGAGTATGGTTCTACCTCATTTTATGGCCACTTATGTCTCTAAGGTACCTCTTTCCTTTTTCTACTCAAAATTAATGTTGCTGTCCGTACTATTTTGCTCTTAAAAATAGTAATATGTTACCTTAAGTATGCAGTGGTGATTATAAATAGATTAATGCGCGTGTAAACTGCGAGCACATGTAATCCGTTCGTAAGCACAGCATTTTAATTTGTGATGTTATTACTGCAGCATTTCAGAGGCATACGGCTCAAATCGTCTTGCGAAACCGAGGAAGAGAATGTGTGTAGTGAGAGCAATAAATTACTAATAGACATCGATGTTAACACGAAATTGAGAGCAGTATAAAATAAATAAACATTGATGTATCCATAAAATTACCTCAGCCGACTTACTGAAAATTAGTTATTTATTGATCTTATTTCCATTTATATGATGAGCTACAAGAATTTTAGGTAGAAATAAAATAAATAAAATGATCCTAGAAGACTTACATCATGCGGTCAAAATCATTACCTATAGGCTATAAGGTTCTTACAAGGTAACAATGAAATGATGGTTTTATACAATAAATAAATATGCATTGTTGCGACATTCATAAATTACGAATTTAATAACGTGTTATTATATTCTGAAGGTTAATAAAATTTTCTAATCTTCCTCTAATAATATAAAGCTACATTATACATAAATAATTATAACACCGTAAGCAAAAAATTAATAAGAAATTAAAAGAATATTTCTCCATCCATCAAGTTTTGTTAAAAATAGTTCTCAAATTAACATGCAACTATTTCTAACATCATAATTCATAAGGAAATGTTTAGGTGCCCTGTTTAAATAGATACCAAAAATCCTCGGATTTACGAACGGATAGATGTTGCATAATGCATTTTGTAGCTTTTAGAAGCAAAAAGGCACATAATACATTAGAAGTTACATTTAATATTTACTATGATCATCATTCTAAAATTGCTTACAAAGTATTGAGGTGGTATTACTTTTATGACCTACACATAATGATATACCTAGTCCCTAATTATATCGTTGGATACGTAATATTTTACAACTGTTTAATTAACTTTATTACTATTTTTGTTTGTAGAGGTTTGAAGTTGTAATTGGAAGGTAATATGGCCCGTGCCTTCTAACATTGACTGAGGTTTGACAGATAAGAATGAGATAAGACAACGACTGTACCACATCAAATATTTGCGGGAATAATGGAAATAAACATAGCTCGAAACATTCAAACAAAAGATTTCTTTTTGCACAACACACACAGTGCACACAACACAAAACGTACCTACGATGATAAATACAAAAAATTTCTGTGTACAATCGTGAATTTAAATGATGATTTTTTTTAATAATGAAAACACAATATACTTACTTATAGTAATAGATATTGAATAAAGAATAATATATGACCATTACTAACTTGTGGTATTCTCCACATTCTCCTTGCATGCTTTACATGAAATAGTTTGGTATTAACAATATGTACTTATCTATGGAACTGCTTAGTTTATAAACTAAGCAATTACAATATAGTTTATATCTTTGAAACTTTAAGGTTTAACTTAAATCATAAAAGTAATGTTATGATGTAACAATATTATTTTGTTAAATAACGATGCGACAAACCCATATTCAGTCTGTTATAATGAACTGTATTATAAGATACCTACCTACATTTTTTTAGTGGAAAATGGAAATGGAAAACTGTCCCATGGTTTAAAAAATAAATAAAATAAAAATTCTTTATTGACAAAAGATTTTACATTTTGAAATATTGAAGTCTCTGACTCCCAAACAAGGTAAAACCTGGGTCTATCCCGAGCACATGGCATGTAGATATATTGACACATTTGTGTACATACATCATGACTGTTTACGTTGGCGGGAGATGCAAATCGTTAATTTATCGCCACCTTAAGAAGCAACTATATAAAACGAACCGCAAACACAGGCGAGGTTCAAAGACCTATCAGTTGAACAGTTTGGTTTGTATTTGAACAAGTGTTCCCAGCATTTACATGCAAACTTAGAGGGCTTACACATGTTACTCGATCACTAACAAATCGAATGCGAATTTCATCTTTCCTATTATTTTAATAAAATCTTTCGGAGTCATTTACACCGAAACTAGATAAGGCTTCAAAGCAATAAACTTTTACACTTTAATGTTTTAAGTAGTAAACATTATTTTACGCTAGAATCATAGAAGTATCTAATGAATCGTACTGAAAAAATGATTATTATTTCAACTGAAATATTATTTACACATCTGAAAGGAAATAAATTATCCGCTACTTTAAATTTTTTTCTTTTTCATTGTGTTTACTTTTTAATTGTCATACAATTTCCAAGGATATCAAGACAGATTTCGTGGAAAAGTTATTAGCTGGATGGTCCCATGTGCATGGTACTTTACATTTACTAATGCACACTTATAGAATATGGGTAATTATTATCCTATGCACTTGCTCGCGCACAATGCAAAATAAATTTTAAAATACGGTCTACGGACTAGTAAGTTTCATGATATTTTCACGAAAACATTATTAAGTTACTTAATTAGCATTGGTCTTTCTTCTTCTTATAAAAGAATACAGTCTTTATTTTGAAAATCCAAATATTTTCGATTTGACAATAACTTCGTAATTTGTGTTTGTCCATAAACTTTGTAATTATTTCTTTTTCTGTACATTAGTATAAACATGATATACCTACAATAGGAAACATTCAAACTACTGTTATTTCAGTCTACCTTCACCCAGTACCAGTTCACGAATGTAACATGATACCTGCAACTTTTGGCACATTCAAGGCTTATGACTTGTTAAATTGACGTGTTAAAATATGTCTATTGACTCCATATTGTGGTTTATACCGAGCAAAAAGCTCAAGCGGGATACCATATTATTTTGTAGTATTTCATACTTCACACTGTTTATATTGTTGACATTCTTTGTTTTATTACTAACATGTACTATGTAGGTATTTGTGTTACAGTCCAATCTCATTGCCGATCAAAACCACTTGAGACTGCAAAAATCAGTCAAAAGTGGTTTTAACTGAATACGTCGGTCAAACTTTTACATGTACAATATTGTTTTTTTTTGTGATTTATCTGTGTTAAAATTATTATCACTATCATTGCATTTAAGTATATAATTTTATTAATCATTTAAATCTAAGAATTTTTTATTTTATTTTGTGGATTTAGGAGAATGATGATAAACACGCAATATAACTACGGTTGTTAAGAGGTCTTTATTACATTTTATAACGTTGTAAACCCACCGTAGAATTTGAGGATTAATTTGATTATGGTCAATTATTCACAAAGCGATCGCCTCTCGTTCCGTTTTTATCCTGCGCTAATAAGCCGAAAAGTACCTAATTTGAAGGCGGTGTCTTTGCAGCTAACAAATTAAACCACTTTAGCGTATCAGACTGTAAAACAAAATCAATATAAACAATCGATAATTAAGCGACCTTAAAACGATTTTATCAAAATAATGTTTGTTTGATTTAGGAACAAGCCTTGAGGACATGCCCTTAGCTGTTTGAACCAAAAAAATAAACGATGCCGTATTTAAATAATTCCAAGACGACTTATAATCGTTAATTAAACATCATGGGCTAATCTGGGGATTACAATAAGAATTTTAAAGAAGATAACGCTTGTGTAGTGGTTTAGATTGACGTGCTATCCGCGCGCGCGCACCTCTGTAAAAGCTTATTGTAACTCGACCCTCAAATACGAAATTGAATAATGCTGACCTATCCCGCGACCGCCTCGCCCATAAATCACCGAGATATTTATGTCCCTCAACCCCCGCACACCCGCCACATCCCCATTCTCGTCTATGCCTTTTTCGCAGGCGATAATGTAAAATATTTTATAAAATGGTACCTAAGTAATTTGGATTGAAATCGACAAAGCAAAAGTGGTGTGGTTGTGCAACTATTTTGTGGTTTTTGCAGCTAGCCAACAAATCAACAGCTAAGTATTTTTCCTACAAAAATATTTTATTTGTTAACCCACAGCTTTCGATACAATGTAACCATATTTGTGTCCAAGTGTAGCTTACGCGTTTTATGTACTCGTATGTATATCTATGTAAATATATAAGACAATGTAGTGTGTTATGCTAAATTCTATTACAATACGTAACTACATACATTTTAATAATGAATATCTATTAAACAAACTTCATTATTTTTCTCAAACGAGTAATCAGAATATGTAACTACGTTTATCTCAGGAGCCTGTGGCATGTAACGCACCGCTTCCCGGCGCATTAACTTTACTTATATTCCCTCTTATTCATGAGAAATAAATAATACTATTAGAAGGAGATACCGATTCCTGATAAAAAGTGGGCCCGAGTTAAATGGGAGGCACAGCGGAGGCAGAAAGAAAGTAATGGAGGCGCATCGGACCGGTTTGGAGATTTTTACGAATGCAAGGCTGCTCGGCTCGACACGGGCTATGTGCTGCCTGCGGCGAACATATAACATAACCGACGGCGGATTCGCGTCGGCCTTTCTTCATCCAGACGCACACATGCATCCTACTGTCTGTACCCAATACCGATTATTATTATGGGCACATAACTGGATTCCACGCATAAGTACATTAGGCCATTAAAATATTTGCTGAGCAAACTACCCATGCTCTTAAGTCATTATTTGCGAATGACGAAGTAAACAAAGTCATCCTTGAACATAGCGACAACTATTCGAAGATTTGGGTTAGTTGCACGGAAATGAGCTCTGTACCGACGTTATTTGAGTATTTTGGCGGTGCTTCATAGAGTTTCGAGGCAAGTGTAAACACGAACGCTAAATCAATTTGACTGCAATCAAACACCGGCGAAGTGATCGACATTCAAACCAACAAGCATCCGATATAGAAGCGACTTCACTAAACATGTCCTGTTGATTAAAAGCATGCGATGGTTGTGACAAGCTTTTTATATGGACGACAAAAACCGTGACCGGGCGTCAAATAAAGATAAGTATATTTTTTATTTTAAAGCATATAGCATTTATAATAGACTTTGGTTTTAAGGTTGACTTTCAAAAAGTTTGAAAAGGTTTTTTTTTTAATTTAAGTTTGTAAATGTTAATTGATAATTGATTATTTATTTGCAAACAACCCTACTAACTGTATAAAAGTTATACACCATCGGTAAATGAATGTGAAAAATAAACGCAACCTTTAAAGTAAATATCATATCCATAATGGGTTTTCCATTATTTTGTCTTGACTTATGTAACACTAGCTTTCCGCCCGCGGCTTCGCCCGCGTTTTCAAAGAAAAACCCGCATAGTTCCCGTTCCCGAGGGATTTCCGGGATAAAACCTATCCTATCTCTCAAGTTGGATCGAACTGCACATGGTGTGCGAATTTTATTATAATCGGTTAAGTGGTTTAGGAGTCCATTGAGGACAAACATTGTGACACGAGATTTATATATATTAAATTAAAGATAAAGATAATTTGATAAGATTTGTACACGAAAGTTGAACACGAGGATTTGACACGTGAAGCTACAATATTTTTTATTTCTGTAATTATTTCATCTCTAAAACAATTAAATTAACTATTGCATTCGAATCAATTAAATTTAAGGAAAAAGTTCCACAACAAGTAAGATAGGAAGATCATTAATAGCCCAAATAAATAAATACATTTTTAAGTTTGAAAACAGGCATGTTCAGTGTAATAATTAGAAGGTATGCAACCTGCATATTATGAATTACTAGCTTTCCACCCGCAGCTTCGCCCGCGCAGTCAAAGAAAAACCCGCATAGTTCCCGTTCCCATGGGATTGCCGGGATAAAACCTATCCTATTTCCCGGGATAAAAAGTAGCCTATGTCCTTTCTCGGATATCAAAATATCTCTATACCAAATTTCATGCAAATTGCTTCAGTAGTTAAGGCGTGATTGAGTAACAGACAGACAGACAGAGTTACTTTCGCATTTATAATATTAGTATGGATGATGATTATGCCGAACTTATGTGCTGATTAAATTTTAAAAAATATTTTTCCATACTGACGAACAGGTGGACAAATCTATCGGAAGAATAAATAAATTAAGGCCATTATTAAATACATATTCAATTATAATATGTAAATTAAATAAATATTTTGCAGACCCATTCTTATAATTACACACCTAATATTGATTTAAGTAATAAAAGTTTGCCATATCAAGTTACTATATTATTAACTACATAATATAGGAACCAACATGTGTACATTTTATTATTTAATTATAATTTTATTGTAACAATCCCGGCCGCGGCTTCACCCGCGTTTCAAAGAAAAACCCGCATACTTTCTATTCCGGGTCTTCAGCTACGTACCTACCTACATACCAAATTTAATTGTAATCATCCATCATCAGGTTCATCCATCCATCCTCACAAAATTTCGCATTTATAATAATAGTAGGATAAAAGTGCAACTTTCTAGATCTGAGAAGATTTTTTTTCTTCATGTCCATTTTTAAATTATTGGCTACCTTGGACTGACCATCAAAAGGTACATAATATGAAACAAAGTCGCTTCCCGCTGTCTGTCTGTTAGCTCTCCGCAACGGATTTTCATGTGACATTTTATTGGTTTTTGAGAAAGGTTTCAGTATTTGTAAAACTTTAGTCAAAGCAGCTGAAAGTCTATATTTATTGAAAAAAACGCAATTATTAACGTCAATGAAGTTTGGAGTTATTGATAAAACAACAGTTTTGTGTGTTTGTCAATAACATCGACATGTTTATCGTACCATTAGAGCGAGGCTGAAATCCATCTTATATTACAGTTCCGATTTGAGATGAAAATGGCGGTTAAGTAAAAACTAATAAATGTCTGTTTCGCGAATAGATATTCTGGAATTATTTTAACCCATTAATTACCAGTAATATTATTCTTATATTTTTTTTTTTTGATACCTAATTTAAGAGAAATCCTTTTATATAAATAATAAATATTTAACTAAATTAAATTAATTTCCAAATGCAACAAACATTATAACACATCATGAATTTATAGAAGATAATAATTATGTATATAGTTACGTTTAATTAGAATGCGAGATAGGGGAGCGGGGGGCACGTTGTTACAATTTTTAGATAATTATTAATATTACAAAAGCTATCAAATAATATATACATTTTATTGCTTTTATCATTAGTATGTCTATTCAGCTAGTAGAATAGCATTGGAAAAATATTAAAATTAACGTAATTTTTCTCATAATAAAGAATTATTGAAATAAGTCGATTGGAACAACTTACCCCTGACTTGGGGCTAGTTGTTACAGCTTCGGGGTACGATGTTACAGTAGGTAAATAAACAAAATGAACAATAATAAATCACTTATTTTTTATTATTTCAAAACGTTATGAATAAAAGAGACTATTTTGAACGGTCGTATAACATTTATAAGCAATTATAATATCTATATCGTAATTTTCCAACTTTTTAACAGTAATAATCACATAACTTTGGCAGGAACTTTCTTCAATCTTATATAAAACACTTTTTCATTACTGAATTAGAAAACTTCGTCAGTAAATACTAACATATTGTAATAAATTATTTATACTTTTTTAACTTGGCACTTCAGTCAAACTAAAATCTACTAGGTAGGTACTACATTTTGCTTTCTTTACGAATGCTCGTTTTATTCTGCAGTACTTCTGCCGCAGCAGATTCATAAACTTCTTGACTAGTTGTACCTCTTTCCGCTTTTCTTTTATAGTTTCTCATTCTAAAAAAAACATTGAGTATTTAGAATTAAAAAAGAATTGAAAGATGAACCATTGTTTTAAAAAGCAAGAATGCGCCCGTCGGAACGAAAGCTTCAATTTCTTTCCATTTATTCTAATTTTTAAGTACAGCGTAGTCATTTCTAAAATATGATACTCAATGAGATGAACGATAATACAAGGTCTGAGGCAAGTCTTTACATGTAACAACCTACCCCGAAAAATTGTAACAACCTGCCCCATGGTATGTTTTTTAATTAAAATTAAAGCCGCCATTAATGGATATCAATAGCAGAATAAAACGCTATTACAAATTAAAACTTGATACATTATGAACGTTCGAGGTGAAAAAAATTTAGAGAATAACAAATATAGACAGCAGGAATCAAAAATTTCGTAAAAGATTTTGTTACTTTCTTGATGGAAATCGAGACACGTGCACATAACCTAACAGTTTGCCGCTCGGCGGGTCACTGATTGTTTTTTTGCAACGCACGATGTTATAACGAAACAAATGAGTCCACTTACGTCTACCAAAGAGTTAAAAATCCCGGTAAAAAATGCGTGTAACTTCTTACCCCTGTAACAACAAGCCCCCCGCTCCCCTACCTAGTTCCGACGGCATAACTGATTACTTTGTAAGAATCTTACAGCTTGTAGGAATTATAGGTGACTTTAAATTTTTCTGTGTTTGCATTAACTACAGCGTGTACAGGTGCCGGTTTTGAAAAAAATAATAATAAATAAATTACTTTTAAATGTGTGAAGGAAAAATGCATGAAAAACTTTTTTGATGTTCAAAAATTTACGCTTTCTATTTAATACAAATGTTTCTGAAGTTGAATATATACGTATACCTAAACTCAAAAGGAATGGAGATAAATATCTAAAATAAACGCTTTAATATGCATTAAATTTTTTATCGATGAAACGACTCAAAATATGTGTTACAATGAGGAAACAACAATAAGGTTCCCGTAAGTTTATTTACGCGTTTACAAAACATCGTGAATGACAACGCATGACTTTCAATACCTTCAACACCAAGTTTATGACGGCAATATATTCACCAAAACTGGCATCAATGTTGAAAAGAATTCATCATTCATCAATTAGTCACAGGAACAAAATATTTGTTGTCAAATCCTGCGTAATTGCAGTGCTACAATCGTAACACTCGCTACGAAGCTACCGTAACGCCCGCAATTTGTCCCCATTGTTCCACCAACGTTCATATTTACACCGGCAATTGTACCCTACCCGCGCACTGAGAAGCTGTTTTCAAAACACTGGATTCTTTATGAATCCTATTGTCTTATTTTATAACTGAACGACTATAGTGGACCGACACTTAACTTTTAAAGAATTCGTGCAATAGTTTTCTTTGCATCAATTATTTAGTAATTAATAAGTTTAATCATTTTGATTGATAGGTACAGTAGTTAGTAGTAAACTTTTGATCTAACATCTGAAACTGAAAAATTTACACAATAATAAATAAACTATTATAACTCACCTGGGTCATTAAGCGATCGGCACCCGTGCCTTCCTCATCCCTGAATTCAATATCAGGATTATAATTAGGCACTAAGTCTTTGAACTTTTCATCGTCCCTAGTGATGCGGCCCTCGGGAGGGCCACTGGCAGATTTTGAATTTTCACTAATGTTCGGGTCATGCTGATTAAATACTAAAGGGGTGATGCGGCGCGGTCCGTGGCGGCGAGTGAAGCCGCGGCCCGGGCCGCAAGCCACCGCTGCGCCCAACCACAGTAGCACCAGCGACAGCCTCATCTCGCAGACATCACTTCACACGCGCTCGACGCACGACCACCGCGCGCCGCGATTTGTGCGACACTGAGGATTGGGTGCCGGAATATCCGAACGTCCGTGCACCACCGACCACCGCACGAGCTTGCATCCCTTGCAGCGGCTGCTCGACTAGCCACCACCACGCATCGCACCTCGCCACAGACCATAGTCTATTATGAATGGCGGCTTTGTAAAGCCCGTACCGTTATCAAAGAAATACCTTTTTGTAAGAGTAAAAGTGAACGCCTTATTTTCACCAATTTTTTAAAAGTAGTCACTCGTAATGATGCTTATAAAAAAATAGAAGAAACGAATCAGCTTGAAAAAATAATTTGAAAATGTAGTGTCAAATTAATTTTTAAACGTACCTACCAATAAATATTGTAGACTCGGTTAATCTATCCCGAGTACACGTTAGGTATTTCAGTTCAGTTTGCATAGAACTAAATAACGAAGCCGTTTTTGCTGAAATTTGTGCTGAGAAACAAAATACTTTGAAGAACAAAATGCGAACACAGCAAGATACGTAATTGACGCCGAGTGATTTGGGTTGTATAGATATATTCTAACTAAAACCTTAGACTGTTAGACATATATAATGAAATTGTGGTTAGAGAGATTTGTACAAACGGTTAACACGACTAACATTATAGCTACATATTTTGTTTAAAATCGGTTTTTCCATATATTTAGGTACTGAATTGGGATTTCAAATTGAAGAAACTGCTCACCGGAAAATAGAAAATTTTAACGTCAGCGTGGTTTTTGTGTTAATTTAACCAATATTTTTGTTTAAACTTTAGTGAACTATCTACCAATTGCAAAATATTTTCAAGAAAAACGAGAACTTTTGCGCACAAACGCAGTCATAAGTGCGCACTTTTTTCTATAACTTTGACTGGAGAGAGATCGAGAAAATCAATTGAGCAGAACGAAATCCCTTGCCTTAGGATGTGGACCTGATCAAATGATATCCACTGACTACGTATTATGTCATACATATGTCTTAAATATTACATTAAAATTAAATTTTGCTGTGTTATGTATAAATCCTTGCGGTCATTAGGCAACATTACCTACTTACATGGCTATTATTGCCCTCTTCGAAATATTATGCCTTAAATATATATGCATGAAATATATGGCCTTATTGCCCTCTTCGAAATATTATGTGTGCTTTATTCATGTTTGCTATTATACACAACCTAATCTATTCGTATAGGAGGTAGCAACGTTGACAAGTGAGCATTTTAGTATAGTTGGTTCTTTGATATGCTGTTCCTCTTGCTATTTCGGTTAGAGTCCGGGCTGTCTGGCTGGCCGCAGTGGTTGCGTTTAATAGTGCGCATCTTATCTGCACAGGAAAATATCCTTAATTTAAAGTCATTTTTTAACGCGTAATTTTTAATCTTTTGCCTTTAGATAGATCCATTAGACATACATTTTTTATTGCAAGACGTTTTTTTCGTTGTTAAATAGGTGCCAGACGCAATTTTTATTTCAAAATAATTAAAATATCATCGAAGTAAGTGAAATTCCATCAACATGAGTCCCAGTGAAGGATAAGTAATCACTGTGTTACTTATACTATATATAATATTCATTTTACTATTTACAGTTTTTTTGCAACAATCTACCATATCGCCTCCTTTTCCCAACGAACCTCAAATAGGACGTTAATGTAAACTTGATAAAAACCAAATATCATCAAGAAATTAAAGACTTTTTAACGGATTTTAAACGCGATTTATTCATTGTATTATTTTCCCAAGTCTTTAATTTCAAAATGTATAATATTTGCGTAAAATCAAACACTAGAAAATACAAATATCATCAAATTCATATTTATACCAAAAAGTGTAATAAATATGAAACCATCTATTAAAAATATTAGTTTACTAATTAGGTATTCAATATAAGTATTAAAAAAGGATAATACAATATAAATAATAAAGTTATTACTTACCTTTTAAGCGGACTCATGTTGATGTAATTTCACTTATTTCGATGACATTTTAGTTATTTTGAAATAAAAATTGCGTATGGCACCTATTTTACAACGAAAAAAACGCCTTGCAATAAAAAAATTATGTCTGATGGATCTATCTAAAGGCAAAAGATTAAAAATTACGCGTTAAAAAATGACTTTAAATTAAGGATATTTTCCTGTGCAGATAAGATGCGCACTATTAAACGCAACCACTGCGGCCAGCCAGACAGCCCGGACTCTAACCGAAATAGCAAGAGAAACAGTATATCAAAAACCCAACTATACTAAAATGACTTTTTTTTAAACGTTGCTAGCTCCCGTACCATATATACAAAACACGAAAAAGGGGCAATTGGGCAGAACCGGGGCAGCCAGTAAGTATATAAATAAATGTATGTAAATATAAATAAATAAATATAAATATTTCAGTACAATTTTCACATACGGCACGATCTGATCCCATACTAAGCTTTCGCTTGTGTTAAAGAAACCAGAAGGCTGATAAACATACATTTTAAATAAATACCTATATAGATAATTAACACCCAGACACAGAGCAAACATCTATGTTCATAACATAAATATTTGGCCCGGGTGGGAATTGAACCCACGACCTCTGGCTTGGAAGGCAGGTCAGTCGAAATGCATATTCACAAAATCTTTCTTTACGGGTTCTTACCTAGATAGAGCTAGAATCTGTGTCTATCTAGGTCCTAGATAGACACATAAACGAAACCTCATTCATATAATACGGGTATATAATAATGTTGTGGTTAGAAATGGTTCTGTAAACGGTAAATTGAAAGTTTCAATATTTTTAAAGTCGGTTTTACCTATTCTATGTAATGGGTTATTTTATTAGGAAACTTCCTCAGTAAGTAATGAATCTTTTGAAATTGCTTTTCCATAAGATGAAATAAGGAGTACCTAAGTATCTACTTACAATTTTCGTTAATCATGATATCTCCTACAAATTAATATGATTTATTTATTTTAAAATAAGGTATCTTAGTGACAACTGAGTTTCATTTCAGAAAAGTAGGTATGAATTCTTATATAAGGTCAGTCCGGAAACATTAGTTACTAGGGTCAAAATTCCCATTGCTTAATTTTCATAACGCCGAACGAACCCATGAAAAAATCTTCCTTTCAAGAAAATGCTTTAGAAGACAATTTATATGCACATTTACATAATGGAGAGCCTGTTTAGGACAATTTGTACGCAATGCGAAGACGTTACACAAAGAATAAAATGCATGGCCGGTCTTGTAGTAATCTCATATGTCATTCTTGTAAATGTTTGATTTTCAATTTCCTCCAACGTATTGTATTACTGAAGTACTGTTATGTAATAACAACTTATCTTACCTATATCTAGTATACTAATGTTAGACAAATATTTCTAAGTAGATGTACTCATATTAAAATGTTGTTTTGCGAAATAATTGTTTTTATATTATATGGATTTTAATTGTTGTGCGTGATTTTAATTAAAACATGAAGATTCTTCTTCTTCATGGTTAAGTTAAATAATGGTTTGTTGACTGCGTAAAAGTATAGTTTTATACTAGTTTTATTCGTATTAGACTTAGAAGTTGGCCACATTTTTAATAAAATATATGCTTGCTCAATAAAAAAAAATCTATCCTACCGAAAAATAGATTCGGTCTGGAACATCATACTCATGAGTCACGAACTTTATTCTCTATAATGAAAACAAACAAAACCTAACAAGTTCAACTTCCTTATCGATAATACTCGGAAGTAAAGTGTGCGTAAAAATACCTCAATCGACCCGAATTCAGGGAGTACTGTACTTTTCAACAAAAAGCGTGTGAACGCAACCTGCTTATGTCCATCGCACAATACTTAGTGTGAAACCACTGATAAGATAAACCCTAACAAAAGGCTAATACGTAATATTAGGGAAATACAATGCAACAAAATATGTACCTATTTGTCTTTCATTGCATGTGGTTGGAAGGAACGTGAGCTCATAGTCCATAATGTGACTAATGTATACCTATTACCAACTATAAAATATATTTTTTATAAAAGTGAAAAGATGTCTCTTGTCTCAACTATGAACTACCGAACTACCTAATATATCAATGGGAAAAATGAATAATAATGTAATGCTTCTTTTGTGATACAAATATTTCAAAGAAATTCTGATGCATGACCAAGCCGAAAATATGAATATTATGAGAGAAAAAAGAACGGAAATCACAGGAGAGACAAAAGGATTGTTAACACTGAATACCCTGGGCTAATTAGCACTATGGCGCCTTAACTAATTATTCACTAGATTACAAGATAAGACACTGCGTGCTGCAGCTATTCATTCAAAATATTTTGCGTACAAAAAACCAGAGGAAGCCAACAGAAAATTACAAGCAAATCAAAAATGGAAGCAAACCAAGAAATTGATTTGCGAAAAGAGACAAACTTACTTACTTAACAAGTACCAACTCAAAAAATGATTGATGCAAGCACCTCTATATCTGGTAGCTAAAATGCATCAAAACATTGAGAACTAATTTATTAATTCCAACAAAACAATTGAAATAAATCTATTACTTGATGAGATTAGTTACCCTTGGCGCCTACTAAAATCCCTAAGCGCTCATAAAATCTAAGAAACTTGTTCATACTATAAAATATAAATATGACGTGATGGGGTGATCCTTCAAGCCGCTTAAACGCCTAAGTAAACTGCACCGAGTGGTGAATGAGTGTCGCGTCGGCACCTTCGTACGCTAGATACAAAAAATATTTTTGACTGAATACCGGCGAGGTGTCGGTGGAGGCTAATGGAAGAGAGTGCTTAGCCAATACGTCCCGGCTGTAGTGTTTTAAACTGTTTGCTTTACCATAAAGCTCTTAGCCCCGTTCAAACCAATAGTCTCGTAGATATTTTCGATACAGGAGAAAAAACAAGTGCAAACATGAAAGTGAAAAGGTTTCCGTTTTATACAGAGTCTACTTATGCAGGTACAATATCATTGAATATGTACAAAAATGAAATTTGTAATCATATTAGAACTCAAGCATAGGTAAACAGTTTGGAAAATCCAAAAGTGCACGCCTCATAATCTCATCCTTTACAATAAAATTGATTATTTATAAAGAGTACGTGACTATAAATATAAAAATGAAATAAAATAAAACATTTGGAAAAGTAAAGAAAGCGGTACCGTAATAATTGAGCTATTTTTCTTGTGGCCCCACCTAGATGTGAAACTGTGCAGGTTTAAGGGACTGACTACCAACTTATTTTTTTAAACCTTGGCTTATAGTATAAAGAATCGAGTTTATAATGGTGAATTTTGAGTACACTATATAAAAAAAAAAAAAAAAAAAAGTCGATATTTTTTTTGTTTATTTAATAACAATTAAACCACATCGAATCAGACCCTGAAAAATGAAAGGGTTCTATTCCTGAGCATACTCAAGCGTAAGAGAAAAAAAAAGACTCGATTAGTAAAGTATTTCGGTCGCTATCGTGTTAACAAGAAAAAGGATCCGCACATACAGACACACGGACGTCCAAGACAGAACTTTTTTAAACTGTTTTTTAACTAGTTTAAATAACAAAAATGACATCAAAAATATCATGAACGTTAAAAATAGTGTTTTTTCTTAATATGTGTGTGTATGTATTATCTTACAAGTGCAATGTATGATACATAAAGACATTTTAAGTTTGAAAAATCAGATGTTTTGCGCGAAGTGACAGTAGTACCCACCTCAACGCTTCGCTTATGAGGCGTGCAATACAGAAAAGAGTGCGCCAAACAGTAAAAAGCTTAATATTTTCATATAAGAACTTTTATTATTCAAATTTATCATAAATTATTCGCAATATCGAGATTCAATAATTATAATTTTTCACAAAAATGACCTTATCGAAGCAACTTAAGATTTTATAATCAATTTTGCATCCAATAAAAAGAAGAGTCCACCTTCCACAAACTCGAGTTGGTCGCGCTCGGTTAACATTCCTTGCATATTTTTAACGACCGCAACCGATATGGAGTATGGAAACACTTGTGTAAGTTTTTATGGTATATCTGAACTAAATATCTTATTTGGTAATCAAATTACTTTAATTTTGATTAAATATTTAAACTAAGGAAATGAAGCGATGCAGTAATTTTAATATTTTCCATGCTACTATCATATAAGAAATAATAGATTGTTAGGACCCGCGAAACCTTTTATTGGCTATTAAAAATTAAAAATTTCGGATAGCAGATATGCGGTTTCAACCATGACTCAAACAATTCCATATAGAATTAGTATTAGTCAAAAGGTGTAAAGAAGTCAAACCAGTTTCGTTTATGCGTTGCCCTCTAATTGACAAATTGGAATCTTATTAAAATAAAATTCAAGTTCTTAACTGAACGAGACAGGCCGCACGAACGAATGTAGGTAGATATAGTTTGCCTGTATGGGACCTTCCCATCGGCTGCCGACGAATACCGAGTGAGCACGACGGCTGATCGCGCGCTGAGAATAAAAAGTCAGGAGCATTCGAAGCGCGTGCCTCGATGTGTGTGGTCTACAGTGGAGGTCTCGTTCGCCTGATTTATTGAATTCTGATTTTCACACCGTTTTTTCGGAAATTTTTGATGTAAACTTTGCAAAAAAACTATAGTTCTCATTACAAATCTGATAAGACGGATTCATTTAGACTGTTGGGTGATTTGTTTTTTATTTCTGCATCATCTACAGACGAAGAAACATCGCTTCCTGAAAGTGCGTTTAATTCTGGATACATCGCGGGTATAAGCTCAAAATTATTTAAATCGTAAGAGAAATCATCGACGTTGGATTTCCACTTACTGGCAATCATTTGTAATGGTTCCAGACATTGTAAGCTTTGTTTGACGCGTAAAAGTTCTATATTACATTGATTTTCAACTTCAAGCAGTTTGAGTTTATAAGCTTTTGCTATCATGTGCTTTCTAATTGCATTTTTCTTTTCAATTTGGGCCATATTTAATGTATTTTGATATCTTTGTAATTGCTTTTCATATTGTATCAGATTTTCGTCACAAGTTAATTTATCCTCCACACTAGTAGTATAAAAATCTGGAGAGCAAGGAACATCTAGATAGCTTGTTGTGTCAGAGTTGGTCTTAATTTCCTGTCCATCATGTGAAGCTTTAATATCTTTTTCCAAACGGCTCTTTTCTTGATTAAGTTCTAATTTTAATGATTCTATTATATTTCTACATTGCTTAATCCTTTCTTTTAAATTATTTTCATTATGAACTTCATTTAAGCACTCATTGTTTGCCCTTGAATCATATGTTATTGTTGCTTCTGGAATAACACCTTCCGTAACATTGCTTTGGGTATGAAAATTACAAGTGTCTATTTCTTGCATTTCTGGAGAAAGAGGTCTTGACCGACATTCCGCGTTGTCACCGGAGGCCATATCAATAAAAATCAAGTTAGAAAATTTAAGATATACGATAAATATATTATGTAGGAAAATATGAGCAAATGTCAAACAAATAACTTGCAATTCTTTGATGTTTTTACATATTGTTTTATAAATGGAACATAATGAGCGAACTTTTTGGAAACGCTCTAGTATAGGAGGTACAAGGAGGTAGCAACGTTGACAAGTGAGCATTTTAGTATAGTTGGTTCTTTGATATGCTGTTTCTCTTGCTATTTCGGTTACAGTCCGGGCTGTCTGGCTGGCCGCAGTGGTTGCGTTTAATAGTGCGCATCTTATCTGCACAGGAAAATATCCTTAATTTAAAGTCATTTTTTAACGCGTAATTTTTAATCTTTTGCCTTTAGATAGATCCATTAGACATACATTTTTTATTGCAAGACGTTTTTTTCGTTGTTAAATAGGTGCCAGACGCAATTTTTATTTCAAAATAATTAAAATATCATCGAAATAAGTGAAATTCCATCAACATGAGTCCCTGTGAAGGATAAGTAATCACTGTGTTACTTATACTAATAATATTCATTTTACTATTTACAGTTTTTTTGCAACAATCTACCATATCGCCTCCTTTTCCCAACGAACCTCAAATAGGACGTTAATGTAAACTTGATAAAAACCAAATATCATCAAGAAATTAAAGACTTTTTAACGGATTTTAAACGCGATTTATTCGTTGTATTATTTTCCCAAGTCTTTAATTTCAAAATGTATAATACTCGCGTAAAATCAAACACTAGAAAATACAAATATCATCAAATTCATATTTATACCCAAAAGTGTAATAAATATGAAACCATCTATTAAAAATATTAGTTTACTAATTATTCAATATAAGTATTAAAAAAGGATAATATAATATAAATAATAAAGTTATTACTTACCTTTTAAGCGGACTCATGTTGATGTAATTTCACTTATTTCGATGACATTTTAGTTATTTTGAAATAAAAATTGCGTATGGCACCTATTTTACAACAAAAAAAACGTCTTGCAATATAAAAATTATGTCTGATGGATCTATCTAAAGGCAAAAGATTAAAAATTACGCGTTAAAAAATGACTTTAAATTAAGGATATTTTCCTGTGCAGATAAGATGCGCAATATAAACGCAACCACTGCGGCCAGCCAGACAGCCCGGACTCTAACCAAAATAGCAAGAGAAACAGTATATCAAAAACCCAACTATACTAAAATGACTTTTTTTTAAACGTTGCTAGCTCCCGTACTACTCATGCCCCTGGTAAACTACGATAAAGCTACGATACGACCCAAATAAGACCACACGACTGTTGATCCTGGTATAAATTCTTTCCTGTTTTTTGAATTGGAGTACTAATACACTAAACAGTATAATTACACGGCAATTCTAAGAGACAAGAAAACCGTATCATAACCGTATCAAAATTATAGCAAAATATTTGTGTTTTGCTATTATTTTATATGACCGTTGCTGACACGTGTAGCTGAGCGAGCGAGATGTAATCTGAAAGAGGAGATTAAGCGCAGCACCAATTAATCTATACTCATCCCTTTCTAACGAAATTCATGCCCTATCGTTTGTCTCTTTCGTAGTGCAAAGTGTATTTTTTGAGATGCGGCTGCTTCGAATCGGATAGTTGTGGGTTTATGTGCACAGACCAAACGATTTTAGCGCAACAGTCTGTCCGACAGACTCCTCCACACGTCTGACAATGCATTAGTTATTTCGCTGAGAATGCACGTGTGCTTCTGTTGCTTTATAGGTACCCACTTTGCACAACACTCGTAAAAACTAAATAGCCAACCATTTGAGTAGAGAACAACTTTTTTTTTTTCTACTTAACAACCATTTTTTAAATGTACGAGTTACATCTGTGACGAATGAGCATAGTCTGATCGACCTACAGACGTGTTTATATCCATCTGCTGATACATATATCTCTTATCAATGTCAGTAGGTTTATAAGAAAAGAATAAGGGGTCATACGTTATGGTTAACCGAAACTGCAGCTTCGTATATGAATTCGTTATAGTCGATAGACAAGTTTGACATATGAATTAAGTCATTTTCACTTCCATATACATTACAATAATTTACGTTTGTAGGGTAATTGAAAAAAAACACTAAACATGTATAAAAGTAATGTATTTGAAACATAAACATTCTTTCAACAGAAATAATAATTATGAATATGAAAAAAATATTGCTTTTAAAACTAATCACCTTCTTCCATTGCCACTTGCATCGTAGTCTCCGCATAAAACGGACCTTGGTCAACATACGTCTGCAATCTCATAAGAGTGTTGGCGTCAAATGCTGTCGAGTTGGATAATCGCTTGATGATGTCATATTTTAATTCCATCAATTGCTTCTTATAGTCGAGAGTACGATCAAGCAGAAATTCGATGAAACCTGCAAGATACGCATATTATTATAATACCGACCAAATAATAATAATTTAGCGCTTTAGAAAATTGCAAATTTATCTAATTTTTCGATTTTTCTTTCAGAGTATGGAGGGTAGACCCAGAGTGGGAAGTAAAGAATAGACTAGGACAAGCCTGTATCTCCGCGTGTTAAAAACATACCTACAGGCGAGGGCCATTGCGCAAGGACTAATCTGGCCAAGGCTGCCGCAAGCGAAAAAAGGCACGCGCGCGCGCGCTATTTGTTCGACCACGTTAAACCTTCTCGATATTTGCAAGATGGGACACAAAATAAAAAAAAGCAAAAAGATACTGTGCAGTATTTAATTGTTTAAATACGGATCGTGATTGAAATTTAACTTTTTTTTGGTTGCCTAAAGACGCTGACAGGTAAAATCTACTTTGATTGGATAACATTATGTTCCTATTTGATCAAAATTGGTTAAGAAACATCCATATTAGAATTTCCTGCCTAGGTACCATCTAAGTGAGGTCGCGTGATTTAATGCCTATCTATGTGTTATTCTGAATAATCAGCTATGTACATACAAATTCGATTTCATCGTAATCAGTTCAGTAGCATTTGCGTGAAAGAGTAACAAACGTCCATCCATCCATATGTGTATATCTCACAAATTTTCACCTTTATAATATCAGTAGGATTACATATTTCAAAACAGATCAATTTAGTAATAAATTCATTTACTAGTGAGGTAACAATGATACAATTTTTATGTCTCGTCCGAAACAAAAACAATTTCGGATATTTTTAGTTTTTACACACACATAAGCAATCCTAGACCGCGGCTCTTTCAATACGTGTAAATTATAACCACATATAACTTATTATAAACCGTTCTCCCGTGAATGAAGGTCTAGATTCCCTCAAAAAAAATTTGGTAGGTAGGTAAATGAACAAGTGCTCGACTGGAACGCGAAGCTAAATTGAATCATATTGTTTATCAGATTGAGTACATTTATTTCTCTGAAAACCAATGCGAAGAAAAGCTTCTGTAGCTAGCTACTAGTTATTATTCTGTGACTAGGATGAAAATTAAAGTGTTCGTAGAAAAACTTTAAATGTGACACCACAGTGGGTAAATTTTAGTGAACGTGCGTTCGGATATATTGGAACTCGTAACAAGTAATGAAAAACATCAAATCAAATCAAATCAAATATGTTGCCTCATCATTGTCAAGGCTTTTTAAATGTTTGAAATATTTTAAAAAGTATAATGATAAATAAACTAAATTAACACTAAACTCCGACGGTAAATGCTATAAATAAATGTTTTAGAACGAGGTTATTTTGGTCGGCTTTTGAACTATTACTTGCTTTGGTATATCTTCATGACTATTTAATTTTTCTTCCATTTGATACTTTTCTACTTACTAACTACCCTCCATTTTTTAATGAATCGTCATTGTGTATTTAATTTATAAAAATATATTTTAGTGTTCTATAAAATTCATACTTATAACAACGTTTTCTTTTACACAATAATTTGAATTACCCGTCATTCACAATAATCCTAAAACACCTAATATTATCACAATCATATTTTGATACATACCTGCACAGTTTGCGACCAAATCTTCGCCCCACTTATGCTGACATACCGCGTCTAACAAATTAAACGCAGAGGACCGAATATCGGGAAATGGATTTTGACACACACCAAACAGAGTTTCTATTGAAGCAGGCTGTTTACTTAAGCTTCTAAACCATTCCCGAGTCATTAACGTTACTCTATGGTCTATGGGTTTAGTTTTTGATTCCGGATCCTGTTCAACACTTATCAAATGCGAAAAACATATAAGAGCGCGCACTTTAATCTCCGTTGGACTGTTTTTAATCATTTCTCCGACCTTCTCGACAGCCTGAGTGAATTTACTTCCTGGTAAGGAAGAAAAATCATGAATTAATATAATAATATAATGGTGTGAGCATTAATCCATAAAAACAAATTCTCAACTGAAGACTAGGCCTCTAGGACACGACGTATTTAAAACGCGCAGACGACCCTTGTAGCAGGAACGCGTCGTCTTTGCCGTAGATGACGAATTTGCGTATGAATAGATGCAAACTAACGATCGTTTGAAGTTGAATACTGATAAAATATTCAGATTAATTTCGTTAGCTTAATATTTTGTAGGTAGATTTTAATTTTATGAGGAAGCAATGAGCTACCTACTACAACGCGTCTGTGTATATGTAGACGCTTGTATTACAATCACCCCATTTGCTTTGGGTTACAAAATTGCGTCAAATCGCATACAGACGACATTTGCACATTGACTGCGCGTTTTAAATGCGCCGTGTGCTAGGGCCATAGGTATAATATGCTTCTTGGTGAGAAATTTTTAAGAAATTATAATGTATTACTGATTGCATTATCTAAAAGAATAATTCAAAGGATGACATATATCAACATTGTAATAAATGTAGTATGTTGAATTGTATATAGAAGGTAGTACATTAAGTTATAAGACAAACAATAGATTGAACTATAAATCATTTAAAAATAAGTATACTATATATTTACCAAATGCAGCCAAACAAAGTTTTCCCTCTAGTGTACTCCCGATAATGCCGAAAGTATCCAAAACAACAGGAAGTATTGTTTGATCATTGGAATCAAAACCTTCAAGTAATGTTTCCACTATCAAAGGGTACTCATTAATAATTTCTTTAGAATATTGATAAGTAACTGTGCCGAAAAATTTGATATAACCTAAAAGAATAATTTTGCATTATTAGACTGTAGGAACTTATATTATCTTGTGTTTCATTTTTTAACTACATATATTATTAATCTGACTTATCAAACACTTTACAGCAAGAGGACCATGCTGGCTGTGAAGTGTTTGAATGTAGGGATAGAAGGAATTTTACCAAAATGTATCCTTATAATTATATATTGTAAGATTTACCTGTCATTAGAAGACCTCCCAAGGGATTGTTTCGAAGTTCTTGTAAATGTTGAACCATTTGCTTAAATGATCCATTTTCTACCAAATAATTCATACCATAGGGTTTTCTAGCAAGTTGTGCAAGCAATTCTAAGATATTCATTTGATAAAGTATATCATCAGACTCTAGTTCAGAGACCATAAAGTTAATGTACCCTTGATCTGTACATAGCTTGAATAGTTCAGGTGACTTTGAAGAAATGTTCACAACTATCTGAAAGTTAACTCATAATTACAATTAACATAACCAAAAACATATAATTTTTTTATGTTTTTCATTAGCGATTTTAAAACCAATTTTATCTATTTTGTTTTAGACATTATGCAATATGCCTACATGTCATTTAAGGGTTAAAAAGCTTAACTTAATGCTATCATAGGTGTTGGTAATTATTTAAATCTTAATATTTTAAATTTAGACTTTAAATTACCTCGAAAGCATTACATTTACTGCTTGTGTTGCAATTAAACGCTATCTGCATTTCTTCCAATACTTTAGGATATGCATTCTCGGGGAGATTAGATGTGATGAGAATGGCTTTATTTGCAATGGCGACATCTTTATCACAAACCAATTGTGCAACAGCCACAAAAATATCAATGTGTTCAGGTACAGATAAAGCTGACGAATTTGTCATTAGTATTTTGTAGACCTGTAAATGTAAATACCATGAAAAAAGTTCGCTCTTTCAAAATATACATTAGTAATTTTCCAAAGCCATTTAGTACATTTTTTTTTTATATTAACATACCACTTCAATTGCAACTTGTCTAACAGGAACCTTTTCATGCCTCAATAAATACATCAGATAAGTAATATATTGCCGAGCCACATCACATGGTTCAATTATTTCAAAGCATTTCTTTAATACCTCACAAGAAAGCTCGACGTGTGTTCTGCAAAATTTTAACATTATATAAAGTCATCTGACTTTAAGAAATACCTAAGTTCATAGTGTACATTTCCATAACTTGTCGTACTTATTATTTGCATTGATGCACTGTAATATTTTAGATATGCCAACATTTTGTATTACAGATGCTGCTTCAGCAGGAGAAGTAAAATTTAACAGGTTTATAATATCATTTAAAGCTTGTGATCTCTGCTCTTCGTGCTGTAGATTTTTTGTAAAAACTCTGTATTGCTCGATGTTAGACATTGCTTAAATATTTGTGAAGTATCAACCACATTCGTTAAATCACTTCCTGGCTATGAATGATCAAATTTCTATGAATAATTCAATCTAATAACGCGCCGACTAGTGAAAAATGAAAATAACAACAAACGTTACCAGCAATTTTCGCTTTTGTTGACAAGTGTCATCTGTGGTGTCATCACATACGTCACATACCTACTTAACTGACACTTGACAAAGGACAATGTCATTATGTCAGGCGTCAGGTGTACTTGTAAGTGCCCTTACGCACTAGCGGTACCGCGGGGGCGGCTAACCGCGCGGTTAGCCGCTTTCCCATTTTAATATGCAACCGCTTATGATTGTACGCACTAATCATAAAAGCGGTTGCATATTAAAATGGGAAAGCGGCTAACCGCGCGGTTAGCCGCCCCCGCGGTTAATCGCTAGTGCGTAAGGGCACTTAAGCTTGTTGTAAAGCAAGTTGTAAAGCGACGATTATACTGGCTGTTTTCCAATTACAGAGCATTAAATGCGACTCAGTGGCGCACAATGCCGAATTATGGTGATGCTAACCCTGTGCAATAACTTCATTAATGTGTAAATAAAGTTGTATACATAATTATTGGTTGAAAACTATTTAAGGTTATTTTAAGTAATTTGGATTTTGATTATTTCATTAACATTTTTTTCAATGTTTGTACCTTCATCTATCAATTTGAATTAACTTTGATTATTTCGAAAAAATCACAATGAAACGAAAGCTTTAAAATTTTTTCCAACAATTAATAATTACTAACGATAAATCCTGTGGATAAATCGATTGCACGCATCAATTCACGCGCATTACTTTTAACTTTAAGAGTGCTCGATTGTGCGAAGTTGGAACATTCAACGTTAAGCATTATGCCGCATAATGCGCTCTAGTGCTGTAATTGGAAAACACGGACTATATACTATATAATATAGAACTATTGATAGAACTCAGAAGCAGAGGGAGCAGGAGCCTACTCCTATTCTTTTACGTAGGTACGCTCTTCTCTAAGTCTTTTCTTGAATGTCCCCAAGTCTTAAACTTTTGGAAACACTGCATGAGGAAGTTCATTCCATAAGTCCGTAAGAAATGTAAAAATTACATTATTGTAAATAACAAGTGATAAGTAAATCTACACATTGGAATGGTAGTGTTTTTCGCAAATCGTTCTATGATAGAACGATTCTGCGAGAATTGATTTTAGTTTTTGTAACTTTGCAGCCACATTTGCAGCAGTTTCTGAATATCCTACTGAAACCACAGGCTGTTTTCCAATTACAGAGCATAATGTGACTCAGTGGCGCACAATGCTTAATTGGAACGTGAAACGCACCAGCAGGTTGCGCTAAGTTCAGCGTTGAAAAAAAAAATATTCATAGAGTTAGCAATAACCTCATTAATGTGTAAATAAAGTGGTATACATGATAATTGGTTGAAAACTATTTGCGGTTATTTTATAAGTAACTAGCGGTCCGCCCCGGCTTCGCCCGTGGTACATATTAACGTTTTCTCTACATAAGAACCATCCTCGTACTTCAAGGAATATAATAAAAAAAGAATTATCGAAATCGGTTCAGCCGTTCTCGAGTTATGGAATTACAACGAAAAGTGGCATTGATTTTTATATATTAGAAGATTTGGATTTTGATTATTTCATTAACATTTTTTTCAATGTTTGTACCTTCATCCATACTGTACGGTTTACGTATTACATCGAAAGTGGACTGTATTTAGGTCGCTATAAATGCTGCTAATGATGCTATGATATTATGGGACAGCTGGGAACACTTTAATGGCTGCTAATAATTATATATGATTTACGCGGATTCGAGCGGATAGAGCACTCGGGCGCTGCTAAGGGTGAACTGCGCTTTCCGGCCGGCTCGGCCGTCGCACGATAATACTGCTGAGGCAGCTTGACCTCATTTACGTTATTGCTCAATTATTGTAATATGTAATGTAACTATGGATAATAAGTAATTTAAAATAAAATATTTGTTCGTTGCTCGAACACATACTTATATTTATTTTTTTAACATAATTTGAATTAACTTTGATTATTTCGAAAAAACTACAATGAAACGAAAGTTTTAAATTTTTTTTTCAACAATTAATAATTACTAACGATAAATCGATTGCACGCATCAATTTACGTGCATTATGTCTAAGTGCCCTTACGCACTAGCGGTTAACCGCAGGTGTGGCTAACCGCACGGTTAGCCGCTTTCCCATTTTAATATGCAACCGCTTATGATTGTACGCACTAATCATAAAAGCGGTTGCATATTAAAATGGGAAAACGGCTAACCGCGCGGTTAGCCGCCCCCGCGGTTAACCGCTAGTGCGTAAGGGCACTAAGAGTGCTCGATTGTGCGAAGCGTTGCTCTAATTGGAACATTCAACGTTAAGCATTATGCCGCTGCCATTTAGCTACTATTATGTATTCTGTGCCACTTCGCTCAAATAAAGTAATGTTTATATATCTGTGACTGAAACCATGAATGCAAACAAATTTATTAAATTTTCGTAAATACATATTAGATTGATTTATTTTTTTCCATAATTTCATGGAATATTTTATCTTCCATCATCCCATCATTTTTAGTTTCTTATTTTAGAAGTCGTGAAATTGTGAAATAAGAAATTCCATGGGGTCTGTGTTGGGTCTGTTGACTCTGTTCATTCATAAAAGGCCCTACTCACGATTCAATTTCAGCAAAAATCTGTTGACACAATCTGCAGTGAGCCGACAGATTGTGTCGTCAATAGTATAGTTGAGGGCACGTTGGGGGCGTAACCCAACATGTTGCGTATTACATCGGCGCGGAAGCAACCAGACAATTTGTCTCAGCAGATTGTGTGCGTGTTGAAACGTGAGTATTGTGATTGCTCCAATCTCGGCTCAATCGCGCTGCCGCGATAACTTTAGAATGCAGTAATCGCAAAATGGCGGTTTTGAGATAAACGCGGGAAAGACATTTTTACATATTTGAGGAAGATGTTTATATTTTATAGCCCTTGAAATCTATCAATAAAATTGGAACAGATACAAGCTTTACAAAGATAATTATCTTATATTTCATAAATTAGTAATTAGTGTATCTGTTACCGGAAATGTATGAAATCAAGGAATTGTATACAATTCCTAGGAAATGTGTACAATTCCGATACCATTTAGGAAATGTATAAAATATTGTTTAAAAAACTATTTAATGCATGCATATCCTAGGAAATGTATAATCTTCCTAGGAATTGTACCTATACAATTCCGATATCGCATTAGGAAATGTGTAAAGTAAATGCTTTCTGTAATAAAACACGTTGTTATTTTTTTATTGTAGCTCTTATTGATACAATCGGGTAACAGTCATACCGTAAAATTGTAATAATATTATGTTAATATTATTATCTTTGGTACTATAATTAACATTTTAAAAATCAACTATCTAACTTTTAACGTAAATATCACAAAATCAACTTATATTTATTCTTATAAAATCAAATTTTCATTTTGCAAGTAATCAGTCCCCTCGTCCCGCTGTATATATTATTATCTTAGGTACTATAATTAACATTTTAAAAATCAACTATCTAACTTTTAACGTAAATATCACAAAATCAACTTATATTTATTCTTATAAAATCAAATTTTCATTTTGCAAGTAATCAGTCCCCTCGTCTCGCTCGCGTATATTTGGCGCAGTCGGATTGTACAATCCGACGTATTACATTACGGCTAGCTGTTTTAATATGCTGAAAATTCGTCTTTTTCCAAAATTCTACAACGAGACGGTCGCGAGCCGACGGAGCCCCACTTCGTGGGGCTTCTATTTCTGTGTAGTTTTAAAAAACACGAACCTAACCTAACCCACCCCCTTATCCAAACCAAAAATTTCTGATTACGAATTATCGGCATAGTTACTGCAAAATGCCGACCGTTTGTAAACGGCTAGATTATATACAACTTGCCTGCGACATATCAATATCTTAAATATCTTACATTTCCGATAGCTATTTAGGAAATGTATAGATTTCCTACGAAATGTGTATAAAATAATTTATTTCACACATTTCCGTACGATTTTAGGAATTATATACATTTCCTAGGAATTGTATACAATGACGGATTACATACATTTCCGGTAACATATCCATTAATAATGCGTATTATTGCGTTGAGGTTTAGCATCAGGCCAGGCATCAACGTGACGTGCACACGTTGTGGCAAGCAATCGCGGAATGAAATTGTGTCATCAGATTGAGGGTTGGATGAATCGTGAGTAGAGAACGCTCAATCGCGACTGCAACAAATTGTGTCAGCAGATTGTGGGTTGTGTTGAACCGTGAGTAGGGCCTTTAATATGTCAACTCTACTCATAGCGTAGACACTCTGTCTACGACTCATAGTCATATTACCTATGTCAAGTAAATGTCAAATTTCAATCGACATTTGGCAACGATTTTTACATTTTGCCGCGCATCGTGCAATAACCTCAGGCAATAACAGTTCAATTCTGCATTTTATAAACAATTAAACACTCATATAATTTACCTGTTATCATTTGGCATAATTTAATCGAGGAGATAAATCCAAAGAAGGATAAATCGAATCAATATTAGGAAATGGTTTTGAACTCACAAGTTCTGTTTTTGTAATAAACATTTACAGGCCTCCTTTCCTTATTTGATTTATAATAAAACCTTAAATATGAGTCTATTAGATTTATGTAAACAATATTTTAACACCACTAATTTATATGAAATTTTACAAATCGATGAAAAAGCTTCAGAAAAAGAAGGTTTGTACCTGTCCATACTATCTAATATCTTTTAATATATATAAATCTCGTGTCACAATGTTTTGTCCTCAATGGACTCCTAAACCACATAACCGATTATAATAAAATTCGCACACCATGTGCAGTTCGATCTAACTTGAGAGATAGGATAGTTTAAATCTCATCGTTTTAGAGAAAGCGGGCGAAGCCGCGGGCGGTAAGCTAGTATATTATAAAGGCGAAAGTTTGTATGGATGTATGGATGTTTGTTACTCTTTCACGAAAAACTACTGAACCGATTACAATGAAATTTAGCACATATATAGAAGGTAACTTGGATTAACACATTGGATAGTTTTTATCCCGGAAATCCCACGGGAACGGGAACTATGCGGGTTTTCCTTTGCAAACGCGGGCGAAGCCGCGGGCGGAAATCTAGTAATATTACAAATCTGAAGAGTGTTTGTTTGAACGCGCTAATCTCAGGAACTACTGTTCCGATTTAAAATTCTTTCGGTGTTGGATAGCCCATTTATCGAGGAAGTCTATAGGCTATATAATATATAATCAAAGACTAAGACCAACACGAGTGGAGCAATGCGGGTGAAACCGCGCGGCACAGCTAGTATGCCATATATGGATACCCAAGTTTTATTTTTTAAAATGTTACCACTGTTAAACTTTTTTTTTCATCTAGTGAAAAAGGCTTACCACAGACTATCTCTGAAAGTTCACCCGGACAGGGTTAAAGAAGATGACAAATTAGAAGCTACTGAAAAGTTTAAAGTCCTTGGTGGTGTTCATGCGATTTTGAGTGATAAAGAGAAAAGGGAGTTATATGATACAACAAAGAGTGTGGATGATGGAGAGTACAATATTATTAAAGACAGAGATTGGACAGTGTACTGGCGATTGCTGTTTAAAAAAATTACAGAAGAAGATATTAAAGCATATGAAAAAGAGTATATAGGTACTGTAAGGTATTCATTTATTTTTTTTTTGTATGTCATGTAAGTGTTCTTAAATTGAAAATTTTAATATTTCAGGATCTGAAGAAGAAAAGAAGGATCTAAAAAATGCATATCTGGCGGGTAAAGGTGACATGGATTATATTGTAGACCAAGTCCAATTTGCGAGATCAGAACATGAAGATAGATTAAAAGCAATATTAACTGTAAGTTACCCATTCATTTTAATTTCTATAACTGCTTCTAGTTTGCTATTCAAATTAATTTTCTTCTAGAAAATTTATTACTATTATAGATTACACTGATTATCAGAAACTCTTTTAATGAAATTGATAAATTATATTTGTATGACTTAAAAAGTTGTGAATTTTAAGCCAAATTTATCTTTTAGTAATAGCTTTAATCAAGAATTTTTGATGCAGATAAATATTTTACTTTCCAATGTCTATATTGATACTTGAGCTCAATCTGTAACATAAAAAATAACCAATTTATCGGAGGAATAATATTTAGAAAATCAATAATTTATGTTATATTCCATAGGAAATGATAGACGAAGGAGAAATCCCAGCTTATAAAATATTTACTCATGAACCAGCTAAAAAACGTCAACGTCGTCATGCCAAGGAAAATCGAGAAGCAAAGGAAGCAGAAGAGTTCAAAAAAGAATTAGGTTTAGGTTCAGGTATAGATAATAATGAATTCCAAAATATTTCAATTTTATTTCTTTTCTCAAATCACATAGAATGATTCTATATTTAATTTATAGATTAAGACAATTAATAGGTAGGTAATTAATTTATAAAAAAAGGAGAGGATATTTACTTGATAATAAGTGTTTTTTGTAATATTTTTCAATGTTTATATTTTTTTCAGGTGAAAATAGTTTAGAATTAATGATAAAACAGAAACAAGAATCAAGAGCAAGTCAAATGAATTCATTTCTTGATAATTTGGCTACAAAATATGGTGAAGGCAAACCAAAAGGTAGGAAACGTAAAGCTAAAGAAACCAAGGAAACCACCACAGAAACCACCACCAAGAAACGAAAATGAAGCTGCTCTTTTTATTTTTATTTTTTTACTTGTTATCCTTGTGAAATATAATATGTTGTTTATATTTCACATGTCTGTTTAAGACATCACTTTCTATTACTCTCAATAAAATAATTATTTATGTGAAAAAATACTTTATTTCATTAAACAAAAACAAGTACCCTCAAGAATTTTCCAAATAGCTACTCATAAGGTGCTTTTACACCAAAGATGTCCGTGGATGCGTAGCAAGAGATGTTTGTAAAGAACCAATAGTATTGACTTTGACACCCCCTCTAAACTACTCGCGAAGTTGAACGAGGTTATTCGAATAGAATAATGTAGAGAGGCACTTCGGCTTACTTCGTCCAACTTTACCTCGCCTCGGCCGACTTCCGTTTGTTGTCGGTTTTTGCGCCCGAGTCAAAGGGCACGAAGTTACCCTAAGTTCGTTCTGAATAAAAATGTATGCGCTCTCGCGAAGTTGAACGAGTGTGTAGTGTAGCACCGCGGACTTCGGCCGAGTACTTCGCCGAGGAACTTCGCGAGTAGTGTAGAGGAGGCATGACACTCAACCGTCTGTAGATTAGGAGCCGCGACAAGTGACGTAGCTGAAGTGCTATCAGCTATGTGTAGGTATAAGAAACAGTAAAAAATACGCATAAACTGTTTCTTATACGCCAGTTACAAAAAGAATTGGTCAATTAATGAATGTGCTAATCCTAGTTTCGCATTTGTTGTGATAGCATTCCTTCATAATCTTGTAGCAATAGCTACATAGCACATCTCTAGTGGAAAAGCAACCTAATAATTAGAATAAAATTCAAGCTTAGTCAAATATCAACCATTAAATAAAAGAGTGTATTACTGGTGTACATTTTATTTTTAGTTAGCTATAAGATTTTTTCGCTCGCCAATCCAAAAATTCATTCAGATCTGCTTCACTATCAGAATCATTATCTTCATTTTCATCCATCACATCCATATCGGTAACTTTCTTTTTAGTTTCCTCTTTTTTCAATTCGAGGTCCAATACTCTGAAAACAGGACAAAAATAATATAATGCGGCTGACGCGTCTAAATGCCTTGCTCTGCAAAAATTACAATTTTTTTTTATACCAGTATAATATTATGATTCAAATACAATTATCCAAATACAGACAACAAGAGTATTTATATTAATATTGTACCTAGACCAATTCCTAATTTGCTCATCTATTTCATCTATCTGTCTCTCTGCTGTAGCTTCTTCCTGTTCACCAGCAATAATTTCAGCAGATGTAGTTGCTTCTTCTTTTATCTCTTTTTGGAATTTTTCCCATTCCTCTTCAACTGGATCTTTGTATTCAATATTTCGTGCCTGTTGAGTGAAAATATATTGGGATATTACTATTTATGAAATATTATCGTACACGCATGTAACAAGTATATAACTAAATTAGCCTTTTGAATGGAGAAATTGCATACTATTTACTGTATTTTGCTGCAGACAACGATTTTATCGGGAATGAACCGTCTACATCAGTCTACATGTATGATCGGGCCCTTATTTATGGCATGTGTCTAATGTCTCTAATGTCAATATTGTTATGACACTTGACAATTAATGTCAAAACTGTTGCTCAAAGTTGAAACTTCATCCCCAAAATCCAAATCCAAAATCAAGTAAATAATAAATATTGTTCTCGTTTCCAAAATAAATAAATATTTAATAATAAATCTATGTTCACGTTAAGAATATTAAGTAGAATATTTTTAAATACATTAAATATGTCAAAGGTCTCAACTGCACAAATGAATACGGCAGAGATATTAAAACTCGCACAATCATGTATACCTGCATTAGATAACAAAAAACATAAAGGTCAAGCTGGCAGAATAGGAATAATCGGGGGTTCATTAGAATACACAGGAGCTCCCTATTTTGCAGGAATAAGCGCTCTTAAAGTAAGTCATAATAATACTTAACAATACATAAATTGTGCAATTTTATATCTTTTTTTAACAATTTTCAAAACTTGTTATCTATACATGTATAAGCTTTTTCTATTTATCAACCAAATCAACACTAATGTAAAATGAAAATTTAATAAATATATCAATTCAAAATACTTAGAAGATCTTATTAACATTAATAATAATTGAATAAGTATATTAATATTTTAAAATAACACCTTACAACTTTTCAGGTAGGAGCTGATTTAGTACACATATTTTGTGCTTCACAAGCTGCTACAGTTATTAAATCTTATAGCCCCGAGTTGATTGTTCATCCTTTATTAGATGACAAGAATGCAGTTGAAAAGATTTCTCCTTGGTTTGAAAGATTGCATGCAATTGTTATTGGACCAGGATTAGGCAGAGACAGCAACATTTTTTCAGTCACATCTGAACTCATAAGAGTAATTCGTGAAAAACAAATACCTTTAGTTATAGACGCTGATGGTTTATTTCTTATAACTGAGAATTGTAATCTGATACAAGATTTTAATTCTCCCATAATATTAACTCCAAACAAGATAGAATTTGAACGTTTGTGTAATAAAATAGATATATCATCAAAACTAATTAACAAAGGAAGCAATATAACTATTTTAAAAAAGGGGGAAATTGACGAGCTTCTTAGTCCTAATGATAATGTTCGGTGGAGTTCAAATATTGGTGGGTCAGGTAGAAGATGTGGTGGCCAAGGAGACATTCTATCTGGATCAATAGCTACATTTTTGCACTGGACTTTACTTGGTACGGATAATATTTACAACGGAGAAAATGATAAACAACTTGTAGCTTCATCAATTGCATGTTATGGTGCATCGTTACTTGTTAGGAAATGCAACGAGGAAGCCTTCAAAATAAAGGGACGGAGTATGTTAGCCACTGATATGATTGAGTACATACATACTGTTTTTAATGATTTATATGAAAAATAATTACATAGAATTGTAAATAATTGGGTGTAAGGATAAAAATTATATTATGATGTTTAGTTTTTGATAGTAGTTATTTATTAACCAAAATCATTAAATTTTATTTGTATGAATTCAAGTTATTATTTATATTTCTTAGAATTAAAAATTAAAATTTACTTTCATTTTTTGTGAAAATATATGAACCTATGCTATAAAAAGAGGCTGTTTAGCGCAGCTCCATTAGTTTTGTTTATCAAATGTAAGGGTTAACTTATTAGGTATATTATTAAGAATATTCATGTTAATCTCATTGCCATAAAAAAAAAACAATGAAACATACAAATTGTTCCCAACTCCTCCTAACAAAATGGGAACTTTTGATTTGAAATTTGTATTATACATTACCTTTGCATCTAATATTGGATCATCGAAAAATCCCTCTGGAATTGGTTTAGTCAGCTTTGCCTCTTCATCAGCTTTTTTGTCTTCATCACCTTCATTGTCTTCTAAAAACCATAAAATGTTAAGAAAGTATAACATTTGAGTCATATAACATAACCTTAACAAGTGTATATATCAGAATTTACCTTTTATTCTATTATCCACATCTTCATTTGGTAAATTTAACGGCTTTCTTTTAATTTGTTCATCATGGTGTGAATATATGATTGGAACATCGTTTTTTGTTTTTTCAATAATATCAGGTTTCTTTTCAGGAGCATTTTTTAATATACCCTTAATTTTTTTCTCTTGTGGTGCGTCAGAAATTGAAGTTGCAAGCCTTTTTTTAACTTTTCCATCAGTAAAGTTATTAGTCAATTCTTTTAATTTTTTAGCTTGCTCAACATTACTTCTGTGTTGCTTACTATTAACATGGACTGGCCAAACATGTTCTGAACGGACAACAGAAGAACATAATACACAGGTTAACTGCCCAGCATTGTTGTATTTTGCAAGAGGATTTTGAATTTGTGCTGGCTTTTTATCTTTGCTTTTTCGTTCACTCATTAGCTTACGCATTTCATCTTGAGCTTTTTTCTTTTCCACTTGCATTTTTAGTGACATGTTTATTTATTACTGTACAGAGTTAGGTAAAGTCTCCAATAGAGTCAATTATTTATGTTATATTATAAATTTGAAATCAATTTTCAAAATCGTAATTTTATTAATTAATCTAGTTTTATTCGTTAGAAATAGAACTTTATTATAATTTGTAACATTTTGACAACCATGATCCATGACAAATGACAGTTGACACTTGACACCTTGTTGACACGGTCAAAAATGTCACAAGGAAACATGAAGGAAGGAAACCGTAGAATACTAAGAGCAATTAACCTATAGAGTACTTGTATCGAGCGTATACAATTTACATATATTTGTTTCTCTCTATCTAAAGAAAACGTCGTATGAAAGAATGAGACAGCTATAGACAACAAGCTACGTTTCAACATAGTCATGGCACCATTTTTACTATAGGTACGTATTTAGATAGATAGAAGGTGATAGTGATGGGATGTGCTTCAATCGATAAAATCGTGAATGTATTTTGCATTTACGGTTTCGTGAAATAATAAATAATAAAAAAACAAAACTTATAATTAATTTCAGTTGAATACATTATTTGTTTAATCCTACGTATATAATAAATGCGAAATTATGTGAGAAGGGATGTTACTCTTTCACTGCGGAACCGATTACAATGAAATTTTGTACATACACACATAGGTTAGGTTTTATCCCGGAAATCCCACGTGAACGGGAACTGTGCAGGATTTTCTTTAAAAACGCGGGCGGAAAGTTAGTACATTATAAAAGAAATTTTAAAACTTGAAATGTAATTTAAAATAAAGAAGGAAATGATGATAAAGTTAAAGGAGTGAGGAGAAAGGCACAGTCAGCATGAAGGAATCATGCAGCATTTTAACAAGTTAATAAAAGGACAGTCTTAATGAAAACATTTTCCTAACATCCTACTAATAAATCGAAAGTTTGTGAGGATGGATGTTTGTTACTCTTTCACGCGAATACTACTAAACCGATTACAATGAAATTTGGAAAAATTACTTTTGATCCCGTAAATCCAACAGGAATGGGAACTATGCGGGTTTTTCTTTGAAAACGCATGTATATTAAGTATGTATTTCAATAGTAGTTTCTCATCTATGAGAACTGTCATTTAATCAACCGTTTAATTTTCACATAGTTACACATTTAAAGTAGGTAACTTATGTGTAAAAAATTTCAAAATAAAAATTCACTCTCTTTAATCAAATGTATTTATTATCTACAGGAACAAAAAAAAACGTAAGCGTAAGATTGCACAATTCTTCTAGAGTATCCATCTTGATAACACGTAGGCTCAAAATGCAGTGAACACAATATTGCAAATTGTGGCGGCGTCCAATCAACTCATGTCTCACGTTTTATACCCATTTTTTATTTAGCTGAGGAAATCTAAAACAAAATGAATTTATTAATAATCTGAAAGAGAAATTAATAAACAACAAACGAAAACTAAAACACATAGGGCAAATAAAACAACCACGTGGTATGTTTTATTTTCCTGCGGTAAAAAATTTACATCTATTATTTGCAACAACAACTACATATAAATCTGATTTATGAAACAAAATAAATAAATCAACGTTAATATGAAATAGATTTTTTGTCATAAATCGATAATATTATACGCTAGATGTGTTACAACACTACGGTGGTAAACAAAATGCCAAACGTGATATTATTGTGACGTTTTTTAAAAATAATTTCATTATTTTATATTCCACAACCCCATAAAGTGGGTAAATGTTACAGTTACAACATAAAATTACAAAAAAGCGCTTGATAAAACCTTCAAATAGGTTTAAAACATAAATATTTATCAATTTGCTGAAAATCACTTACCGATGGAAAGATATTTTTACATTGTTTTTATCCAAAACTCCCATTCGACTAGAGATAGCCGGTTGCTAAACATACAATAGTTATTTTAGCACACTGACAAATAAAAAGAAACACTGTACACTTTATATTTTCTAAATATTTCGTTAAAAACACTTGACGCACTGAGCCCACCAGCTGGTTGGAAAACAAACTGACTGCCGGCGCGCTACGTTTGAAGACAGTGTAGATACTCTATCGCTATCTCAATCTGGCTTATGCTGTTATTGACTAAGAGTAAGTAGATTAGAAAATATGTATTTTGTTCTGTCTTAATATAAGAACTCTATAGGTTAATTGCTCTTAGGTAGAATATGGTAGTTACCACCTCAGAGCAATAAACCTATAGAGTTCTTATATTGAGACAGAACAAAATACATATTTTCTAATCTACTTACTCTTAGTCAATAACAGCAGAAGCCAGATTGAGATAGCGATAGAGTATCTGCACTGTCTTCAAACGTAGCGCGCCGGCTATATTTTGTTTGCCATCCAGCTGGAGGTCTCGGTGCATCAAGTGTTTTTAACGAAATATTTAGAAAATATAAAGTGTATAGTGTTTCTTTTTATTTGTCAGTGTGCTAAAATCACTATTGTATGTTTAGGTACCGGCTATCACTAGTCGAATAGGAGTTTTGGATGAAAACAATGAAAAAATATCTTTCCATCGGTAAGTGATTTTCAGCAAATTGATAAATATTTATGTTTTAACCCTATTTAAAGGTTTTATCAAGCGCTTTTTTATAATTCTATGTTGTAACTGTAACATTTACCCACTTTATGGGGTTGTGGAATACAAAAGAATTAAATAATTTTTAAAAAATGTCACAATATTTTCACGTTTGGCATTTTGTTTACCACAGTAGTGTTGTAACACTTCCAGCGTATATTATCGATTTATGACACAAAATCTATTTCATATTAACGTTGATTTATTTATTTTGTTTCTTATATCAGATTTATAAGTAGTTGTTGTTGCAAATAATAGATGTAAATTTTCTACAGCAGGAAAATAAAAAATACCACGTGGTTGTTTTATTTGACTTATGTGTTTAGTTTGTTGTTTATTATTTTCTCTTTTAGATTATTAATAAATTCATTTTGTTTTAGATTTCCAGAGCTAAATAAAAAATGGGTATAAAACATGAGACGAGTAGATTGGACCGTGGACGCCGTCGAAATTTGCTACATTGTGTTCACTGCATTTCGAGCCTGCGTGTTATCAAGATGGATACTCTAGAAGAATAATTGTGCAATCTTACGCTTACGTTTTTTTTTTTCCTGTACATTCTATATACATTTGATTAAAGAGAGTGAATTTTTATTTGTAATTTTTTTTACACATAAGTTACTTGTGTAACTATATGAAAATTAAACGGTTGATTAAATGACAGTTCTCATAGATGAGAAACTACTATTGAATTATACATACTTGATATACATGCGTTTTCAAAGAAAAACCCGCATAATTCCCATTCCTGTGAGATTTACGGGATCAAAAGTAATTTTTCCAAATTCCATTGTAATCGGTTTAGAAGTATTCGCGTGAAAGAGTAACAAACATCCATCATCACAAACTTTCGCTTTATTAGTAGGATGAAAGAAAAATGTTTTCTTTAAGACTGTCCTTTCTATCTTGTAAATTAGGTACATTTCAAGTTTTAAAATTTATTTTATAATATACTAGCTTTCCGCCCGCGTTTTTAAAGAAAATCCCGCACAGCAAAATCTATCCTATGTGTGTATGTACAAAATTTCATTGTAATCGGTTTGGCAGTGAAAGAGAAAGTTATCCATTCTCGCATAATTTCGCATTTATTATATTCGTAGGATTAAACAAATAATGTATTCAACTGAAATTAATTATTAATTTTGTTTTTTTTTTTATTATTTATTATTTCACAAAACCGTAAATGCAAAATGTATTCACGATTTTATCGATTAAAGCACATCCCATCACTATCACCTGCTATCTATCTAAATACGTACCTATAGTAAAAATGGTGCCATGACTATGTTGAAATGTAGCTTGCAGTCTATAGCTATCTCACTCTTTCATACGACGTTTTCTTTAGATAGAGAGAAACAAATATATGTAAATTATCCCCGTTTTCCAATTACAGCACTAGAGCGCATTATGCGGCATAATGCTGTTCCAACTACAGCAACGCTTCGCACAATCGAGCACTCTTAAAATTAATGCGCGTGAATTGATGCGTGCAATCGATTTATCATTAATTGTTGGAAAAAAATTTAAAGCTTTCGTTTCATTGTAGTTTTTTCGATATAATCAAAGTTAATTCAAATTGTGTTAAAAAAATAAATATAAGTATGGATGAAGGTAAAAACATTGAAAAAAATGTTAATGAAATAATCAAAATCCAAATTACTTAAAATAACCGTAAATAGTTTTCAACCAATTATTATGTATACCACTTTATTTACACATTAATGAGGTTGTTGCTAACTCTATGAATATTTTTTTTTCAACACTGAACTTAGCGCAACCTGCTGTTGCGTTTCACGTTCCAATTAAGCATCAGCATAATTCGGCATTGTGCGCCACTGAGTCGCATTATGCTCTGTAATTGGAAAACAGCCTATATACGCTCGATACAAGTACTCTATAGGTTTATTGCTCTGAGGTTACCACAGTTTAGTTAATAGGTAAAGTTTGGAAAATCCAAAAGTGCACGACCCATAATACGAATTTTCTTAATAACAAAGAATACGATCTATTTTACTTTGAATAAATAGGAAGCTATTAGAAGACTTCTTCGTGTGATAAAAGTATATCTGAATTAATGGTGTCACGAGATTTAATAAATGTGTTAAACAATCCTTAATTAAGGTAGATAATAATTTCTGTACCCCCTTGTTCTTAAATACTCCTAAAATCCTCAATATCTGATTTATTTTCTCAATTCTAATTTCTAAATAAGCTTCTAAATTTAGAAAGGTGTGTTCACAGAGCAAGTAATATTCTATAGACTTTTTGCTGTGAAGGGTAAAATGTTGCTATTGTACATTTGAAGATGCATTTTACTCTATGCTGTATTTTATTCTACATAATATTTTTAACAATATTTAAAACAAACCAATGATCATTTTTATGATTATTTAAATTAATAGAAATTATGTTAATATAAACTTAAATGTTATTCATATTGTAATTAATTATACAAATACATAAAAATCTACTTCAATTTATGTATCTACAAATCATGCTGCACTCAGTCAATAAATAAAAATTTGTCACACAAACAATGTATTCAACGTATTCAACATTCAAAGTTTTTTAAGCGAAATAAATAAATTTATAATTTTGCATTATATATAACGGTTAACTTTACATTTGAATGCAATCATAGACAATATTCTATCACAGTTTGTCACTTTGATTTGATACTGGATTCGTGCTTTAGCTTTACACTTTATTTTTCAGGATAATTAAGCATAATCATAAGCGTTTAACATTAATATATCCAATACGGCTTTTCTTTAAATATGTTTAACGAGTGATATCTTTATATAAAAGGCAAGAAGGATGTTTTATTTTTTCGTATTCTAACGCAATCATACCTTTTGAAAAAATCATATTTGTGGCCAGATTTTATGTGTTTACTCAATTTTTTGTGATAGCTGAGCTTCGTATTACAGTGACGATGGATATTGATGTAAGTAAAGAAAATATCCAACCTTTAAGAGGCGGCAGAAACCTTATGCAGTTGGGTACAGCCTTACAAGCTCAATCTGATGTTGATGCCCAAAAACAGCTGCAACATCAAAAAGAGTAAGTTTGTTTTTATTACGTTTTTTAAGAAAAAGTGGTTTCATCATAATAGTTCGACAATAGGACAAGTTAACTACACATGCTCTTATTTACCTTAAAATCCATTGATGATGTGGTCTAAAGTAAAGATTTATGTTGAAATAATTAAAGGTTCTTTAATTCAACACATTTATTTGTTATAAACAATTAAAAACATTTTATACTTATATTATTCACTTAAAATCACATAAAGACTTAATTTGTTGACTATAGGAATAACTTATATACATATAACATTTTGTTCAGTTCCCAATTTAATCTTTTATTGTAGAGAACATGAAGCAGCTATCAGACATTATCAGGGACCTGACCCCTTAGATCCTTGGTTTAATTACATACAATGGGTCGAGCAATCTTTTCCTAAACATGGTCATGAAGGTCACATGGATAAGTTAATTAAAGATTGCTTGCAATTATTTGAAAAGGATGAAAGATATTATCAAGACAGAAGGCTTATAAAACTATGGATTAAATATGTATGTATTTTGTTAAAAGAATCATGTATTGTTTATTTTCAAAATTATTATTTCTTATGCAATGTAATGGTTTGATGAAATAGCATTGGTACTATATTATATTAAGTAGTGAATAACTTTTCACTTATTTGATATCAAATGCTACTTAGATATATATTTTAAATTCTAATTCAGAGTTGTGTAACATGATGTTACATATAATTTCTATATTCAAGCTATAATTTACTAATACTTTTTACTTAGTAGTTTGTATGAAATGTATATATGTATTGTTTATTTAGATTGATTGCCTCTCAAACCCATTGGAGATATATCAAAGGTTGCATAACACTGGGATTGGTGTGGAGTGTTCTGAGTTCTACAGAGCGTGGGCTTGTTACTGTGAAGAGTCTGGAGATTATAAGAAAGCTAATCAAGTGTATATGTTGGGACTCCAGGCTAAAGCACAGCCGTTAGATGAATTGGAGCAGGCGCATATGTATGTTTTTTATTTTATTTCTTGATAAATTTTTCTAAAGACAGGTGTCCTTTACACAACAAATAGGTGTCAATGGAATGTACTAGGTAACTTCCTATTTTTGAGTTTTACTTTTAAATTCATTTCTTTATTGACTAAATAGGTATATGTTTTATAAAACTATAATAAGATCAGATTATGATTACCACTTATTTTAATGTTATTTATAGTTGAACTTGTTAAAAAATGAAAATTTCTAATGATCTCTTATAAATTGTGCAATTGTGCTTGAATGGCCATTTTAACAATTGTGACCTTGTTCAAGTAAATGCATTAATTTTATAACTAGGTTGTAAATATCAAATTACTTCATTACACTTTGTTTAGTCTGCCACATCTCCACATTTGTAATTAAAAAGGTGATTATTCAATCAAAACAATTTTTGACAAATAAATAAAAATTTCTGATCAAATAGTTGCAATATTATGTAACATGCATGCATGCATATTGTGTACATAAAATAATTCTCACAAACTTACAGTATTCAGCTATTATTGGTACCAAATACAAACTTGTAGAGTACAAATGTATATTCAATTGCAGGAATTTCCAGTTGTTTTTTGCACAGAGGATGTTACATGATGATTCTCCAACAAAAAGGAAGGCAGCATCTGCTCTTGCGGAAACCCGTTTGGCTCTCACTTCATTAAAGTCATTCAAGAGGCGTAACATAGCTAGTGTGCCTGTTCAAAGAATAGGCGACAGTATTAAAAGTACCACACCAGGAGTGGTGAGACAGCAAGGAAATGATGGGAGAAACCCAAATTCTAATGTCATGCTTAATGTTTTTGAGGTAAGTTTCTAATGTCTATGTTTGTATTATATCCAATTATTATGTAATCTTTAAATTATAGCCCATAATCTGTTCAATTATTACATGCTTTGATTCTTTGTATGTTGGAATGGGTAAGGATACTCTTATTGCACTAGTAGTAGTGGAAAGTTATATTATACCATACCATATTTAATTACATTACCATAATTATTAGTCAACAGCTGTATATTTATTTATATGTATTAAAATTATAGAGATAAGATAACAAACAACAATATTCTCTTAGCCACATTCAACAACTTGTATTATACTTATTTAGGATGCACCATCAACATCTCGTGCAACAATTCCTGTAGCAGAAGACCCAGGGCCTGCATCATTAGTTCAAGCTTGCAGTAACATCGAGAATGACAAAGAAGTGGGTATCTGGACCAACCCTAAAACGAAAATGGTTCACTCGCATATTGTACCACACCAACCACTGCCATTCACACGTAAGTCAAAATTATTAAAAATTGCTAGAAAAAATTTGCTTGCAAGTGCTTAAATAACTATCCTTTACCTAACTTTAATGTTATATTGCCCATAAAGTATTAATATTTAATGTATACAATGTTTTAATATATTTTTTTGTTTTTCCCATTCATTAGCTTATGAAGATACAGATGACGAACTTAGACTTTCAGCCAACCACCTGCCTTATTGTGTTGATGATTTAACATTTAATGTGCCTCTATGTGTACCTGATCCTGTAGATCCAACAAAAATATCCTGTTATAATAAATCTCAGGTAATTATTTCTACATATTTATTGGAATATTCTTTGAAGGTTATAAGTGTATAAAACTCTTTGTTTTTTATTCTAGGTATATGTTAATGATAAGGAGTACAGTTTAGAAGAAATAAGGTCAAGAAAGTATAATATAGAGAAAACATTAAAACCCAAAAGTGAAACAAATGAGGAATTGAGGCAAAAATTTAACATGAATGAAACACTCGCTCAATGTAGTGCATTAGAAACATTAGCCAATTGTGCTTTGGATAGTGAACAAGATCATATGTCGCAGCTAATGCCTCTAAGTACGCCTTGTTTGCAAAATTTTACAAAAGTCTCTTCAATACATTCTCCTGGGGAACCTAAAGTTTTTGTTAATTTAGATTCTAAAGAAGTCAGTGAACATGCTGCTAAGAATGTTGATGAGAATCGTAAGCCACAAGTAGATAAAGAAAATCAATTAAATCAACACACTTCTCCCAGTTATGGAGGTGAAAATGGTACAAATTATGGTAAAAACAATTTGATGGAAGAATTCAATAGAAGTTTGATGGGTAACCTTTTGGGAGATTCAGTTACTGTGAACACTAAAGAGGCCAGATGGGAGCTTAGAAACATATTTAATGACAATGGTAAGTGATCATCATACACTAATACATCTTACACTGGTTTGTGCTATAAAAACCATTTCTTTTTTATTTAAATATTATTTTTAGAACCATCAATGGTCCAGCCAATGGTACAAGAGCAATATGACGTGCCAAAATTTGATATACACGAAGATAGATCTATGACAATGGCATTGAATACAAAGAAGACCTATGAGCTGGCTGAAATGCAAAGTCTACCTAATGATAAAGAAAATGAGAAAAAATTTAATGCTCCTACTCAAATGCCTCAGGTATATATTCTATGTGTGCTTATTCACATATCACAATATCAAAATATTGTATTTGAAATCATATTAAATAATGTGTAAATTTTCCAGATCAATAAAACAGCTTACTATGAAGAGCCATCATGTACTCAAGTGTTCAATTTTAACATAAAGGATGCTAGCACTCCAAACATGTCACAGTTCAAAAAACCTATGAGTTCTATTGATCAGTCGAGTAAATATGCTACAATGCCGAAGTTCAATATAGACGATAGTGTGATGGAACATCAAGAACAGAATATAAAAAGGGAAGAGACCAAGCAACCTACTGATCAACATGTTACTGTAGATAATCAAGGAGGCGGCCTTTCTGTTATAATGGAAGCTACAAGAGAGTATAATAGGTGAGCGATAATTGTTTTGTACATTTTAGTTTATAGTTTTGTTTGTAATTTTGTACACGTAACTATAATTTTTTTTTAATAGACTTAATAAACCTCATATGATATTTAAAAGGTAAAAATATAAAAAAAACATATAGTGTGTATAGATTACAGCATTTACGTAACATTTATTTTCAAGTATATTGTACTTACATATTATAATGTATATTGTACATTGAGCATTTGTTGTGTTATATTTTAATGTTGCTCAAAAACTATGTTCAGTGTTTTGTTCCATCCTGATTTTGAAATCAAAGAGTAAGAGAATATTGATGTAACATTTTATCGAACAAAAACACGATCGCGGACGACACAATCCTTTCTTCTATTGCAAAAAGTTCAAAACAAAATGTAACCAAGGTAGTAGGTACAACAAAATATTACAGATAAATGCTCACAACAACATTGTGAGTTATAACATTTGATTCGTAGGAATGTTACATCACAGCTACTACTACTATATACCATTCGAAATAACGTTATTTTACATTATAGTCCATATCAACCATAATATTATATTTATATCATCGAGTTTCATTATAGTATAATAGTTCAGCAGTTGTCACCACTTTTCATTAAATCTGTCAAATTTTGCAGCAAATCGGGATCTAGCTCTTCTGGCCAATCCACAAGAACAAACTTCACTGGTTACACAACAAACTTTGATTCAATGTATAATCACAACGATCCAATGCATCAAAGTAAGAGAGCATCTATGCCAGCCCAAGCTAGGTTGCCAAATGGGCAATTTGCAAGGGCTGGACCTCAAAAACGGGAAGAAAGTAATGCGGGACCTATGCCTTCTCCTGCCGTGCCTTATCATACACACGATCATCAGTACCAAAAACCTGTGCCTCAAAATTATAATAATGGTTACAATTCACAAAATTCAATGCACTTTCAACAAAATTATAACTACCAACAAGGATACTCCAATAATCAGATGATAAACCAGCAACAAATGCAAGGCTTTGGAAGTCCTAATCCTAATGTTTATCATAGTCCACAGCATCCAGGTATGCAAAGTCCCCATGAAATGAAGCCCCCAGTTCAATCGGTGCCTACTGGTTTCCAAAGTCCGACGTATTCTAATCAAATGGGGTATCGTAGTCCAGGCCACGCAATGATGAGCCCTCAACATAACTTTTCGGGTAGACAAGACTATCATTACGCTAATCAACCTGACAGACAAAACATGTATGCTAACCAACAGCAAGCTGCAATGTTCCAAAGCCCAACCCATCAACAACAGTATCAAAACTCCCAGTATTACCAAAGACCTAGTCAGCTTCCAGCTCAAAGCCAAGCCTATAGTCAGCAAAACTTTCATGGCATGCAAAGTCAATATACAAATGCTAATATGTTCACTAACACTAGCCATCACACTACTAGCCCCAACTATAGTACAGTACAAAGTCCATACAGGCATCCTCCTAAACCTGTTGAAGTTAATCAATCTGGATATGGCATGAATAATAATAATCAGCCTTTCCAAGTTTACCAAAGTCCTCAGCAATCACAAAGTAACTTCAGAAATACTTCGTCGCATAATGTATCGCAAGGATCGTATGGTGATGTACAGATGCGCCAAGATGTTAACAATACAGTTAAAGAAGAAATGGACAAAAATGCTATTGTTAAAAATTCAACTCCCCATAAAAGCCCTACAGCTGCACTGCGAAACATCAGACACGACCAGCCGAATATTAAAATGGGACAAAATTCACCAGATGTTGGATTTTCTAATCAGTTCCTGAACTTCATTACCAATAGAAATGAACCTAAAGATAACGCAAATACTCCTAAATTTACCAATAGCCCAAGTATATCTCAAAAAATGCATAAAAATCTCTATGTATCGAGTCCTGAACAAGCGCAAATTCCGCCATCTTCTGGGCTTTCGGATTCAGACAGTAAAGATGGTATGACAGCTCAACCTGCTACGCCAATTCAATCCGCTAAAGTTACTCATATGATAGATAAAAACAAAGATATTTCTAAGCGACAGTTAGATTTCGAACATAGAGTTGACATTCAATCTGAAGACAGCAGGGACTCTGTTAGTAAGGAAAGCCGAATCTCATCTGTATACTCGCGACACTCGGACTTCCAATCGGATGGCTATGGCATGGATGTTGATAGTGAAAATAGTATGGAGTGTGCAGCATTCAAATCAAACCATTCCATATCCATGATAGACACGACAGATATTCCACGGCCGGCTGACATCGACTTTCCTAAAATAATTGATCCATTCAACAAGAAAATGTTAACTTCATTGTTAGAGTATGTGAAATTTCCGAACAAAACTCATGCAGATGGTTATAACGAAGTAAAGTCAATTCCGAAATTGCAACTAGCAACAGTAATGACTGTAGGAGGATCTAAGTTTTCTGTCGAAAAGCAGCTAGGTAAAGGAAATTATGGGGCAGTGTTTTTGTGCTTAGACCTTCATAGTAATAAATCAGTCGCTGTTAAATATCAAAAGCCAAGTCGGCCTTGGGAGTTTTACATTTGTCAAGAAATAAAAGCCAGAATAAAGGATCCCTTTATGGTAAATATTACTATATCTTAAAATTGAATTTAGTTTCAATATTATTCCTTCCAAATTACAACTTTTTTAACAGCTTCCAGGTTATATGGACATAACGACAGCTTTTCTTGGAGACAATGCTAGCTTGTTTGTATCAGAATATTCTAAATATGGATCTTTGTTGGATGTCGCGAATAAAGTACGTGTAGCTACCTCAAAATGTATTAACGAGTTTATTGTTATATTGTTGACGTCGGAGATGTTGTCCATAGTCCATTATCTTCACAAGGCGCAGATCATTCACGCTGACATAAAACCTGACAACTTTTTGTTGATGAAAATGTAAGTATTATTTTGTAGCACCTAGGTATTTAGATTTCATGTTAATACGAGTTCATTAAAGTTAGTTATTCATGTATACCATAATTTTACAGACCAACACAAGAATGGCGAACTCCTTCCCTTCAGCTAATAGATTTAGGTTGTGCAATAGACATGTCATTGTTCCCAGAGGGAACAACATTTAGAGAGGTAATTTATTTAGTTTATGTTTATTTTTATCTATGAAACTTTGAATTGAATGAACTCATATGTTACTACGTGTTTTAGTTAATTGCAACAGAAGGATTTACATGCACTGAGATGAGAGAAGGCAAACCGTGGACATATCAAACAGATTTGTATTGTTTGGCTGGCACCATTCATGTTATTCTAATGGGAAGCTACATGAAGGTAGCTAATCGTTTAGGTCAATGGAACATTGATAAGAAACTACCTAGGTAATTATAATTTTGTGACATAGACAATTTTTTTGAATTGTTTGTATTGGTGTGATTATTTCAATACAGTTAAAGAAGTATTCAACCATGTAGAGCTTTTTAATGTGGTATTATCAATGTCTGACTGAAGGTTTATATTATAATGCTTTGATATATTACAGATTCATATCTATGTTTATTGTGAAAAAAAAAATATTAATTTGGTATCAATATTCAAGTCTGTATTGGTTTTTATAGGTACATGAAGGTGAGTTTATGGGATAAAATATTTACGACTCTGCTCAATGTGCCTGACTGCAACAATCTACCTGACCTTATGGATCTCAAAGCAGATGTAGATAATGTTTTGAATGAAATGGACAGTCTCGGTTCTCAACTCCGTAACTTTGCTAATGTGCTTAAATGTAGGTAAATAAAAATTAATTAAAGAAAATTGTATTTATTGCATTTAGGAATTATAATGATTGTAAATCTGTATTATTAAATATACAAGTTATAATTGATGAATTTCATGGAAAATGTAAGGCCTTCTAGATCTTGTGTTACTGGCAATAATATCTGAATCTAACAGTTTTAACATATTTTAATTGTTGTGTTTAGTTAAAATTGTGATAATGTATTTTTAGTTTTTCTTTGTTAGTATATTATGAATACTTGGCTTAGCTCTTCTTGTTAGGTGAATGTTGAGACATTACTTAGATTTCGTTTATTTTTGTAAAACATTGTGCACTTCATATCTTGGTTGGATTGTAATGACAAATAAACAAACACATGTTTAAAAATTGTTTTATTTATTCGCGTCAACAAAAATAACCTGTCTTGTATGAAAAACAATAAATAATCATAATAAAAAAAAATAAAAAACATTTTATGCATTTAGTAAATTGCTGCGTACTCTCTTCATTGATATTGATATGATAAGGTGTTTTACCTCATGAAAAAAATTGCAGTACTTTAACAATAAGCTTATTTCTCTACATTAATAATTGATGAGGATAAAATTTGTCTATTTTATATAGTACTAGGTTTCCGCCCGCGGCTTCGCCCGCGCAGTCAAAGAAAAACCCGCATAGTTCCCGTTCCCGTGGGATTTACGGGATTGCGTCATTTTCCCGGGATAAAAAGTAGCCTATGTCCTTTCTCGGGTATCAAAATATCTCCATACCAAATTTAATGAAAATTGGTTCAGTAGTTTAGGCGTGATTGAGTAACAGACAGACAGATAGACAGAGTTACTTTCGCATTTATAATATTAGTATGGATTATGTGGTAATAATTCAAATTAAGTTTTGCGTAAAATAAAATTCCATTCCATTCCATTCCATTTTCTCTACGATTAGATCATGATTCATGATGATTTTTCAATTCTATTCTTTTTCCTTTCTTGATATTCTTGTACATTATCAAACTTTCTCTTAAAAAGTACTTTTATATATTCAAAGTCATTTTTGATCACTGTTGCAGTTTCCTTTTCATCAAACATTGTAATTGTTTTTAACATATTAATAGTCACTTTGTCATTTTCATATAGAACTTCAAATTCAGCTAAACTGCTTGTGCTACTGTCGAAAACGAAAAGGGTCATATTGTAAAATCGTATACAGGCCGGAAAATAATTGAGAACAATCTTATCAACTAATTTATAATTCACTTTACATTCTGTTGTTTCTATACTATAAATAAGTATACTATTTAATGAATGAACTGTAACAGCTATTAAACTTGTGGATTCATTTAACTTAGTTGCAGATAAGTGTACAATTGGAAGGCTATCTACTTCAATGCCATTTTCATCCATGGTTTTCTTAAATTCCATTTGGAGTGTTTGGTCACTTATATCCAGTTTTGTTTCAATAGTACAAGAGAGATGCCCTTTTATGAAATCCCAACATTTTATGCTCCCATCACCTGAAGCGCTAATTAAATATTTATCATCATGTGGTAAGAATTCTATGTGATTAACAAATTCTTTATGTCCAAGACAATATGTCTGTATATTATATGTGTTCGGATAGCTGGAAACTCGAATTTTTTCATCTCTGTCTGATGATATTAGATAGTTACCATCTTTGCTTTGTAAAACATTGAGGAGAAGACTTAGATGACCCAGCAGTTTCGTTCCACCTTCATCACTTATTATATCATAAAATAAGACATCGCCAGTCTTATCTGCCACAAATAAGTGAGTATTTTCTGCACCGAATCTTATTTTGCTAGCACTTCTAGGCAGGACAAATGACTTATACAATTTAAGGCCAGGTAATTCGTACACAATCAGGTTCTTTGCCGAAGTTAATATAGCTATATATTTAGAATCGTTGGAAATAGTGATATCACACACATATTCTTCAGCACCGGTTGAGTTTTGTAAATTTATAACATTATGTTTATCGTTAATGTAACAGTCAATGAAACTTCCTTTAGAAACTACAATTGTATTATTGATTACAGCTATGCAATGCATGGTGTATTACTTAAACTGTATTAAAGCTATATACCAACAATTACATTAATGTTGTACATAACCTAAAACTGCTAAAACTTTTAATTTGTTTTTTTGAGTTTTTGACAATAATTTGACATTATTTTGACGTATTGAAAATGATCTTTTTTTTTTTTTAATAATTTATTCATAACCATGGATACAAGTCCTTCAGTCGCAATCTTAAAGTAATATACATTTCAATATAATTGAAAATGATCATCCGGAAAGTGTTGCTAACTGACCGAAAAGTTTTAATATCTTAATTTTCATAAAGCAGGTTTAAAATCCACTAATACAAAGGACCCAGTTAACAGACCAAGTACATGTTGAAATTAAATGTGAACAATTAACAATAAGTATATAACATAGTATTCACACCTGTCTTAATCTTATTTTGGTGCATAATTATTATTACACGTGTGTAACGAGCCGAACAGCGTAAACTCGATTATGCTAATGCACACCACTAGAAATAAGTTGTCATTTTTGACATATTTTTATACTTTGTCTAATGTCAACTCCTTGTCACGCAATTGACAATTGTATTCCACATTCTACGAAAATCGAAATAATACTAACATTTTTAAAGTTATTATAAATGAAAGTTTATTTCATATAATCAGTGTTAGAAACAGCTTTCCCGTATAAGTTAAATATGGCTTCTATGATTACATCCTGGAGTCCTGAAAAGAAACATACTGACGTGGAAAGGTTTTATCCAGTTTTACGAAGTCGTGCCTTGAGTATCTCTAATATTTTCCACTTAATTCGATATATTTTATTTCAGATGGGTTTGTATTTACCCTGCTTATATTAATAGTAAAAAAACTCTAGCAGAGGGACGAAGACTTCCAAAATCTGCATGCGTCGAGAACCCAACTTACCAGGAAATGAGAGATGTTTTGTTACCAACAGGGTTACATATTGGAGTAGAAAACAAATTGTATCCACGTGAGCGTAGCAAGGTAAATAATTATTGGGCTGCATATTTGATTCGATGTCCCCGAATTTCATTATTTTTTGCTGTTTAGTCGATAGCTGGTAGTGGATTTTCTTAACAAACTGCTTTTCTTTTCCAACTAAAATGCGTAGTTTTTGTGAAAATCGAAATTGAAAATGATATTTTTCAAGGTTATTTTTGTACTAAAAACGAAACTTTAAGTAAAATCTTAAGCCATTATAGTATCAAAATGTCTAAATATCCCACTCACACGCATTATTTTTAAATATATTCATGTACCTATTACTTTATTTACATATTACAATTTTTTTTGTTAAAATATTATTTTAACAATTTAATATAGCCAAAAATCGTTCCAATAATTTGTATTTACAACAAGCCACAGATTAAATATGACGCAGATCACAGATTAGCAATACAAATATACTAGCTTATCATAGAGTATAAATGATACATTTTAATGTTATTTTTATATCTCACTTTGCTTCAGTTTTTAAAAACGATTAACTTTTACTTTTTTTAAGTATTCAAATAGGTAGCGAGGAGCGAAGCGACGAGCGTGTTAGGTTAACTCTTGAACTGCCGCACGAGCCGAGCGAGCGAAGCGAGCGTGCCGCGGCAGCGGCCGGCGAGTGCCAGAAGCGACTTTAGGGCGATTCCCACTCAAACAAAAAAAAAACTACTTTGGTTTAAACAACTTGTTTGTATTTTATTTATGTATCGTAAAATTATTTTTATTATCAAATGCTTTCTACGTTAAAATTATTTTTGACAAATTCATTTTAAAAATCAATTTCTAATTATGTTTAATATTTACAATCGTGAACGCGTCATATAACATTTATTATCTATGGCATGTCGTCAGTCGTAAATACGTGGTAAATACAAACTTAAATTTTTGGCTATATACCTTTTCAGGTAGTTAATATAATTTTAGAAATTGTTATATATATAAATTAATAATCCGGCAACCTATTTAAAAATATTGCCTGTGTGCGAGATTATTAGAAGTTTTGATACGACAATGGTATAAAAGTGTCGTTTTTAGTACAAAAATAACCTTAAAAAAATTATTTTCATTTTCGATTTTCACAAAAACTACGCATTTTAGTTGGAAAAGAAAAGCAGTTTGTTATGAAAAGTCACTACCCTCTACCTATTTTACAACTCTAAACAATAAAATTCGGGGACATTGTTTCAAATATTTAACCAATTATTGTATTGGAAATAACAGACACTATATCTTGTAAGACTCCAACAGGATTTTATATGAGTGTCTATGCTGTTCATAAGTATGTACATATATATAAATTTATAAATAATAGAAAAAATTCGAACACGAGGCGGGACTCGAACCCGCATCCTTTCGCGCCATTCTGGGGCGGATGCCTAACCAACTCAGCCACTCAAACCCGCCTGAGCAATCAAAATTATTCTATTCTTTCAGTTTTATGTGTCTTAAGGGACACACCTTTTTTTTCTATTCTTTATAAATTTATATTTATAAAGCATTTGAATGCCATAAAACCAAAAAATATAAATTCAAGTATGTACATTACAAGCATATATTGTAAAATCAAATCTTTCATCTATTATATCAGTGTTTAAAGTAACTTATTATTATCTATTCTTTAATATAAAAAATGTCCTTATTTTACAGGAAATGTTATACAGAGGAAGGCTTAGAGTGGAAATAAAGAATGATGATGGTTCACCAATCAAGTCAGAATTTGCCACACGGGAGGATGTAATGAAATACCTAGCTGACTCAATACCTAAGTTAAAAACACGCCAGAACAGGTATAATATAAATACTTTGAAAATTTTATAAAATGATATTTCACTTATGATTTTTACTTTCAAGAACTGTTTGTGTTTGAGCTGTTTTACCTGAATTGCTGCACTCCTATTAGTCAGTAGTTAGCATGATGATGCCTATATCTATCCTATCTAGGCTATATAACAGTAACAAAGTATTTTTCAAATTAGATTAGTATATTCTGAAATTAGTGAATTCAGCCAAACAAATTAATAAACTAACTCTTCTGTGTTATAATATCAGTAAAGATCATTACAGAAACAAATCTAAAACGGTGGCACTAATCATTCTGACTAACAACTGATCAAACTGCATACAAGTATGAACCTCTATTTTAGGTTTGTTTTTTCTTACTAGGCAATGATGGAAATGCTTAAGTAACTATCTGTAATTTAAAACCTTAGAGGAAGACTGACTGCTTTTTGTATTGAATATAAAATGTAATTTTTAAGACAATCTAAGAATTAAAAGTTCCGTTTAGAATTTTTGGGAATATGTTAAAAATAGGAACAATCAAATTTGTCAATATAAATGTGATATAACTTTTTACGCATTAATTATTTTTTCTAAAGCAAAAATGCAAATGTGTTATAGTAAAATGTGTATCAATTCTGTTGTTTTTGGTAAACATAACATATTCATTCATTTTTTTTCAGACCTGCTGAACAGCAACCCCAGGCAGCACAGCAAACCGCCAACAAAAGTAAAGGAAAGAAAGGACGTCGTTAGTTTATTTTTATTGTATATATTTCTTAAAAATAAATATTATTAATTAAACTACTTTGTATTACTTTAATCCTAATTTACGTACGTATTTCTATTGCCTTTTCAGACATTTTATTTTCACCGTTGACATCTCGAGCGACACTGTATCCATCGAATATCATGACGACTTTATTTGGGCCTTCTAAGTGTTGAGTTACTGCTTCATTTGTTCCACGATGTTTTTTATTTTCTGTGGGATTTGTGCTATTTCGGTTAGAGACTCGCTTAGCACTGGAGATATACCGCTCGATTGCGGCGTAATCTTTTTCTTTTGTTTGTTCAATTTCTGTTTTGTTATCGGGTTCAATTCCTTGTACTCTTGAAACATATTCTGGTAAAAGTTCTGTGCCTTCCGCTTCGATTCCTCGATTTGGGAGTTGATTTTGCTCTTCGTGCTCAAGTAGGTTTCCTTCAATACTTGTGACGGACGTGTGAAGGAGTTCAGCATTTTGGTTTCCTTTTCCAATTGAATTTTGGGTAAATGGTCCCTTTGCTCGTAATCCTCCTCGGGATTCATGGCTTGAACAGTTTCCTGAATCACAGTTGGTATTCTCTTCACTATTTTCTGTAAGGGACTTAATGACTGTGCTTCTGGTATTGTGTTCATTATTTCTATTATCCCTGGTGAAAGTTCCTTTAGAGTGTTTGATATCTGGGGCGCCGCTTCTCTCACCGAACCCATTAATGTTTCTGATAAAGCTAGCGGTATTTCTTGTAGGTAATATGGGTATGTTCTTATGCCGTCTGAGATGGCGTTTGTTATTAATGGTAGTACGATGGGTCTTCGGGGAGGTAAGCGGGGTAGAGGGGATAGTCCCAGTCTCGATCTCATCGGAGACAGACGTGGGAACAACTGTCTCTTCATACGAGCTGGATAAATGTGATTCAGTTGTCGATCTATAGGCGCAATTGCAAACAATGTCGTTTGCGTCCTGTGTTTTTGGATTTCGTTTAAATTTATTTCTTGGCACGACGACTTCCTCTGAGCCTGTACTGAGAATGTTGTCAAGAATAACACTAAGACTCCTAAATAACGGCAGATAATTCTCGTTAAATTCCCCATGGTTATCCAATTCTCGTTTAGTCTGTTTAATTTGTCTTACTGGAAAGCGATTTTGTGTTCTTTTAAATATTTTAGGCAAAATGGGGGGTTTAATAAGAAATGATTTTCTATTCTTTGAAGAAGACGTTTTCGTTGGTTGCAATATTGATAAATCTGAAAAAAAAGGAGTTTATTCAATACGATTTGAGATGTTTTTAATTAACTACCTACTTACTTGTAAGAACTTCACGTAAATTTAAAGAAATACCTAGGTAGGTACCGGGTACCCACATTACAAAGTAAGTTATGTTCTTACAGAGCCTATGAAGACAGGTGGTGTCTACAGCTCGAGTAATTATTGAAATCATTAGGTACATATTTAATAAAATAATTTATTTTGTCAAACATAACTAAGAGAACAACTCTAAACACGAAAATTTAAATAAAAATATTCAATCATATCTACTTATTAATAAATACTAGCTTTCTGTCCGCGGCTTCGCCCGCTTTGTCTAAAACCTAATAAATTATATACTAAAACCTTAGTCTTGAATCACTCTATCTACTTATTAAAAAAACCGCATCGAAATCCGAGGCGTAGTTTTAAAGATTTAAGCATACCTACAAAGGGATATAGGGACAGAGAAAGCGACTTTGTTTTATACTATGTAGAGATAAACAACAGTTGTGTATACAAATATGTACCTATATAGTATATTCGTTTTGTGTGCAATACAAAACAAAAAATAATACATATTTACCCCTATTTCTTTGTCGTTGCGAAAGTAAATAATCTGTTTTTGTAAGTGTATCTGAAATAAAAACAATAAATATAAATTTCATTCGTCAAATTCAACATAAATTAAACTTCGATCTTACAATTAGGTATGATCATAATTAAAACAGAAATAGGTAATAAATAATATCTTTAACAAAAACATGTGCTATTTTTTGCGTAAGATCTGAAAGCGATTAAATTGTACGTAAGTATGTGGATAGAAAGCTATAATTATGATAATATAACGAATATAATATTATATAAGAACCTGGTACTCGAGGTAATTTTTTTGAATCTTGATTTCTTGCTTCGGCTGCAATAGCTTCGTTCAAGGAGAATGTTTTTGCGTCGAAACCTGTAAATTAATTATTTTAAAACAACTTCATCGAATCGATTATTTGTCTATAAATTATAATTGAGGTGAATTAGGTATGTAATATAATTTTATATGTGGAAGAGAAACATGTTTACCTACTCTAGAATTGGGAATCGATGGCTTTTCAGGCTTTGTCACGCACTACCTAATTTAAGGAGGTAATAATAATCGCGGCTTAGGTTTAAGTTATATGTTAAGAAAAGTAAGTTGTAATCAATTTTAGAATTTACAAAAAATAAGGTAGGTACGAAAAAATGAATTTATATAGAAAATAAGAGCGATTCTTATTTCATTTTAAATACTATGCAAAAAATACTAGGTGTGTGGGAATAAATTAAATAAATGTTACTGTATTATACCTACTATCTACTTATTAAAACGCGAAATGAAGCATAACGAGAGGCAAAATCCTTTGAGCTAATGAATAAAAGACATTCTTTTTTACTTATTTCATGAACATAGTATAAGTAAGCGCCTTACAATTATTTCCTTTTATAATTAATTTGTATAGTGGAAACAATAATTACTGAATTAAGTTCTAATTAATAAATAAATATATGGCTTTGAATAGAAAACTCTACATTTTATAAAAATAAAATAACGAATGACAAAAGGTCAAAGAGAAAATTATTTTAAGACTCAAAGTTTAAACATTGAGGAAAAATCTTTAAAATTATAAGTATAATGACAAGTGTATTGATTGTTAAGGCTATAATTATAATTAGAGGACTGCCGATAAGTACAAAAAAAACTTACTTGGAAACATTAAAAGACAATTAAAAATAACGTAGCAATATAATGCAGGGATTTCCATCTTCAAACATCTTTACAACAATAAACACACGATACACGTTAACTACGTGACTTTTTAAGCAGAATTAACAATTTCGTTTATTCATATTAAATAAATAACCTTCAAAGAATTCGCAAGAGTTGCACTTTTTTGCATGTATCCATGATTTTTGTATTTATAGGATTAGATTTAAAAAGATGCGTATTTTTCAGAACATAACATTTTGCTCTGAAATAATTAAGTGAATACCTAATTGTTTAAAATCATGTATTTTTTTCGCTGTACAAACTAGAGCCTTCTCACCCCGACTTCGCCCAGGTAGTCCTATAAATAAATAGGAATTTATTTATCGTAATTGAGATAAAATACATTCGCACATTACAGTGTGCAAAATTTTATTAAACTCGGAATTTAAAATTAATTAAGCTATACATCTAGGTATTCAACTGAAGACTAAAAATATTAGGTTTAATACTTATGTATATTGTACATAATATAAGAATAATACTTATAGTAGTTATTTATAAGATATAATATAATATTACAAAAAATATTGAGGATGTGTTATTTAAGGTCTGTAATTAAAATATTACATACCTGTTGTCAGGAAAATTATGATTGTACCTATATTGTGGACGTCCCTAATTAATACTATTTGAAACAATTTATAACCGCGTTGTTCATAAATTATTTACCAGCTTATAAAACAGTCGTCCATAATATTATTTTATGAGTATAGCTCTACTGGATAGATTGAGCGTAATGTGTTAGGCATCTAGGTATATTTTATATTATGTTTTCATTTTTTTTCTTTGAAGTATAACACTAGGGTGTCCCAAGAAAGACTGTCAATCAGTGGTCCAGATCACACTATGGTTCATATTCGATGTCTCGTAGTTTAGTAGTTATGATATTTTTTGGTAGTTAATAATATGTATAGTATTCTTAAAGACATAGTCACTAAGCACCTACGCTTTATATGAATAACATTTTTATATCCAATCAACAATATACCTAAACGTAGTATCAATGTATCCAATTGGATAATGATACCTAGAGCTGTTCAACTCAAATTACTTCCAGACTATTGTAATACGTTCAGTGGTATATTAACAAAACTTCGAAGAGAAATATAGTCCGATTTTCACAAAACAGAAGAATAGGCAAAAGTCGATATGAATGGGTCCAAGAGCGACAAATAAAATTCTTGGCTATATACCAACTGGCAGTCGATCCTAAAACACTCGTTTCCAAACGCTGCTTATCTATAGACTTTACTAAAACTTAATCGGACATCCAGTTTTTAATGATATTTTAGACCACATTAATTTCCTTCCTAATTTTACAATTATGTAAAAAATAGGGTTTTTAAGTATCGCCGAAGCAATAAATAATCACATAAAGTTATTTGATGGTACCTTAACATCAAATGTTTCGATAAATAATAAAATAGGGCAGTAAAACAAAGAAGTTGTAGGGCTGGTTTGGTCCGTCGTTAAAATATTACGATCGTCCAATATCGCGGGATGAAATCTTTAATCGGAGATATGAGTTTAACGTGAAACTTAGTGGCGAGGCTGTGTGGGTACGACAAACAGATAAGGGAATCCGAGTTACGAGTGAGACGTCGTAATGTGTTTTGTATACGATGATTTTTAGTGGTTAAATTTCTCTATCATACTTAAGTATATCTACTTAAAATGGACGGTAAAAATTATACTGTCTCGCATAGTGAGAGGTGTAGCTAATTTATGAACGAAGTCGCAGGCAGATCGCGTGGCACTGTTATAAGATTAAAGATAAGTCATAACAAAATTTATAATATTAGATTCCTAATATATTTTGATTTATGCTTTATTCCTAACAATTTTTTGGTCAATAACGATATTATCTGAACACTGAGGCAACAATAACACATGTCTTGTACGATGATAAAACTGTAAAGACCTTCTTCAATATCTTCATACTAGAATAGGTATCTACTATATTAAATATAATTTGCTGTAAATTTTATTGCCAATACTCTTACATAAATTTCCTTATAAAAACTATAGCAAAGCTTAGAATATTTTAGTGTAAGGTTTTCCGAGGCGTGTTTTCCCTTAACACCCCAGAGATTATAGTATCCAGCAGATAAAGCGCCTGTTTTATTTGTACCCGAATCCGAAACCCTGGCCGCGCCTCGGTCCAATACTAGTGGATACTCGCTTCCCTTATTTACAGCCACCTACAGACGAGAGTTAGTATGGCTGTCGTCACGCCTCGTATACTACCGATTTATTTACATAGCTACACTTTTATTTACAAAAACATTCAAGCTTACTCGTTAGAAGAAGAGTAAACAAACCACAAGATTATCCCTGGTTTCAGTGCTACAATATTGCCTATTGGCTACAATACATTACAGTCATTTGATTTTATTAAAATTCAATGTGGAATATCTTGTATATTACCTATCAGTTAACAAGAACAAAACAATGAAGTTGTAACAAATAAGGTTGCCTAGCTTCACGATCGTCTTCGCAATTAATGTCTCACAGTGCTACCTTAGCTAGGTAATTCGAGCAGCGAGAATCGAGATAAAGTACTTCTTCAATTGGGTTGTAGAAGTTTATTTAGTTTTTATTGTCGTATTTCGCAAAGGGAATATAACCGGGAAGTTTGAAGATACTGCGTCTTGGCTATATAACGTGCCTGCAAATATTACATTTTAAATAGGTACCTAACTATTACATAAGCTGTACCATTATGTTTTAAGACGCTAGCGATAAACTGATTTTCTAGCAGAATATTATTATTCCCTTCTAATAGAATGATGCTTCTTAAGGATCGTTTGGGAAACTGATGACACTATTTGGTTTTGCCATAAAAAGTTATGATATCCTTCTAGCGATATGAAAATATTACGTACAAATAATCTTGCTTGCCAGCTCTTGCTCTTGGTATTCACATAATGAAATTATTCTAGCCTGATTACGTTTATAATTATTTTTTAATATATAATTACTCTATTGAAAATTAATGTAGTGAATAAAATAATAATGTGAAAATTTTCGTACCTACAGAACATTACTTACGGATAATTATATAGGTACATTATATTTACATTGAATCTTACATAATTAAACTGAAGCATACGTGACACTTTATAATGATATCAAAACTGAAGCCTTTTTAATGTTCGTCTGTGGTTCTCAAATAGTCAACTCGTTTTTATCTTGATATTTTATTTAGTTATTTTCCGTGTAAGAATTTTCTCGATCTTATAAATAAATGGACTCTTTCAAGAAATAATCCTTACATTAGTAGGTATTATAAATGCCATCTCGTGTTTGTTTCTTTCACTTCGCAAGGTAGAGATGATTATGTCTTGAAATAGACAGTAACGCGTAGGCTACTTTTTACAGCGAATAATCCAATTCCCATGGGTAGGGAAGCTTAATTGACTACACGGGCGAAACCGCGGGAGGAAAGCTATGTTTATATGTTTATATGCTTAAAAGTTCACAAGATATTTGTCTTGCATAAGTGTGAAAAAACATCAGTAGATTAGTACAGAGGGTGACAGAGGTTAATATAGATCCGGGTTTTCTATTAGTTAACTTTCAGTCAGCAGTCAAAAAGCAACAAAATATAAAGAAAGAAATCATAATAGGTCAAATATTCTTTTAAAATTGCTTCTACAAATAATATGAATGGATGAATGAATGAATGACTAGCTAGGTACTGTATTATTACTTTATTACTGTTTTATAATTTTTTCATAGCTTTCATGTACTTAGATTTCAGAATACCTAATCGAAAACCACTTTGAAAGCTAAATATTGTTTAAGCTATAAAACAATTTTTGTGAGCTTTGGTGATTCTATTATTGTGGTCTCTGAAAAAAAAACAAAGAATATCAATCTGCAATGCAAGTATAAATATTGAAAATTTATCGGTTTTCTAAAATCCTTCTAACCCGAAAATGTAGTCAATTTCTAACGTAACCTTCTTGTAAAATCAAACATGCGAAAGCACTTATATTGTTAGTTTTCCAATGACTAACTATTCAATACGAGACAGGCTATATCAGCAACAAAAGGGAGCATAAAATCGAGACGAAAAATATCCTCAGTGGAATTCTCACTTTATCGCCACTCTGTACTTAGCCTGGGCGAGTTCAGTAGCTACACCGACAAATGTAGTTGGCAATTTTATTTGCACGCAAATCCAATCGGTCGTAACGCGGGGCTTGATGGAGCCAGCGTAACGAACTGATCGTACCAACTTATGAGTTTCATTTCCTTCGTCCGTATACATTTTCAACACTTCACCCCTACCAGTTACCGCACGCGATACTTTTTTCAGCTTTATCAGTGATTTATATTCGTTTACGATTCGGATGCAAACTGGATTTTCAGATTAAACGGAGCTTATTTTGTGAATATATATTTAATAAAGTTAGAGAACCGCTGATGCGAATATAAAATGTGAGGGTAAAATTGCGCTACAATTTTAGTTACTAACTAGGGTTAGGATGAAGTTATACTAATGATGTAGATTTCATTTTCAAGGGTAAACAACTCAACTGATTTTGTTGAGGTATGGATTGCGGTAAGGTGGATTTTTTAAATCATCATACATATGAATAATTAGTGATAATGGTCGGAGACGTGCGAACAATTAATATCTAGTTTTGTATTTGAACATCTATCATAATCCGTGGAAAGATTCAGGGTCAAGGTGATATTGATTATAGATAGTGCGTTTACAACAATGGTTTTATCTATATCAAGGGTTCAGAAGTCGGAACTCGGCACATAGGTGCTTAATATTACATGTGCGAGGCACCGGAATGCGAGCGGAACAATTTGCCAATAATCCTATCCTGAGGCAATAGCTAAGGTGGCGGCCAACAGAAATGGGTGATATTACCCATGAATGATTTCTACGGCCCAGCGTTTTGGGTATGTAACAAAATACTTTTGTTGTACTTTTTCATCTTGCCTCTTCGATAAAGGGAATTTTATATTATGCCAACCAATCTAAAGTGTAATATTTTATATTGGCGTACCTATATTATTTTTATTCTTTTTATATACGCCTTCGCGTTCCAGCATACATTCCTTACTAATCAGGGTCGCCTAGAAAAGATTGCTTTTGAGCAAAAAGGCCGCCTTTTAGTACGTATGTTTTGATTGTATCTAATTATTAATAGTATTGCTTATTTCTGATTTGTTTATGTACAATAAAGAATAAATAAATACAATACTGTGGTCTTTTGAAATTATTTATTTATTTGGATATAAGTATAGAGCTTTTTGAAAATTGATAATAATTATATTACCTACTGTTCACAATTAATATACTTAGTATGTACTAGGTTCTCTCTTTATAGGTTTATCTACTTTTTTATATTGAAATTTATTGTACTCGGACTGCGATTTATAGAGTAACATAGTGCCTATCGTTGTCAAATAAATTAGTCGTCTATCCCTTTTAATTGAATGGACGTGTGTTTTTTTTATTTATACTCATTTTTTACTAATTCTATTTAAAGTTTGGATTTTATTAGATAGGTAGTAGTAGTAGTATAAGCGTAAGTAACAATTCAAATTCCAATCTATACAGATAAAATTTAAATTTATAACTTCTCTAGAATAAAATCATAACAATTTATCTTGTATGGAACTAACTCGCTATATTGAAACCGATAAAAAATTGAACTTTCATTCAATGTTCATGAATTTTGTAAAATGACAAACTACCACAGATCGTAAAAGCTCGATAAATTAAATGAAAAAGCACGGCAGTGGAATGAGAAGGAAGTGGACAATATATATCTTCAAGTACCTTACATAAAAGGCCACTAAACTTTATTGTTGTGTTTACGACGTTGTTCCACTAACTTTGTGTACATATTCGACACGAGAACACATCAATTTTACAAGTCGTTTCCGGGAAACACAAATATTAACATTGCATTATTTGCAACGGTTACCTAAGTACAAATTAAGAAATAATATATTCTTGAATTTACTGAATTGAAAAACGTTTTAGCACTTTTATGTGAATTAAATAATTTAATGTAATGAATTGAGATGGTTATGCTCGTTGTTGGAGGTAGATAGGAGATACATTGTTTGAATCACGGTCTAGATTTCACGCTGACGTAACGCCGCGTCCGTCCCACCAAGACCCCGTTTTGTGTATTATCTCTAGCTACAAATCACACCGGATGTCCCACGAAGGGAAAATGAAATTTGAGATACCGGGAAGGCATTGTTCCGTGAAAATATATCTTCTTGATATTCTCAAGACGAGGGATGTTTGAAGAGACGCAGATATTTTGATAATACTCGGGTATATCGCCGTCTTTTCAGTAATTGCGGATAAATGAACACTCTTAATAAAACAAGTTTACTCAACTTTCTTTCATTTGAATGCGGAGAAAGATAAAGAAAGTGCTAGGATTGTCTCGACATCAAATACAGTCGTGTTTGTATAGGTACCTATTGTTTTTAAGAAAATACCATAGTATTGTTTTAGGTCCTATAATATATATTTCGTAAGCGCGTTTTGTGTTATAGCACGAGTAATCTCCTGGCTTAAACATCGATAAAAACCATACATACAGCAAGTCAGAGTAATTACAGAAGAGTTTTACAGCTCCTTTTTTGGTCGTAAAACCGATGATGATTAAAAGGAAATTAAATAAGCCTCTTGCATATTCCAGAAGGAATATCAAATAGTTTTAATCCTATCGTTTAAATGATATAGAGTATAGACTTCTGACGAACTTATAGGTTTCCCTTGGATAACCCCTTTGGTATTGAAATCTAATAAAAATATCCATTAACGAAAATTTAAGCCACTTTTCAGATCAATCTCAGTACTCATTGAAGATATATTTCGTCTCTAGTGACTTACGAAATAAGACGAAACATTTTACTTATTTAATATAAAGAAATAGGCGAAACAGCTCTATTATGTACCTCCTTTTTTTCTCGTATAAACCTGCAGACATGATGTATTTGTAAGAATAAGGCCAAAGCAATATAAAGCCTTACTATTAAACTTTCTCGTGCGCTCTCAAACGGCTAACATTGTATTAAAAATGGATTTAGAAACCTTTACATTTTCTCTGAATAGCTAATGCATGTCAGAAACGGTCGGGATGAAATGATTTATGCAAGTAACTGCGATGATAAGAGGTCACTAAGTTTAGGAAGGACAAAGGGATGTTACAATGTGGCTTTCGGCGTCGCCGAGCAAAAACCCCTCTGGATTACAACGTTTTGCTAAATATTTACGTACCACTTGGTCTGCTCGTAAACGCAAGATAACAGACTAACTAAATCCTTTGGACATTTGGTAATTTATCAAGTTCATGTTGTTAAAACTTTGGTTATGTGTTTAATACTTATATGGTGTCTTAAACAAGTGATTAAAATTAGAATAAAGCAGCATTCACACAATAAGAAAAATTAAACAAATGTATTTTTGTCACGTTTGCAAATTGAGCCAGCTAAGGTGAACACAATTTTAAATTAGATGTACCTCAAAACCACGAAAGCGATTAACGTATATGAAGTAGCAAAATACGCTTGAAAAATTTGTAACCTAAGATGAAAATACACGAAAATGCATGTATAAAAACTAATTGGAACATAGCGCTCTGAAATTCCGTTTGTATGCAAAGGGCAGCGTTGGTGCGGAAAATTATCCGCATTTGACTCACATAAGCGGGACGAATTACGATGTACAAAATGGATTGCATACTATTTGGTTTGCGCGAATCATCCAAATCAAATATGGATTTATATCATTCAGTACAACTGTTCTATAATGGCTACTCTGCCAATTCGACGAGGCTTAAAATTTTAACGTTAAAAATCAAAAACTTACTTATATTATTTTTCTGATAATAATTAATTAAACAAACGTGTATTAAGTAAGCACATTAATGAGAGCCATATTATTTGCTCAGAAAGCACTATTAATCTCTAAACACTCCACACGCGGGAAACATAAATGTTTTAGCATTACGAATTAAGCGTTGAATATAAGCCTCTGAAATTAGCAAGCTATTAAATGCAGCGTTGTTAAAAGCCGATCATTAGACTGATGAATCGGAGAGTGGGCAAGTAGACCGAAATCCGGCTATCATGGCAGCCTAGCCAAGCTGGCGTATACTCGCTGGCAAATTTACAGAGTGGTGTGAAATGGAGCGAGTCATTCGCGCACAAAGCGCTGCTAATGCGCGCCCGTCCGCTGCACTGCCCAGCAATTATATTTGCATACGACCACCTTTTAGGAAAGCAGAAAATGATACTGTTCAAGGGAATATTATGACGTTTGCCAGCCAAATTTTGATGAGGCATATTTGAATGTTTTACTTGGTGGGAGGTGTTATATTAGTGCAGTTTATGCAATGAGGTAGTTTAAAATATTTTGTTGTATTTTTCTCGTGTTTTGCATTAATTAACATAAATTTTAATAAGGTTTCGTATAATTTTACGTTTAGTTAGAGGTCTAATGTTGCTCTACATTTTAAGATATAAGGGATTTAAAATTCAATCTCAAATAATGTCAAGAACAGTTTTGCTATCGACTTTACTGAAAATTATATTTCTTACTAGATTGTGGGCGCTAATTTGAGGAAACTTTGTTGACAACAAAAGCTATATTTATTGTAACCAAAGTTGTTTATAGAAGATTTATCTCGTCTTCGGCGTTATTGAGTTAGCAGTAATTCCAGGCTGTTTATTTCATGAAATATTATGTTTAATGAACAAAAAAGTTTATATAAATAAATACGAATTATATACCCTTAAAGGCATGCAAGTTATAACAGCTTGATAAATACATTTTTACTATGGATTAGTCTTTCAGAACACGTCTTACAGTTTAACCTTTACCTATCTTTACCAGAAACCCAGACTCAAATACTTTATCAACGTAAAAAAGAACATAGATATATGCGAAATATAATAATACGATATTTTGCTTAGGTAGGTATATTATATGTAATTGGATATGAAAATGCATTTTCTAAAAGTTGAAAAAATACTCTTAAAAAATAAAGTTAAGTGAATACGAGCGTTAACTGGTTACCAGATATTATAATAAAAATATAAAAAATAATTATAGAGTGATATTAAAAGAGGATAATATCAGGCGCCTGCATAGCTGCATTCGTTTAATAATAATAAAGCAGCTCCGCTAATGTAGGTCTTAGAAGACGGAATTTTAATATCAACATAACGGGAAGGAGGATGTCACATCTATGTAATATATAAGAGTTGCGAGTATGATAAAATTTAATGATGAAACACTTAAGAAGTCTACGGGATTATACAGATACATACAGATAATGCGTTAAATATAATATGTAAACTTATTGCATCTAATAGTGCGTGACAAATAAAATACAATGAACATTGACTTATGTTAGTATAATTAAAAAAGTATTTTCCAATATGGCTAACTAATAAACTAATTAAATTTTTTGGTAAATAAAGATTTTTTATTTTATTTTATTTATTTATTTCGAACGAGAAAAGGTTAATGTAACGTTTTCGATCCGTCTCTTCATACGCTACAACTACTACGTTATTATTATTTATTGTGTTAACTGTTAACGATCAAATAACTTTACTGGTTAGTGTTGGAATTTAATCACTGCCGTGTATTTCTAATGTTCACGTTACAATTGTAGCACACGTGGCATTACTGCCAATATTAATTAACGATGTTTCTGTACATCGAATAACAAACACGTAGGCATATAAATGGAAACATGATTGTAAGTTATTTGCATTGTGTACAAATAACGGCCGGCATGTAAAATAATACGACTGCTTCTAGGACAATACGTGCCTCGCCTGTGAAGTCTGACACGACTCTTTTCAAGAGTTAAGGAGTGCTATTGTGGATGAATATTGTATTTACGCTCATAACTCACATATTTCATATAAATATTTGTTTTTTTCACTTGTAATTTTAGGTCTGGACTCTGGAGTCGAAGGAATTTGGAAATAAAAAGCTGAGCACGTGCGAATTGTTAACGACTAAGTAGTTTGTTACTATTGTAGCAAATGGTTGTTTCAGTTTTATGAATACTACAAGGTGTATATTGTGATTGAAATGATTAAATTATTTAAACCCAATAGCCGTGTTTTATATAGAGACATAAACAGGGTCTCAGAAGAACTTTAGTGATACAATATGGTGATATGATGCCGTTGTTATTCATTCTCTGTACTCTGGTGATCCATAAATGTTTTCAATTTACGTGCATAGTAATCACAATAAATAATAGATTGTTCGTTACAGTATAGTATTTTAAATGTTCGTAGTTTTTATTTAAAGCGAATTTCTCATGTAAATTAATGTATACTCATGTGCATAAACTTACTCTGCGATCAATCTTGCATGAAATATTTGCATAATATCGCTAACATAAGGATTTCGTTCGGTATACGTACTATAACTATTCCAAAAAACATAATATATAAAACTTTATTTATCTAACTACAATATTTAAAAAATAGAAATAATTTCCTTTACTTGAATTAAGCAACCTAATTAGTCGTGATACCGTGTGGGTTCAAGAGCCTGTTGAAGAGGTATCAGACTTAGTAGTTATGTTCAGTGTTAAAATCACACAAGTTTGTAATATCTCATTAACTGACACCGCTTTATATAAAGTAAATGTTTGGATTCAAATTCAGAAATAAAAACAAAAGATATTCGTGTTATATATTTTAATATAATGATTTTTGCTTTGTTGGATTTCTGTTCACTTATATTATGATAATCACATTTAGAACTGGTAAAAATACTTCTAATTGGGCGGAGCCGGGACAAGCAGCTAGTTTAAAATAAATCGATTTTAATTGTCTCAATTTCTCCAAGTAGCAGACGAAAGTTTGAAACAAGCATTGACAGGGTTTTGACGGCTTGTGATTTATTATTTTCTGTAATTTGATTTTACCCAATTATGATTTACTAGTCTATACATTGGGTTTGCTTGTCCAAATGTACAATCTAGATTCCATTATACATATATCTTCTTCAATTAACATTAACAATTATCTTAACCTCACAAAAAATTGCGCGGAAATCAGTCCAGGCGTTTCTCATTAGAATATTATAACAGCCATGCTGACAGTTACGTCATCCATAATATTTATATGGAGAACAAATTTCGAAATTAAAAATTTTATAACGGATCTAAAACACGATTTATTACGGTACAGTGGCGTTATCTGTAAAGTGTTCGAACCGTCGGGTTAAATAAAACAACGTGTAAATCGTTTTAAATCCGCTGCAGTCTCTAATTTCAAAGTGACCGTAGAGCTGTTCAGTATTTACAGGTTATTTTATAGAAAACAAATTCTGAAACATGTTTGAATAAAAGTTATTGCAATGTTTCCTGTAAGTCATTATTGATAGCAGATCCGTCGAGCGGACTCGCCTGGGATGATACTAATAAATATGCTAATGTTGGCGTCCCCGAAGGATCTTCTCAGATTTTCTTCCCTATACCGTTGACGTAAGCGAAAATAAAATTTCCAGCTATCTTGAAATATGGCTTTACCTGGCCGCCCCTATTGCGTGCTTAGTACAGATATAATATGCCAATATATGGCATACCATTAAAATATTTATGGGTTAGGTGAAATTACATTACAGCTATTTCAGGCCGCTTTTATAAAGCTCAAAGGGAATAAATTGAGTTTAAACGTTTATAGTACATATAACACACCATTGTAATACGGGAAAATAGATGATGAGTTTGATAACATTACGATTCAATTACAATGCCACATTTCACAGACTACGGCTGTAACTTGTATCGCTTTGTTATAAATACACGACGACAGTTCCCCATTGTATATGTCGGGTAGTAATTTATTGAATCTGTAAGGGCAGAAGATACCGTACTCGTTTAACATCAATCAAATGTCACATTCGACACAAATATTATAGCTTATGATAGATCTCCCACTAAGGTTTCCTAAAACAATGTAAAATACGTAAAGGAAAGGCAATTTGCAGTAAAGTATATATAATAATAAAAGTGCAGAATCATAAAACGGTTACTGCAAAAGCATCTTAAAGGATTTTCGATTGGGCGAGTGTGTAGGAAAGAGGTTAGCTTTAGTCAATCTTGGATTTTCCCTTTTACGAAAATTGATATTGGTTACTCGTAGAATTTAAGCACCCATTATATAATGTAGTCGAGCATGTGCTAGTCGTGTTTTACTTTGATGACAGGTTAATGAGAGTTTAAGGGGGATCTACACGTTTTGAACACTCAGGTAATTGACGTCTGGTGTTCTACATACTTAAAATGTAATTTTTCCCTCGTTTGTTAAATTTAGCGGGAATGAATACGCTGAGGAGAGCCATACTTTGACTAAATCTGGAATATAATTGGAAAGGATTTTCAATTACATTATGTTAAACCCTTTAAAATTTGATTAGAGTAGAAATATCACTTTGTCGTTTTAATTTGTATCTACAAATTACTTTGACAAAGTAATTATTCTACTCTTAAAAGTACATATGTAGATAGGTACTTTTAAGTAAATGTTATGTTAATAACTTTTTATGAAAAGAACATACCTACTATGTATAATTTATGTTAAATATAAAAAGTACAATAAGTTGTTATGAAAATAATAATCACAAGCTATTCCTTTATACGTTTCAATATATCACTTTCAAATTGAACATTTTCACGTGACTTCTACATAACAATCACTTTTTACGTATAACGATCCTTAATACCGTCCCAATATTCTTCGAAAATTAATATTCTTTTCTTTGTGAATAGCTCTTCAAACATGAAAACGGCATATTTAACGTTTAGCGGAATTTAATATGTCATAAAATGTTATTTATACGCCATTTGCGCCGTCGACGGCAGCCGGAGATTTCGTAGAGCCCTCGAGACCGACTAGATATGAATGTCGAGCCGCTTAAACATATTAATCTTGTTTTATACAAAAAGGTGGCTATCAATTTGAAATGTTATCTCATATGTCGTGGGCTTTGATTCTCTAATGCCCATACTAAATAAATGCGGTAAAATATTGGGGTAAGCCCAACATTTATTTTATGTATAATATCTATATTTTTAGATTTATAACATTATAATATAAAGGGAATAAAATATTTGTGATTTATTAAAATTAACCTAAACTTTATTTGAACAGTAAGTCGTATGATTAATTTCTCTATCTGTTTTATATTAATGAAGAATAACGCTTGAATTTATCTAAATTCTAAATGATACCTGGTTTTGTTCCTTATTTATTTGTTATAATAATAAAAATTGTAGAGAATAAGCTTGGTTATTAAGAGCAGCTAGGCTTAAGGCTGTATTAGATATACAATTGCTGTGGAAAGGAACTGAAATGGAAAATTATGCATTGTTTTATATCTTTTATATAACTTACTAGTTACGAGCGAGCTACTGCTCGCCCCGAATCCATACGGATGTTTATGTCACAGTCAGTAAACAAAAGTACCAATTTATATTTTTCATATTTTGTGAAAACGATAAACCATTTGAAGCATTAGTACATAGTCTTCTTATATGACGAAAGAAATTTTAAAATCGACCCAGTAGTTCTTGTTATTTGTGCGTTCAAACAAACAAACTCACCTTTATATTCCGTTTCTTTGCATGTAAAAGGGCGCGGATGATTGCTAGGCGTAAACGGGTCGAGCGGCAGTGAGTCTACTCTCAAGCAACAGTGCAGTCGACAATAAATCTTAAATCAACGAAGTACCAAAATAAGTAAACTCGAACCTCGGGGAAACGAAGCGTTGTCGACGGAATTGAATGAACTTCTAACTTCCTAACAAGTTCGAGGAATGCCCTTTTCCGTAGTGTGAATTCGTATTCTTGTGGACCTGTGGGTATTTAACGTGGATATAGTTTTATTAGTAGGGTGGAAATGCACAAGTCCTGGCATCAATTTTTCCTTATTCAAAACCTATTAGACTACAACTAAACTTTCATAAAAAATTATGTAAATATAATCCAAATTACTAAGAACCATTGAGATAATAATACTATGTATGGAGGGGAGTGAGGAGACACCACGAACAAAATCTGTGCGCCATTTTTTTGCTCTAACTAAGTTTTAAAAATTATTATCTAGTTAGGTACTTACCGATGAAAGTTATTCCTTTGCACTTTTCCGTATTATTTGTGCAATATCGTAACACACACGAAGGCTTATTTGATGCGTTTCGCTTTAAAACAAATAAAAAATGAGCGTGCAGTTACGCCATATGGCGTATGTTGAGCGGAACATAAGTGATGTAGGCGGTGTCGTCTCCATATGTATATCTCAATGCTAAGAACCCGTTTTATGATTTCCAAAAAGGTTGTCCACGTCATTATGAATTTCAAAGCCGAAATATGTAAACCAAATGTAAACTCATGTTTTATAATCTGTGAAAAAAGTGGCACTGATTTACTTTAAGGTAACTTAACAAAACATTAAAACACAATTTAAATCTTTTCTTCGTGTAGGTACATATTAAAAGAAACGTTTTATACATATACCATTACGTATATATACATATACGTACTTTTACCATTTTTTAAAGACATAGACACCTCTGTGCAAATAAAACTATTATGTACATGTTCCAACAACAAGCAAAGTCAATTTAATACATGACAGTGCACATTAATCTGAGGAGGAAATGAAGTAAATGTTTAAATACAACAAATGTACTCTCTGTCTTGAGGGACACTCTAACTTCTTTTCTATTCAGATAACGGAAACAAATTGTTGTTTTAACTTCTCCTAACTAGCTCCTCGACGGGTAATAAATGTTAAACTTGTAGCAACTGGCTTGAATACTTATGGAGCTCCTTTGAAAATACTTATATTCAGTTCAATTTATTGGATGACTATTGACTAGTGTGAAATAAAATAATGCTCTTTCCCGCTCGATTCGTTTATCTGACGAGTTAATTTGGTTTATAGTTTTACTAGCTTTGCGCCCGCGGCTTCACCCACTTTGTCTAAAATGTAATAAATTATATACTTAAATCTTCCCCTTGATTCACTCTATCTATTAAAAAAACCGCATCACAATCCGTTGCGTAGTTTTAACATAGACACATAGGGACAGAGAAAGTGATTTTGTTTTGTACTCTGTAGACTTTGTTTTGTACTATATATAATATAGTGATAGTGATTAGTGATTACGTAATACTCTTGTGTTATTCTGATGATCTCACCTTTATTTCTGAAAAGTTTCATCTAAAACCGTCGAGTAGCTTTTACGTGAAAGTGTAACAAACATACATACTAACAAACTTTCACGTTTATAATATTGTATGATGTTATTTCAATGATCGGGAAATAATGTATTAAAAAAATAATCTTCTTATATATAAAAATGAATCGCAAAATGTGTTGGTAAGCGCATAACTCGAGAACGGCTGAACCGATTTCGATAATTCTTTTTTTATTATATTTCTTGAAGTACGAGGATGGATCTTAGGTAGAGAAAACGTAAACATGTACCACGGGCGAAGCCGGGGCGGACCGCTAGTTATTAATAATTTTGCGTGGTGGATTTAAAATGAGTATTACATTTGAAATTGATAAATGTAATAATTATGATTAATGTATTCAGTGTTTCAGTATTGACGGGAGTACTTATTTATTGTGGAAACTATACGTACAGTACCATATTTTAATATCATCTAATATACTAAATAAATAATTAACGTTTTGTTTAAGGTTTTTTTCTTATTATTTAGTAATACTTTATACAACATATAAAAAATACTAAAATTCCTAGCGGTAAAGCGTAAATATTTATAAGACATAAAATAGTTTGTAACCACTTATCTAAAATCGTGAAATAAAGCCATTTAAAACGAAATTGATAATTTTCATGGTAATGGCGAAGCTGTATTCAATAAACGTTATGACATCGTTAACCTCTCGGAAGTGAACGCTTTAGGCTAATATCTTACGATGATAAAGCTATTTTCACAATGTTCTCGAAACAAAGTTTCATTATAAAATGTCAAACGTTTAGCCTAATTTCAGTGCGTTAAAACATAATTATTTTATTTTGGAAATAAGTGCGATTATTTAAATAGTTATATTTTAAGAGGAACAAAGATTTTAAGATATAAATGATAAATTATATCAATCCTGGAATATAAAAGATTAGAATACAAAAAGTCTATTATCATATCTGTGTAGAGAGCCCTTGCTTGATATTTTAAAATGTTCACGCATCTAGGGCTTAATTTTCTAAGAAAGCTGTTATAAATGTTTTCTTTTAATCTTTCAGTCTGAAAAGCATTATAAGTTAATAGAGCCAACCAAAAGTGATAGCCTTTTTAACAAAACATGCAAATATCATATCGTACGCGCACATTCCTAAATTCTACATCATTATAATAAGCGTGAACATAACAGATTCTTTTCATGGCACGTGAGGAGTTATAAGATTTCAAGCATGTTACCATGTTACAAATAAATTAAATACAACCTTCACACAATATATAATACATAATTTATCGAAATGTCAGCGTATATTTTGCAGATATACTGAGAGATTTCCCTTTTTGTACCACGCTGATACATTTTAGTTTAAAGTTTTTTTTATATATTTTCTTATTCATCAGCGAGGTCCATCAATGCTTTATTCATTTTTTTATTCTTTCTTTAATAAGCTCATTGTACAGTACCTATACACACTAACAAAATAAACGCATTATATATTACCCTTCCCACACAAGAAGTTACCTCTAGTCGATAAATTATACATTTTATGATTTTAATGGATATGGAAATAAAATAAAATATTTTTTTATATAATAAAATTTAATTTATACCATTCAACAGAAAGATTTTCGTGTGCACGTCACAATCATTCTCCTCAAGGGGTTAGTGTTCATGGGGTGGAAATAACAAAGACGATAAAACTATTCGTTTGGAAAAAGGATATTGAATGAGGTCAAACGCTGATATATTCGTATTAAAGGCAAATGCTTCGGTGTGGGCAAACCCGTTGTGCACTGAATTTGACCCTGCGATGTTCGTTATCATTAAAGGAATTCTTCACCAAAAATAAACCGAAATACGAGTTAGCACAAAGGAAGCGACTCAGCGGAAAACCTGCACTTCGAACATGAATCAAATACTGTCGTATTGGCTGAACTTTGTTGTAAAAAGTACCACAAAAAGCGAACCGTTCAATCGCCGTTCTATACTGTCTATATTATGTTATATTATATTTTATGCGAGCATTATACGATAAGAGTTTCATTATTCATCCGATAATTTAAACTTCAATTGGAAACTTATCAATGGTAATTATATGTTCACTGTTTAATCTTTCATAAGCGCGTCTGCTGTACCCTGTGGATATTAAAAAAAAAACTTGTTCAAATGTTTTATTATGCATCCGTCCAAGTTAAATACATATATGAAAGTTTCATGGACTTCTAGTTAGAAATATAATACACATACGTTAAATTTTAAAGACATGATAAAGACAAAGCTTTTAACATTTCACGTCTTAAGTGGTACATTTTATCAAACAGCGAAACAATGCACTAAAAATGCTATTCTTTTGTGAACAATTTAACTATTGTCCCCATTTCTCTAACCTAAAAAAAAACCTTTTCCTTTATTGAACTACAAAAAATTGGGTTATATTCCAACCAAATATCATATATTGCGATAGTTTTTGGAAGCACGTGTTTTAATAGGTTTCTAAAAAGGTAAACCAATAACTATGTAGAAGGTAAATTTTACGAATTTAACTATTTTAAGAGATGTTATATTGTTAAAGATCTTGTAACTTCAGCAACACTAAGGATTCAAAGCTTAGATATTGTTTGATACAGATAAGTGTATTGATAGATACATAAATCGCCATGATGTTAATTTTCTGATCCATTGCCAAATAGCATTGATTTTCTATTTATTATAACACTATCACTATCTTATCATGGCTATTTATGAAAGTAAAAACAAAATGTATTCATCATTTTGAAACCATTCTCAAATGAGTGTTCACAGCTTAATAGCACCGAATGCTTTGTCAGTGGCTTTCTTTTTGATTCTTTGTATTGTCTACTCCCTTCAGTAACTAAAGAGCTCCTATTCAAAGTCTATCTTATCTCAATTGAAACATTTTAAAGATATATTGAAATCTATTTAAAATTAATACGTACATTTTGATGTACTTAACAAAACAAGAACAAAACGCAAAACATATTATTGGGTGTACAAAAAACAATATCTAAGTAGAAATTCAAATTTCAAAGTATAAATGGATTTTATACGCCTTTACTTAATTATTTAATTTGTATTGTAAATTAATTAAGTATGTGACTAATTGTTTAAAAATAACTCAATTAGGATTTGTTTGTGTACTTTCAAGTTAATAATTAATAAATTAATCATCCGTACACTGAAAAGCTGGCATTGTATTTAGAAAACATCATTAATTTACAAAGGTAATAACATGTTTTTCTTAATTACCTATCAATTAGAACTTAAATATATAGATAAAAGTTAGAAAATATTCAATAGTATACGCTGTGTCGCCTAGCGCTGCATATCCATCTTATTAAAACATGCAACGTAAAGATATTAAACCAAATATGTGTGTGTCAGGAAACCCTGTAAATACTAAAGCCGTAGTTTATACATGTGGGCGATGCGCTATGTTTTACTATGAATATAAGCAATTAGTCGAGCACTTATATTGGCGTCATGGAACGGAAAGTCTTTGGTGCAAGAAATGCGGTCTGAAGCGATGGCAGTATGCCGCTCACGTGTGCAACGTTCTGCCAATTGATGAGTCTGTTATAGATAGCTATCCAGAAACGATTTATTGTTTCTGCGGGAAAGAAGAGACAGATTCGCCAATGATTGGCTGTGATTCGCCCAAGTGCGCGTTTCAGTGGTACCATTTCAAATGTGTTGGTATTGTGGCGCCTCCTGATGGTGATTGGTTTTGCCCACAATGCCAAAAGCATTTCGGTGTTCAGGTACATATATAAGTAATCACATAATACATTATAAAATCATAAATTTGAACGAGCTAACATAATATAAGCTTAAATGATTGTATGCAAAACTAAGGCCCAGTTGAATAATCGAGTTGATTAACGTAAATGTTTAAAATATATCAAATATTAACTCTTTTACATAATGGTTAATGCTTGTTAAATATAAAGCGTTGTTTCAATGCAAACAATGCCGATTATCTGTTTGAGATTAAAATTGCGCCCAATAGAGGGTGAAACAGTGATTAGCGTTATCAATATATTTTTTAATTATTCAGCATACGTTATTTTTACATCGCTCCGATTAAGCTCTGCTTAAGGTTGTTTTATGAAAGTAACACAAAATTATAGTATGATATTTAAAGATATTATGTAAAGAAGCGAGTTAAAAGATTATTTTTTTAGGACTGAATTCTACTTTTCGTTAGACACATACGTTAGACTTAACTTCATTCAGTTAGTTATCAATTATAATCATTAGATTAATAAAATAATTTTGTATTTTTTTTCAGAATAAAACCAAAGAAACAAAGGTGAAAACCTGATAGAGAAAATTCTATCAAAAAAGGTTATGATACCTACTCATATTTTACAAGATATTTGAAAAACTTTTATCAAATTTACGAAGGAAAGAATTATAATTGATTTCAGTCAGTCTATGTAGAAATACCCAGATACTACAAAATAATTCCATAAAGCTTTGACAATGGGTATCTAACGTTAAATATGGACCTTTATTCAAGAGCCTGGGATAACGAGTTGCTAAATCATTCAAGGGAAGATTTATGAACATAAAATTTATTTACTTTTAAATTATTTGAAACTCTACCAGTAGAAATTTGTCAGTTTGAAAGTGAGGGTGCTCGTTGTTAATTAATATTTAAAAAGAAGCTACGGATTACGTCGGCTTATTTATGGTTAAAAATAAATATAATATTCAATTTTAGTGGAAAATTGAGTGAAGTGTACGAAGATTAAGAGGCCTACACCACCGAAACTAGCGCCACCGAACATTTTATTTTTTTACTCCTTAACCAGATCAAATTTAAAAAATCTAGCTCGGTACTTTGCTAGTATATTACTTGTAGTATTTTTGGTTTTACTTTTCACTATTCTAACTGTTCATTATTCTAGAGAACTTTTGATTGCCGCCAAAAGTGGCCACTTTTGGCGGTAATCAAAAGTTCTCCTAATTTACCGAATGCAAAATAATGAAAAGTAATACCAAAAATACTACAAGTAATATACTAGCAAAGTACCGAGCTAGATTTTTTAAATTTGATCTGGTTTAGGAGTAAAAAAATAAAATGTTGGGGGGGGCGCTAGTTTCGGTGGTGTAGTCGCCTTAAGTAGAAATTTCAATTTGTTTATGCAAATTGCTTTGGTCTTATTCGGGATAATCTGTAAAATAGCTGTTAATGAAATTGCACACGTTCTTTATGTACTTGATGTGAACAATGAACTAACTATTACTATAAATGTACAGTATATAGATCCAGTTATTAGATTAGATAAATCTTATATTCCTTGTAGGTTAATAATCATTAATAGTAGGTAATACGTCTGTATTTTAACACTTATTCGAAAATAAATGAATGTGAACAATTATTACTATATTAATTTGTTTGTTTTATTATAATTTGCATGCAATATTCATTCATCTTTTTGTGTCTTATATTATTTCTTGGGATGAAATGGTCAATATGCCTGAGTGACTTTGACCACATGAGGTATTTACAAATAAACAATGCTTAGTGGCAAAAGAGTTCATAATTCTATATTTTATATTTTTTGACGAATTTCGCCAGGCTATGAAAACTTTGTTGGCATTGCGCTCTAAATCATTTTTTATAGACCAAAACTACCTACCTCAAATATTTAATGTTTGTCTAGGTGTACTGCAAAGAGTTTGTAGATTCGTATTCAATATCGATTTTTAAAAACAAAATAAAAATATCATCAAGAGTAAAAGATTCGTTACGTATCACTCAAAGTTATACGTAAAGCTTTACGTTGTATTTGAAAATATTTTTTGCTAGAAAGCCTTTTGGATAACCTAGTCGTTTTTATCACGGCACATGATTGTTGTAGGGGCTCGAATATGTATAGGCTATTTGTTTTGCACAGAAAATATTATCTACACGTACGATGTTGATATCAGTTTGTGCAATAAATTTTTAGGTGTAAAGAATTCTCGTACTTGTATATTGAATATACAGGAAAATGTACTCTTTAGATATCGGATGTTTTATTATGGTTATTTGATATTTGTACGACTGTTTTTTTGATAAATTATTTTCTGATTCATTTAAAAATTTTCTACAACTAATAATATCTGTATTAATCTACCATTACAGTTTTGAAGATCCTACATTATGGAAATAGTTATTTCCTCTGAAGGAGAGAAGTTATTCCGTATCATGTTTAAAATGATCTGAGTTAGTTTCATAAATTACACCAAGAAATAACTATTTAGCAGCAAGGCTAAAGTTATAACAAGTGCGACAACTTGTTTTGCTATGAAAGTTGCTTGTCAAAGCGCCGAAGACTTTTTCAGGGAATTTTTAATTATACCTGCTTAACGCGTTGCACGAGAGACTGCAGCATAAATCACGACGTTTTTAATTAGTTTGTATCATGTTCACGTTACTTTTGGTAAGGCTAACAAGACACAGAGTCAATTTATCGCCGATAAACGAGGAATAATGTTAATTTGTTAGTGAAATCGGAGAGCTAATAAAATTAATGAAAGACGCTAATGGATCTGTTAAAATTTGACACTTCTACAACTGATAGAAACTAGTTCGAGAAATACTCCCAGTTTAACCTTCACAGGGCATTGATTTATCTTCATGTTTAAAGTTCAGATTTACTAATGATAATGTCTTTCTGGATGAATTATTGAGAGCAGGTGACTATTTATCATAGTAGTCTATAAGTGTATGTCAAAACTCCCCCAATGATAAGGTAAAGCCGATGTTCATGTGCATGATCGTTCATCTTATCCATATAATTTTATTATGGTTAGTAACGTGAGTAAGTAAATCGTTTCATTTTATTTGTATTGGTCTGAATGCAGTGAATATACGGAGAATAGGATTCCCGTAGTTCAAGGTAGATTTGTCACATGGTAAAGTAAAAATAAAGGAATAGGAATTTAAGACAATTTAACTTTTAATTATTATTTTTAGTTTGTTATGCTGTAGAATTGTATTAATATTTTCATTCAAATTCTTTTTCACTGCATTTCGCTAATTAGTGAAATTTGTAGTTAATCTCTTAGATAAAGTTTGATAATGGTTCGATAAATTTGCAGTCGGTGGGCGTATCTCAAAGCTTCGAGTTCTAGGAAGATTAATGATATTGTTTGTTTTAGCCTAAACCTAGCTGCCTCATAGGTGTTGGGAACTATGTGCTTTTAAACGATTAACGATAGTATACTTTGTAACTAATAACGTTCAGTGATGCATAATTAAAATGTAACGATATAGGATTATATAATTTTCAAACATTAATCATTATACCTTTGTGGATAAAATCCCTGATATTTTTGATGCAAATGTTCATGAGAGAAATACGCTCTCTTTTTAATATAATTATTGGAGTCATAGTCTAATCGTTCAACATGGTAATTACCTACACTCACGATTTTACGAAAGAAGTAAAATATATATATGTTACCGGAAATGTATGAAATCAAGGAATTGTATACAATTCCTAGGAAATGTGTACAATTCCGATACCATTTAGGAAATGTATAAAATATTGTTTAAAAAACTATTTAATGCATGCATATCCTAGGAAATGTATAATCTTCCTAGGAATTGTAGGAATTGTATACAATTCCTATATCGTATTAGGAAATGTGTAAAGTAAATGCTTTCTGTAATAAAACACATTGTTAATTTTTTTTTATAGTTCTTATTGATACAATCGGGTAACAGTCATACCGTAAAATTGTAATAATATTATGTTCATATTATTATCTTACTAATTAACATTTTAAAAATCAACTATCTAACTTTTAACGTAAATATCACAAAATCAACTTACCTATATTTATTCTTATAAAATCAAATTTTCATTTTGCAAGTAATCAGTCCCCTCGTCCAGCGGGACAGAGGACAGCGGTCCTCGCGTATATTTGGCGCAGTCGGATTGTATAATCCGCCGTATCACATTACGGCTAGCTGTTTTAATATGCCGAAAATTCGTCTTTTTCCAAAATTCTACAAAAAGACGGTCGCGAGCCGACGGAGCCCGACTTCGTGGGGCTCCTATTTCTGTGTAGTTTTAAAAAAACACGAACCTAACCTAACCCACCCCCTTATCCAAACCAAAAATTTCTGATTACGAATTATCGGCATAGTTACCTACTACAAAATGCCGACCGTTTGTAAACGGCCAGATTATATACAACTTGCCTGCGACATATCAATATCTTAAATGTTTTACATTTCCGATAGCTATTTAGGAAATGTATAGATTTCCTAGGAAATGTGTATAAAATAATTTATTTCACACATTTCCGTACGATTTTAGGAATTGTATACATTTCCTAGGAATTGTATACAATGACGGATTACATACATTTCCGGTAACATATACATAATATAAATAGAAAGAAGAATTTGCTCGTCCAAATTAGCGTTGAATGAGTAAATTGAAATCATTACTTATTTCGTCACGTTTACGCATCCTAGGTGAAATGTTCCCAGATTGTGTCTATGTTACAGGAAATGTATGTAATCCGTCATTGTATACAATTCCTAGGAAATGTATACAATTCCTTGATTTCATACATTTCCGGTAACATCTATACAAAATAAAATTTCTCCTATCAAAAGGTATTTTTTGATCACGACAGGAAATAACGTAAAAATCGTGTCCCGCAGAACGCTTGCTGATAATATCGGACGATGATCTATTGTGAGTTTAAATAAGATTTGGGAATCACGTGCGGAATATAAATTGATACAGTATTTGGGGTTCATCTTTATTAGTTTCCCGTACCCAACTACCGACATTATTTGAGGTGGAAGTGAAAGAATATGAAAGTTTACAGCGTTCTTGTCTATAGTATAATGGGTATGATATTATTTGAACGATGCTATAATATCACATATCGATAGTTTAATATCGCATTCATTGTTTTATAATATAATAGTGTGTGTTTTTTTTAATTATGATTATGGTTTTCTGAATGACACTAAAGAGTAAAAGGTAGTTTGATCGGATTTTAAATAGGAAATTTTAACTTAAACATAAAAAGCTTTCCGCTCGTGGAATTCCCAGCGGGGTAAAAGGAAATTCCCATAGGAATAACATATCACAAAGCGGTAAAAAGTATCCTGTGCCATTCACAAACCTCCAAACTATATCAAGTCACAAAAATATACATTATACATAACATAATAATATATAATCGGTTACATTACAATTTGTATGGAAAGGCAAGCAAACAAACAGATTTTCGCATTAATATCTAATATTAGTAAAAATAGTCATAATACGAATATTACAGTGTCCGCATCTAACAAGAGTCTCATTTTTTAACCGACTTCAAAAAAAAGTAGGAGGTTATCAATTCGGCTGGTACATTTTTTAATGTATGTACACCGATTACTCCGAGGTTTCTGAACCGATTTACGTGATTCTTTTTTTTGTTCGATGCGCGATGGTGTCGAATTGGTCCCATAAAATTTTTATTCGGATAGCACATCTAAATAATATGTAGTAATTAATAATATCAAATCTTTTTTATTTTTTACTTGTTATTTTTATTTGTTTTATTTTACTGAGGACTGAAAATTTTGAAGGTTTGTGTGAAATCTTTGTACAAGTATTTAGAAGAATAAAAATATTTGTGGTGTGAAATTCTTCACCTTATATGTGTGTGTCCATAAGGATAACAGTAGGTACACTCCATATATAACTATTGCAATTTTAATATGCTAATGTTGTCTGAAGGTTTTCAATCTCAAGGGATATGACCCAAAGTCCGTTGCGAGATTTAAAACATTCTATTTTTTATTAGATTTGTGATCGGCCAGTACTAGGTAAATTGCTCACAGATGGGATCCCGAGATGAATGATAGGCCCCTGTCAAACGCTTTTATACTATTACCTACGTATCACCTGAGACCTAATTCCGTTGCTGTATCATTTATCCTAAGCTTATATACCTTTCGAGGGAATTATCCTTTATCATTACATTGTTCAAATGTCTACATTTTCTTTATGTTTATTTATTTCACAGGAGGCACAGAATAAAGTGGAATATGAACTTAATTTTATTCGTGTAACAGCAAACGCGCCAACAGATGATAAGCAACTATTGTGAAGCGGAACAATGAGTTGCGGTTGTTTTCCCGGCTTATTTATTCACGCTGTAAATTTTATTTGATACTTCCAAAATCAGTTCAACAGCCTAAACCTCCAACGTACATAAAAGTTATCTTGAATTTGATTATGTTATCGCCGTCAGATTTTAAAGGAATCCGTCATCTTTTGAAGGCTCTCATAAATATGTTTTCACATCATTTGCTTCAGGGTCTAAAGTGGCATTTGTGCCGCGTTGTGGCAAATGGTTTGGATATCCTCCAAATATGCCATCAAGATAAGCTACGAGATCTTTTACTGCTATTATTGGGCTACCCTATTAGCGAACCCTTGATTCTTGGAGAATCGCTCTTTGGAATAGTTAAGATAGGTAACAACAAAACCAATGCAGTTATTAATGTAATCGTGTCTATGTTTGAAAATATAATGAAATGGGTATAAAAGCGATTTATTTTGTTGTGTCTATTAAAATTTGTCAATTGGTTTGTGCTATAAAGAGTAATTAAGATTGAAATAGCATTGAATCTTAAGATTAATCATTTGTCTTCGCTAGCGACTCATCATTAATCTAAGACTGTATTTTATAACTTCAAATATTTGTCAAAGTACGTTTACCCATTGATTTATTTGAAAATAATTTTCAGTAGACGAGCCAATTTGGTAGAAACTAATTATTATCGAAATAGAAAGTCAATCAATTTATAACATTTAATATCTAGAATACTGTTCAAATATTTGTGATTTGGTGCTTTAAAAGGAGATAAGAAAGACGCTAGATATTTATTGATTTGTTGGTAGAGACAAACTCTTAAGATTAAGGGATTTCTGAAGGAATGTCTTATTCATGTATTGCCTAGGGACTCAAACAAAAATATATTTTTTTTATGATCAGGATTGAATGGATAGCGTGTGAAGTGTTTATTTTATTATTTTAATCAAGTACAGTTTTATTGCTGGTACGAAGTGGTTCAGTATTATTTATAATTTAAGTGGTTGATTAGAAGTAATTCATTTGGGTAATTTTTAATAAATAAATGGGAATTTCACACATTAATTCTCTTAAGTAATTAAGAATAATCAAACCCTACTGTTGATATAATTATTAGCGTAAGTATATAAATTTATAAAATATAAATTATTTCGTTTTAAACGCGGTATGATGGTATCCGCTCTATCTCTATCTCCATCTATATACGCTCACTGTATATACATATTCTATTTTGAATTTTTAATAACTTTTTCTTGTTTGATACGAAATTAAGTTAATTTTTCAATTACTGTAACAAAATTGCTTTGATGTGCTCGATTAATACATTTCATTGGGCAATTTTGTGCCTATTGAAGCATGTAAATCCATCACCTATTAAAAATTGGAGAAAAGCGCAGAATTTTCCATAAAACGTTGCATTTTTTTATATCTTAGATAATAATTAGATTTATGGAACCTTATGAAATCATAATAAGAACAAAGCCTAAATAAATACGCTATAATTTTTCAGATTTTAATGAATTTACCATAAAATATAATAACATAATAGAATATTTTCATACATCCATATTCTCTAATTGGTCGTACTTAGCGGATTAATCGGACTAATGATGTATTGAAGATAAATTCAATCAATCAAAAAAATATTGGGAATGAAAACAATCATGGCCTCGTTCATAAATGCACAACTGAACAAAATATTTCATTAGGAAAACGAGGCAATCCTAACGTACTTCATGGAATTAATGCTTATTCAAAATATCAGTGCTTGTAAAAATATCGGGCCATTTCGTTGATTTTTTCAGTGTTCATAAGCCATTCATACGCAAATTGAAGCGATCAGCCAGCTGTGAAATAATGCAAACACGATAAAGTTATGACTTCTTCGGGAATATTTGCGTTAGTTCTGCTATTTATTTATTCTCATATATAGGCTTTTCCTTCCCGCTTTGTCGGAGTGACAGTGGGGTAAAAATTACGATTTCTCAATTCTGTTTTCCGGGTGCCGAATTATTTTCTTACTCATAATTTTTTTCATAAAAAATTGCCTTTATTTATAATACCAATAAACATTTTCTGATCAACGTTCATTAATTTTTTTTAAGTCAAATCAATCAGCCAGTCAAACTCAAAAACGGAGTTTCAAATTCACAATGCAAACATTATTTTAACACGACAGAGTAACAAGAAATAATATAAATTATCAATCTATATGAATCTCGTTATCCAATGTTAGAAAACGATTCTGTAAAATTAAAGTATTATATAGCAGGATATCGTTTAAATAAACTGATAATCCCATACGGGAATACAGAGAAATAGATGCATTCGTAACGCGCATATCCAATGAAGCATTCATGTTATAATAATATGTTCTTTGAGAGCAACTAGCATCCCTTTCATACCTCATACCGTACAATTTACAAATGCACGTTTATGCATATTACGGATAAGGTGTGATCTTCAATATGCTTAAAATATTTACGAGATCTTTGAAATTTTAAGCTAGTTCATAAATTATTTGCGTAAATAGAATACGGTGAATAATTTATGAGCAATTGATTGGCTACCACTTATTGATTCGTAAACCTATTATTTTTTGGTTTACGAAATTGTGTTTTTATGTTGAACATTCAACTGTATTAGTAATGTACAAAACTAATTGTGAAAAATTTGAACTTTGAATAATTTCCTATTCAGAGCCGCTACAAAACAACTCTACACGACCAACAAAATAATGATTCTTATAAGTTAATCACCAATTTTCTTTTGTATTCATGTATACTATGTTGAACATTAGCTAATGTACAAATTAATCTTCAGCAAATGAATACACAAACTAATTAGTGTAGCAAGGAATAATGCGATATTGCAAGCATGTACAAAGTCGCAAAGTTTTCTCTAAGCATTATGGCCATATTGAGTGAGTTAATGGCCGGGGAACTACAACTTGGATCGTCATTATGAAACTTAAATTGTAGCGTTAATTACCTCGTTAAGGTGAACCAGCAACTTTTGAACTACGTATAACGTGATTTGATTTTTTAATTCTTCGTTTATTTTTGCTTGTTAAAACTGCGAATGTCACGTAATTAACAGTTTCGTGAGTCTTGAACTATGCTATATGAAATTATTTTGTTTAGTCATAACCTTATATTTTAGTTGTAGCTGGTTGGATATATTTTAGTACATTTGTGAGAAGAAGGTAAAGTCCGTCCATTATTTTACACATTCCATAATATTTTACAGTTCTGTGGGTTCTCCTATAAATGCAACCCACTGTCCGCAATCCGCGCTAAAATAATATAACATAGAGATATTAAATTGCAACTCCGATTAAAACGCAAAACGGTTTCGCCGTAAATTGTTACCTGGGGTAAAAGCTCGCTTGGTTTTTTATGTTCACAGTTCCTTTAACGAAAGAATACAAACGTTGTGCAGCACACATAGAAGATACATATGTAGTGGGTATATATGTGTATTCGTTTAAGTGTTATTTGCGAGATGTTTTTACTCTAACAGCGCAATTAAGATTCGCAAACAATGCTATCAAATTAGCGGAGAATTTATTATTTTACGATGTATTATGCATGTGTTTTCTTAGTGTTTATAAATGTGGTTAATGTTTTTGTGGTAAAATCAAACTTTAACATTTATTAATTGAATTAGAATACTTCTAGAAACATTTTGGAATCGTTATACCTAACATATTATTACCAATTACCACCGGCTTGCAAAGTACTGGTAAATAAATGTTAAAAAATTTTTCGTTATTGTTTTTGCCCAGAACTCAGTATTAGAATTTAAATTCTTATTTTAATACGGAAATGTTTAGATAAGTAATAAGAAAGGTGTGTTTTAATATAACAAACGGAAATTTTATTGATTTGTTCAAATTAATTTACGTTTTTTTTCAACACTGCGCATTCGCAGTTACATCATTATGTATTGAATAATTTTCTTCGCCAAGGTTTCCCGAAACGTTTAGTAGCGATTTCCAATGTTTACGTGATTGAAGGTTTCAAATTGTGGACGATTGAAGATCAATATTGTGAATGTACATATGCTTTCATCAAACCTTGAAATTCAGAATAATCGTACGTTAAATAAAGTTTTGTGCTTGTATGTCTGTCTCTAGTGAGAGATCACACCAAAATAAAACATAATAATTATACATTGAAACTATACATAGAATATAGATACTATATAGAAATTAAGTATATTCATTAAAACATAATTACATTTTTCGTTAGACTTTCTAACTGTACAAAACGTATCAAAGATCTAAAGTTTTACCTGTCTCGCTGAAAAACTTTTCATTATCCGAGACAACATCGTAACCGTGCAATCTAAATTATCGCTAAGTTTCGGAGCTAACTAATTAGCTATAGTACCCTTAACTCCGTCCCCTCCGTCGAATGTAACGACTCTTGTAATTAAATTTTTGCCCTGATAGCATCCACGTAAATCGTAGAGCCACGTCCCCGGTATCGATAAAAAGTTAGATGTAAACATTGATGTGCCAGTGTCGATAAATTAGTATTCACTTTACCGAGCTCATCTTATTTACCCGAGACATAAATTGCACATTCGTACACACATGAAAATTCAAAAGCAATTAGAGCTATTCCACATTCAATGTGACTCGTGACAATCGGGTGTACAAGTAATTTATTCAGTACAAGTAGAGTAATGTTTCCCGTAAATACGACATTCGCATGCAGGTTGAGACGTAGAAGCTGCTTGTTAATTTTCTACGTTTCCCTTAATGGTAAAGTAACACAAAGATCTCCCTCGTAGTGGAGCCGAAAACATAGATTGGAAGAATTTACGAAGACGCATTATGAATTGAAACGTAATCTCTACGTAAACCTTATTACGTTATGTGATTGGAAAATCTAACAGAAATTACATCGCTTCAAATTAGTTCTACAAATAGAATCTATAGGGACATCTCATTAATTTTAATACTGGGAAAGTTTTTGAGACTGGAAAATATGGCGTTGAACAATGAATAAATCTAAATGTTTATGTCAGTGTGAATAACTAAACATTTAGTTTATTTTTCTTTTGTATAATTATATTGTGCATTATAAATATTGTAGAGTTATTAATTTATACATATAGGTAATAGGTATACATATATTAAAATAGGTAAGAAGGATCGACTAGCAATGTCCCATCTCTACGTTAAAGTTTGAAATAGCCGACATAGTGGTAGGAAGAGTTCGAATGACATAGTTCATTCTTGTGCGAGAACAAAATCAACGGAGACAAAAAGGCGCCGATAGCCTGGGGGTTTCATTAGTTATATTAATGATCAAGCGAATTCCTTCGGAGTTCCACGAAAAAAATTGAAATAATATTTGGGCGTATGTTCCACGTGTATGTCGGGACGTAAGTAAACAATGGATGAGCAAAAACATAATTTACTATTTGAAATAAGTAACAAGCTTCAGAACTCTAGGATGCTCTACATAGCTCGTATTCAGAATATAATATTTGCTATTGATTTGTTGACTTACAATAAAAAGATTTTATTAGATTAATTATTATAAATCCCTTTTAATATATATAATTCTTTGATTTCACTTTAGATAAGTGTGACGTGTCGTAGGTAATAATAACATTTACGGGTATCGAACTATTGAACAATAATTTCGCAATAATTTTTGCAAAATTTATGTATTGAATCAAATGGACGAACTGAAACACGGACACATGTCTGTTCGTACAAGCTCAACTTGCGCTTATAGGATTTCAGCAATGCAAACCTTAAAATTTTGAGTGAATGTTTATTTAGCGAATCGAAGCAAAAAGGGAAAGTTTTTTACTCCGGATAAAATTTTCTCAAGAAATTATCTGTATTGACATTACATTATATAAAATGATGTATTGCAAGAAGCTTATATCTAATACACTGGAGATTTCGGTATGAACATTGACGTGTAACAAGAAAATATTGCCCAGTTCATGTTTTTTATCACTTTCACACCTAACTTGGTATTGCCACTGTTAATACGAAGTTTTCCCAAGGCTACCATGTATGCTGTAATATTCTGTGCAAAAGGTTAGTTTTTGTACATGAGTTTGTTGATAAATTGCCAACAACGTCATTCAGAAGCATTGTTGGATGAGACAATTATTATTTATGCTAAATAAACTAAGTATCTGAACCAATTATTAAAAAGCGATACTCCCTGATTATGGGTAGTCACCATAATAAAATTGTAGCAACTCTCACTTTGTCAATATGGCATGTGTGTCAAAAAAATTGCGTCGCTTCGAATATTTAAGTTAATATTGTTGCTTATTTAATGAATATTTTCCGAATATAAAGAATGCATTGTATTGTGCAAAATTGCAGAAGTGTTTGGACACCAAATTCTGGCATAGAATTTCACAGGCAAGTGTATATTTACGTTATTTACAATATTCCTCAATACTCCTGCATTTACCTGTTTAGAATCATTTCAATGGCAAAAATTGTCTAATTTAGCATCATTTTAGTAAGCAGTCATGTTAAATTTGTTATTTCCCTAATACTTTATCATTTTTCAACAAGTTTTCAATAAACAGATTTAACAAGTAAGGTAACCATGATGACGAGTTTTTATGGATAGCGAAGAGAATAATATATTGTAATAACAATATTATGATGAAAATTTAGAACACCATTTTAAAGATTGTTACTAGTAATGAAACAACACATGACATCGGTATTGCACTCACATGTAGTTATAAGATTGTTCGTTTTTACATTGAAATTTATACTTTTTTAACTTACCTCATATTTTTTTGTTTTACGTATTTCAGCTTTCCAAAAAGTAAAATAAAAAGAAATATATGTGCCCATCAAGGTTACTGAGGATTACGACCCAGAAAAAAATACCTTTTGAAAAATAAACTTTGTAAAGTTAGCTGAAATTTGTGCAAGGCTGCTATAAACAGTTTTTCTTTGATGATTCTGGCTTGAAATTGACCCGTCGAAGCAACGCGTTTAAAAAGAAGATCTGAGTAGCTAACAATTTGGTAAACAGCATCTGATGCAAAACACAACTTTCCTCTATTTACAAAGGATGTTAATGCTATATATCGGTTCATATCCAAGCTTTGTAGCCAAAAGTTATTTATAACTATCATTCTATACCAATTAAAATTGTATGTACCTACCTATAAAGTATGACCATAATATTAAAATATAAATACTGTTAAAAATATATGTCGTTATTATTTATAGACCATGATTTTTAGTTTTTTCTATTTTAAAAAATCCTGAATTTACAAACCAGCGTGGTCACTCGACAGAAAGAGACAAATAACATGACTGACGTCATTGAATGTCATAGTTTCTTGTTTCAAGTTAATGGTCATAGTGCAATCTCCAGTGTATTAGAGGATATAAGCTTCTTGATGTATTGGCATCTCGCTTTTTAGGATGATAATAAGCATATTATATTGAATTCGCACGTTGCTACGCGGTTATTGGGCAAGGTCAAAGCGGAGATGTATTTGTTGTTGATTATGTTCCTTATACAGTAGGCTTACATTCAATTAAAAGATGTTTACATAGCGTTATTACGAAATGAGAAGTATGTTTCATTGTGTGTGGAAGTTAGGCCCACGCATGACGCTTTTAATGGCAAAGGGCAAAGGTAAATTAACATATGTTAATTTTTTAGTACATTTACCGACGTAAATTAAAATACATGGATCTATATTAAAATACTTGAGCACAAGATTCTTCATCTGTGAAATGTGTGCTCAAACATATTTATATTCGACAACGTATTTGTGATAAACTAATATAAAATCATGTATTGGTATATTTGCAAGCATGTACTTAAGTTTGTTATGCTCGCAAAAGGCGTACAAAGGGATGTAACACCTCTCGAATGCACTAATATTAACTGCAGCTCGTATCAGAACTGCTCACTCAGAGGCGATAATACTGTTATAAAGTGTTTACAGATTTCCCTTTGAACATAAAGAAAAGTTCTGCTGCTGAAGAGAGATTTTAACGTCAATTTGTATATGCGTCTGTCGATTATTCACTGAATTCGTTAAGTTTACATTTTGTTTTGAAGTGATTGATTACATAAATGGAAATCACACGTTTTGTTGGCTTAAATATAGTTTTATTATAAATTAGGAACTTATAATTATAATTTTATTAGGTTTTAAATTAGCAATCTACACTAATATTATAAAAAGGAAAACTTAGTTTGTTTGTTTGTTTGATTGTAATGAATAGGCTCATAAACTACTGGACCGATTTTGATGAAATTTGGCACAGACAATCTTTAGACCCTGAGAAAGAACATAACTTTTTATTGCGAAATATGTACCACGGGCGAAGCCGGGGCGGACTGCTAGTATATAATATTTGGATAGGATCCTATCCACTATAAATTGTCCTATAGCTATAAAAATAAAAACATAAAATAAATTAAATAAAAATAAATTATATTTATTAACTTTAAGAAATATGACCCGCACTTTATAAATCCATATTTTATGAAGCTGTAGGTATATAGATATCTTTAGAATGATTTCTGTTATAATAAAAAAAGACGGGAGTGCCGGCAGAAGTGAAAACTTGATTATTAACGTTGAGCATGTTTGATATTTTGGAATGGTATCCGTCTTACGCTTTTTCGATCAGGTCACGTGTCCTGACGCGAGTTTAAGATTTTATACCCACTATAGAAAAAGTACTCAACGCCGCTAAAGAAGTTTTCACTTCAAAAACATACTTTCTTTTAAATCAACACATATAGTTAACATACACTAAAAGTAATCAAAAACACGAAAGTTTGTTTGCCCACATCAAAGTAATTCAAAAACAAACAGCGATGATGTGGTTAGGCCCAAACAAGCGCTTCGTTATTTCAGAATTTAGTATCATTTATTCATTGTTATGTTTAAATTATATACCCAAATACTAATACAAATACTCAACCCAAATACTAATACCCAATTATTTTTTGATAAGCATAAGTAAATACGGCAGAATCTATATATTAATTTCGCAAGTTATTATTGTATGGAAACAAGATGGTGGGTAACACTTAAAAATATTCATAGGATGCTCCACTTAAGCTCGTCTCTAGAATTTCCGGAGCTATCTTTGCAAAAGAACCACTACATCAATGAATTTAGTAACATGTATAAAACACTATATATTATCTAATGATTAATCGAAAAATGAAGCCGCAAACTAATCTCAAAGCTGAGCTTATAAGATAAGCCAAATTAGTTAGTTACAGTTAACGACAGCATTAAGCATAAAATAATTTATCTGGTCATTATTGAATTAGGTGGTGATATGTTGGCATATGATCAAATTGCTAAAATATAAAGGAGATTACTCATTTAGTCTTCCGGATAAAATATATATTAACATTTAATATGTTACAACTATATTATATTATTCTACTAGATTACCGCCCGCGGCTTCGCCCGCGTTTGCAAAGGAAAACCCGCATAGTTCCCGTTCCCGTGGGATTTCCGGGATAAAAACTATCCTATGTGTTAATCCAAGTTACCCTATATATGTGTGCTAAATTTCATTGTAATCGGTTCAGTAGTTTTTACGTGAAAGAGTAACAAACATCCACACATCCATACATCCATACATCCTTACAAACTTTCGCCTTTATAATATATATTAGATATTAGATTCTAGATATTTACGGAATTGTTATGGTAATAATATGTAAAATGATTATTGTTGGTATGTTTGTACTTTGTATACCTACATATATTTTAAATATATTTTCCATATTTTTAATGTGTCATTAAAAAAAATGAATTTCTTGTATAGAAAGTTTTTATTTGTCTAGCAGGTAAGCTAAGTGGTCTGTGTTGAAATTGTCTAAAGAACATTTTATTTTCTTCATTCCTTTCATATAAGCAAATGCACTTTAATATCACAATTTTTTTCAAAGCAACGTTCTATAAAATGTTATAATATTATACGAACTTATTTAAAAAGCTCATCCGGCCGTTATACAGCTCCTTAAAACACATTTAGCTTTAAAGTTCTTCCACTACTAGAAATATGTTTTATCAGTAAGCTATATTTATAAGAAGTCCCCGATGGTTTTATTAGAAGTTCGCTTTTCGGCTTTGATTTCTATATATTCTAGCAATATGGCAATATCATGGATACAATTATTCAATAAAGTAGTATTCTCTTGAGTGACTTTTACCTTTTGAAAGAAGTTTTTTCTACAATATAAATAGCTACGCAAATAGAAACTTTTGTTACCTCTTAATTGATCTAAAAACACGTAAATAAACAAAGAAGTTTCATCAGTTAATAAATAATAAGGCAGCGTTGACAGTATACTGCCTTCTCAAGAGCAATTTAGATAATATCAACCATTCGGATGTTAATTGTTATGTTCCCGCTTCTGGTCTCTGACGTTGGTATACATAGTTGTATGTTAGAGGCAAATAGCAGGTACAGTTTATCTATTTACGATATGGTAACTTTACGTAATATCTTGTCAAACAATTTTCTAAAGCGCGTCACACACGGTGAAGATACTATAATATTTTATGTTAAGATTCTCTAATATAAAACGTTATAGTATCTTAAGGTACCCACAAAATTTCGGGTTATTTGTAACAGGATGGCGGTTCTATAGGGGTCTTAGTACGCAATGACAATAAGAAAAATGATGGTCAGAACGCTGATACCGGATACCTTAAGATACTATAACGTTTTATATTAGAGAATCTTAACATAAAAATAAAAACCTAAAGTCACTCTATATTATTTCATGTTTAATTAAATAACTAAATTTGGTCGCCGGTAAATAAATAAAGCCGGTTTAATAAGAAACAATTTAGGTTTGTTATACAGTTAGCTTACCCACGCAATTTCAGGTGTAGGTATTTTTTTCTTATTTTTGCAAAAAAAAAAAGATATTCCGTTTTTATTCGTTGTAGCGTGGTATTATAAATTTTCATAAATGAATGGGCTTTGCTACGTAAAATTCGCTCTTTCTAACAAACAATCCAACAAATTCAACTTTAAAATACTAGTTTACATTAGAAATACTCGTAGGACAGTGCTAGGTAAGTTTGTATCAAGTGTTATAGACAAGCTGTAACAATGCCATGGCAACAATATGCAGGACACAACAGCGGAACATGCGCTTAGAACGATGCGTTCTCTGTAGTACAGGCTGTACATAGTCGGCACACCTGGATCGAAATAGCATATTCATGTTACTATACTCTCCCTATATAGTGATATATAGCCTATCCGTATATGTAAGGTATGCTTCTTGAAAAAAAAAAAGTGTCAAATTATGGAAAGCCCAACTTGATGCTCATTAAGGTGATTTAATTTTTTGGAATAACTGTTAATATATTCGCGGTCATTGCCGATTTATTGTAAAGATAACATAGCTAGTTCTACAGAATAAAACTATAAGGATTGTATGCAATCATCTAACAAATAATGGGTTGTGGTGAAAAGCAAAATGAACAAAATTTTCCTTTTAAGCAAACATTTATTCGATTCTATTACACAAGGCTTAATTCAGTTGTATTATAAGGTCTATTTTATTAAGAGATAAAGGTAATAATTTCTATGAATTTCAAATTATACGGTCGCGAATAGGATTGTTACGCGCCGGTACACCGCAACACTGTGTTGGTAATGTGCCAGCTTTGTGGCCGCCATAATGGAGTGATTTTTCTAAACAGGTTCATTGTGTTTAACTTCAATAAATACAAACGGTGCAAAACTATTTTTTTTCCACACAATTAACCTGTACTTCGCGGTACGTTAAGTTTTTATTTTCAAATTTATTCATTGAGCCAAGAATAAAATTTCCTTCTTTTCATTTCAATCCAATTTTTTATACTTCAATTTTATCGAAATTCACCAAAATGCCATTTAAAAAGTACATTTAGCATTGCCCTGAATGAAGCTACACAAAATAGTATAAATATTTAGGAAATGTTTAACAGTCAAAAGGTATCTACTCTGGGTTTCTAACGAGGAAAAAAAACATACAAGTCCATTAGGGGGGAAAATAACAGCCTTTTCCAGCTCTAAATTAAGCAAGTCACGGCCGTCCGTGACTTGGTTATTTTAGAGCTTGATTATAATTTGTTCCGAAGCAAATTACCCTTAATAATATGTAGGTTAAATTAGGAATAAACGCGTGTTAATGCTTCAATGAAAGCAAAACTAAACTATTCATCATAGCCAGCGTATTCTAGCCTGGTCCGTATTTTAAACGGCTTTTGTTAAATTTATGGGTTTGCATACAGTTCCTCGTTATGCAACTAAAACTAAATGTACACAGAGATTCATTTTGTAGCAATAACTTTTTATTAAAAGCCAGAGGGATAAGGTAATATAGTGAAACGCCTGAATAACAGAATACGTAATCTATAATAAGTTAAAGATAAATTTAGAGAAAGGGAAAACATTAACTTTTAAGCTTTTTTTAAAGTTTTAGATTCTACTGAAAATTTCCGTTACAAGTTTGATGTCAGATATACCTAGTAGGTACTATTATTTATTGTTGAATATCCTTTGTGCATGGCCTTAATTTTTTCAAACATAGAAATGCGCGAGCATACCGCAATTTCTACACTACAATTTTTAAATAAACAAAACTCAGACCGTAACATTATAAGTTTGATAATCAGGAAGATGCAAGCCAACATAATTCCATTCGTAAGCACCTGAGTGCACCTACCGGGTATAAATTGCAGCCTGTGCTTTAATAATGGTGCAATATAAAACAAAATTGAGGCTCTTGTTGTTTAAAAGTCAACAAACGGCCGACTAGCGCTGCTGTTGCCTATCAGATCTAACGTTTCTATTTTGTTATATTCAGTTATTTTACAACTTTTTATGTTTATTTTTAGACCTTAGAGCTTTTTAAATGGTACTACTATAAAAATAATGTTTTTGATGTCAAATTACCAGGAGAGTATCTTGTTGATACTTAAAATGCAATTTTTGCATTTTTTATTACTTTACGTCCTATTTCTATAGATTAAATTGAAACTCAAGCTTTGGCGTTTTATAAAAATATACCGATAAAATATGCGAGATTGGGGTCTGAAAATTGTACAGAAGCTTTCATAGCATACACAAATAATTACTACTTATCTGTTATTGTTTTAGTTGAGCTATTTTTTCTCCGTCTCCGTCTAGCTAATCCCAAATAGTGTGTTACAAAATTGAAAAGACACAGCACAGCAGAACGATAGTTGCCTTAGAATTTGATAACTCAGTATAATATGTTAAATCCAGCCTACATCAACAACCGAAGCCAAAGTTATTTCAACTGCAAAGCTAACTCGCAAGTTCGACACAACAAACCCCGTCTAGCCGTGTTTAGGAACTATGAACATAGCAAAGTATGAAGGTATTTTGTTCAAGCGGAACTATTGAACGCACAATGGCCAGATATGATGCCGGTTCTGCAGGAAGCATGCCACTTCATGCTAAACACGACGTGCGCTGCGATAACAACTATTTACGAGCGGCTACTTTCAATAGCAAGTACTGACGTGCTTTTGTTAATGGAATACACACAAGCGAGCAGTACGATTGACTGATAATTAATTGAAATTTCATAATGTACGTATATTGACTTTTGCATTTTCAGCATTGCTATGTTTTCAAACATACTATGTTATAATATTTGTTCAAATTAGGTAAAAATTGGTCCTTTCAGTATTTAGTTCTTGGGTTGGATATTCGTTCTCTTCTTTCTTCTTTGTTTCTTACTTTGTTTATTCAGATGTTTCGCCATAACCTTATCAAACATAAATAGTTTTAGTTGTTATCCTGAAGAACACCTAATAATAATTAATTAGAAGCGTGTCCTGTACAATAGCTGGTAAAATAATATTCCTAATGTTGCAGCTACTTCTGTGGATAATAATGATAGGATTATCTTTGTTCAGAATGTTCGACCCGTATGAATAATGCGCGAATGAATCTCAAGCTCTACTATTTATCTCTACAACTTCTATCATATATCATATTCGAGATTTTGACCCGTCAATATTAAAACGTTTTCGAGATTATGATATTTTAAAGTTCAGGGAGTCGTGTTCAGATTTCGATAAAACGATATTCAGTCTCGCGTAGAAAATGGTGTCGTTTGCCAAATATTTAAAAATGTTAGTATAAAAGTACCTTCGTACAATCTTTATGGTATACAAGGTCAGGAAAGTCTACAAAAGCTTAATGCAAATTGCTTGTTGTTTTTAATTTAAGACAGTCTACCTTCAAACATTTTTTACCGAAAATAAAATTAAAAGATCGACGGTACTGCAACTAAATTCTATTGAAGCGTAAAAAGCGAAAAATGCTTATTTTTATGTTAAATTTCCCGAGAGGCTTTTATTCACTTGGGCTGAAGCCATGCCAAGCTAGTTAATGAATAAAATCCATGAAGTACTGAATAGAAAATTAGTAAAGAGACATTTATTGTTTATATTTTAAAGTTATTATATGTCACTTAAATAAGAAGCAAACAAATTAATGTTCGCCAAGGAAAAATATTTAATCATAAAGCTAAAATAAATGAAGTATTTAAGTTTTACAACTAACAAAATACAGTCGACGGTAAAAGTATAAAGTTTGTCGAAATCCTCTTGAATATAAAAATTAAATGTGATTTTTCTTGCTGAAGCTTTATCGGGATGTAATTTTTCGAGTGCGTAGCATAAGCTTTATTTATTTTTATGTAGCAAAATGGCAGTTATGTAAACATGAACTTATAATATTCTATAACATGTAAACTTGAAGATTGAATTAAAAAAAAAAATAGAGTGTGCGCCACATGGAATTCATGCTGTTTAGTTTTCTCATATAAATTATGTACAAGACGAAAGTACATATTATAGAGACGCTTCAACTCATCACTAATGTTAAAGAAAATTAATTGAAACATAAAAAATACGACTGTTAATTTATTAGCTGTTTCTGTAAGCGATACACGTTAGAGCTCGCTCGAGAGAGATGTATTTCAATTTCAAATGGGCTTTAGGATCTAGACGAGTGTAAGAATCTAGTCTAGTAATACTGTTATTTTAAAAATACAGATAAACCAAACCATATTTTTCATCTCAATGTACACTCGTAAATCGTAATCACGACCATTTATAAAACTTTGAAGGTTATTGCGAACCGGTAATGATCGAAGCGCCTGAAAAATATTGCAGATACGAGTTTAAAAAACGCACGTTGCTATTTCAAAACGTTCCGAGCACTTCAAAATATACTTTCCTATTGAAGTGGTGAACTGAAATACGGTATGAATTACAAAGTGCTACAAAACATGTTGCCTTTTAAAACGTAACTGGGAATTGTGATTCGCGATAGCGATCGTAGTAATTAGGGCAATTGCCTTGATTTCAATGAGATTTCCTTTAGGTTGCATTGGAGCAAAATAATGAGTCGCATTCAAAACCTCTTTGACTTCACAGCTATGTGCAGTTGTTTTGAAATCAAAGAATGTGTGTGAAATTTTTTGGCCTGTTAGTAATAGATTAAATTGTGGTCAAGACCTTGCAACACTTTCAGGCACTGTATTTAACATATTATTATTATTTTTTAACATTTACTTACTTTATTCGTATCGTATTACCAACCCCCCTTGCAAAATAAATTGTAAGAAAATCTTGTATTGTAATTGCGAGGCGCTATTGAAAGTTTTTTAAATTTTGATTTTCTTCTTTCGTGATTTCTCTCGCCTTTCGAATTTCTCTATTTACTCAAATCCATCATAACTTACAACTCATGATGACAAACGTATAAAAATATACATTTCTTTGTCACGAGACTTTTGTGTAGGGACTGTTAAAAATACACTGTAACTCAGTATGAAAAGTGAACCATTTTCCATGGGCAATGCTGTGGATAATATTAAATTCACTAGACCGTCATGTAAGAGCATGACATGGGTCGAAGCAGTTCTAACTTGTAACGCCTGTTCCGAGACAAGGCTTGTGGTGAGCTGTACATCTAATCACTTGTAGCACGTTTAACAAGATACTTCAGGAATAAAGCATTATATTAAGAGCTTAATCTTTAGGGTATTCGACGGGTTCCATGTATGGTCTATGTTGTAACAATGCTTCAGGGAGAAACCACGTTTATCATTATAATTTTATAATTTAGGTACTTAGTTTAATGCACTAAAATCTTAAAGTAAAGGTTTGTATTTTATCTATTAATAAATTAAATTTGAGATTGATTTAAAGACAGATTATTTGAAATTTAGACCTTTTAAAATAAGCGTCAAAACATTTTTTATTATTACTCTTTTTAATCTGGCTTCCTAAATAAAGTAGTTATTTACTTATCTAATTTATCATTATTTACTTGTATTAAGTACCTAGAAGTTATTTACAAAAAAAATTGCAAGTACAGATGTTACTAGTACAATATTTTCGTCAAAAATGTAGTCAGCTATGTAATTGGGTAGCTGCTTCTTTATGGGACGATTTCATAAATGACTAGTCGTATGGCAAAAGTCGATGTGAATCCCGAAAAAGATATTGGATTTATCACATAACGGGTGAAATGTGACGCACGTAAAATCGGTTCTTTGAAATTACGATATCAAAAAGTCCCTTTATTAAACCACACCATAGACTAGGGTGCTATTATTATCACGGAAGCGATTTTCCATAGATAACATTTTGGTTCATTTCAGTACTTTTTGCGCTATACACAATTTATCCGATTTTCATTTCCAGAGACCGGTATAACGTTTTTGAAGCGCAATTAATTTAGTATATTAATTAAACTGATGTTACGGACACTTTTCAGTGAGAGCGGCTATTGGAAACATTCGCGCAATTATGAAATATAAGATAAAATTCTGTTTCATATTTTTATCTAGTAATTCTGATTCGTGCCTAAAAAGTCGTCTAGACGATATCCGATCTATTGAACTAGTAACTTTGATCTTTTGAAATCATGTCGCTTTAAATAAATCGATCTGCCTGGAAAAGTCTTTGGCACATTTTCCAGGGTTTAAATAATTTTATATTTAAAAACGCTCTCCTACAAAATTTAATATTTAAGTAAAGTTTTATTATGTAAAATAGGCTAGCCGCTAATCTGATCTCTTTGATAGCTCTTCGGGAATCGGCTTATCGGTAGATACTATACTTAGGACGAGCTTATGCCGTACAAAAGACCAGTAACAAGTATCACACAGAATACCAGTAACAAGTATCACACATAAAGCTTTCATAAACTGAACACACAATTACCTATATTTTCATAAGATGAACTCGCTGTTCCGAGTTCTCAAAGGATTTACAAAGATTGTTGAATTAAAATGAGGATTAATTTCAGTGCTATAAGTTTCACATCCCAGAACAGGATGAAGTTCCTGACTCGGTAGGCAGATAATAGTTGAGTAGCAAGTTTAATTACTTCCCGTTTTCTGAAGCGACTGCTGACGTAGACGCCTGTTACGCCGACCCCTGCTCTGCGGAGTACCCGCTGTCTACTCTTTGGAAATACGCGCGTCATATTACAACTACAGAGTTACGGGCTTTGTTGAATTTCTTTGCTTACTATAGTAAGTACCCCGAAGTTTAACAGAACCAACTTTGAAGTTTCAAGGAATTTTTTTGTTTATTATTTTCTTGTGCCGGAGTGTTATACTATAATGACGTTATTAAGGAGTTTCATTTCCTTGAAATTGTGTTTATTTATTATATCTTAATCAATCTTAGTTAATTATTATAATATACGGAGTTTCCACGATATGACTTAGGTAATAATTATAATGCTTGGATTTATAGCACGAAGTGTCTATTATTTTGACGCTTTTTAACCAAAGTAAATATATTCCATTAAAAATAAGTAGAAAAAATATAACGTTTAAAAACCTTACTTGCAGAAATTGCCTTGAGGATTAAATTAAAGAAAAAGGACCTGCCTCTTGATATTGAAAACAAACTTCATCCGCAACTTATTTCAACCTATAAAATAATCGAAACAACCTCGAGGAAAACCTTCTTTTAAGTGAAGGTAAATTTTACTGCTATATTTAGTAGTGTATTTGGAAAAAAGAAATATATTTTGTATGTTTTAAATAATTAAAGGATGCGTATGTGGGTAGAAACTGGGATAGGAAGTGACACTGAAAAGAACTAGGTCGTCAGCATCTTCACGTTTCGACGAACACAATAAAATTTAAATGTAGCTTCTTTGATATCTTTGATTCTGAAGTTGGAGCCTTTCATAGCGAAGTCGTTATTTGCTCTAGACACAATTAGAGGCGACACCAATATCACCCAATCAATAAATAAATACGAAATTGTCCTGTTTATACGTGATGAAATGTTTCACGGTACTGCTTTCTCTTCATAAGCAGAGATAGACCCTTTCGTTTTCAAGAAATAGGGTATCTATACGTGTAAAATGTATAAGTATTTGACTTTCTTTTAAGGAAGTTAATTCGTATTTAAAGGAGTAAACTTGCAAGTACCTACTATGATATATGATTGTTATAAAATCATCGGGTATCAAGATATAAATACAATAGATTTAAATTATTTGCCTAGGTATATTATAAATCTCGTATATTTAAAGCGACGATATTTGAATATATTTTTAACATAAAAAAATTTAACCATTCGTAAAATATGTATTAAAATTGTCATATTGTTTTCGAATTGATTCATCAAACAATAACAATTCGCGCTCGCTGCAAATAGAATGGTACAAATGTTATCGGCAATATATACCCAATTATTAAATAAAAGTTTTAACTTCAGTAACGTTAATGTCCATGGCCATTCAGATTTATATTTTAATCCAGCACTAACAGTTTGAAACTGTACATGGCCTCTATTTGGTTAGAAATTGAATTTGAATAGAGAGCGCAATCGTCTATGACGCTGTTAATATCCGAATACAGGTTATATTTGCGCTTACATGTGCTCTGCATTTCACAATACGGGATGTTCAGGTGCCAGTGCGATGAAACATGCTAATTCTATGATCCAATTGTGCCACTAATGCGTATTTGTCAGAACTCCGCGACCCCTGGGAGATTTCAAAACAAACCACTTCCTAACAGATTGTAAGTTTGTGCAGGCTACGCTATGGTTGTTAATTGGCTTGATTATTTATTATTCGGGCTGTGTTGCTAGCCGTGGCTAATTTGCTCTGAACTCGCTTGTTAGCTCTGCCCGTTGCTTAATTTAATATAAAGTGACGCAAAACAAGCTAGTTTGGATTTTAAATCTAAAAATAAATAGTATTCAATATTTCAACAAATGGGTGAAGTCGGTGTTATAGAACGAATTGATAGTTTAAGGTTGATTTAAGAAATGTTTTCAGGAAAGGAAAGAGTTATATTATTATCCATAGATTACAAAATATAGAAGTATTGAAGTATAAAGCTATCTTTTATACAAGTAACGTTTAAATGTAACGAATCTGATTTACTATCGGAGAGTTTGTTGGTAATAAACGAAGTTCGTTTACGAGTATTTTTGTCACACTCCTAAAATACAATAGAACTTGTTTTAAATAAAACATTTATTCAAAGTTAAAAGCCCTGCCCTATATAGTACAAATACTTATTTCATCATAAAAACTTTAGAATGCTCACTGTGAAATCGAATCGGAGAAAAAGGCAAACTTAAGTTCCGCTAACTTTATTAAATGAAAGAAGTGCAAAGAGCTGTTCGAGATTCAATATTATTCCTTGCAAATTACACCCATTGCCTTAAAATTTCGCTGAGCGCAAGTGGGAGTGAAGTCAGTGCGTCCAATTGGATGGCATATTTTAATGCCGTCTGGCAACCAGCCACTGCCGACGACACCCTCTAATGTTTTCCTGTTTCTCCCTAATGTGCCTACTTAACGAACTAAACTTTCTTATCGAACAAACCAACAACTCAGTTCTCAATTCCGGAATAACATTTCGGAAAATTACTATTAAACTCGCGTTCGCAACGAGTTTGATTTTACATTCCAACTAATTTTAGTATCTAGTGAAATCTTACTTATCAGTTGATTGCTGAAGTAGTTTTTCACGTTTAAATAAATTGTTATGATCTTATTGCGTTCGATTATTTTGGACTTGTACCTAAAATTGTACGTGAGTTAGAATTTAAACATAATTCGAACCAGACTCATATAAGGTTATGAGTTTACATTTAGGATTATTAAACATGCAGATTGCAGATACTTAAATAAGTATAAAACACACTGGAGCTTTTCGCTGATGGCTTTACTCGCGGTCTTTTTTCCATTACCCACATTTCCATCTTCTATTTTACTTAATTTTTCGATAGAATTTCCCATGTTAAAGGAGATTGTAAAATCAAATTATGGAACAACCGTATTAGTCTAGCGATAAATTGCTAACAAAATAAAAAGCGTTCAAAACGCGGATCGATATGCATGAAATTTCAATTTGATAATCTACAATACCGATATGAATGGTATTCTAACAAATTGTGCCAAATGAACAATGTTGTTTCATCAAATTTTTCGCAATATCCTTGCATTATTAGATTCAAAACAATAATTGTGTACTATTTCTAAAAGATGCACGCACCCTTTTGGTACCTTTGATTCGTTGTCCATGTTTTGAATAATGGCTGTTTAAGAAAGTGATTTTTTCTCAAATTATTTCAAGGGTAATTAACTAACCAGCATCATGAAAATATAATAAAAATAATGTCTGTATTGTATTTCGTAAATAAAACATGTAATTCACAACTTCAAAGAAACAGAAAGGCTGTCTACAAGCACTACAAATACGATTCCGATACAGGCAGATTGATAAATGTGATCACGATATTTTGCCATTTTCATCAAACGCGAATACTAAAGATTAATTTCGTTTATCGGAATCGAATAAAAAGTTTGTATACAATGTCGTAGATAACTCGATTTAATTCGTTAGTGACAGATTTTTACATCATAGATAGGCGATGTGAATTGAATATATTATTTTGAATATTTACACGTAGCGTATGATTTTTATCAAGTTTAGATTTCTAACAAGAGAGGTTAGTTTAATCGTATCAGTGAACATTATTAGAAGTAGAGGACAGGATTTCTCATACGTGTCATATTTTTCATGCTCTTTGAACGCATTAGGCGAGTCACCCTTCCGCATAAATACGTCTGATGTATTTAAATGTCTTTTGTTGGCGAGTGAGTATCCATACAGTCCCAAATCTTTCTTTATGTAGGTACTACAAATTTTCCAACATATACTTATTGGACGTGGTCTTTATCCGCATGTTGTTTCTATGAAGGTATTGAAAGTAGTACCTAAATCCATTAACCTAAATCTGAAATATGTTTAACAATAAAAGGGAGTTTGCGTTTCTGTTAGATGTTAGACACGCTAGAAGTTAGAACCAATATTAAACTTATGTTTTACTACCTATTTCGAAAAGTGTTATTCTCAAAATTTAGGAAGTAACAGAAAACATAAAAAGGAAACAGTACATTGCCAAGTAATAAAAAAAAAAATTGAAGTCAAGGAATAAACTGTAAAAAATACAGTTTAAAATATGTTTATTGTCTCGGTTATTTTCTAACGTAGGTACATATAATTTTTTATAATATTTTCGGGATACATTACTAATTTACCACAACATATTAACGCTCCATTTAATGAAGATAAAATTCATAAATCATAAAAATATATATGAAATATGAGATATTATGAGAGAGCGTTATTTTTGTTCAACGGGACGTTATCTTCAAGCTACGAACACACATAAATGAGATCGATTGCATAAAATAAGATGTGAATGGTTAGCTTATCAGTGCTCCATTGTGCCAGACAATTTTCGAGCGGCTTATATCACTGAATTACGAGTGTTATTCAGTAATATACGGTTTCATTTGCTTAAAAGCTTTATACATTTGCTGTTCCAAGCGCATTTCGGTGGTGTTGGCGCCATCATGAAAATTATCCTGTCATTGTCTGTGACTGCACTGAATTTAACTTGACACCGTATCATTTTGTTTTGAGTCATGCATAAAACTTTTTGCTCACATTTATTTCCACTGGAAACCTTTTGATGACCGTGCGATTATTCTAGAGATTAGCAATGCAGAATGCGCTGTCATCTTTGTGCTCTAAATGCTATTCATGCAATTGAAGCTGATCCGGGAACCTGTAATATGGAATGATAATTAAACAATTAACACCTATCAAATTGATAGTCGAACGTATTCATCGGATTGGTTCGTTTGATAAGCGGTTATTTAGTGTTATTGAGCCTGTGGCCGTTTCTCAAATCAAAGACTAATCCCTTTGACAAAATTTCCCTTTGACATGAATCACTCTATTTTGACTGTCGCCTATTATTCACTTAATATTCAATCGATTGCATCTATGGCCATCCAGCAAATTTGTATTTGTGTAAGTATATGCACATATGTATATAATATGTAGGTTGCTATCGAGTCGTTTGCGTTTGAGTGTGGTTGATCAGCATCTGAAACAATTTTTTATAATAATTTATTTAGGTTTTCTGAACTTCCACTAAGATTTAGGAGAAAAATTAATAGTATTCGCATGATAATTCGGTCTAATATATGTTTAATATAACTGTTATAAGTGTGAATAGAAAATCAGTATCTTTGAAAGATATTTTTTTTTGTTAATTTGTAATTTTGGTAGGTTTGATTTTAAAAATGGGTTTAGTTTCTCGTCTTCATTAATTAAAAAAAAAACTTTTAAATGAAAAATGTTTAAGCTGTTAGAGTGAATTAAGTGTAGAGTCCGTTCGCGTGAATCAGATTGTGCCAATTACTTTGCTACGAATAATTTTGTCTTAGTTCAAATCTACCTCTATTTTGATTGTATTTTTTTGTTGAAACTATTAAATTTCGTGACTATTATACTGCTGGTGACGTTTATATTTTATTAACTAGCTGTGCTTCGCGGTTTCACCCGCGTTCTTCCGCTCCTGTTGGTCTTAGCGTGATGATATTATGTAGCCTATACATATAGCCTATAGCCTTCCTTGATATGAGCGGCTATCTAACATCAATCTTTTTCAAATCGGACTAGTATTTCCTGAGATTAACGCGTTCTAACAAACAAACAAACAAGCTCTTCAGCTTTATAATATTAGTAATAGAAGGTATAGATTAAACTATATTATTTCTAGCATATTGTTGCATAAGTTTAGTAGATATAGAATGAATGATTGATAAAATTTACTAACTAAAGTTCGTATACACTGTTGGATTAAACTTTGGATTAGATTCTATGAGAAGATACTAAATGCGGTGACACCTTCACTTCGGTAACACTAATGAGATTGATGTGAAACACCAAAGGATCACTACAAGCCTTTTTTCAAGGGTTGAAATCTTGCCTACGATACTCACGGTTCCTGATGAAAGGGCTACGGGTTAGACGTATTCTTACCAACTAAAAGTTTCGGACTCTTACTGACTTAAGCAAGAAGTAAATGATTCGACTTTGTTACTATAATATAACAATAGAATAAAAAATAACAATCAACATGAACAAAACTTGTATAATATCATTTCATGTTACAATTATCGTAATTGGTAATTTGATATTTATCTCTATTCCCATTATTATTACAAATATGATATCTATTAGGGAAAAATTATTTCTCGTGTTGTTAGGCAGATATTGTTTTGCGATTATGAATATAATACTGACAGTAGGTAGTATAGCTACAGGGGCCGCAAGACGAAGTTAATGTGGGCAATGGTGTGGTAGAAGTACCTATGACATATTTTTGCAAATTTAGATTCGCAAAGTCCGTCAACTGGCCTTTGTTTTGTTATTCAAATTTTGTGGCGGTTGGTGTTATTTCTTTAATAATTCCGCGCGCTGTATTTGTCGTAGAATTCCTAGACTATAAATTAATATGTAAAAATACTGTTTTTCTTCAATTCACGAGCGATGAAGTTCGAATAACATTGCATGTAAACATCTAAAAATACTAAACGATTTAAAATGTTACGGAAATAATGGCCAGTAATTAAAAAGAAACCATTAACGTTTAATAGCTTGAGAGTGCTTACATAAAAAAGCAAAGCTACAAGTATTTTTCTACTCATTCCTCCGAGTAAAATCTCATTTCATATTTCTGTTACCTGAATGTATAGTTATTAAAATAACATTTTTTAACTGTAAAAGTATCGTTTTATTTAATATTTATTATTATATTATTTCCTTATTTTTAAAATAGCGTACTGAATGAAAATATAAATATTGATGTAACGTCTGTGCATCTTTCATAAATACCTAGTAAACACACATACCATTTATATTTAATAGAAATTCCTCATTTCTTTAAAACTTGTTAAAACGCTGTCGCATATTTATAATTTTACTTCCATGAGTGGTGATGACCGATATATTTAAGTGTTGGTATACTTAGGTACAGGTACCAGAAAGCGTCGCAATAACAAGGCGATGAAGGACGCTATGCCCACCATTTCACAAACCACCAAATGCTAATGAGCAAGTAAAGTGCAATAATTAAATAAGAATTGACCAATTTAACTTCAAAATAACAGCTATTTCATGTTTCTCTTTGATCTCTGAGTAATTTTGGCTCTGTCGCCCGCATATGCTGTTTGATTGACGCATGGCGATGAACGCAGCAATATCCCGTGAAATAAACAAATTCATATTGAACGCCGCTACACAATACCATACACTTGTGCAAAATTTATCGCAACATAGCAAAATTGAAGCGTCTTTTTTGTTTTTTTATTCGCCGAATAAATTATATTAGCCGCTGCGTCGCGCGATGTCGTGCGCGCGTACGAAATTCTAATTTCTATCGGACTAAGAAAGCTGAAAAAGTTACATATTTGTGTTTATTTTATTTTATGGCAGATACAATATTATCTTTATTAGAGAGAGATATTAAAATTTACAGCTTTTGTGATTTACAAAGCCTGCTTGAAATATTCGGCTTACTTTCAGTAAACATACATTTTAACACACAGATTCATAGACATTAGGTACGTTTAAAAAAAATAATTATTAATATTTACTACATTATGCTTTACCAATCCATACAGTGAGAAAGCTGTAGTTGAGTTCAATCGTTAATTGAAAATACAAGAAACTTATAGGATTATATTCGCTATTCATTAAAAAGTCGCGAAATTGTGCTTCAGTATTAATTAACTGTATCATACTTTGTGAACATTCGTTTTGTTTGGTTATTTATCAGTCAAAGGATCATTTCGCGGTACGCAGAACGTCCCTTTGTCAAAGGCTTAATTATCGGAGGCCAAATAATACATTCCACGGTAAAACATGTCGGAATAATCAAATTCAGCATAATTAATGATGTTTAGGCAGCCGATGCTAAAATGCCTAGTCACTATTGCCATCAATATAGTTCAGTTGATTAGTGTTCAATGTATAAATGTTTATCAAATCGTTATATAAATTTATAAAGAATAGAAAGTGAATAGTGGCTGAGTTGGTTAGGCATCCGCCCCGGAATGGTGCGAAGGATGCGGGTTCGAGTCCCGCCTCGTGATCGAATTTTTTCTATTCTTTATAAATTTATATTTAAAAAGCATTTGAATGCCATACAAACCAAAAAAAATATAAATGTAAGAATCGTTTCTATAAATGGGTTTGAAAATTGAACAAAAAGCTAATGCAAACCTATCAAGGATATAGAGTACTCTTTTTTAATTGATGTAAAGTTTACCTATTTTATTAAAATTTTAGTGAAAGTTGATTATAGCATTAAACATGAAATAAAAATAAGATATAGTCCTAAAAAAATATAACAATATTTATATAATTAATGATATATTAATATTAATGATGCGCCATAACAATGATTAATTTTGCTCACAATGAAGAGTATTCATTTTTATTTATTTGCCTACTTTTCTACACTACACACCTACAACTCGAATTTTAGTGAGGATTCTAAAAACTGCATTAAAATATTATTATTAACGACCAAGGGATAGCCGTGAAAAGCCTTTTCTTTTTCGTATTTAAATACTTACCATTTTTGGTTAAGATTATAATACCAATTCATTGTTAGTTACTAGGTTTACACCCGCGGCTTCTCCCGCGCAGTCAAAGAAAAACCCGCATAGTTCCCGTTCCCGTGAGATTTCCGGGATAAAACCTATCCTATGTCCCGGGGTAAATAGTAGTCTATGTTCTTTCTCGGGTATCAAAATATCTCTATACCAAATTTCATGCAAATTGGTTCAGTAGTTAAGGCGTGATTGAGTAACACACAGACAGACAGAGTTACTTTCGCATTTATAATATTAAAGTGTGGATATATCTCCTGTGCTTCATTTGACGTCCCTTACTTCTTTTCCCATTCCTGGGATACCACTCTGTTATTGTTTTTGTCCATTTACCATTTGTTTCCCTTAGCATATGCCCTGTCCAACGCCATTTTAAAATCTTACATGCTTTTTTTACGTCTTTAAATTTAGTTATTCTTTTTATTTCTTCTAGTTTTATTTTTTCTTTTCTTTTGACACCTATTACACTTCTTTCTATTCCGTTCTGACATACCATCACCATATTCATAAGTTTGTCTGTCAGCGCCCATGTTTGACAACCATATGTTAAGCATGGTAGAATGCAAGTATTGTATACCTTCCTTTTCTCTCTGATTGGCATATCTTTATTTTTCATAATTTCGCTAAGAGACCAATATCTTCTCCATGTGTTTGTTATCCTTCTTTCTATTTCATTGTGCATAGTATCCCTTACCGTTATAAGCTGACCTAGGTATACATACTCTTTTACATATTCTATCTTCTCTGTATTTACTGTTATGTTATAGGCCTGTGAAGCGTTAGTCATAATTTTTGTTTTCGCTATATTCATGGTGAGCCCTGCTTTCACGCTTTCGTCTGACAGTTGTTGTAACATTTTTTCGAGTCTCTTTGGACATTCAGAGAACAAGACCAGGTCGTCTGCAAAACGTAGATGGTTCAACATTTCACCATTAATTGACAATCCTTCGTAGTCCCACTGCAGCTTTCTGAACACGATCTCCAGAGCCGCTGAAAACAGTTTTGGTGAAATAGGATCACCCTGCCGCACGCCTCTCTCTATCGGAAATATGTCTCCCATACTTTCAAGCCGGACTTGGGCGGTGCTTCTAGAGTAAATATTCTGAAGAATTCTTATATATTTTCCATGAATGCCCTGAATATTCAAAGCTTCCCAAATGTAATCATGTTCTAAGGAGTCGAAGGCTTTATTATAATCAATGAAACCCAGATAGTAAATTTTATTGTACTCGTTGTATTTTTGCAGAACTTGCCTTAAAACATGAATATGGTCTATTGTGGAATATTTACTCCGGAAACCCGCCTGTTCTTTAGGTTGGTTTGCATCTAGCGTAGCAGTGATACGAGATAGGATTATTTTCGAGAATACTTTATAGACGTTAGACATTAAGCTAATAGGTCTGTAATTGCCTATGTCCCCTTTGTCCCCTTTTTTATGTAATAATGTTATTGTAGATTTTGTCCAGTCTGCTGGGATAATTTCTGAATCTATAATATTGTTGAATATATCTGTGAGAATAGGAGCAATCACTGATGTCGTCGATTTTAAAAGTTCGTTCGTTATTTGATCAGCTCCTGGTGTCTTATCCATCTTTTGCGTGTTGATTGCTCTAATCGTTTCTTTAACTAAGATTTTGGGGATGGGTTCAGAATCAGTAACACTATTCTTTATTTTATTTATAATTTTATTTTTGTTTTTGCTTTGGTATAAATTTCTATAATAGTTTGTAGCCTCTTTAAGTATTTCAATTCTTTTGTAGTCTTTGTTTTAAGCATCCAATGTTTTTTATAATTTAACTCTTTTATTGCTTTCCTTACGCCTCCAGTTTTCTCTATATAATTTTTTAGTGTAATATTCCTTTTAGCTTTCTTATCTTTTTTGATATTTTGATTTATCTTTTTGTTAAGCTCAGATATTTTATGACGGTAATTTTTATTTTCTTTCTTTTGTAATAATTGTCTTCTTTCTTCTAATAATTGTTTTGTCTCATCTGAGATGCCTCTTTTGTGGTTGACGTTTATTTTCTTTGTTTCTGTTTTCAGTATGTTAATAAGTTTCTCGTATTGTTCCTGGATCGGTTGACATCTGTTTATATCTTTATTAGTTAGTTCCTGTAGATTATTTATGAGCTGGGTGGTATTTCCGGTACAAAAAATTCCTGAGTTATGTGTACAGAATCGTCTTTTGTTCTTGATTGGTGTTCCTGTTAGTGTCGCACGAACCATTTTATGGTCCGAATTGAAATTTAAATTGTGAATTATGGATACGTCTTTAATAATTTTTGAATTATTAGACATGATAAAATCTATTTCATTTTTATATAGTCCATTTGGTGACATCCACGTCCACTTTTTCGTTTTCTTTTTCTTATAAAAACTATTCAATATTTTAAATTTGTTTTCCAAAGCGAAGGTGACTAATCTGGATCCATTTTTGCTCCTTTTGCCTTGTCCATACTTTCCTATTGTATACTCTTCTCCACTTTTTATTTTTGTTCCAATTTGTGCGTTGAAGTCTCCCATTACTATTACATTTTTGTTGCAGTATTGCACAGACATTCTTAGATCTTCGTAAAATTTATCAATATTTGCAACGTCCTTCTTTTTATTTGACTCAGGTGGTGAATAAGCCTGGATGATCGACCATTTTTCTTCTTTATTTAAAGGTAACGTTATGTTTAGTATTGCTATTCTTTCAGAAATTCCCTTTATTTCATCAATTCGGTTAGCAATATTCTTTTTAACTAAAAAACCCACACCATACTGACCTTGTGTCTCACCTTTATAATATAGGATATAGTTTCCGTAATCATTAATTCCTTCTCCATATCGTCTCATTTCACTTATTCCTATTATATCCCACTTAATGTTTGCTAGGGCTAATTCGAGCTCAAGGCGTTTCTCCGTCGTTCGTAATGATCGAGTATTAAAAGTAGCTATATATATATCCGATGTAAGTGTTTTTGTCTTTAGAGGGTCGTGGTCATTTTCCCCCACGATGACCGGTCGGCTTGGGGGAGGTTGTTTCGTTTCTTTGTTAATTTGATTTATATTTAGTTGATGTTTCCGATCGCCGGTGCTTAGTTGCTACTGCTTCATCACAGTCGGGTTAGTTGAAAAGGAGTTAGAACGAATCCTCATCATGTCAAATGCATTTTTCCTGCTTGTTGATGCTGAGGTCAATGTTTGTTGTTTCCTAGGTTGCACGTCTTCTTGAGGGGAATACGAGGTTTCTCTTTTTCTTTTGTCTTTAGAGTTTGGGTTTTCTTTTACTACGAGTTTATCATATTTTATGTAGGCAAAGTTCCCCTTTTCCCTCTCTTCCCTTACCTTAGATTGTAGTGCCTTCCTCTTTTCTAAAGTTTCTTTTGAGTAATCATTGGTTAAATATAATTCCTTTAGTTTCTTTTTCTGGACTTAAAAATCTCTGTAATTGTTTGACATAACGTACTAATTAAAATATCATTTTCTCACATTTTAACTCAGGATTTGTTATTAGCCAAGATCACACAGAGTGTGATTCCTCGCGAGGAATTGCTAAAAATTGCTCGCAAAGTAACTCGGCGTGGATCGACTGAGGAAAGCGCGTGTGCATTTTCTTTAACCTGCTTTCTCTGTAGAGACTCGCCTTTTCTCTCTGAAGAAGGTCTCGATCTGTGCATTATCTACTCAAGTCAGTAGGAAATTATTGATTACATCATTTTTCACAAAAATGTGTATAATGTTTGTTTGAAAACTTACTTTTTTCCATTATTTCCTCATGTTCTAAATCCTATAGCAATAACTACCTATAAAACCAATAAAAGGAACTAGAATATTATTGAAACAACCGGCCCTTTAAGTAGGTAATTTGAAAAGTATCTGTGGAGGCACATAATGCATAGCTCCACAGAACTGAAATCCAATTTCCATTCGGGGTGCAGAGGAATCGAATCTAGACGCCGATTGCGGCCAGGTACGTTCGAGTTAAATCGGATTTTCACTTTGCCTACATTCTTCTTTACTCGATAAATTATAAAATCCAGCCAATAGTCTTATTGCAGAAAATTGCTAAGTGACTTTTAACTTAAGGCGATTTACTGTGAGCGCGTTGGCTGTAAGGTGAACGGGCTTACTGTTTATCTAACAACGTAATATTGTATTTAGTTTATTAGTTATTAATTTAAAAAGTTACAATAGTGACAAAGGTAAGAATGACAAACCTTTATTTTAATAATGGAATCATTTACAGTACACTTAACAATAGATTTTCCTATTTATATTATAGGCAAATTGGTTTATGATTATGATGAAGATATATAACCAATATAGAACAACATTTATATTATACAATATGTATATGATATTCTCTATAATCTATATAAAACATTAACAATTTTTTGGGAGTGTCGGTTAAAACTTAAAACATCTGTTCATTTCTCTGGGCACGTTCGCTATAGCATTCAAAGATGCTCGTTAGATTGCAAAGTGTATAATATCAAAAACATTAGGTATTACTAGCACCTTCAAGCTGTAAAATAGCGGTGTAATAGATATGAACGTTACTAATCTCATCATCATTTGTATTTGGATACCTTTCTATAGATCGCAAGTATTTGAAATCGTTACAATTACTACAATCTAATTCTTAGATACATTTGTCATATATTGTCGTTTATGGTATAATGAAGTATATTAGAGTTGTATCAAGAAAAATGTATTAATAAACATTAACAAAACTAGCGGTAAAAATTAAACTGAATAAAAAGCTAGACTTTGGCTTAGTCTTTTATATTACTGAAATATTCTAAAGGGGTTCCATCTATAAGGATAAAGATTTATAAAAAAAAGAAAGGATAAGTTTAATTGGCTTTAAGCACGCTTTAAGTTATAATAATAATTTATGAATAATACCTACAACGAATAAATATCGTTCAATAATACCACATTTTCGAATGTCATATTATAGTTGAAGCAAACGGGTCCCCAGAAGTCTGATTTATTACAGAAATCTCATTTGATTCGTGATACTATACACAATTACATATATATTATGTACTCGTATTGTTATATTTATATATTTATAAGAGTTATGTTTTCAAATTTTCATTGCTATTTTATTATCAAAGGGAAACCGTGTCAACTCGTTTGCTCATCATGCTAAACATACAGACATAATTAACATTAATTTGTAATGATATTCTTCACTGATGTCCAAAAGCAAACAAAAATAAAGAGTAAGTACTTGTATATTTTGGCTTTTAGTGTTTGTAATGGCAAGGAAATGAATTTAATCGAAATCTTTATTTTAATTATCTTAATATAATATACCTAGTATTTTTTAAATGTTTACTGGATTTACTTTATTTTGTAGGTAGATAAAAGCTCATACCTAATTGACTAAATTCAAAGAAAAGGGACATTTATTAAGTTCGTTATTTGCCTTGAGGAAAATAATTGAAGAGTTGAAGACTGGCTGAATTGCATAAAGCGGGTAATTCAAAAAATTTCCAATTTAATTTATGTAATACTATGAATTACTTACATAATAAATCCTCTGTATTTTGATTGTATTCTATATGATTTTTAAAACCGAACCATTCTATGAAGTGAAAATCAAAATTATCAGTTCTCATTATAAATCTCCGTTTTATACCTTTATGAAGTCTAAAATATAATATCTGTATTTTAAAATATTCTTTAGTAAATCTATACACCAGAAATCTATGCATAATTTTGCAGGTCCCTCGAAAGATTCGTGATATTTAAAACGGTTCATTTTGTGATTTCAATCAAGTAAACTTTCCGGTAACCCATTGAATATTCATACAAAGTTTAGATTCCGTTTCTATAATTACACGTGTAAAATTTGAATATTTACGTCACCAATTTATACAAATTAAATAATTAACAATCAAAACTTTTACATTTTTCAGTAAATTACAATTAGCTTAAAAATACCTACATGTCAAGTCATTACAACTCCTTTTCCGATGTGTCATCGGCAAAGGAGTAGGTGGGGGCCAAATATTGTTTGAAGACGACGGCTTTACAAATGGTAAAAGGTAAGGGGATGAAGAAAAGATTGACGAAAGGAATAAATACAGACACTGGGAAGAGTAAGGAAAGGAATACGGGCCTCATGTAGTAAAAACGGAATATAATTTCGATAACATTCTTTTAGTATTTAGCTTCAGCAACGCTGTTTAAATTCGAACGATTGAAAAAATATTATTATTTTATGGCTTTAAGACTAAGAAAATAAATCACAGAAAGTGCTTACGTTTCTTCATTTTCTGAATAACTCTGAAATAGTAAAATCATTACCAACTCAATTCTATTACGTTACATAATATCGGATATACGAGTATTTAATTATTGAAGCAGACATACCAGAATGCCGGACGATTCCTACCATTTGCGTCGTTTAAAAATGCATAATGAGCACGAACGTCCAATTTTGTTTGAATACACTGACGACGTTATTAGCCAAAAGAAAATATTTCAGGGTCCTTTTACGAGTAGAGTAAAGTAGATAAAAGTAAAACGAGCATCTAGAGCCGGGGCTCGAAAGGGTTTAATCAAAGCAAGCCTGCCTCGGCTACCCGAGATGTAGTAAATAGTCCATACAAGCGAACCCACTTGCGTTTGGATTTTCAGCTAAAGTTTCCAACATCGCACCAAATAAATTCTCCGCATGTATCCCCTTATACTGGAACCGCTTTTCTTGAACTAAATACAGTTTCAATTATATTGTCTGCGATCAAGTAATGTAATACAATACATATTGATTTCTTAATTTATATTAATTGAATGTATTAGGTACGAGATTGACGAGTAGATTCTTATTATTTTAATTAAGTAATTAAATCATGTAGCACTTGTATCTACGTATTAGTTCAATGTTATCAGCATTATATTTTCTGTGATACAATGTTTTAATTGGTATATAAATTACAAAACGTTACATAATATAATGTATTGATAGACTACGTGTATTTGTGCAACAGATTAAAATAGCAGAATTTTAATTAAAAGGTATATTTAAATGTAATGATCACGCGAAACACAATTAACGTACGTGTTTATATTGAGGTTAAATAATAAATAATTTGTATATACTTACTGTACGCTCAACACAATGTGGAGAAAACAACAAAGTTAACGATATTATGTTAAATTCATCATGTAACATTTATACTGAGTTTGAATAATAAGCGGCTTCTCTGATCCGTTTTAAATATATAAATGACACGAACATTGTTTGAATTTATAAGTTTTGTGTTTATTTCATAAGCTTTGCCTTAAACTCTATATAAAATGTAATTTTTGGAAAAATATAGTATCTAATGTCTCTTGAAACTGTTAACGACAAAATAATAATTTAACTAAGCTAAAAGACAAAAAAAAAACGTTGAAACTTTTTTTTCATAAAATGGATACCACTTGAGAATCAAGGTTAAGCGCTTATCTGAATACTGATTTACATGTTCCGTTTTTAGAAACTCTTTGCTTAAAACTATATAAATATTGGGGTCGTGAATATCTTAAAAGTTGAATTATTACTTTGTCGTTAACAGTTTAATTTAAAATTTTAAATAATTTCAAAGTCTACTTGGTTTTTTAAGTGTTTGTCACAAAATTCGTATACTATAGTATGTACTTGTGAGACAGGGTTATATGATAAATAATCTATGAAAGAAACGCACGTGACGACATCATTTTACTTTTCAGTATTCTCTCTACAAATTTAACAATTCATAATTTGTATCTTTTGTCTTTAACATGGAATGTGCGATAAAAATTTGCTAGAATTATATCTAATTAGATTGTTGGGTTAAATATTTTAATAAATCGTAATAAGAATATTGTTAAATGTCTCAGTCGAATCTGAGGAAATGGGATTAAAGTTTCCTCCGCTAAAAATCACTTTTCTCATTTCAAACGAATCCCTTCGTGACATGTCTGGGTTTTAGGACCGACGTTTTCATTGTTTAATTATGGAATAAGTTGGAAAATCGGTCATAAAAGGACTTATTTTTGTATATTGAAACAATTTTTCGCTATTTTTATAGCTTTAATCGCCTGAGAATAGCAATAGTAAAGTTTTGTTTTAAATTATTTCACATATCTTCATATTACACATACATCAAATACCATGGGTCTACCTTTCGGTGTGTATATGTGTGTGTGTGTATCGTACAGGAGACTACTTTAATGTGCGTGCACCGAGATGTGGGTTATTGGATTGTCCCGCCTCTCCAGAATTCGTTACATACAAAATCCCCAAAGGCCTTCACTTGTAAATCTTTTCACATTTTGTCGACATGTGAATTTATTTACCGTTTTAGAAAGTATGTGTATAACAGAACAACATTTTGTCTTGTGCTACAAGTATCCTGTATAATCTTTTAAGTTCTTCATTTTTTATGCAAGTATTAATGCCATATAAAATATCTTTAACTGCTTTGTATAGGTACTTATCTATCAAATTATTACATAACGCAACCCATTTAAATGATGAAGTTACAATGCACATAATTATCTCTATATTGGTTGTTTATTTATTTGTTTTTAAGCACACTTCATTAGATTTAAGATTAGATTTATGTTAATCAATAATGAAATATGATCGTCATACAAAGTCTATAAATACAAAGCTAGTGAAATTTTAATAAAATAGCCATTCATTTTAATTACGAACTAAATCCCGTCCAAAACAACTGGAACAATATTTAATTTAAACGAGTAATAATTTATACTCGATAAATAAACGGTCAACCCCAAAACAAAATATATTATACCGGGATTAATCAATATTGCGATATCGTTCCCCGATTATCCTGCTCCTGTCACGTTTTCTATGCCTAAAGTAATAAATTAGCTTTAATAGCTTCATAATCGCGTTGCATTACGTTACAATGTTTAAAGCGATTACCGAGAATTAATAACATGTCATAATATAATGTATATTATGTTTTCTATTGGGATCTGCTTTCGCTCTTCCTCGAAGGAAAATATTAAGTGGCATCTTGTTCAAGTGAAGAGGCTATACTGGGAACCTAATTCAGGTGAGGAATGGAACGTTCATATTGTAATCTCTTTATAGAAAGGTTTTTATTTAACTGCAGGAGCAGTAAAATTAAATCTTGAAATGACATTTTGTTTTTGTAAAAAGATATCATACAGAAGTCTAATAAAGAAGATGTCAGTGTTGATGATATTAAACTTGTATACGTAGTATATTATTATTAGTCTGTGCCTTTACGTATAAGTATTGGTTGTTTAAATTTATACTCTACTAGCGGTCCGCCCCGGCTTCGCCCGTGTTACATGTTTACGTTTTCTCTACATAAGATCCATCCTCGTACTTCAAGAAATATAATAAAAAAAGAATTATCGAAATCGGTTCAGCCGTTCTCGAGTTATGCGCTTACCAACACATTTTGCGATTCATTTTTATATATAAGATTAAACAACAATTAATTTTTATTTAAATAATTAACTAGAAGTTAAACAATAATAAATAGGATAGACTAAACAACGATTAGTCTATTGCTTTTGTTTACTAAACAACCTTATATTCCTAATTAACGTGTTAATAAATTAGACGATGAAAGATCTACCCTCGCATGGATTTTATTATTTACTAGCGGTCCGCCACGGCTTCGCCCGTGGTACATATTAACGTTTTCTCTACATAAGAAGCATCCTCGTACTTCAAGGAATATAATAAAAAAAGAATTATCGAACTCGGTTCAGCCGTTCTCGAGTTATGCGCTTACCAACACATTTTGCGATTCATTTTTATATATAAGAAGATACAGAAAGAAATGAACTATATTATACAAAATGAGGATATTTATAATTACATTTACATATTAAAATGGGTACCCAGACGCCACCTGAAGTGGATCGTCCTTCATTTTTTATATTATGTATTAATTTATTACCCTATATAACTATTTTTTATTACAATAATTATTATTTAGTTTTCCATCAACTCGCAATTTTGGCATCATACAATGTTACAATAAAATAGAGCTTCTACGTATTATTTTTGTTGACTGAATTAAAAAAAGGGGATCTACTGAATTCTATCGAATGTATTTGAATGTGTACAGCCAAACATCCGAAATAACAATAACAAAACGTAGGTTATAATATGCCAGCCTACATTATAAGCAGACAGCATGACTAAGGTCCTGAAAGAAAATTGATGTGTTTGCAAAGTGTACTTAGACGATGAAGTACCGGTCCTTTGTCCAGTTATACATATTATGGAATGTTATCTTTATATACAGAAAAATTCTCGTGTCACAATACTAGTTACCATACACCTTCGAAATGGCTGGACCGATTCTCATGAAATTTTTGTGCATATCGGTGAGGTTTGAGGATCGGAAATCATCTATTTTTCATACCCCTAAGTGATAAGAGTAAGGCAGAACGTATGCCGGGACAGCTAGTATATCATGAAATTAAAACAGTATTTTAATCTTAGTATTATATTAATGCAGTTAAGTTTTACCTCACTTATAAATAGCAAAACAAAAAAACCATCTAGTTATACACAATATACATATGTATACCTATGTATACGCAAGTTCTTAAATCGCAATTATAATGTGTGTTTAATTAATATGGCGCGTAGAGGATAATCGAGTTTGTCACAATAATTAATTTCAATTATTAAGTGCAGCGGAAAATTATATTAGTTATTAATGTTGGCTGTTTTGCTCAGTTAACACACGTTTCAATAAATTGTTTTCTAGTTGCAAAAAAAAAAACAAATAAATTATTTTTGTTAAAGTAAAAATATTAATTCTTGTATGAATTAACTGATCGATAAAAAACTACATGAGCCATTGCGGTATTTACTTTTTAAGTTTAAGTTTATGTATAACAATTTTAAGATTTGATAAACCAATCTTTAATATTCTTTCCCAAAGAAAAACAGTCACTGAAGTTCAGGAGAGGATTCATTGCATTGAAAATATCCACTTAAATGGGAATTTTTGCATATAATTATTATTGTTTTAATTCAAAATTGTCTGTATATAATATGTGCAGATTAATTAAGTACCTTAAATACAAAAATTGGAAATTAATTGATTCATACACTTAGCACAAGTACCCTTATGCTGGTTCGAATGCTTAAAGTAATTAAATCCAATTCATAGTATATATTTAGCGAAAAATTCAATTCCGTGTGTAAAATATAATACGGTGAATTCCGTGATAATCCGTGGTAATTCCGTGAAAAATATAATACGGTTTGGGAAATTAATTATAATAATATTATAAATCCTAGTTAGTATTGAGAATTTATTTTGTAACTATTTAATAACAAACTGAATTGATTTCATCAACCATTAATATTGAGTTTGGTGTGCAGATTATTTTTATTAGGCATTAAATAATAAGTTATAGGCTACCCTTTACCACGCGAGCCTATGGGCTGAACCTAAAAAATCATTATTATTTTTATTAAAATTAATTTAAATGCAAAAATGTATTTTTTATTTTAAATGTTTGCCTTTGTTTTTCGACGCAATGGAGCGATTGAATGATATAATTTTTGAGTCAGGAGATATACTTTTTACCGTGGTGTAACATCTCACTTCCATGGTAATTTCCTCTAACTAAACGGGCGACGCCATGGTATGGGAGTTTGTAGTAGCCATTTTGGTAACACATAATACCTAATAATACAGAAAGGAATAAAGATAATTACTATAAAATTGATTCATTTCTATATATAATTTTATTCAACTTCACCGAATAAAAATGAAGCAGAATTGAGAAAAAAAACAAATTTAAATATAACAGAGCTGGTAATTAATTTGGACCTTTATAAAATACATGATTCAATTGAATAATGTTGTTAACGTTAAAATTCAGATATTAAACTGTTGTATTCATAAAAAGATTGTAAGTTGCAGGTTTGATAGAAACTGTTGTATTCATAACCATTTCGGAATGAATGAATTAATCAATAAATTTGGCATTCAATTAAACAATAACCATAGTAGAATAATTAGAGCAGTAATCCAATTGTGAGGAAGAAATAAAAAAGTAGGGAGGTTTCAAAATCTTCAGGTAGATAATATATAGTATACGTAAATAGGACAAAGTCAGACGATATCGATCTCATTTAAACGTAATCGACAAACTTGCACTTCTTAATGAACTAAGCTAAACTATTCTCAGATTTACCTCCAACTTTGATTAGATTTTAAATTAACAAGCTGTTTTAAGGGTTGAACATCGCCACCTCCATTTAATATTAATTAACAATATAATATGTTATATAAATGAAAATGTCAATCATAACGGATCGTGTTAGAAAGTTAATTAAATTGGCTCTTAGTTTGACATTTAACTATTTTACCTATTGGCTTTCATCCCACTATTATGAGAAATATAAAGATTTGAAATTACAATAACTTGTATTTTCTTTAAGAAAAAGAGAATGCTGGTGTGGGGAGTACGAAAAAGATCGATCAAGACGTAATGAAATGAAATGATGGTGTATGATAGGTTATTACTATATCGGGAATTTTGTGGAAGACTGTTAAATAATCTCAGTGAATTGATTAAACTACGTTAAGACGTTTAGACAATACAAATATTTATATGGATTATTGACAGCCCTAGTTCACCTTGAAACATTTTTATTATATAAATAATACTTTCCTCGTTGTTTACACACCATTAGGACTGAGGAATTGAGCGCTGTCGATACATAATTGATTGTTCATGAATCCTGCAACTCATGCTCGTATTTAGGAAACGATTCTTTCACTTGTAAGCTGGTTTGACAGTTTTATTGGTGCGTGACCTTGGAATGATAATTTATAACTCTAAATTCTTTGCAATACTATACAAGTTGTTCCAAATATACATACCTATTGTAGGTAAGTGTATGCTTAGCTATCATAATCCATACTAATATTATAAATGCGAAAGTAACTCTGTCTGTCTGTCTGTCTGTTACTCAATCACGCCTAAAATACTGAACCAATTTTCATGAAATTTGGTATGGAGATATTTTGGAGATATATGACATAGGCTACTTTTTATCTCGAGAAAATGACGCAATCCCGGAAATCCCACGGGAACGGGAACTATGTGGGTTTTTCATTTACTGCGCGGGAGAAGCCGCGGGCGGAAACCTAGTATAATTATTAATTATAAAGCACATAATATATCTATAATTCTACAGCTTATCGTATGTAGAGATATACATAGATGGTTTGATAAATATTAACACATTTATTTTGACGTATAGGACAGCATTATAAAAATACTGTAACTTCCACTAATTAATTGATTTATGGAGATATATATCCTCAAACATAAAAAGGAATAAGTACGATAGATATATAGATTAGCATCTGTCTCAATTCTAATAGCAAGCAGTATGCAGCTTTCAGACTTCCTGGTGACAAAATGAAAAACAACACGCCTTTATTCTAATGGAGGTCACATGCACTTGTTTTTCATCTGAAATTCTTCATATTGTTCCTTACTCGCAAAGTTTTGATAGTTAAACTTTGCCAATTTATTTGTTTAAGCAAATAGCTTGACTCCTAGATAGATAAGATAGTTTATAAACTGAGCTAATCGTGTTAATAGTTGAAATTAAGCTAAAAGTGAAGTCCTGTGTCCCCTTGTGGGTTATGGTCAAGATGAACTTACACAACTGTCTCTTTGATGGATTTTCTTTACGAACTTGTGGATCAATATTCTTTTTCTTTCTTTTCTGTCATGAATGTGATTAATGTGATCTTTATTCTCTATCGGAAGTAGAACCCAGTATAGCTCAGTTCTCTTCGAAAACGTTCACCATTCGTTAAATTAAATCTGTTTTTGTAGGTACAGAGGCTGTACAGAACAATTTATTGTCTATGTCTCTTTTATCAACACGAATTGTGCTTATATATTTTAATAATCTACTAGTGTATTAATAAATCTGATCTAGCAGTCATCATGGTTGCGATTCTCCAGCTGTAACACTAAAATATTCTATTGGTTTCACCATTCCATTTCTAATTTCTATCAACTTGAACATAATGCCTTCGCTAAATCAGCAAAAGTATTTTCCCTGTACGTTAAAATTGATTTAAAAAGCGAATATGATTTGGGAACGCGTGAAATAGGTAATATGAGAGGTTGCAATTACTATTTTTAAAGTATACAGTGTACACAGAACAGCCAAAATAGGGTAGATATGAAACTCATCACATAGTCGTTCAACTGTGCGCTATGTTATCTTTGCGATCTTCTATTATAATTTCGAAAAGCATGATTTGGTTCCATGAAAGAGAATTGATAGCTAGTTAGTAAGCGTGAAATATTAAATTGATTTTCAGTTTTATGAAAAAGTATATTTTGAATTATAACCAGAGGCCTATCATAACTTTACTTGCGAGAATGTAGATAAAAATGTTTAAATCATTTGCAAATCTGGGTAACACAGTTCTTTCGGAAAAATTCCTCGAAAATCCCAGTATTGTTTTTGAAAATTCGATTATCAGATTTTCCTAAAACTATTTTCAATGTAACTACATTTTCAATGTAATAGCTATTGGATATTATGTAGTAATGTATTTTTTCTATGTGTTTTCGGTCCATATAATATTACTAGCTTTCCGCCCGCGGCTTCGCCCGCGTTTTCTAAGAAAAACCCGTTCCCGTAGAATTTCCGGGATAAAACCTATCCTATGTCCTTTCTTGGGTATCAAAATATCTCTATACCAAATTTCATGCAAATTGGTTCAGTAGTTAAGGCGTGATTGAGTAACAGACAGACAGACAGAGTTACTTTCGCATTTATAATATTAGTATGGATTTTAACGTAAATCTTAAATACTAGACTTCCGACCGATTTTATTTTTTTATTTCATAGCAAATACTAACGGATTCAAAGTTGGTGCCAACAAAATCAAATAAATAGTAAACAAATAATTTATGGCACCCACCTAGATTAGATTTTGAAATTGTTTTCAACGTATTTGATTCTTTCAGCTTTAGGAATGTTATAAGATTATAGGGCTGCCAGGAAGAGATTGCTTTTGAGTATTAAGGCCGCCTTTTCGTACATAATATGTGCATGTTTGTTGTTATTGTATAAAAATATGGTTTATGTTTGTTTGTCCATGTATGTAGGTACAATAACGAATAAATAAATTCGAGAAAATTTAAAAATAGAGCTCTATTATTTCCTACAAGAACACTTAGTGCAAATGATATGAAATTAGATACCGTTTTACAACTTAATAAAAAAAATCTCCGTAAAAATTTCTATTTTCGTGAGTATGCCATAAAGACTAATAAATTTCAACTGCATTTCTTTTCTTCAATTCAAAATAAAAATGGTTTAATTTACTTCTGTTACCGGGTGAAACTTTATGTGACTAAACTTGAAACATAACCGAAATATTGATTTTACGGCATAGGATAACAGATGTTGATTACTAATATTAAAATAATATTATGTAATTAAAATATTATTATATAATATTACTAATGTTATTGTGTGATTTTCATTCATTGTATTTACCTTTTTTATTTTACCAGAACGTAAAAAGCAAGACTATCAACTGACGGAGGAACGTAAATTATCTAAAACACGTTGATGTAGGATTTGAATTTGATTAAATTTAGCTTGTGTTGTAGAAAACTATTTTGTAATAAACAAAAATGGCAAAAGAAGGAGAGCTTGAATTTACTCTACATTTTGTGAATGAAATTCAATATTTGGTATATCACTGTTTCAGAGTAATGCTACAAATAGGTAATAATGAAAATTATCATATTATATCCATTAATTCCAGAATTGTTTTTTTTTTGTTTTATAAATTACTCATTAATAACATTTGTTTGATAATTTTAATTAATTATACTAGGTGCTTTAACAATATTGTTATATCTATCGTACACATTTTTGAAAATATTCACAGATATTGAATTTTATTAATTCGTTTTTAGATGAGTATTGAGTCCGTATAATGAATAAGTAAAGATATCATTTGATAAAAAATCAATATGGTTAAGTTAATATACGTGTAGACATAGGTAGTAGGTGTTATACAATAGTCGAACATGTAAAATTCCAGGCTTTGTTTTTGATGTTTAGAAACGATGCTTTTTTGGGTATAGGCCGCCTCCAAGCCTTTACGCTATATTGCAATATATTTTGGCCCAGGCGAATAATAAAAAGAAAATTCATGGGCTGGCTGATGTTTTTTTTTTTTAATTTATTTCATGTTTGGTTGTGTAAAAAGCACAATAAATAATGTAAATGATTTCTTCGTTACAATATCGTGTAAACAGTAAACAGTATACTGATAATATAATAATTAACATATAATATTAACAAATAATGAGAAAATGTGTGACCTCCATAATGGCCAATTACCTATTAACGATGATAAAGAAAAAGATATAGAGGAAGCGTTACTCATTTCTTCTTAATAAGGATAATAATAATACCTACATGTATGATCCTCCAAAATATGATCAGTGTTGCAGGTTGATTTTGATTGTATGTACCAAATTAATTTTGTATTTTATATATATTAAATATTGCACATAATCAAAAAATGCCTATGTATGTTTCATCAGATATCTCGATGCTAAGTTATTTCTATAGAACATATTTATTTTCCTATTGTGTAAGCATGAAGTACAATTTTGTATTTTATAATTTTCACTGGAACTATCACAGCCATAGATTGTCCGTTGTAGAAATAAAATCACTATAACGTACAAACAGTTCTAGATGATTTTGGGCAGAAAGATAGAGTCCTAGCTAAAAGCGACTTTGACTTTTGTCCGAGCCGCGGGGGAACTTCTTTTCTATACTTGACTCATTTAAAAATATGGAAATCTTTTATAGTTAACTGACAAACGCATCTAATTCGACTACTCCTCGACTACTCCTAAATCTGTTCTGAAATATTCTGTTGTATAAAATTAAGATTCCATATTAAAATTACACTGTTGCTTTAATTACGGCTATTAAAGTACGCTTTCAGCGTCTTTCATTTTCGATACTTACATACGAAGGTAATAGTTCCTTGTTTAGTTAGAACACACAATAATTATAATAGAAGGTTGTTACGTAATACAGTAAAGCGATGTGTATGTATCTACTAAACTTAACTTTACAATATAACCAATATACATACCTGTATAAAATGGAATATAAAATATATTAAGTTTTAAAAAGTTTTTAAGTCATTACAAGTTAGTAAGTGAACCATATAATCGATTTGATTTCACATAAAATATCCAAAAAATATTAAAATTCATAAGACCACCAAAAACATTGAAACATTTGTTTGGACATTAGCGTTCAAGTAGATACTCATTCGAATTGAATTCATCCCAAAGCAAGTCACCATGGTGGGTGGTTGGCAGTCAAGATAAGTATATAGAAATATCGTTTTATCTTCGCTTTCCCCGTTGCGTTTAAAGGAACAAAATTGCTTTCACTGGTTATTTACGACTAGGTAGGTACATGACTGTAGCCTTGTACGTTGCAGTTGTTTACACATCAATTCTGTACTTTATGAGTGATCGTAATAAACTATTACATGTATATGAAATTAATTCAAATACAAATTCAAAATTTATTTATTTATCACATAATGCGCAATAATTCAGATGTACAAAGTATATTTAAAAAAAAAAAAATTAAGACAGTACGTAAGCGTTTCATCCAGTAGGTATGCGCAAAAATGATTAATCCACTGAGAAAACCAATGCGGCAATCCAAAACTCAACCGTCAATTTATACGTAGGTAATCAGTGTTTATAATTGTATCAAAGCGTTCTTTGGAATATTTGATGTTCTAAAATATGCTCAAGGTTATGAAGAGTTTTAAGAGCGGGCTTAGTCCCAGACTTAGTTGTTAAGCAAGTGGCCACTTTAGTATCAGACTTCGCTGTACCGCAATGTTCGCGACCCGCTAAGTGCGCGCAATAAATTACTCTACGTATTCGCTTGTGATTGCCCGTTGCTCAAGCTCCTGCGTTAGCTGAATCCTTGTTAAATCTCTTCTTCTTTTATACAACCTGCAGCTCAAACGTTTTAATGTTATTTCTAGCGTACGTAAAACAATCTTAAATTGAGCAACATACATTATTCTCTTTTCGCGAAGCAGCTCGCTGAGTGCTTTGTAGGTACTTCTTATTTACTATATATGGATTATAAGGAGGTAGTATTTAAAAAAGTGCATTTATTATTAAAATCGTATATGTACGAGTAGAATCGCGATCGTTGTAAAATATGTGTATACGTGTTTTAATATGACTGAGAAAATCAGTTAAACATGCTTCTAGTTCTACGATATAATATGCACTGAAGAATTTAATAACAAATTAATGCTATGCTGTTCGCAGAAATTCAAAGAAATTATTTTCCTATTCTATTAAATAACTCCTATTTCGCTTTGGCGAGATATTTAATATATTATACGCTTAATACGACATGACGATATTAAAAATATATGGAAAATATATTTTCCCGATGTTAATATTAAAGTTATTCATGGGACACATATTCAAATTAATTTCACGGAATTATCAGCATTTCTCCAATACGGCAATAGGTACCTAAAAGTAACAAAAGTGGCGTTTTAATATAAATATTTATTTTCTGTTTAATTACATCAATTCAAAATAAATGAGCGGTAAATTTAATGTGCTTTGGTCGTGTTAAACAGTCATTGTTGACGAGTTCGTTTACTATAAAATTCCCTTTGAAAGTAATGTCCATGTGTATTTTGAAATCATTATTTCATTGGAAATTAATGACTGATGAATTTTATTCAATTATTTATTTATCATTTGGTAACAAGTTCAGAAATTGCTTTTACAATAAGAAATTTAAAATAAATTTATCCTTTTTTTAAATACTACACTACACTAAAATGAACATACCTACATGCATTGAAAATCTCATTTGTATTTTTTTAATTTTTTTATTACGTTGAAGTTGATTACATACGCGTAATCCACCTATAAAATCTTTGTTTACACATACCGAAGACGATTATCTAAATATTTATTATTTTTGTTAAAATAAAATTGTGTGCAGAAGGAAATTTTTCGTTTCACGATAACGATAACATTGAAATTATAAAACACATAGGTATCGCGTAAACCTACCTTCATATAAGAATAAAAAACAAAATATTCATCGTAGATCTTTTCAGACACTAACGCATTCCGTTGAAAAGACCATAGAAACATTTCGTAAACAGATTAAAAAACACTTTCAACTTTGTACAGTGTATTGAATAAATACAAGCAAAGAATTTGTTAAAGGAAATATTACGAATGCAAACGAAGGAGTCGTTCTGTGAATAAACGTTACAAACTCGTTAAGACAAAACAAATGAAGCAGACTTCGAGTCCGCTTTCAAAGACACTGTCTTGTCAGATTTAAAATATTAAATGCTGACTATGGTCTGTGAAAACGATTACACGAGGAACACCATGTTTTAATAAATTCGTTTTATTGTATTTGATTATAAAACATTAATACCCATAAGCTACTGTTTTGTTGAAATAAACCAACTGAATCCTCACTTTCGTGTATCTGCAATCTCATATGAGTATATTCAGAGCTACAAATATAATTATTCCGTTCCTATAATAAGACAACAACCACATTGTTATGCTGACTACTTAGCTAGCTGATATTGGAATCTAATTAACTTACTTAATGTAGTGTTCTTAAAATTAAAATGCAATGATATAGAGATATACCTATGGAAGTTATTTGTCTCTACTCAAACGTGGTTTCAGCATTAGATACATACTGCTTTTTTTTTAATCGCAGATATTACTTGATATTATAATAAGTGTTCTACATCTTCAACTATCGCCAGGTGATTACTGACCTTCACATTCACTGTAACACAGTTATAATTTTATGCTAAACATTTTACTCTACACGAGCGCGACCTAATTCTTTCTAGACTATTCTTAAATCGACGTACTTTCTCTCAATGTTTTCTCAAATATAATTCAAACATTGCATCTACGTCATTTATGCATTTGCTTCGGTAACATTAACTTAAACGTAGTGCAAATAACAACATAAATATGACGCGTGTTTCAGGCGACGCTACGTTTAAGACGGGCTCAGTTAAGTGAAATAATGTGTCACCTCGTCGAGTAAAGCTAATTCCAGCAGTTTGTGAATGTTATTTCAGAAATTATGATTTTCTATTATAGAAGCGGCGATCTCATTTATAAAAGTTGTAAGAAACATTGAGATATTTGCAGAAAATACGTATACAAGATTGTAGTTATTGCATAATGTGAGTTAATTGTGTTAGATTATACAATACAGTGATACGAACATAACTGTTTGAAAATTAGAAAGATATCTTTAGAGCTAGATTATTATTATATTGTATTGAGAACGAACCCAAAACCGTATGAAAATTCTAATGCTGAAACTAAATCCGTAAGCGTGAAAAAAAAGTTCAGTATATAAAATATAAAATAATAAATGCAAATATCTGTAGAGTTATACTATTAACTGAAACACCCGTATGCAATTAATTACTATCAATTAATGGCATTACTTCAATCATTGTTTATGTTAGCCTATCAAGTGATTATAGCTTAGCATAATTAATCATTGCCACTAGTTCCTTTGGTTTAAATGTTGCAGTTGGTTCAAATAACCTGTGAAATATATCATCATTTTTAGGGCTGATTTTTCAATCCTTGGTTAAAACTTATTCGTCGAATAACGTATTAAACTACTATTTATGAAAGGTATTCTAATTGCCTGTATTTGACAGTATACAAGTAAAATTTTAATATTATCGTGCAATACTTTAATGGATGGGTAAGTTTTATCCAAGGATTGAAAAATCGGCCCTTAAAGAATAATAAAACATTTATTCTGTCACGCTGTGTTCATTATTTATACATTATTGTGTTTAGTTGGTATCCATTTATTTCCTTAAAACGGTTAAAGAATGGATTACTCACCTAGATTTAGACATATCTCTTAACATTATATAAGAGCGGTTATCCCAACCTTGCGGTATTACCGTTTCCATAAGAACATTTTAGCTGAGATCTGCAGCAGCACTGAGGATAATCCCCGTTTCTACAACTTGTGTATCTATCTTTGCTAAAACCCTCATTCTTATACGTGTTCTATTTATACTTAATTCTTTTACGGTTTCCATCCCTGTGCAGACAGGAGGATTAAATATAAACTAACTTTTTATAAACTTTCCATTCTCACGAAGTGAGTGGGTGTCTGTTGTATAAGATTTGGTAGAATTATAGTTTTGGTGAGGTTCGGCAGTTATGGATTTACTTGGTAAATTTTTAAAGAAATAAATTTTTTATCTTTTTGAGATACCTTATTCGATTTGTTTCGTACACTTTTTAAGTTTTTTGAAGATACCGACATATATATTATGTGATTGTTTGTACTAATAGTAAGTAATTGGTATGTTTATAAAAAAAAACATTATAACAAAATATAAGTGTAGATTAGATACATAGTAGGTAAGTGTGCAATTTTAACCTTTTCTTAGATATTTGTTTTATATGAGCCCGATTTAGCACATTCTTTTTTCGTTTTTTGGCTGAATTTGAAATAGTTGGGATTGTAGAATTGTTTTTGAAATACTCAACAGTGAAATAATAAAGTTTAACGCGTGATAGGAAAATTATTCACATGTAGGTACATTGCATACACGTGTTCAAAACTTACATACATTAAGAGCGTTATATACAAAGTGTCCCACCGTTGGTATTCTAAGCTCAATGGAGGTTATAGTTTTGCATACGCTGTGTACTTAAAAATACTTCTAAAATTCCAGATGCAACTCTCATAGTTTAGAAATATTTCAAAACTTTTTCTATGCTGCTTTTGAAATAAAGTAGTGCGGAGGACAACGTCACACTTCTTTCATAAAACTCGCAGTGCGGTTACTATAAAAATACGACAGCGAGAGAAAAACTCGTCACGATTGTAAGAAGTAAATTCTCAACTTTTATGCCTGCTAGTTGGTTGGCGCTCCGGATTAACTTTACTTATACATGGATTTCCTTGAATTTTCTTGGATATAAAGTGACAAAGCCGTGATACATACAGAGCGCGCTCCTTTGAGTCTACAAAAACTTCGTGTGGGCAAGCAGTTATAAATTGTGAAGTTCTGTGATGTGTGTGGTTTCAAGTTTACAGTTACTTACTGACTTACGGACGCTCTTGACTTTACTGAAGGGTTTGTTTTGCGTTAACAGCCATTCATTCGCGCAGTGATAAACTTTGTTTAAGAAGTTGTTTTTCACAAACATTTTGAGGTTAAGAATAAGCTGGAAACGAGCGTTTCGGGAGATAACTTGCCAAAGTTTGTTTGAGAAATAAAAGTTTGAATTATTGTCGTTTCATTTAAGTATTCATAGGTGAATAAATCAAATGAACACAGGGATAAATAACGATCTAGGTTATTTTCGTATTCGTTGAAATCCTAAGACGCAATGCATGCGATACTTGTGGCGGGGTGGAATAATTTATTCCGATAAATTATATAAAATCATAAATTAAGTAAACCTCATTTAGTAAGGAATGTATTTTATTTAAAATGAAATAAACTCTACAATAATTCTTCAGCATTTGCAGTATATCTGTTAAAGGAACTATTGGATAGCTGAAAACATGAATACCAATAGATGAACAGAATCCAGCTAGCAAGGCCAATAAAGTAATCACTAAATTTTACGGAAGCTCATCACTATACTACTAGTAACAATTTAGCAATCTGTGGTCTATTACATACGCTGTGAATGCTATAAGTTTAATTACATTATCTAATACTCAGTACGACTGCGGCCTTATCTGACAGATAGCTCTCAAGTATAATGGAGCTAATGAGAAAATAATGCTTGACACCGACCCCGAGATTATCAACAAAATATTACGACGACGAGTAATTTCATCGAAACAATTGACGGTGATTTGTAAAATTCTTTTGTTTTGTTTGGTTTAAAGTAAAATTGCCTTTTAAAGCTTGGTTTAAGTGTTGTTAGGATAAATGTATTTTTATAGTCATCTTCTGTCATGTTCTGGAAGGTATGATGCAAAAGCGCAAGCATATTTTTAAGTAATCGAAGAAGAGAAATAAAATTTTTGGGTGTAGACTGTAGGTATAACAAAATGAGATATAAAATTATGATGCTATCACAAAAATGACAAAAGGTGAAAGAAAACATGGGTTAAAATGAGCTTGACCTAAATTCCTGCAAAAATTGTATTATTCGATCAAATTCATTGAACATAGAAAATTTATTTCAAAGCTTTATCATTGAATATTCAAAATTGTCAACAAGCTTTAGTAATTCAATAGGTAGGTATTTATTTATTAAATATAATTTTGTTTAACCATTAGATATACCTAGTTCAACTTTCACATCTTCACCAATCAATTAAATAAACTGAAAAAAAAAACCAAAGGAAAACATAGTTTTTTCTAATGTATAAAAGTAGTATTGTTTCAAACCACATAGGTGCGGTATGTATGTAATAAATGCGAAAGTACATGGATAACTTTGGAACTTACATAAGCGGCATTTCAAATAAATATATCAACCAATATGCCTTCTATATAACGTGACTGAATTTATTGTAGATGAAATTTCATATACATTACTGAAATCTTTGAGAAGATTACGATCACCTCGTTGTACAAAACTTAAAGAGGGTAAAAGATGAAAGTTGCTAACGTATAAAGCACAATAAACATGTCAATAAGATATCGATACATAGCCTTTTTAATCGGGTATAAAGGCTGTACTTGAATCTATACATTAGTATAGATTAGAATATTATAAAACTGAAAAGTTTATTTGTTTGTTTTTTTGTTTGAACGTGCTAATCTCAGGAACTACTGGTCCGATTTGAAAAGTTCTTTCGGTGTTAGATAGCCCATTTATCGAGGAAGGCTATAGGCTATATATATCATTTCGCTAATACCAACAAGAGCGGAGCACTACGGATAAAACCGAGGAGCACAGCTAGTATGAGTATAAAGGCAATATACACGAATATTGCCTTTATACTCATTCCTCGTGCTGTCTATTTGCCACTATCTGTCAATCCCACATCAATGCACAACGAGGCCTATTTAATCTGGTTTACTCGAGACTTTTCATATTTTTATTCACGTCAAATAGATTGCTTTTGCATGACTGTTGAAGTGTTAATGCATAGGTATATGAGAATTAATATACCTTTGTATTAAATATATTCTTTGCAAGCCTAAAATCAGTTAATACATAGTATAAAGAGATACTTATAGTATGGTAATAGGATACACATTATTTATGCCAGTGGGAATATTGCTAAATTCGTTTTATTGCCAAACCTAATTATACAAAGCTAATTATACAAACTGTAAAATCTTAACAAAAAATATTTAAATTCATTAAGTACTAGATAGTCAAAACATTGAATCTTAAGTACTCCTTGCTGTTTCGAATACGAACGCTGGGCTAATTTAGTGCTTTTCAACTTTGTAAAGCTTTATTAAAAGGCATTTTAAAATTACCACAGAGAAGCACTGCTATGGTATTTATCTGTATTCGTAATCTTTATACAACACGACATCGACTTCATGAAGCTGAAACTGAAGGGAAGTTTATTTAAAATGTTGTATTTATACAGAAATGCAGAATGGTCAATACAACAAAATGTAAACTGTATTCAAGCTATATTCACAAACACACTTCAAAGTAAATAAACTACGGGTTTGCGGAATCAAAATATTTATGTTGCATGAACTGTTTATTAAGCTATTATAAAGTTTTGAACTGTTAAATTAAACAAAATATGAGGAATATTTTTATCATCATCATCAATACATATAATAAAATTCTAGAAAAGTCGTGTCTGTACAATCAAAATATATAAAAAAAAATTAGCAGGTGCTATTATTAAATCGATCCCAAACCCAAAACTGTAGTTAAAAAAATTTTTGTCTGTTTATCTGTTTGTCGGTTTGTCTGTTTGTCTGTATGTTCGTGCACGCTAATCTCAGAAACGGCTTATCCGATTAAGATGCGGTTTTCACTAATATATTGTGGTAATCTTCATTTAACATTTAGTGTTTATTTCATGTCAATCGGTTCGTAAATAAAAAAGTTATGACCATTTAAGTATTCACGGCGAACATTTGCTAAGGCATTCTATACACTGTACGATAAAACGTAAGTTATCTGTTACAATTATTATTCCTGTAAATGTCCAAGTGATCATATCGAAAGTGCCAAAGGGTAGGGGGGGCGGTGGTTGGTCAAATTAGAATTATTCTTACTTCTAGGTAAATTTTATACATAAAATGTCCTGTAAATTATGTCGTATTATATTTTTAACCCCCGTCGCAAAAAGATGGGTGATAAGTGTTTGACCGCTATGTGTGTCTGTGTGTGTGTGTCTGTTTGTGCCACCGTAGCTCGCTAACAGGTAATCCGAATTAGATGCGGTTTTTTTAGTTAGGCAGCATATTTTCCGACGCTGGTTCTTAGATAAAGTGTATCAAAATTGGTTCATCCATTTATTATACCTAGGTATATTATTATAGGGGTAAATGTGGGAATGAAAAAAACGAAAGTTGTCAAATATAAGTACCTAAGTGATATATTAAATGAAAGTGAACGACCTATCAGTAACAAATCGGCTCATCTATTAAATATAGGCTATTTAATATAGGTATAAAAGTGGTAATAAAAAAATGAATTTGTCAAAAATATACTCAAGTGACATATCATATGAAAGGGCATGACGTGTAAAGTTTAATTAGACATGTTTTATCAAAATCGGTTCATCCATTTATTATACCTTTTTATGGGTAAAAGTGGGAATGAAAAAAAACGAATGTTGTCAAATATACCCAAGTGACATATCAAATAAAAGTGCATAACGGGTGAAGTACACTTAGTTATATTTTTATCCAATTCGGTTTATCCATTTATTAGATTACAGCGGTAAAAGTGGGAATGAATAATGTGGTCAAATAATATACTCAAGCGGCATATCAAAATATGAAAGGGCAACGTGTGAATTACAATTAGTCATATTTTATCGAAATCGGTTCATCCGTTTATTACATGGCTTTTTAGGGGTGATAGTGGGGATAAATAAACCAAATGGAGCATCAAACTACAGGATATGACGTGTACATATAGGTACAATTAGATATGGTTTACATCAAAATCGGTTCTGCCATTTACTAGGGATGGAAAGGGAAGGGTTGAAAGTCTGTGAAAGAAGAGGGGATATGGGAGCGAGAGGATAGCCACACCCTGGAAATTTTGAACTCTACTCAAAGCTACATAGGCCTGGCCCTTGGCAATATTTTTTCCTAAGTATACCACTTCTTTTGCCACTGTGGTCCATTACAATTTGTGCACGGTTACGGCCCAACTTAAAAGATGTCAAGGAGCAACAAACTTATAGATATCAATATGATGTAGGAATGTAATATGGAGGTAGAGGTAGGTCTCGCTCACTTGAAAATATTACATGAAAATAAGAAACCGAAAGGAATAAATAATTATTTTACAAACTTCCCGACCATCTTTAAAATTAAGTACCATATATGTATTTTGATACTGAGGTATATTATGATGATGTTGGCATGGCAGCCCCGATGACTTTGTTTTTTTTTTATAAATATTTAAAATAGTATTTATTTTTAAAAATCTTCGGGAAGTTTGTGAAATTATTTTTTCCTTTTTCTATGTATGCACTTTTCTTCGTAGCGCTGTTTTTTTTTTATTTAATTTTTATTGCACGGTCTAAACGGTTTAGTTACTACCTATTCAGGAACGATCTGATTTGGATTTTGTGCTGGATTTGATAAAAACTGAGTATCGATTAAGCTGATCAGTTGCTGCACGATACATAGTTAAAAACATCCATACAATGAAGGAAGGAAAAGAAATTTGCTCCCCTCCCCCCTGGTGCCTAAAAATAATATGACATAATTTAAAAGAAATTTTACGTAGAAAATTAATAAGGCATTTTTTTTGTATTGTTTAGCTCAGTTTAGTAATAAATTTTACTTACAGTTCTTTTAATTATTTATGGTAGTCTGTGTTTACTCAATAATTTAAGATAAGTAGTAACTACTATGCAGTCACTATTCCACGCGGACGACGTCGCGGGCACAGCTAGTGTTTAATAAGTATAATTTATTTCCTGTTATAATATTGCGAAAGAAAAGTGGTATGAAAATGTACATTCACTTTCGTCGTAATGAAAATTGTTGTAGCTTCAATTGGTTTAGTTTAGATTGTTAACAAAAGGATTTTCAAACGAATTCATGCTATGTGCAATATGTTTAGTTGGGCTGTGTGTTATTTTACGTTAAAAATATTGAGTTGGTCTGAATAAAATAAGGAAAAGTTAAATACATATTAAACAATAATATAATATGAATAATGTGGCCGTCATGTGGAAACCAGTTCTATAGGCATGTTAAGCCGTTTGATAAACAAAATGTAGCAATTCAAAATTAATTGAAGCAATTCTGAAATCTTTTAAATGTATTGTTACATGTTACTTTTTAAGAGTAGAGGCGCACAAATATGTCTGAGCCCTTTATTCCGGCAACTTCAAGGTTTTGATAAAGCTATAGGTAGGTACTTAGACCTAAGAAATCAATCTCAATTCAGAATCACAAATTACACAGGATTTATTATATTATCAGCGCACAAGTACCTATACGCGAAAACGATGGTATGGAAAAACACCTATTATGGACTCTTAATAAAGGAAAACATAATTTTTGTTAACTGAAAACAAATACCTACTTATAAAATTAACATATCTAAAAAACTTAACATATCCTTTTTAGGATAAGTTAAGTTGTATCTAATATGTATAATGCTAAAAAAAAAACGCAAAAAAAAGAATTCGTTGAAAATTTTCCGCCCAAATGTTAATTATTATTAGCAACATAGCATCGCAACGCTACGCTACCTACGTATCTTGTCAGTTATAGATATATCATTTCATTACCATGTAATTTTATTCTCTGAATCTAATATATATGTTATAAAGGCGAAAGTTTGTAAGTATGGATGTATGGATGTATGGATGTTTGTTACTCTTTCACGTAAAAACTACTGAACCGATTACAATGAAATTTAGCACACATATAGAGGGTAACTTGGATTAACACATAGGATAGTTTTTATCCCGGAAATCCCACGGGAACGGGAACTATGCGGGTTTTCCTTTGCAAACGCGGGCGAAGCCGCGGGCGGAAATCTAGTAAAATATATGTACATATATGAGCAATAAGATATGTAAAATATTTGTTTAATATTTATCTGCTTAGTTATTGAAATGTTTGGTACACATAGAAAAACAAGACGGCAATAACTAACAAGCTAAAGTTCTTTCAATGTTAAAAGCTCCCTTGAAATCACACTAATGAAACTTACACTCTTATAGCATATTTTTATACAATAACAAAGTCGAAACAAACAATATCCATTACTTGTGATGTCAGCAACGACGTAACGATGAATTCCCTATTTCTCGTTAAATTCGTTCCACGGATAGGACTGTATCTCTCGAGGGACAGTCATCGAATTCAATACCTAAATTGTATCGGAATTTTCTCAGTCGTGATACGTCCGTTCCAACTGGAACGTGTGATAGACACACGCTTGTCATATCTCGTACGGAACTGAAAAATCTGTATTTGATTCGAGTAATCGATTGTTTATGATTGCGTGTATTCGATTGGAATGCTTGAACAGTCTAATGGTAGTATGTTTCATTATGTTAGACGATTTTTAGATGGTAAGTATGAATATTGGGTACATGTTTAGGTAATTTGGGTAATGAGAGGAAGGAAATCCGAATCCGAATTAATACTAAAAATGAAAATTTTCATAACATTGGAGGAAATAAGTTATAATATGGTATATTAAGTCTTTGAAGTATTAGAACATATTGAAATACTAGAACATCTTTGTTTCAAGTACTTATCTATATTCTATGACCTTGCGTCTCTCTGCAATATTAAATTAAATATAGGTATTTTTACTGGAAACCCGATACAATCGGTGGCAATTAGATGCCTTATCACGAAACGATACAGTCACTCGATTCTCATAAAAGAGCAATTTATTTTTTCATTGCAAATTAAACGCTTTAAAGATACTTACAATACAAAATGAATATTATTCCATCAATCTTTCATTCGCATTGTGCTATTGGAAATATTTTCTAGAATTTTACGATAGTATTCAGTTATTTTAAATGTTTAGTACGGTTCTGAGAACTACTCATATACCTACTGTACATACATACATTCACAAAAAATATAAATTAATAAAATTTTTATTTTTATTTAACAACGCGACGCCCACAAATCAAAATGTCCAATTCGTGATTCGTCATTTCAATTTTCCTTTAAGTCGAATCAGCAGTAAACGGGATTATTATCAGTAGTGTAAATAGTAATAATGTTTAATTATTCTTTTTCTATTCTGGATACATCTTATTTCTCTTATGGGGCGTGATGCAAATGTCTTTTACCTCGTTACAACGGCTTCACTAATCGAATTTTCTCCAGGAACAAGTAGGCGATCAACCGTCTATGCCCTGAGTCACGACGAGCTTTTGTTAACCATTTTGAATACAAATAAAGTATCTGTTTCTTTCGACGAAATAATAGATAGCTATTAAATTGGCACGAAACTATCAATAGAAGCTAATTTAACAACAATAGTTATCTTTGATTCGTTTGTCTATTCGTGCTTTAGTCTTACGTAGACAATAAACATTAAATTAATATATTTCAAAAATATTATAATCGCGATTGTTATCAGCTATTTATGAATATGTGATTTAAAGTTTGGAACACTAATTTTAACACAATCGTTTTAGGCAATTAGGTATCATTTTATATAATTACTTAATAAAGACAGATGTACATAATATGTTCATTCGTCTGGTGAAACATAACATACACGAACACTTATAATTCGAACAATTTTTCGTACAACAGTATTTCACCCTATTTTAACGGAAAACATAAAGAACACTGAAATAAATAATTCAGGTGCGCTGGGTTAATATTCAACGTTGTTGGATTACGAAGGCAAAAGGAGCCAAATTGATTTATTGGTTCACAAGCAGAATTTTGTAAGAAATAGATAAACAAATTTAGATGTAATCTGATTAATCAATAGTAATTGACGTTCAAATTCTCAGAGGCCCCGTTTGTAACAACACTCAAGTTTTTAGGACACATAAAATTCGTTCTTTATTGCAAATATTACTTGCATACAAATTTATCTATATATAACATACTAAATAGATTATAGAAAAATATTGAAGTTGACTTGTGTGTTACCAAAGTTTAGAAGTTCCGTCCCACGTTTTATTATTTTCAACCCAGAATAATTATTTTCCTGTTTTATTTTATTTCGTGTTTCTTTATCATGCCATTTGTTTTTGTATGTATTTTACTTTGAATTTAGTAAAGTCTAAAAATGTTTATGATAATTTTAATTAAATATTAACAACATAACATCGCAACGCTACGCTACGTATCGCGTTGTCAGTTATAGATATTTATAATTTCATTACCATGTAATTTTATTCACTGAACAAAATATATATGAGCCAGATACCTATGTAAAATATTTGTTTGATATTTATCTGCTCAGTTATTGAAATGTTTGGTACACATAGAAAAACAAGACGGCATTTTAAGGAATCCATTATTGTACTTGAAGAAAATACGAAAAATGTCGTCTAGAAGGTATCTTTTATCGATATAATTGAGGGAAATATACAAAGAACTGATTACCTAAACGAGAAATAAGAAATATACAATAAAATAAGTAGATACAATACTGCCGAATATGATGTTATTCACGAACAAAGATAATGTAGTATCTACCTACATAATATTATTGCCACATCTTTGAAAAAACTATGTCGTAAAAACCTGATATAACTAACAAGCATTACGTTTGTACATAATATTAAACAAATAACGAAGTCAAAGATTTAAAAAAAATAAAAAATCAGAATTGTCAGTGTTGCGGAGTGGATATATAAACCGCAGTTTTCACTATAATATTGTGATATTTCTCTCAAAAAGGCTTTTTTACTTTGTGAATCCATGTCCAGTCACGCTTGTCCAGTTCCTATAAATGCGCGAGGAAACAAATTTCGGTGTGGAATTGGAATATTCCATTCTGTAAGTCATGTATTTTAATGTATGACCCTTTTTAGCTGTCACAAGGTTGAACAATAATAAATAGTTCTGTTTAAATGTATTGTCCAAATATGTAAAACAATATATTATTTTAAATAATCTTTAGCTTTTAATGTTGAAGACCATACATATTCATTTTAGGGGATTTGGCGTGATTTGGGCCAGTTCACACCACTTAGTAGTAGCATACAAATTGTGTTTCGTATAATTATTAGGGGAGCTAGAAGATCACGCTTCACAGTCTATACTTTCATTCCCGTCATCAATGATATTTTCTCTTTAATGCGAACAACGCATTTACGGTGGTACTACGTATGATAATGTTCAAGACCGGTTATTCCTTACATTGAAGTGAATCACCAGATCGGTTGCCTGTTCTAATATATAAAAAACAAACCAGAAAATATGAGTCAATTTGGAACATACGTCAAAAAAAACAATAACTCTCTTCCTTGGACTCATTGGATTATAAAATTCTAAGCTGGCTGAATTATTAAACCATTTAAAATAACTATGAGAAAAGTTATGCACTGTAGGTACCTACTTCAAATGAAAGTGTTACCTTTTTGAATTTATTCAAGTCATGTTAGTTGTTCAGGCTTCTTTGCATCACAGTTTAATATTAGATTAGTAAGGTGTCATTATTACGGTAAGCAATTATACACTTTGTTTTCATTAAAAGCTACTCCTTGTTCTTGGTAACTTGGTTATATAGTGAAATATCTATTAATAAAAATATAAATTGTTTCATAAAACTGTAATCATAATTCTAATGTTTCTTTTACCTCTAGTCATTAAATTAAGTCATTTTAGATCAATCTATTTATATATTTATTTATGACCGATATAAAATAAGGAAATGCTTGGCTTCAAGTAGGGAACAAATACCTTGATTGGCCAAATTAATAAGCAATCATATTAGGTATAACAAACATTGATCTGTAACATTCATTCATACTGTTATATTTTTTCCTAAGCATCAAATAGAGCCTCTATTTGATCTTTAGGAAAAAATTTACGTTGTTACATTAATTTATTACTTTTTTCATATTGAAATGCGAAATTGTTTATAATGGGCACATAAACTCGCCAACCGATGTATGACATGAATGAAGGAAGCCTTCGTTTTTCAATAGCTGTCAAAATATCGATCACATTCATTATGAGAAAATGTTTTGAGCACAACATTACATTACCCGAGAAATCGACAAAGCACTCTTAATGTCATATTGTTGAGAAGTTCCCGAATCATAACTTTTCCAATGTCGTTGTATTTAAGTATAATAATATCGTCAGCTGGTGGCATCTGCGACCATAATTTGACGATAATTCGATATTGAAGTCAAATTTTGAGGGTCGTTGCGTATAATGTGGCAACAATTTGTCTATATTATTTTTTGTTGTTGTATAAAGTAACAGAAAGTATCTGATTAATTTAAATTTTTACCAATATAGTTTGCCTAGAAATTAATTAACACATTTTTGTTAATCGATCTGTCTCTGTTTGCATGATCACATAATTTAATTAATTAGCTCCTAATAGACCGATTACAACAAGGTTCATTCAATGTTAATATTCGGATAACACATGCATACTATCTTATGTATGTACTTTTACTTAAAAGTACAAATGCAAAAGTAAAAGCTTTTATTCTGAATATTTCAACATGATTAGTGAGTTTGAAACTTTACCATTCATTTACAGCTACAAACATGTAAACAAAGTGTAGCGAGGTGTTTATCTTAGAAGGTTTATTTAAAATTCAATAACAAAACAAGATATTCTGAACTGAAGCCATCTGAGAAGTTGCTATTACATTCATATTGGAGGAGATTATGGCAGTTGAAGTGACTCACAAACTTGGCTGAAAATATGACGAAAGTTTACGTTCTGCGTCCTTAAGATAAACAAAATACTCCGAAAATATCTGCTGAAGTCTCAAGCAGGGAATGTTCGACCGTGTTCGACCTGACGAATAAATTCGTTAGACAATACACGCTAATGAATAAAGTTAGGTTGTTAACGAAGCTAACTTCAGAATTTCCATTTAGAACTGTGCATGTTTTATCCGAAGTATATCGCATGCTTAGGAACCCATGACGGAAAGGAGGATTAGGGGAATTTAATAACAGGAATTTATGTCATTGCGGACGATAAATAACGAATAAAGGCAATATAATTTAGTCGACAACCACTTGCGGTAATCTATGTTACTTCTCGGTCGAGGCTTGATCCCATCCAATTGGGGGAACGATCTTTATTGGCTCAAGCAGGATAGCAATTCAGTTGGGATCAATCGGATGGACTGTAAGAGTGAATGTTACTTACTATTACATATTTATGCCTGCTATTCCGTATACTCTTCCCGAATGGATCAGATAATTTATTACTCATTACCTATCATCGCCAATTTTATGAGATATTTATACAAATGTAATAGTATAGTTTTGAGAATCTCTGGTAGCGTTATAAGTTATATAAGGGATAGGTTTTGCATATAAAAGAGCTTATACAAAGTTTAACTGTATATAATCTTAACGAGTATAGATTCCAGTACATTATAATTTAATAACATTATTTGAAAACTTTAAATAGGCAAAGAAAATTGTTATTCCTAGAGTAAGTGTATATGCAACACCTACGCTGCAATGTGAGCATACTTAACAAAATGATAAACTGAATAAAAAAAAGCAATTACGTACAAGTGAGAAACCTATTAAAAACCTATTAAGGTGTGTCTGATCTGATAATGGTCAGTGAAGAATAATATTCACTGTTAAAATTTCAGACGAAGAAAAAATTATTAGAAAATTTTCCGTGGTTGCCTAAAAGTCTATTGGAAAACCCGTCACTGCTCTTTAGTTTCTTTCTATTTTTTAGTCTTCGTTTATACAGCCACAAAAGTATTTATTATACTGATTTGTCTTCAAAAGTGATCTAAAATGTGCTTTAAAGTAAAATATATATTCCTCTTGAATAATAAAGAACATTCTGTATTTGCTCATTATATTTTACCTTAGAAGGAAGGTTATTTGATGATTGATTGATTTTGATTTTATAATAAACTGAGACAAACTTAATAAATATAGTACAAATTGAGCTTATTTTAAATAGAACAAAAAGACTTTCGATAAAAATTGTTTTGTATTTATTTTTTTATTTTTAAGAGCCCCTTTCTTATTTTATCCATTAATTGTAATTTATCCAGGAGGATTAGAGTCGACTTACGTTGATTATTTTGTATTTATTTTTATTTTAAAGTAAACAATGTTTTAATTTTGAGTTAAGTCAAATTTGAGTTACACTACGTGCAATACATAATATTATATAAAATGAATGTACATTCACCCTCATTAGGATTAAGAACTAACAATAAGTATTAAAACATATTATGTAGCGTTTGTGGGCTTATGGTGCACAGAAAAACTCGAATGTGTTTATGATTGCATCAATGTACATTATATCATAAAAAAAAAAAAAAAAAATTATTATAATAAAAAAATGCCGGACTTGCTGTCCCGTTTGAGGGGCGTGTCTGCTTCTACATACAGACAAAATTCCGGGAAATGGTTAGAATTTTTATTAAAATTGTTGATGATAATAAATGAAATTATTGCATTTCGCATTTTTAACAACATTATACACATTACGTTACATCGCTATCATTGTTATAATATGTACTAATTTGAAAAGTTTTCAATAAACAAATAAACTAGAACAAAAGACACAAGTACAATAATTTTATTTTCACCTAAAGATTAAATAAAAACATAACGAGTGATGATTGAATCGTAAAGAATGAGTGAATCTATTCGGCATTATAGAGTTGACATGTCCACTAAATCATCGATTCTATCCGTCGAAGGATACGTAGCTGTGTCTCAACATCAGTGGGCACCATTCCAGAAAGCCTGCACTCCACGTCGTGCAATTCATTCTAGTTTAAAATGGGTTACTCCATTTCCCGCTGACTACGCGAGTCCCGTGACAACCCGCCCAAGCCGGGTACTCCTCGATAGCCGATGTTCGAACAATACTTTAACGGTATGATCCCTTGGGGTAAATGAGGTGGTACTTAAAGATTGTGCTGTGTTCCCGATTTCGAATTGTTATGAATAACGAACGTCCTGCGACTTATTAACTCCCAGTGTAATATTGAAATTGATTTTCATTGTTGCGGTATAAATATTTATGCCATTGTTTATCCTGTAGGTAAATAATCAACGTAATGTAGGTATTTAACATCTTAACATCATAGTTAACATCTTGCTAGAAAGTTCGAAAAGCGATACCTTCCTATTTTTGCTGTATACTTAGAACTCTATTAAGAAAAAACTTTGGGATAGGTACAACATGTGTTGCGTTATCATTGTTCATTTAGGTTTAATACCTTTGAGATAAAGTTAAAATAAATAGAAGTTAATTTGTTTAGGCTTCAAATAAATAATAATAGTGATAATACCGAATGACTTGACTCAATGCAATGCATAATACAATTATTAAACTAATTTAAATTAGTATGTACACAACCTTTAATCACTGACATCAGAATATTATCCTTAAAAATACATTAATTACTTCATTACAACATTCTATTAATATGTCTTGCGAAATAAAGAAAACCTTCAACAAAACTCTTACTAATATGGCAGAGAAAAAATTATCCCCATTAAAGTAAAAGAATCATTTCCAACTAGATTTCTTCATAGCAAACGGAACGACCGCGACGTTCACGACTGTTGAAAAACTTGTGCTAACTTAGGGAATTGTCTCTGGAGTATTTAAAACGTAGAAGTTCATGTCGGAACCGACTTGCTGCCACTTTGTAAGGCACGTTGGACAAAAACCTTTCACTTATAATTACATAATAGAACTAAAGTATATATTATTTAAGGGTAGGTATAAATCATGAAAAACTGTGCAATAGCAAGTATTGTTATTTTGATGATGGTAGAAACATAAAATAAAAAACGACGTGTGGCACTCGGGGACTGCCGCGGTTTAGCTATTGCATTTGCATGCTATGCCTTCAAGCCACACCTCCGCCCGTCGGAGTGGGGAGCGTGAGGTATATTCGTTACGGAATTTCTCGATTCGGTCTCCGCGCTCAAGACCCGCGAAAGAAGCTATGCAATAGCTTAATAGCTCCACATATTGTTTTAACTTTACTACAGATAATATAAAACTGTACTAGTTACATTACTTCTACATTGTTATGGTCCCTCATTGCTTCACTTGTTAGTAGGTACAATACCATGTGTAAATATATTATGTAATGATACATGTAACGTTGAGGCAATAATAACTATCAGTTAATTAATTCTTGATATTTATACTTATCAATAAAAGTTCGCGTGTATAATATTACGATACCGATGATACCTAAAGAAAGAAGGAGTAAAATAATTACTTATAACCCTATACCTATACGATGTCCCAATGAATTACCATAATATATAATTGATTACTGTGTTAATCACTACATGGTATAAAACGAAGTCGCTTTCTCTGTCGACTCTGACCCTATGTCCCTTTGTATGCTTAAATCTTTAAAACTACCCAACGGATTTTGATGCGGTTTTTTTTTTATAGAGAGAGTGAGTCAAGTGGAAGGTTTTAGTATATAATTTATTAGGTTTAAGACAAAGCGGGCGAAGCCGCGGGCGGTAAGCTAGTTTAATATATTATATGTTTGGTATTTTTTCACAGGTCACGCAAAACATTGAAAAAAGAATGATGCCTATGACCAGCGCTGTTTTGTGGTATTAAGGCGGAAATTGGGTTTTCGATCTGTGACGTAAAAGAGACGAATCGTGGAATTTAGATATACCCGTAGCAATGTAGTAAATAAATATATTAATGTTATTTTTTTTTATTTTTTCTCTAAATTGACATCATTTTCAAATTTCCCAGCCCTTTATGGATTTGCTTTTCTTGTCGCTTGTACAATAATACCAAATACAAAACAAATATAAGATTTGTTTTGTATTTGGTATTATTTACCTACCGCCGCCTATTCGTTCCCAACAAAGCGTATTCTCTTTTAAAAAAAAAACTGAAGTCTTATCTTCTTGACATTCAAAAGCGCAATCAGAAATTTTAACCCCATCAAACTGTCCTTTATTGATTAATTTTCTTTTTGTCAAAATACACTCACTTTTACAAATTTCATATAAATATAAATGTGTATGTATCAATATCTGAATATATTATATTGCTGACTTTTATTTATGTATATTGAATTTTATGTGCACAAATTTAATTTAATATTACACAATATATATATATATATATATATAAATATATATATATTATTCATTTACTTATTATATTATGTATTTATAAAGTATATATATCGATTCAATTATATTTTTACTTGCATATTGTTGGATACCTTAGTCTGAACCTTGGATCATTAAGTAAGTAAGTTACTTAATGATCTTAGGTCTGAACGGAAATACATCTACTGTCAATAAGACATCCTAAGGCGGCCACTGAAAATCAGTGATAACACACTGAGTGGTTGGCCTAATTATGGCATACGTACTTATATCTTTTAAGTTCCTTTTTTCTTAACTAAATTGTATCTTTTTTTATGTGTCCATAATAAACTTATTTCATTTCATTTCATTTCATTTCATTTCATTTCATTTAAATTTTCTTATTTTTATGAGCGTTAGATAAATTTTTCAAGTAGTTCACGGATTATTGATATCTACATAATATATACATATTATATTTCTGATCTTAGATTTTAATTGTATCTATTTGTTAGCCCGCCATTGGTGACGTGAATTTGACTTACACCGTTGGTGACCCCGGTCTCACGCACCAGGGTTTTTGACTACGAGTATTTCTGTAATTTGCGGTTCATGCTACTTTTTATTGGGATAGATGTAAAGTTTCATCTTTTATTGTCAATAAAACATAGGTATTTCATAAATCAAATCTCTTTTATTAGCATAAGACAAATCTTTGGAATAACTAAAATTTTCAAGCATTTTAACAAAGTTTTTTTAAAACTCAAAAATAAAGCAACAATCTTAATTATTTAACAATAAAATTAGGCTTAGTCAGTCTTATGACATTGAAAACATAAAATTAAGTAACATAAATGGTAATACTTCGACCAAAAAAATATATATACAATACTAAAATCACTCATCTTCAACAGCCAAACAACTAGAGCAAGTGGGTAGGTACTACGTGCGATCTGGTTCAAAATTATCTGATTCGAAGTCACTTTCAGATTCACTTTCCGATGACGTTTGTAATCTGTCCTCATCAGATACTGCTTCTTGCAAAAGAGCCTCGAGACGACGCTGATTACTTTCGTAAGGCATGCTGAAACAATGTTCACTATTTGAACAAAAAACACGAAATTTCTTGTAAAATATCGATCAAATCTAGCAAAACGCTTACAAATAATAGAATTAAATGATTAAACTATAAAATTACAACAACAGCTTTATGAAAATAAGTAAAATAAAGAAATACATAATAACCATTTGACTTACTTAGTTGGTGACGCCGGTCTCACGCACCGGGTTGGGGCCAAAACTCTATAACGGTAAAAGGTTCACAGTGTTTATGTTACAATTTTTTATCATGGAAGAGAATTCTCCATGTGATGTTGCCTCGAGAATGACAAACGTATACCAGATGTTGTGCTCTCGAGCAGATGTTGCAGATTTTAAAAATTCATATTTATCCGATGAGTATAATTATCGTTTTATTCAGAACCGATCAGAATATTTTGTTGTATCAGCTATTTCTTAATAAATCGTAATCTGAATATATTATATGATACTGGAAATAGGTTTATGTAGGTAGATTGTATGTGCTACTTATTTTAGTTTAATATATTCTAGGAAGTCATTATACCTATTCGAGTTTGATAAAAAGTAGGCCGGGGTAGTCTTTGTACAGAAATGTGTTTAGTGATAATAAAAAAGAAAGAGCTTATTATAGTTTTATAATTTGTTATTCATTAACAAAACTTAACGTATTTAGTCTTTGATAATATTCCTTTGTGTTGGAGTACTTAACTCTTGTGTAAATAGGTCAGCCTGACTTTGGGCACAAACAAACTGACATTCTGAATGTTGTAAAATTAGTTATATCTTTACTTAATCTGCTTGAATATTTTTTCTTTCATACAATTTTTATACAAAGTTTATTGATTATATACTTACATAAAAGAGTATTTATCTTTTATTTAATATGTTTACATAAAATAAACTTCAGAGTCTAGGGTGATTCAATTTCGAAATTGTTTAAAGCCTATTTGTTTACACGATATTTAGTACTAGTAATTGGTTTGAAAAAAGCTCGTTATAAATGACACTATGTACTTATGTCGCAGATCTTACTTACTAACTTCAATATTTTGTTTTTATTATTTACCAGCGGTCCGGCCTGGCTTCGCCCGTGGTACATATTTCGCATTAAAAGGTAGCCTATGTTCTTTCTCAGGGTCTAAAGATTATCTGTGCCAAATTTCATCAAAATCGGTTGAGAGGTTTAAGCGGGAAAGCGTAACAGACAGACAGACAGAGTTACTTTCTCATTTATAATATTAGTAGGGAGTAGGGATTTATTCTATTGTATCCCAATAATCATACTTTGCTATTCCCTCGTCACCTTACTGCCATATTGCATCTACAAAAAATTACCACTTCAATATCATCTACTAGTTCAGGATACATCGCCCATTTTTGCAAGTGACTACTATCAAGCTGATTTTCCGTTTGTAGCTTTATTTTGATGAGACACCGAATAATTTCGTGTACGAAACTCTCGATTGTGGTAGCTAACAGAGATAACAAGGAAAAAATTTTTGATTTGATGGTTCTCAAATATTTATTACGCAATTTGTAGGACAATATGTCTGTTGAATTATATAAACATTAACTAAGTGAAAACAAAAAAATCAGCTTGTTAGTAATCATTTATGATGACCTCGTAATCGATACACTTTGGAAAGGGGGACTCTTTGAACCAACCATAGAAATAACCATAAAAATATTTTTTCGAATAATTTAGCTAATTATCTTGAGATTGAACAAAAAAAAAATCAGTTAGTAATAAATATTTGAGAACCATCGATACAAACGGAAAATTAGCTTGATAGTAGTTACTTGCAAAAATGGGCGATGTATCCCGAACTATACAAATCGGTTGTCGAGCGAATATTAATCTAACCATTTAATTAGACAGGACGTGACATCAATATATGTCAGCGATGGAGAACTGAGTACCATTTTTATATGGTAACCCGTGCCATCACAAAGGAGTCATATTTCATGCTTCCTGGCCCCGTTTGTATAATATTAAAACATAGGCTGAAGAATGTTCATTATTTTAATTGTGAACCCGAGACTTATATGCTTTGTTAGACGCCAAGAGTTAATTAATTCGGAATTAAGTAGGTTTCAAGATAAAAGTAAATACATTCATGAATGTAAAACGCAAATTAATATGAACGAACGAGCGCTTTATATAGGAAAATGAAAGTTGACGTATCTAAAAATATATACGTTTTCTAAGGATACAAGAATTTCTTTCATTCTTACTAATAGTTCAGCAAAATTATATTGGCTCTTCTAAAAGCTTTAAAATAACATTGAATCTGTGATATAATACTTATGTTATATGACATTAATATGACGAAATATTCGAAATATACGAATAATTATGTGATATAAATAAAGCTAAAGTAAAATAATTATTTAAGTAAAAACATCGCACGTCGTTTTTAATTTTTCGTAATAGATTTTGAAGAATTATATCCAAATTTGAAACTAAAATAACTGTAATATATTTGTTCAATAAAACTAGAATACATTTATATTTAAAGCCGTTACACACACGTGTCCGACAGTGAGATTGTTCTCGAAAAAAGTAAACAGAATATAAAAGCAAACTATGTACAAACTTATACGGTTCCTGCTATTCAAATAGTTTGAAATTCAATTTTGGTTGTCGAATTATGATTTGTGGTTTTAATTTAATCTTAATTTTGATGTTTGAAAAGAAAATAATATCTATTGGGCTTTAATAAAATAACATTATAAAGATCACAAATAACTTTATTAAAAAAACGTTTGTGACCATTAGTGCATTCTATTTTATTCGGTTCTCGTTGCTTTATTTTTTACAAAATGTTTAATTGGCTGTATAAACTAAAGAGGATTTGTAGTTCTATTGAATAACATTTTTACGTACCTATGGAATATCTGTACTCTAAAAATAAAGGTGGTTATAATAAAGGATTTTACCTGAATAGTTTTTTTGCTTGTTTGTTTGTTTGAACGTGCTAATCTCAGGAACTATTGGACCGATTTCAAAAATGATTTCTCTGTTGGATGTGTTGATGATCCCTGAGTGATAAGTGCATACTCCATTATGTACATATAATATTATGTAAAGATCAAACATCATAGCATAAGCGATATAGGTTAACTATATCTCTTATGACATGTACTAGTAATTTTGTAATCAGATATATAATGAAAATGACTAATATTAAATTATTTGTTGTAATTTTGTATTGTAATATTTTGTGATATCTTTTACAGAGGATTGCGAAGGCTGCATATAAAATTTTATTGTTTTCTAGGATTTCGTTGAACCCATACACCTCGCCTTGTCCATTTGTCCGTTTGTCCATATGTCACACCCATCTTACTCGGATATGGCAATATACTGTGGCAATGTAGATATGGAATCTCGCCGTACCTATGTATCTTCAAATTCGTAGGAATGTAATGTGAGACAAAACTATATTCATTTTGAAATATTGAAGAATATTATTGCATATTTGGAAAAACAATTAATATAAATTAAATTATAATATACCTAAGTCTAGATTTATTATGTTCACGCTGAGTTGGATCCTTAGCATCAGAAGAACTACAGAAGAAAAATCTTTCTAAAAACTGCTTAATTTTTTGAATTGTTTAAAGAATATCTCAATTTTTCGCTGCTGTTGTTTTAAGAAATTTTTAATGAGATAAAGTATCTCGAGTGACACTTTGGATCTATTTTCTTCATGGTATCTGATACTTTCCGCAAGAGTATTTTTCAAGATTTTTAATGAAATCCGCGTGAACTATTAAAATTAATTATAAACGGCAACTTCGCTTTTTCTTTAAACTTTAAAAAACTGCAATCATTCGCTTAACTATGTGAAAAAAGATATACTAAGAAAATTGGAATATTTACTCCAAAATGATTATTATTCCTCACTTAACCGATTCTAGGCACAGTAAGAATATTTTTATTCCAAAACTAGTAAGAGAAGATATGTTTTAGCTATCAGCATCATTACAATTTGATATCCGAAATGTATACCACGGAAATGAAATCAGTAACTTAACACCATGAGATACAAAGCAAGTGGGGACTCATTACGTAACATAACTTCTTTTTATTTTTAATAGAGCTATCGCTAACAGTAGGTAGCCGTTAAAGCTTATTTCATACTCTTTAATCTCTAGTACTATCGAAGATACTATTGTAATACTATAATACTATTAATTATCGTTTACTTACTATTACTTATTGGGTGAAGTTAGGTAGTATGACAGTTAAGAACAAGAACGCAATAATTCCTATTTCAAGATATCCTTGCGTTTCAATTTCTTTATCATACAATAATATAAATCACACAATCTATCACATCCTATAGATAATACATTTATCTGTAAATTGTGTATGTAAATAGCGATTTTAAAAATATCATTTAAGTCAGAGTATTAACACCAGGGCTAAATATAGATGAAGATATATATATAGAGATTGGCCCTTCGTATCGACTTCAAAACCCCTTTTGGTAAAACTAATTTTTCATCTAGGTATATCTAATTCCCGCAGATTTATGAATTCCTTAGTACTCATGACATCAGTTAATAATAAGAATGGAAAAATACTTGTCATGTATTTTATGTTGTCATTTCAATTGACAGGTAAACTAAGCTAGTAAAAAACATAAAAATCGTGTTGTTATTTTGAATTTTTATTTAGGTACATATATTAATGATCTTGTTATGCACTCACACGGCACAAAAGCTTTATAATATAAATAACAACATACATAAATAAGAATAATAAACTGTTTTTTTGCAACCAATTTGCATAGTTTATAAAAAACATTAAGTTTTTTTAACTATATTTATTATTTAACCGGCCATCGACCTTTTGACGTCATGGTTTCCGGCCAGTTATTGTATATATCCTATGCTATCCTACTTCCTACTAATATTATAAATTATGCGAAAGTTTGTGAGGATGTGTATGTGTGTGTTTGTTACTCTTTCACGCAAATACTACTAAACCGATTACAATGCAATTTAGCACACATATAGAGGGTAACTTGGATTAACGCAGGATAGGTTTTATCCCGGAAATCGCACGGGCACTATGCGGGTTTTTCGTTTGAAACATGGGCGAAGCCGCGGGCGGAAAGCTAGTGTACTATAAAAATGTCTAAAATAAAATCTCGTCAACCCCAACGAGCCAAAAAAAAAAATTAATAATATTCGCAAGGAAGGAAACCTGCTTTAATTAATGTATTGGACGTCATTAGAAAGATTATATGAATATATGTATATTTGTTTATTTATTTTATTCATGAGTTTATTATTTATACATTATGATAAAAAAATAAAGTTGGAATATTAACTACATTGTGGTAAGTTTCCATGGAAGAAACTGGTGTTAAGGCCTCTTTTCGGCAATGAAGACATTATTCATTTTTTCTTTGTCTAATTTCTGTGATTCTCTAGATAGACTTTAACATGAATTATTTTTTTAAATCCTACTCCTACTAATATTATAAAAGCGAAAGTTTGTAAGTATGGATGTATGGATGTATGGATGTATGGATGTTTGTTACTCTTTCACGTAAAAACCACTGAATGGATTTGAATGAAACTTTACCACAATATAGCTTATACATCAGAATAACACATAGGATAGGTTTTATCCCGGAAATCCAACGGGAACGGGAACTATGCGGGTTTTCCTTTGAAAACGCGGGCGTAGCCGCGGGCGGAAATCTAGTTAGAAATAGACATAGAAAGTGTTTTATTTGCCACCATGTACAACAATAAATCTTAATAATCTAACACAGAATAGGAAAAAAAATATATACCTATATCAATGGTGGCAAAAAGGACTCCCCGTCAGCAAAGCAGCTACCATTAATTAAAATGTATTGCTGCACTGATTTTCAGAGGAGACCACGTGACTGTACAGATGCAATGATTCAGTACTAAATGAAATATATAATTATGACAGTGTGTTTATGTATTATTAATATTTTAATTTTCAATTAATATTTTCAATTCTTTATCAGTCAAATGAAAAAAACTTTTCCACTGTGCAATTACGAAGGATATCAATAACATTAAACTCCGAAACATATAATATCCAAGTTCATAATATTCTTTATTTCGACGCAACAAAAAACTGTTGAATTAATGTCTGGCAAAATAATTGCGAATGAGGCTTTATTTTGTTGATGCGTGATGAGAGCAGTTGTAAAAACAATACAATTGATAGACTATAGCAGCTTTTAGTAGATATATTTAATAAATATAACGAAAGGGACTAGCTTAAGAAAATGTTAAGTTAACTATTGCCATAAATTACAGGTATTAAGTACAATATACGCCACAACCTTATAGACTAGAGTAGATAATTTTTGTAGATAAAAATAAAAAACCAAAAACTTTGTTTTTTGAATTTTTCACCTAAATTTTGAGGTTATGTGAAAAAATTGCAAATACAAAAGTTGTAGATCTTTTTATTACCTACAACTTTGCAATTAAACTTTTTTCCGTAGGACTTGTAGTTTTGTCGGAAATCGAGAGAAACCATTTTTTTCTCTTAAAAGCTCTCCCCTCCCACTTCCCGAACTCGGATTGATCGTAATTTATTTTTCCTTTTATTTTCATCATATTCTCCCTCCTTTTCTAATGGGTTTCATCCGACTGCGTTTTTTTTGCACTTTTTATTATTTTTAAAGGGATCTACCCAGTCTATTACAGCATTTTGTGGGTTGCTGGATTAAAATAAAGGTTATAATATTATTTTCTTGCGAAATCAGCTTAAGATGTTGCAAGGGAGGGTGTTAGTTGGATTAGTTTTTAAATCTTGTAAATATTATTCTGTATACTTATTAGTTCAGCGACACCTTATTGCAGACTGCTTCGTTTTAGAATTAGTTAGGTAAGCTGCTTCATACATTTGATTTACCTACACATCTACAATGGTTTTGGTTATTATTTTCTCCAGTTTGATCTTCATAGGTACTGAGAATTTCGACAAGACTTTTAGACAAGAGTAGGATAAGAGTAGGACAAGAGTTTTGACAAGAGTAGGAAATGTTATAACTTACATTATAACAGAAACAATTTAAAAATATTGACTCCGAAGTTGTAAAATTAAAATATGTTATATGAATGTTATAAAAAAAGTGCGAAATGGGCAAAAATGGTGTGAAATAACGGTAATCTCAAATAATAGTTTATACAATCGACAATCTCAGCATAGTAACTTACACATCCTGTTGCTCTTCCCTATTTCGCACAAAGAAAAGCGTACGTAGGCTTTATTAAAGATACATATAAATAGTCTAGTTTAATATTCTAGTTTGAAGAAGAATATGACTATGAATTTATAACGAACTTGTACAACGTACCATTTTTCTCTGATTATAAATACTGATTTAATTGGGTCTATGACTGTTTTGTTTCTTAAAGATAAGCAAATCGAGTAACTGCTCTGTATCGTACAAGCTGTGTTTTTTTGTTTGACTGGGTTGTGTTTTTGACACCTCCTTTGTATGGGGGAAAAATGAATTACCACATAAGCATAAGCGATATAATCATATCACTACGTATGGTATTCCGTGATTACGTATTGTATGTTATTGGTGTAATGTATAATTGTCATTGCTCTTTAATTTGGAATTTCGTCTGCGTACATTTAGACGTATCCTACTAAAATTTGATGTTGTTTTTAGTTGGGCGAATTCATAAGTGGGAGTCAAATGTTTGTACGCCATGCTTTTTAAATATTGTCCTAATAATTCAGTAATGGGACACAATATTGTCTTATAAAGAAGCAGTATATAGTGATGTATACTATACATACCTACTGGTAACTAGATAATACTTTTCAATAGAAGGAATTATTATGTTTTAAATGCATACATTTAAATGTGATTTAAATGCATGAAAGTCACGTGATTAAATTAAAGGAACATTCTTAAATGTGTAACAGTGCACCTGATGTCATAAATTATTCCAGGGCCTCAAACATTTTGTCTTATACCAAATCCAGCACTGGTTCTGTCCTGACGTGATAGTTGGCCACTTGACCTACATGCGAGCGTATATGAGACATTATTATATAAGTGCTACTTGGGTTGAGCAAACGTCAATTTTAGCCCTGAGCTCTGGCTTATGACACGCCATGAGCTTGTATTGCATTTCTACCTTCATTAGCGAACGTGTACTTGAAAGCAGTATTTCATATTTACGAGCCAGAGTAATGCTTGTTATTCTACTCAAATACATCGCTGCCTTAAAATGTTTCAACTTGAATTTATTCGCCTTTAATTAGAGTCGGAGGAAAGGGAGAAAGCACACTCTTTTAAGTTTAAATATAACACAACTAGTGGTACTTAGATTGATAACAACATGTAATTATGAATGAGAGTGGATTTCTGTGACTTTGTTTTTCATCCAGAATAATATAAATTAGAACACTGTTTTATAATATTTTCAAATAGTATATTTATAAGGCATTAAGTATATATCTAACATTATTTATATCTGTTAAATGCAGAGTGCACTGACTAATGAAACTACTCATGATAACGTGATTTGCACGCTGCAGACCAAGAAGCATAATTATTTGTAAGCTATCTTCCTATCGCCATAAAAATTTACAGGATAAAACTAATTGGTGATATTCTCTCGACACAGGAAGTAAGCGAGAAAGCTTAACAGGATTTAAAAAGAACGGTTTGGGCTGTAGAATTCGTATTATTGTTTTTCACAGCTTTTCTACGAGCTTTTTGTAGTCCAACAATTAATTACAGCTACACATGGCTTTAATTTACCATTGTGTCTTATGAAGTACATACAAAATTTATAGTAGATCCACAATCCTAATTAAGCAAAATTATATCATTCCTACAACAAATTCATATTATTAATACCTCGTAAAGTGAGTTTACAATTATTATTTCCAGATCATCGATGAAGATTTCAACACTATTTCGTATTTACTGAAGAAAATTTTCATATGTATACTTACTAAATAAATTTTCATAGAATTTATGATACTGGATATATTGTATATATATTAATTACACAGTATGTTATATTAACATCAGTGAATTCCATTCGCAAGCAAATATTTGTCATCAGATAAGTTTTTAAATTAATTTCGTGGCAGCTGTGGCGATAACATAATTAAACATGTAAATTAATGTTCCATGGATAAATTTACACAGCGTACTTTTTCGCAAAAAGGCAGTCACAGGATACGTTGTGAAAATGGATTTAAAATATATTTATACCATCAAAACATGATAAGGGAAATGGGTGCCATGTTGTGCCATATTAAAAAAAAATATTTATCATGCCATAATATAACTATATTCTAATATAGTCTGTCTCAATACTTAATTTTTATTTACGGTTACCTATTTGTATTAATTATAAAACGTATCTCTAATCCTATTTTTTTTTCTCATAAGGGTATGAATATGTTAATTTAAAATCCGTCGAATTGCACTATTAGCAATAGGTACTTTTACTACACTGCTATTATTTTCTTAATAATTATAAATGCAAACTCAAACAATTTAAAAATTCCACTGCGTATAATAAAAGAGTGATATTGCAAACCTGTTTAAATATATTGTGTTTAAAACCGAGTCAAATCAATATAAATATAAGAACACGATGATAACCTTCTTTTAATTCGCATCTTTGAATAAACCTGTAAAACTATATAATCTCCGGTTGGTAATTAAATACCTATAACTTAACCAAAAATAACAGTGTTATAAATTGAAATGATTTAATGTCTCCGATCAAATCATAGTAAACCGTGAACGCGTCAACATGTGGCTCTTAATGACCACAGGGGTTTATTTGTTCATTTTAGTACCTTTAGTCATATATTGTTTAGGAGCTCTATTTTGTATATTAACACGAGCTCTCGTTGAACCTCGTACTGTGAAATGCAAATGTACAGCAAGACTAGATGGAAAAATTATTCTTGTGACTGGAGGGAATTCGGGAATAGGCTTTCAAACAGCTAAAGATTTGGCGAGCCGAGGTGCCAGAGTCATTATTGCTGATGTGAATAATGCAGAACATTCCGTTCAAAGCATCATAGAAACTACAGGCAATAAATCGGTGGAATATCGACACTTGGATCTGGCCGACTTTAAAAGCGTCCGGGCTTTTGCTGAAGACTTTAACAAAACAATTGACCACTTGGATATTTTAGTTAATAATGCCGGAATTATATCTACTAAGAACTGTATTACCAGAGACGGAGTGGAATTAACAATGCAAGTGAATTATTTGGGACCGTTTCTATTGACTTATCTTCTTATGGACACGTTGGCTAAATCATTTAACAGTCGTATAGTAATAGTTGCGTCTGGGTTATACTATAAAGGAGAGGTGGACCTGCAGGATCTTCGTGGGCTTAAAACTAAAAATTATGCAAAGCGCTATTTAAACAGTAAATTGTGTACCTTTTTATGGACGAAGGCTTTAGCCAAAAAAATGCCCCAGAATGTGTGCGCGGTTTGCTTGCACCCTGGAATGGTAAATACCAATATATTCGGGCCTTTAAATGGCCCATTGGGAAACTATATAAAGAAATTATGTTCACCTTTTTTTAAATCATCATATGAGGGTGCACAAACTACTATTCATGCTTGTATAGCTCCCAATATAGAAAAAATGTCAGGAGGTTACATTAGTGATTGCGAATTAAAACCGACAGTAAAGTTCAAAAATGAAAAGACTCTAATTGAGGATCTATGGAACACTACTATTTTATTTTTAAAGCAACATGCTGTCTAGATGTATTTGTATCAAGTGAGTAATAATAATTTAACATTGTAAATATTATATTTTATCTGAGATTGTTTTTGTTTTACTGCATTTAATTGCTAAGCAAGCCGTCATGATCAGCGTGATAAATACTAACAGCATGTCTGTAAAGAATTACAGATATGCGGAGTAACTTGTAGTGGATAAATCTAACTTAGACTTATGATAAAGAAAGACAAATCTTTGTACTACATTGGAGTTCAATATTTTAAGTCATAAAAACAAAGTACGAGACGTTAATTAAATATTTTTAATTATCTGCTGAAGTTAGTAGACGAACCGATAGTAAACTTGTGTTAATATTCATGCATATGAAATTCTTATAAAAAAGTATAATATATATTATAGTACCCTTAGCTTAATATAAATTGATTTATATCTTATAACTGGAGGTCCGCCTAACTTTCCCCCGTAGCAGATATCACTTCAGCCTTGCACTTAGCACTCAGTTCAAATACATATATGGAAATTTTGTAAGTTTTAAAAGTAATATAAGATTAATAAATAAAAAGATAAATAAAATAAATTAAATTATTGTATTATGGTCCCATCTGAATAGTAGAAAAACGATTCACTAAGGATTTAAAAACTGTTGTTCCTATAGAAACGAAGTCCCATACCCCTAAGTATGGGGGTAGGTGAATTTCACATCTGTTTCACTTATCAGATTTATTTGGTGACGAGCCATCTGTGTTCTTTCAGACCGCGGGTTTTTTTGTCTTGATTGCTCTAGCTTGCTCTACTTGGTACTTTTATAAAACGTGGAAGAAGTCTCGGGCACAGTCATACCTAAAATATTTATCAGTCAGTCACAAAATTGGGCTGTAAAGCTGTATTATATACAACCGGTTTATGCCTAATAATTATTATGACAATTTATGTTATGTAGTAAAGTGAAAGTAGTGTAAGTTCATACTTACATATTGTTTAATGAAAATGACTATTTATAATTAGATAGGTACTTTTATTTATAACGAAAATAAAGCTTATAAAGTTTATGCAAATTAATTATCAACGTAACTTATCTTAACATTAAATACTCTCCCAGTATCGACGCGACGTCTAATCATTTCAATCTCGAAAATTACTTATATTCCCTTTGAATTTTACAATTTTGTCTTTATGCAAAGGCAAAGAATTTCCTGTTTGATGGAATATAAAGCTTTTGAGCTATTGGTGAGCAGCGATTGAATCTAATATCAGAGTCTTATCGGAACCGAGTCACAGTATTTGCTCTCACGCTATGAAAAACAATTATTTTTGCTACGTAGGTATCCACTACATTGTTGTATATACATATACATAATAAACAAAATAATTCATAAGAAGCTCAACTGGAATGTATCGGAACTGGATGTACTTTCCACGCAAGATTCCAATTATATTAAATTGAGCCTTGAATATCTGCGTGGGAGCCTTGAATATCTAATTTTTGAGTGGGAGTCGAGCATGCTTCGGCACGAACTGGGCCACGCTCGCACCGTGGAAGGTACCACACCCTCACAGAATATCGGCGCCATAGTGACAGTTTACTGTCGCGTTCCGTACGGTGAGTGAGGGGTCCGGAGGCCCACATCCCTTCCTATCCCCAACCCATCCTCTCCTCCCCTATCCTTAATCCCTCCCATCCTCGCCCCTTTCTCCCTAATTCCTTCCAAATCCCTTAATCCTTCCAATATCTCTCTGGTAGGCAACAACCATAACCTCTGTTATGGTCTATGGGCGACGCAACCTGCTCATCACCAGGCAGTGCGTCCGCTCGTTTGCCTCCCCATAACATAAAAATAAAAAATAAAAAAATCTGCATGCGTTAAATTCAATACTATTAGCAATCTTTGAATTTTATTTACATCTGGTACTTTTAACTAGATTGACATTATATTTATTAGTTTGTAATTGTATAATATATATTTTATGCATTAATTGTGTTTAGAGATAACAGTAAAATAGTATTATCCAATTTTGTGTGAAGACAAGAAGTATCCAGCAGGCGATTTGCTCACAAATATTTAGAGCCACCGTACGATAGACGAGCGGGTGCCTAGTGTTAATCAAATATCATTCCTTTAGGCTATTAATCTAAAACCGTACCTTTTGTTATCTTATAATATAAAAAAATGTACTATGCGTTTGTGAATTTGCGTATGGAGTGTAATGCAATGATACTTATTTAAATTCAGAGCAATGAACTGATTTCTATGACTCCCATAAATTATCATAGATAGGTAGTAGGTATATGGTACTGATTTATGGTAAATATTTTCTTAACTTACCGGTTGTCTCATAACAATTATTATCCCTAAGTTAGTTATTAGCCTTCAAATCAATTATAGCAAATTTTCCTCGTCAATTTCAAATACGTATAATTAGTGCATTTCACGCAGTGTTTATTCATTCATTAGTAATATGATTTTAAATAATTGATATTCCAATTGATTTGTGTATACGGTTACAAGTTGTATGGTTAATTTAACATCAGTGTTGTGAGAGAATGCTTTCAAAACACTAACAGAATATCGATGAATAGCTGTACTAACGGGCTGAAATATCTGCCTGCATTTGGATTACCCCTACCCTTGAATCATTTAACACATTTTCCTCAGTTAGAATGTTTGTCGGATCAGTATTTCATTTCAGGGTATATCAGCTTTAAATCGCGGCTGGTTAATTGCATGGTCAGATCTCTGTTACATATATTTTCAGGTTGGATTCACACAAAAAGTTGATTTAATAAATTTGGCAGATAAGTTATTCACTTTACCGACACATGCTCTTTTATCTTACTCTATGACAAAGTCTAGTGGGCTAATAATAATTGTAGTGTTATTCATAGTTTATAGTACAAACTTTATAATCGATTTCTGTAAGTACAGTAAACTTACTTATCATATACACAAACTGCAAGAAGTGTAATAAATATGGTAAATATTTCTTTATTAATCCATACTAATATTAAGTAACTCTGTCTGTCTGTCTGTTACTCAATCACGCCTTAACTTCTGAACCAATTTGCATGAAATTTGGTATAGAGATATTTTGATACCCGAGAAAGGACATAGGCTACTTTTTACCCCAGGACATAGGATAGGTTTTATCCCGGAAATCCCACGGGAACGGGAACTATGCGGGTTTTTCTTTGACTGCGTGGGCGAAGCCGCGGGTGGAAAGCTAGTATTCTATATTTATTTATCCAACATCTATTTAATCTTAAGTAGGTACTATGATACCGAAAAGAGAGTGAGAATATTGTGAGTTTGTGTGTCCTTACAGAGTAATCTCAAATCATTTATGGTAGTATAAGCAATGATTATGTACGTGCAAATTAGCTAAAGCAATAACGACATTCGTCAACTAGTCGGAACACAACATGCCTCTTGAGAGATTCCACAGTATGCACTGCTTAAGTAGTTACTGTGCAATGTGCAATGATGAATGAAGCATTCTTAGTTAAAAGGCTAAAAATATTCTCTACAGTAAACAGTATAGATCTTTTATTTTATTTGGTTAAGTTATATTTATAATTTTTACTCAAAATGTGATCGTTTATAATGGTGTACCTAATTGTGATGCCATTTTGATCGCGGCGTTGAACTATAATAGTGAAAATACTTTTTTTCTTGAGGCAGGTAAGTAACAATATATAAATTTATATATTATTGTGATTTGATATATTACTGAATTATTATAATTTCGTAAAATAAATAAGAATTCTTATTCCACAACTCTACAACACATAATGGTTGAGTGATATTGAGCTCGTGAGTTTAGTGGAAAAAAAAGTTACTTAATGCCCTCTCTACCTGCACAGTACTCTATCTTCAAATTAACAGTTAATCAGTGGTCTGTTCCGGCTTCGCTCGTGGTACATACACGTAGCATATTGCTGAGCTCTTGTTCTAGCTTTCGCTCAGGAATCATACACGTTACACATATCCAATATTGAATGAATTTTTAAAATCGGTCCAATAGTTTCTGCAACTAACGCTTTCAAACAAACTCTTTAGCTTTATATATCAATATAAATAACGTATAGAAGTACTGGATGTATTTTCATATTGTTCCTCGAGCTCTCATATTACCTAAAATCCCAGTACAGTAACAATAACACAAACAATTAAATGCATATAAAATTGCCGAGACATGTTCTGGCGATGACTTTAAGAGCGTTTTAATTTATTCGAGATGTTGCAATCTCAGCGGATACCAGACATGCTTAATCACTTACATCGCACACTTGTAATTAAAACGAGTAGCTTGAGATTGTTCGTGTATATTGTATGAATTGTTTCATCAATGTTTATCCCTTTCCATTTGCCAATTACGTTTACGTGTTGTCTAAAATTCACATCAATTATAAAGGATACGTACCGTAAGTTTTAAAACGTTAGACCTATATCATCTTCATGTACAGGAAAATTTATTAACTGAGAACTTTAAAACAGCCATAAAACTTGATTGAAATTAAAAAAAAAATCTCCTTATAATTCTTAATTTTGATACCATTTAACTGCTTATGTGAAAAGAAACGAATTTTACATTTAATAAACTTTAGCGCAATCGGAAAAGGGAGACAAGTAATGAAATTAAATGAAAGTAATGAAGTCAAGTGGATGTGAGTGGCCATTTTTATTTTAGCGCGGATAACACGGGTAATAATGAAAAAGGCTTTTATAAAAGAAGATCCTAATTTCCGTATTTTAAGCCATACAAAATTGAAAATTTCACACTGATTAGCTATAATTTCAAAGGACTATTTTAAAGTACAATAATTTTTTGTCAGTGTTTAAATCAAATAAAGATAAATATTTTGTAATGCATAGATTTTAAATTGGCCGTTGTACTGAAGAGAACAAGGATTAGCTCTCTGATTAGATCTCAGCTGATTACTGTCTCTTATTAAAATTATAGCCATGAAAGCAGTGATTCAAAGGCATAAATACTTTATTTGAATTACTCTGTTAATTTGTCGTATATAATTACTTACAATGCATAATGAAAGTTATGATTTGCAATTATAATTCAATTAATGTAAATATTGGGATTCATTAAAATGGGCAACTACATTTTTAATTACCACAGTAAAATATACCATTTTGCCTTTCACATGTCAACAAGTCCATGTGAAATTCATGTTAATTTTACAGCCTACCCACGCTTCGCTACAAATTTACAGAACAAATAGTAGAGGCATTCCTCATTGTAGACTCATCCTATATATTATATATATATAATAATATTTAACAGAAACCAAATTGCAATTGTTAAAGTACTCAAGTCCTCTTTTATGGATGGAATTTCATAAAACAAAATGTTATGTGTCGGATTCAAATGTAAAGCATATCGGCATATTTTTTCAAAGGAACAATGTGCGTTCAATCTCACTGTGTTCACTTTAGTGAATTTAATTATTACAGTTATTAAAATTACTCAGTTATATAAAAATCCACGTTAAATTACGTAAATCAGTAATCAAGCAAAAAAAAAAAATATACTATAACTTATTAGCGTGAAGGCATCAGGCATAATCTAATTGGTATTGGACTTCACTCCTCGGTATGTACAAATGGAGTGAAACTGAAAATTCATTTGCAGTTTTCTTGGAAACCTTGTATCTGCGCTACTGAAATAGTTTTTTTAAAAACGAAATAAATATCTCTTAAACATTTATTGAATCCAATATTCATAGCTATAAATAAATGTATACCTTATTAACTATCAATAAGCTCAGATGAAGACGCAGACGTTATTTAGTTGTCCATACAATATTAGATCCATATTTGTAGAACTTACCAGAAATTATTATCCCATTTATAAGTGGTTATATTTAATCTAACAGCGTTATTAGTATTCGTAATACACTTCCAATTAAACAACTGAAGCGTGCTCATCTGCAATGCAATACCGTTAAATGTTTAGCCAATTTATCTAACGCCTAGGAACGGGAGTTATACATCATATGTCCTATTGTATGTTTATGCTTTGATATATCCTTTAATTCGGTCCTTTCGGTTTTGCGGTTTCTCAATTCATAACTTGTGTAAGCACAAGCCTTGATAAAATATTTAAAAGAGGTATTTCGTAGATCTATAAATATTATATTTGTGTATAAAATATTACAAGTGAATGTAGATTATGTTAAAAAAGCTAATCTCTACTCTTTAAAATTAACATGAAATAAAAAATAGCTTATATTTATTACTTATATAGCATTTATATGCAATTTAAAAACGTATAAAAAGATGGAAAATTCCGCCGTGAGGCAGATTCCCGCCCCCGCCTTTGATCCCACGTCATGATTGCGCGATTGAATTTTTTGCGCCTTTTTCAGTGTTTTGAAAATGTAATATAAATACTTTAATATATTTCGTGACTAGTTATTTTTTTTATATTTAAAGAAAATGGACCAATGTAATTCTAAGAAATGCGTCAGTTTCTTATCCTGCTCAAGAAGGCAGCTATTCACTTTATAAAAACGTCACCGGTATTAAAATTACCAACGTTTTTATCCTCTCGTAACGCTATAAACAAATAAAGTCAGAAATTTGAATACTCCATTTTAGCAGAAGTATTACATCAAGCACTTTAGATGATTGCTTTTACATATTGTTTCAGTGGAAGTCTATAAACCAACAATTATTCAAACATCGATTTCTATTGTTGTCGACGTGAATGGCTAAAACCAAAATGGTTTTCAATTCAAACTATTGTACACATTCAAGATGCATCATAATAATCTATAAATAGTAAACATTATTCGTATTATTGTAAAATAGTTAAATGTATGTGGGATGATAAGATGAATGATTGATTTGTGTTTCTGAACGTATGTATTGTGTAAGACTAGTTTCTGAACGATGATGAGAATGGAAGAACGATAGACGATGAGTGAATGTGAAGCAGAGAGCGAATGAAGAAGGATCTTTCTCTTTTATTGGGATCGTGGGTGAAGACGGCTGTTTCGTGGCTGTTTCTCTGTAATATGTTATCTAAAAATTAAGATTGTGGTCTGAAAATAAATCTCAAGAAGTTCAAAGTGTTTTTCATTTAGTTCCGATCCTACGTGTATACCAAAGTTTGGTTTACTATAATAAAAATAATCTTACTTTCTTTCTTTTAATAAATCCATTATGTATATATAAAATCCATTGAACCAATGTTACACGGGAAATGGTATGTAGGTAATCGTAAATTAGAGGTCACGTCAGAAATGGGTTAAATAAATTTCATCATCAATGTTGTTTCATCATTTTGAGAATATGTTGTTCCAGCCCTTGCTCATAAATACCCATTAAGTGATACCTAATAAAGATATTTTTAAATTGTTTTATTGCTTTATTATCTTGCTACATTGATATTGCATAAAAAATAATACAAACTAAACTACACAAATAACATCCTTAAAATATTTCAAAACAAATACCACCTTGTTTTGAATTGGACCATAATTGGAAAAAGCTAGAGCTATTTATAAATTCCGTCCTTGATAATATTACGAATACCTTGATGATAATGAATGAAAAATTGTTTCAATATTCAAAGGTAATATTGAAGTGGAATATTGTTACGTAAAAAATATGCAAATTATAAAAATGCTGTGGAATTTTACGATATTGAAAATTATTTGCGAGCCGTATTGACCCATCACGTCTAACACCAAATTAAGAGGATTAGGGTTCGTTCGAATTCAATTGTACAAGTGGCTTACTCCAACATATAACTAAGTTATTGTAGTCGTTGGCGCGACAGCTATAAACTCATTGTGAACGATAACCAAATCAAGCGCACCGAGGAATAGTCGCTAGCTGATGGGCTTCACTTTGACAAATGCGTCATGCAAATCCACTTCATTTACATTTCACACTTTATTTGGAAACGTATATTTGCCGAATTGACCTGTTTTTACAGATTTATTCAGTTTAGGGGAGTTCGTCTAGTTGTAAGTGCTATTGGTAAAGTATATTATGTATCAGTTTAGATTAGTAATAAATACGTTGAACTTTAAGATGACGTCCACGGTATGAGATATTTATTGTGCCTTAATAACTTTTTCAGATAATAATTGATAGACTATAATATAATTAAATTAATCTTTGTGAATATTTCGGCCTATTGAAAACAGTATTCAATATTTCCACATCCAAAATAATTTTATTATCACTAACTAACTATTGGATGTTGTGCCACGTTTGTTTATGTATATGTATCCAAACATGTGGGAACTGTTCATCCGGGTTGATTTTAGCCTATCAGGAGCACGAGGAAACAGTGTGACTGATGGAACTTGAGCTAAGCTGTGAACAAGAAGAATTGGCATCGTTAACTAGAACCTCAATAGGACTGTTTACTTACTTTTGGCATTGACCTTTTGAATATGATACATGCATTACTTTCAAGGATTTGTTCATTGCTATAAATAAAATAATAATTTTATTTTGTTATCAGCGTTCTTACTTGTATGAATAAGAATTATAATCCTTATATTTTTATATATAATGGGTATTATGTATGACATTAATAGAACAAACGAAATTGAGCAGTCTGTTTGTTCCTTGTCAATGAAACATTTTCCTTATCGTCCGATTTCTTATTAGATTGTTCCAGAGGTAGGTACTCTCACGGCAGAAGAGTTTTCCCTTATTATTTTTATTTGGTTAGAGACAGAATAGCCACCGAGGCGAACAATACTTAACTTGTTATGTTTTATTATATTTCTTATCACATGTTTTTGTTTCGCTCCTACGCTTCATTACATTGATTTTGGAATATTATTATAAGAGTATAATAAACAAACATAATATAACTTCCTGTACATAATGTTTTCTCGAATTAATCTCATAGTAAATACGAAATTGTAACTGTGGACTGGTCATAACCAGATAACAGATAATTTTTTTTAGCCTTTCACTTGATCTTTTGATTATTTTATTTTATGCCATTTTGGGAACCAAGTAGATGGACTTACGTGATGACATTTTGGATGAGGAAGTATTTTTTTACCTACTCGAAACATTTTTTTGTTTTTATTAAAATACTTTTGTTGCTTATATCTCGGTATAATTATTATCTGTATTTTTTATTTAGTCTGTGAACATCGTAGCAAAGCAAGTGTTTTAAAATTTTATGCTTGTATTATTTGGTAATAATTTAGAATTTTTATCTTTTTACAAATAATCTATATCATATAAATCTCGTCTTGGTAATATATTACACATGTTATAAATCTGTGAACTTTCGATATTGCGTATCGCCCACAGTGACCGACGATGTCGAATGCAGCCATTCAATAGACGATACAGTCCGTATATTTGTATGATCTCAATCAAGCCAATTTTTGATAAAATATTTGCAAGTAAATTAAATTCTGGGGCTCAGTTTTCATTATGAAGATACTTTTAGAACTTACGAGTACTTAAGATACTTTTATCCGAATCTTTAGATTATACTATATCTTTACAGACTTGTCATTTCTGTTTGTTTATTGTGATTTTACATAAAAACTAGTTGGACAATTTTATTCATTGTAAATATGGATATATTTTCTTTTATCTTTGTGCAGGATCAAATGAAGTCGCAGCCAAATACTAGTAATCGGATTTTTAAATTATTGTTAAATTAACATTTTGATTTTTCAAATATATAATATTTAATCGCGTATAGTGGAAAGGTAAGCGTCTTTACAATGAGAGAAGCGAATTTTAATCACAAGGCGATTTTAGAAATTGTTGATAATACGAACTTAATCATAATGAATATTCCCAGAATCACATTTTAGAGAACTTAATGGGATATAATTGAGTGGAATATATCATAGCCTTCTGTAAGGTTAACAAGAGGTTTTGGTTTCTCATATTCCATCTACATAAAAGTATATGTTTTATGGAAGTGCGACAATTTCAAATTATTTTATGCTAAACGTTTGAGTTAATTTAATACCGTCAAATTATTGTAATGACTATTAATCTAGTTTTCGTAGATAGGTACCTGTATAGAATGTATAAATTTTTACGAAGATATTTCCGAATTCTTATAATCAGCTTATATTCAAGCTTCTATAAGAACGTTTCCTTTGAAAAATGTCAGGTCAGGGGTCACACTATCATATTTTTTTTTAGAGACAATTTCATACCGAAAAACAATGTTATATAGAATGATGTTATGTTGTATTAAACATACTTGTGCTCCTGTTTTTGACGTGAGAAGATATTTTATAAAACAAGGGCAAGTCCTGTTACTTTAATGCGATTTTTCTTAGCGAACAAAAAAATCGGAGTATTATCCGTCCAGATAAAGTATTCAGTAAAGTTGGTTACGTTGTTAGAACTTTGCCCCGGGCACGATAAAGAAAGTGTCTTAAGATTCGTAAAGCTGTGAGAGGTTTAGAAGACATTTGAATTTTATATTCTTCAACAGAAATCATGCTTACACTTCTTAATTCATATCAAAGAATCGCTAACTCTTGCGTTTATCAAATTTCTTAATGTTCCATTTTTTGGGTATTTCTGAAGTAGAAAGTAAAAAGTTTTTTCGTTCATATTGTATGATTGTATCTGGCTCAATTCTCACGTTTAATGTTGTTATATTTATTGATCACAATAATTAATAAAAACCTGTAGGTATAGAAGGCCGTTAAAGCCAGTTTTATATTCTTGGATTGGATAAGAAGAAAAATATGAAAATAATACAAAGAATAGCAGAAAAACTATTTAAATAACGGGAAAATATGTAACAAAATTATCCATGAAGAAAATTCTCGGTGCGTAAGGTTTTTCGCTGGGTCAACCAGTTTAGTATATAACATATTCATCATTTCATTGACCTTTTATTTTAATCTTATCCATCAATAGACGTAGATGTAGAAAAGTTTTGATCGATTCTTATTAATTGTTGCTTCAGGTGAAATTCAGAATGGCAAATCTTCTCAAACTTTGATATTGCTTTGTTGACCTTTGAATGCCAAATAATTGATCTTCTTAGAACTGATTCTACGAATTGTTTGAGTTTGTTCAAAGATAAATTGAATGCAATATAAAAATTGAAAAGCCATAGTAAATAATTAGAGAACATAAACATTTCTTGCCAATTAAATAAAACAGTTTTCTGTTTAATGAAAAATTATAACACAAATCCTACATTCTACGGGAGTAGGTACTATATTATTATGTCTAATAAAGCCCTAAGCTCACCGCATAATTCCTTCTTCTATATTTGCTCAATGAATCTACCATAATACAACTAAAATCAGTAAAATCAAAGTTTCATTTAAATACAATTTACACGATTAATTGAAAATTGTATTGATAGCATCCATAATAGGAGTCTATTGGGGATTGGCGCAAAAGCTAAGTCTCAACCTATATTGTTTAAGACAATATTGTAGCCCGGGAACTTTATTACAGGGATCTTTCATCTATTATTTAGTAATACTATCGTATCTTCTACGGATTTTTTGTAAGTAAATTATGAATTGATGGTCAATTCGATAAAAATAAACGATAACTCGAATGTTTTGTTGCCCATTCGAAATTGCTATTTTTATGAACTTCAAATATTATGAAAAATATTGATGTAAGATTATTATAGTATTTGTAAATGCGAAGCTACTATTATTGTAGCAGTCTCATCATAAATTCCATTACCTCTGCTTGTATTAGCAATTTAAATAGTATTTGTGACGTAGCGAAGATGATTTCAGAGATAATATTGCTACTTGACCGTTTTAATGATGGGCCTCTACAGGCCACAAGCATGTATTGTGTTTCGCGAGCTTTGACTGAGTAAACACAAGACGCCAAACACTTGAGATCAGAGCAAAAGAACAATGCTCTTTGAGTAAAATGTACAATATCTTTAGTAATAGACTAAAAGCTTTAATGACTAAATTCTTTAAAATGGACCGGCAATTTTATGTATTCTCAGGTATGTGGTAATTTCGTATGCCCTTTGTTTAAGCAATATATGGTACTGCGTATTAAAGAACTGACTGTAGATTATAAATAGAATAATTCTACTAGTTCGACTCATTTTTAATTATAACTCACTGATCCGATGATCCGTACCTTCCTTACCGACTACGCCATCGAAAAAAATTATCTGAATCGGTGAATTTATTTGAATTGTGTATTTGTTTTTAATCAAAGAAAGACCGAGTAATTTTGGGGCTGATAATATAAATATTATAAGGTAAATAAGAAAAGCAGTATAAATTAAGCATTGTCTATTAAAACAGTTAGGGTATTGTAAGGAATAGCAATTACATCATCCAAAATATAATAAAATCATGAGATTTTTGCTACAGTATGCATCTTGGCAGAAACGATTCCAGGGGGGTTTAAAACTCCCTATCAGGGGATGGGAATATTCGTTGTTCTACATCCATACTAATGTTATAAATGCGAAAGTAACTCTGTCTGTCTGTCTGTTACTCAATCATGTCTAAACTAACCTAACCAATTTGCATGAAATTTGGTATGGAGATATTTTTATACCCGAAAAAGGACTAGCTACCTTTTATTGCGAAATATGTACCACGGGCGAAGCCGGGGCGGACCACTAGTTAAATATACAGTTGGGAAGATTTCAATTACTTCTTTATTGATAAAATATAGATAACTTAGTAATTAACTTAGACAATTATTATAATATTTGTGGTGTTTGTTATATTGTAACTAGCTTTCCGCCTGCGGCTTCGCCCGCGTTTTCAAAGAAAAACCCCCATAGTTCCCGTTCCCGTGGGATTTCCTGGATAAAACCTAGCCTCTGTTGCCCAGTGAAGATGCAGCTTTCAAATGTTGAAAGAATTTTTGAAATCGGTCCAGTAGTTTATGCGTGAAAACCATACATTCCTCTTATAATAGTAAAGATATACAATATACATACAACAAATTAAAAACATTCCTTTTTGTTTAAACATTTAATACATTTTATTTAATCGCAGTTTTGAGTAAAACTATTTTTGTTTATGAATGGTTTCGTAGAAGAGCAGATAATACTGGATAAAATTTTAATTAATGTTTACGTACATACAAAACTAGTTTCTGTTTTCAAAATATTTAATTTCCCTTTGCAAATCCCATTAAATACCCACTACGGTTATTTCCAATTGCGCTAATTTCAACTATTTATTCAGTACTAGGTTTCCGCCCGCGGCTTCGCCCGCGCAGTCAAAGAAAAACCCGCATAGTTCCCGTTCCCGTTGGATGCCCGGGATAAAAAGTAGCCTATGTCCTTTCTCGGGTATCAAAATATCTCCATACCAAATTTCATGATTAGTTTAGGAGTGATTGAGTTACAGACAGACAGACAGAGTTACTTTATGCATTTATAATATTATATAGTATATAGTATAATAGTATATATGGGTGATTATACAAAAATGGGGTAACTTTTAAGGATATTTTGTTTACTATATTTTTTATATCAGATTATTACAAATTAGGGTGTATATGATAGCTAATCTAATGAATATATTGTTCCAAATCGGGCCAGCCACTTTTTTAAGTAGATTGTGAGATATTTTAAATTTTCTGGATTTGGCCTCCAGGGGACTGACGAGGCTAACATAGTACTGATAAAAAACACAATTTTGTAATATTCTTAAAGAAATTCAATGAAAATTACTACAAATCTCTCAGTTTTAATAATGGCACATGTCTTTTAAGTATTAAAATCACTTAGTTTCATTTTAAAATGATAATTAATAATATATTGTGATACTGGGAAAAAATAATGTCTCAATTTTCAAAACAGCCTTCTGACATTTAACGCAACGTGAATATTCTTACTCTCTTACTTAAATTACTACTTTGACTTAGTTTTACTTAATATTTCAAGTAATTCACAAACAATAGAAACAAAAAAAACGGCCAAGTGCGAGTTGGACTCCTAACAAACCTATTTTTTATTATGTTTGTAACTTAAAATTTACACTTTTAGCTATTTTTCCTTTATCTGTGTTATAAGACGTTGCTTTTTACCATATTTTAAGTCTGTATACACGGCAAGCATCCTGTGTATTTTTTTATTCCCTTGCGAATATTTAATTTTGCGGAAATTTGCAGTATTAACGGATGTAGGTATCTTTTAATTGCGTTGCGTTATAAGTTTGATTTTTTTACAGCCCCAAGGGTTCTTAATCTTGAGTATTCAATATAAATTTCAAATTGATACCTCCATGCGCTTCAAAAAAACGTCTTAACAGACAAACGGACAACAAAGTGATCCTATAAGGGTTCTGTTTTTTCCTTTTGAGGTTCGGAGCCCTAAAAATCTAACATTATTTATGTGAAAAGTACTAATTTTCATAAAATTAAAAACCAAAGGCTTGAATGAAAGTCTCATCTGAGTTTTCATAAGAGCCTTTTGACATTTTTATAATGTTATTATATTAATTAACTTTAAACTTATTTTGAGGTAATTTTACTTCACAATATTATACGTATACGTATTTATCTAATAAATATAACAAGCTATATGCCCTGAAAGCATCAAAATCAATACTAAAAATAAAATAAGATCTTTTAAATAAAATTATTAGTAGTTTGTTTCAATAGCTCTTTTCTTTGTTACTCTTTTTTAAATGTTTATTCCCTAGTCAAATTCAGTTTCTTTTAGCTTGGCGCATGATGTTTTAAACTGAAATATCAAATAGAAATGCTTATACCAATAGCAATCAAGATAAAAGTTCTCAAAAACGATAGAATCATCAGTACTATGGGGTCGCGTCAGTCCACTGACGCGATATCTGACATAGGACTGATGCCAGCGGATTGATAAAAAGGGACTTAATATGAGATTACAATCATAAATTATGTTTTTTTGCCATATTTCTAATATCAACAAACTATATTTTTACAAATCATAGTTAACCATGTATGAATGAAAATAAAAATCAGATTAACAATAAAATAACGACTCACCATAGGACTGAAATGTTGACTGGCGCAGCACGAATTTAGAGGACAAACACAACCCTAGCGCTGGTACAGTTATGACGGCCGTCAAAATATGGGATGCACAAGTAACTTCATTACCAACATTAGTATTTAGACAAGGATTTGACCTCGACTTGGTGATATTTATCGAGAATTTCAAATTTAAAAAACACACAACGGACTGACCAATAAAAACGATGACAAAGTTTATTTTTATTTTTTAAATAAAATGTTAGACATTTCGTTATGAAAGTTATACTATATAATACTATGCATATCAAAGATTGTCCTGAATTAGTAAGTTTTCTCAAATCAATGATAATGTTTATAAGATAGTCACTTGATTGTTGGTTTTCGGAGTTGTGACATGCCAAAGTACTGATTATTTAAGTATAAATTTTGTTTTTTTATCAATTTGTATTTTAAATAAAGAAGTGAAAGTGAGTGACCAAATAAAGGACGCTTTATTGTTTTAAAATAGATTGTTATTTGATTAATATATAATAAGACTTTGTATAAATTGGCTGGTGACATTGAGTTACCCCATTTTTGTATAATCACCCATATATATAGTATGGATACTTATCACTAAAAAGATAGTGTTACGAGTATATTACCTGTGCTACAAAGCAACATATTATACGATGCATACAAGCTTGAAGCAATTTCTTTTCAACCACAAGATATAACTTTTATACCTTGCATATTTCTAATTGTTATGTCTAATTAAAGAGCTTTTGTTAATCTCGTTTTGTCCCAGCGCTATTGAGGTTACCAGGAAATGCAAGCTTATATTACGCGAGCTGTACACAAAGTAGATTACATTATAATCCTTAAGTAAATTCCATAACGTAAATTATTAGTGTGTTCAATTATATTGCCAGCTGATTACACGGAATGCGTTCAATGACCTCGAAATTGATGTCATAACGCATTTTTTTTATGTAAAGAAGTAAAAATTTAATTTTAATCAAAATTGCTTTGCTCTACACCAGGTATTATGGACAGCAAAACATCTATACTGACCTATTATACTGGATATCAAATTTAAAATTACCTACTTAATAATGCAACTGAATCTGTATCTTATTCTAGAAACCACCCGCCCTAACTGCACCGCCTGATATTTATCTAAACTCGAAATCTATATTAAAATTCCTTGACCATATTCATTTCAGTTCGATTTACTTAAAATTATCGGCCAAAACCTATTAATAATTGAATTCAATTTTCTTCAAATATCAAACGAATAGCTCTTCTTTGTGGAAATGAAATACAAGACTATAATATTCGTGATAATGAAGTTATCAAAATTCGTTTATAATACATACCTTTGTCTCGCAAATGGCGATCGCTGCTATTTAATACCTGGTTATTATATATCTAAAATAATATTTCAGTTTCAGCACATCTCCTTCATATACCTGGATAAAAAGCAGCTTACAAGCTTTTGTACCTTTAATCTTTCTGCATACGAAATTTTAGCCAAATCCGATCAATATCCGCCTTGGCCGAAAGTAGGAACCATCTTGATAAAATATACGTGTAGAAACTTTCAGAACAAACACTCTTTTGAATTTATAATATTAATAAGGACTTGTAGGCAAGGAAACCTTTGTGAGTTTGTCAGCTTGTGGTAAGTGTTTGGTATTATTTCAAAGATACATCTTTACCGGATAACATTTTTAAACAAACTTTTTTTCCCGAGCGAAACCGGGCTAAGCCGAGGCATACGGCTAATTTTATACAGCAAAGATTACTATGCACTTGCTTCTCATGAAATATTTTGACGATTTAAAAGCGCTTCAAGAAGAAGTGAAATATAATAAATTAAGTTTGAATAAACCATAAAATATAATATACTTACTTATACTACGAATAACATATAACGTTTTTTTGTATATCTAAATACGTGCAAACAAACAAAACATTTACATTAGATAACTTCTAGTAATTGCTGCATTCCAAAATAAAATACAACATTCGTGACGTCGTAAAACTACCTATTCCGTTTATTCGAAGCGCAATTATGATGATATCAATAACTACAAAAGTAGACGATTATTGAAAGGGACAATGGCGATATGAACACTATTGTTTCTGGGTTGCGATTTGAGCTGTGTGTGCTTGCGTCTTTGTCTTAGAAACGCGATTCCTTTGTCCAGCGGAATATTGCTGCCTCAATTGCTTTTCGTACAAACCTCCTACACACGACTATGCTATACTTTAATGTATGGGTAGCGCTTTGTTCTCAATGATTGTCTTTAGAAACGGTAACAGCGAAGGCGATGTGAATGGATGCTTGTAGAATTGTTTCTTTCATTCCTTTTGCTAATGCCCTGTTATTGAGTAGAATCAAAATTATCTAATTTAGGTTTAGTTTAGAATAATTTATCGAACTTCAAAGCCAGTATGTTCATATTTCACAACACGAGTAAAGCGGGAAGTGCGATGCTATCAAAAGGGCCGGCGGCATTATGCCCGTTGTTTCGCAACATGCGGTTACGCGCTCATTTCTTTGAAACATCGTAAAAGAACGATCATTCTTTTTACGCCATTGTTAATCACTTCCTTGTTTTAAATTGTATTTATTTTTGAGTTTTTATTGCAACGTAAATCGTAACTCTTCAGCTCGTATAACAGTCAGAATTTAATCTCTATAATTAAGTATTTTAATATCGGAATTAATTAACTTAAACCGTTGCGAAATTCAGTATTTAATAAATGGTAATATGAAACGACGAAACAAACTATATCCCATCGAATTAAAAAAAATGAATACCTATCGACTCTACAAACGTATTCTTGTTAATTTCAACAAAATTGTTGTACAACTTTTATTTAGGACTAGCTTCCGCCCGCGACTCCGTCCGCGCGGATGTCGGTCTTCGCGTGGATGGTTTATTTCTCCATTTTGAGTAGGTACCTCTGACAATAAAATCTTATAAATATCTATTGGACCCAATTCCCAAATACGGCTAGGCCTATAATAATACGCAACGTGTGTTCGCGGTTCTACGGAACAACGTCTATGGATAAAACTGAAAAATTAAGATTAATTTTTTTCTACGTATTTTTCCAGGATAAAAAGTATCCTATTTTACGCCCAGGATAATAAGGTATAATTATACCAAGTTTCATCGAAATCGAACCGCTAGTTTTCACGTGATGCCTTCACATACAGACAGACAGACAGACAGACAGACAAAAATTTTTTTAATCACATATTTGGGTTTGGTATCGATCCAGTAACACCCCCTGCTATTTATTTTTTAAATATTTTCAATGTACAGAATTGACCCTTCTACAGATTTATTATATGTATAGATATAGATTTACTTTATACGACTCATTAATATTTAATTAAACTCTTTGTTAAATATGAAGAGTGAAGACCCTTTTGATGTGAAATTTATTTGTTCTAGCAATGTTTTATTTATAACTGAGCGCTTAAATCGGTAACGTCGCAAATGTGTTTCTATTTTGGAACAGAGATATCCTCATTTCTCCATAGTAAGACGAGAAAAACGATAGAATTTTGATTATAGTTGAAAGGAAATTCAAACATTACAAAGATATTAACTGAAGATATGCCAACTGAGATAAATAATAACTTTGTAAACATTTAAGTGCTAAATTCGGTAAGTGAAAATGAAACATGAAAGCGTCAACTAAATATTCTCCTTTAATATTTGTATCAGATTTTGACATAGCGCCTGAAGCGGTATCGTGCGAAACAAAAGCATGTATAATTGTATATATCATGTTATTTATATCAAATGACTGAATCTGTGGACTGAATCAATCTTTTGTATACATATTTGAAGTTTTATATAAGTATTATTATCACAATATACAGATACATACGTAGTACATATCTGTCAACTGTGTTATTATCAACACTTCAATGTCAATAATAAGTGGCCAGCAACTTTACACAATATGTTCTCTCTCTCATCTTCTTTGCGCCGAAGATTGTTATCTATAATATAACAATTATAAACTATAAAAATAATATTGTATGAATGCAAATTTAGTCTAGAATCTATAAATCTAGATAGCGTAACCACCTACTGCGCCAAAGTCACATTTAAAATTAGGATTAGGCATCAATTTCAATTGGTAATGAAATCTATTCAGCTCCGTAGCGAGAAATCAATGTATTGACTTAAAATTTTATTTGACTTCTTGCTTTATCGAGATCGCAATCGATGGCGAGCTCGGAAATCGGTCTAAATGAATGGATTCTCTTGAGAATCAATGAATCGTGACACTTGATGATGAATAATTCATTTAATCAATTTAATACGAACAACGTACTTGTAATCTTCTGTATTCGAAATACGTGTCCCTGTGGAAATAAAATCATTGTTCTGAAACGTGTGTCATATTTCTTGCCATTTTTGTATCGCGTGTTTGCATTGAATAGATTCTCAGTTTTGTGTGATTCTAGTTGGAGTTAGTTTAACATTGCTGTCTTTTAAACTAGTTACCTACCACCTACATATGCAGTACAATATGCAATATAATACTTTTCATCTACTAAAGTAATGTCAATACCGATATTTTTGTTAGAATAATGTTAACCTAAGCTAGAAAAAGAAAGTAATTTCATTTTAAAACTTTTATTATTAACGCTACAATTTACAGTCTAAATTTAAACAAATTTTTATTTAAATACAGTTAAAAGTTTTTGGTACATTTCGGTAATACTAAATTAAGTCTGATATTTTTTTATTAATTACCTTTATTTTCTTGTCATAATATATATATCACTTAAGTAGTTGTCGTAGTTAAGTCAATTTATATTTACTTTATACTTAGACGCTAAAGATAAATTATTTTCCTATTTTATAATTTTTACAATTGCAAATATGTTTTACATTTTCTTCAATAAAATATATACAAAGATTAACTTAAATCATCACGTTTTATAAAATTAAGTTTTAAAATCACAATCATATTAAACACTAGACGAAACGTTATACGTTTGGAAGATAATAATTAAAGATATATTTTCAGTTATAGTACACTAATTAGCATAAAAAGATTATTTTGAGTATCTTATGATACAAGACGTATCCTATTGCATGATTATACTTACATAAAAAACAACAGTTTCAAAATGTTGCATGAATTTATGCCACCTCGTAGGGATTTCTAAGAAATTTACAATTATGGTTTTATATCTGCTATCGTATTTATATCCATATCTGTTGTTTGAGCTTCAATATTAGGAACGGGGAAATTATCATAAGAAATATACTGTGGCGCTTGCTGTATCTCAGTTTTTGTAGCAACGGGTCGCTTTTTGGTCTTCATATAGCCTAAAGCTGACACTAAAACAATGAACACAATAAAACCTATACAGCAACCTACGACAAGGCTGAGACGCCTCGTTAATATGTCAGCAATTCCCATGTATGTGTTAGAAAAGGGGCTATCTAACGACGTTCCGAAGATTTCTATTGTGTTCACGCTCGTACATTTGCTAGTCTGAGAGTCATTCATGTAGCCTCGCAAGTGATTAAAGAGGTGTTCGTCGCCGTACAATTGAGCACTGTTATTTTCTGATGACGTAGCGATTCGTGCGTCGGGCAAGGAGGATCCGGCTGACGCGCCGAAGTTACCCGTAGCTATGACGCAAATTGTATACCTAGCCCCTGGAGTTAAATGATTCAGTCTTGTCATTCTCGCGGTTGTGTTCAATATTTTACCTCGTATCTGAAAAATAATACAGAGTTAAAACAAAAAATGTAGCCGCTATTTGTACGGCGTTAAAAATCGCGTGTCGTATGAACAATTGTTAAAAGGAAGATTTAAACGAATTCACTGTACAACCAAAATATCCACGGTCGAGGAACATAAATATTTTTTATGGTCCATTGAAGTGATGCACAGCCTTTGTATTCAAATGTTTGTTGTAATGGTTGCTCTACTCTTTTCATGTAACACGTTTCAGTCATTACATTTCATTATTAATTGTAATTTGTTTTCAGGTGAATATGAATACAAGGATAATAATTGGTATGCGGGATTCATAAAGCGTTTTGTCAAAAACAAATCGTGCTCAATACTTACTACTCCTGGCATCTGTTCCTTGTAGTAAGCTACTTGGTATCCACTTAAGCCGCTCTGATTGCGGCTCTGCCAAGACACTATTACGGAATAGGTTTGTATGTCTTGTATTGCGATACGAATTACGACCGGCACGTCGCATAGCTTTTGCGATGTCAGCTCCATAAAACTGTAGCCATGTAGTTCTTCGGGGTGCTCACATCGTAAGTTGCTACTTCCTTTTAGCACAATTTTGTAATGATTTTGCATCCATCTCCATAACTCTTGAGATTCACAATTACACGTTAATGGGTTTTCTGCAAGATAAAGTGCATGTGTATAATTTGCCATAATAAGTAATAAATTAAAATGAAAGAAGACTATAAAACTAAAATTTACAAATTTTAAGACCATTTTATTGCATAAAAAAAATATTTTTGTATTTTATAACTTACCATCATATGCAATTGATTTAACTTGTGCTTCAATTGATATTAACAATTTAGTATTAATGACTTCGAAGTAGTTCTTGCTCAAGTCTATGTGCACAATTTTGTGAAGCATCCTGAAAGTGTCCGTTGCTATAAATGAAAGCCAATTTCCACTCAAGTTTAACTCTGCGAGGCTGTACAGGTATCGGAATATACTCTTGCTTATTCTTGTTATGTGATTGAAAGATAGATCCAGTTTTTGCAAGCTTTGTAGGTCACCAGTAAATTCTTCAAGCTCTCGTATAATGTTTTGTGATATATTCAATACTCTTGTAGAATAAAGGCCTTGCAGTCTTTCTCTAGGAACATTTTCTAGTTTATTTTCGCTCATATCTAACATCTCCAAGTTATGAAGTTTTGAAAATGCACCCGGCGATAATCGAATCAGACAATTGCTTTTCAATATTAACTTTTTTAATGACGGAAAATTTTCAAAATCTTTACTCGTTATTATCGTAAGATTAGTTTTCGTGATAATAAGTTCTTCTAACAATGGAAACTGTTTGACCGGATGTGAAAGCATTAACTGTTCTAGAGAGTTGAAAGACATATTAAGCGTTGTTAAAGCTGGCAAGACTGTTTCAGAAAGACCATTACTTGGTACATGTTTGAAAAAATTATGTGACAAGTCTATTTCCTTTAAGCCCAATGAATGCTGAAAAAAATTCGGTGGAAGAACTGTAAGCAAGTTATTACTCAAATTCAAAGTTACTAAATTTTTTAAGGATGGAGAATTAAATCCGTTGAGAACGGAAATACGGTTGTTGCAAAGATTTAGTGTTCGTAAGTTTTGTAATCCAGTGAATCTAAAAAAATCTATTCCATGTAATTGATTGTCACACAGGTTTAAATTTTCCAATGAAGTTACATTGAATAATGCAACATGTGGGAAATCAGAAAAGGAATTTCCCTTTAAATTAAGTTCTTGTAATATGGTGGTGTATGCAAACACATCTTTATGAAGATCTCTCAAATTATTATACGCTAAATTGATTCTGATAAGATTTTGGTTCTTCGTAAAAATCGTCGGAGATAGTTGAGATATATTTGACATTTCCAGTGATAAGGATTGCAAAGATGGTAAGTGGGAAAAAGTTTTATTTTCGAGAAATGTAAAATTATTATATGACAAAACAAGTGATTTCAGTCCATGTATTTGAATGTGTGTGATATCTTCCCAGGTAAGAAAGTTGTTGTTCATCTGCAGATCATTTAAATTCGGTAGAGATTTTATTGAATTTGATTCAATAATCGATATTGAATTAAGGTTCAAGCGAAGTTGCTTCACGGGCAACGTTGACATATCGAAATCTAAAATTATAATTTCATTTTCTGACAGATCCAATATCTTCAATTTTATTAAATGTTTAAAAGTGTCCTTTTCAATATGACTTATATGATTTTTATGCAAATACAATTCTTCCAACGTTACAACCTTATAAAAAGTCTCATTACTTAAATTTGTAAGCTTATTACTACTTAAATCTAAATATTTTATTTTTTGCAGATTCATAAAGGCCCTATTTTCTATATGTACAATAGTATTATTCTTTATATACAACCTTCGAATATTAAATAATTCGTTAAATAGATTATAAGTAAGTATTTTTAAGTTGTTCTGTGTCAGCCACATTATTTGTACATTGACTTGACCCCGAAGTGAACTGTTTTTTAAAAGTGAAAGATGATTAGAACTGAGTTGTATTGAAACTAACGAGGAATTCCTATTTGGAAATACATCGCCTATCGTAGTTAAGTAGTTATCTTGAAGGTTTATATGTTGGAGTTTCCTTAAAGTGATAAATGCATGTGAATCTATGCTTTGAATAGCGTTATTCTGTAAGTGTAATTCTAAGAGCCCAGGTAAGGGGCTGAATACGTTTCTTTTTATGTGATTTATTCTGTTATGTTGAAGCCTTATTTCTTTTAATTCTTCTAATTTATCAAATATCGAATCACTTATTTCATTAATTTGATTATTATCAAGACTTAATGTAACTAACTTGGAATTTGATTGAAAAATTTTATTAGGAAGTTTCTTTAAAAAATTTGTTCCCATATGTAGTTGGGTTAAATTGTATAAATAACTAAAACAATTTGGTTCTAAACTTTGTATTGCATTATGTTCTAAGTTTAAAACCGCTAACGATGAAGCATTGTAAAATACATCGTTAGAAATTTCTAGAATATTATTTTCTGAAAGAAAAATTTCTGTGAGTTGAGACAAATTAGAAAAAACTCCAGTAATATAATGTAGATGGTTGTGGCTTAAATCTATTGTACGAAGATTTACATTTTTTTGAAAAATATTTTTCGAAATACTTACTAATTTATTTCGACTTAAATCTATTACTTCTAGGTTATTAAGAGAGAAGAATGCTTCCTCGTCTATGTGTTCGATTTGATTACTAAAAATGGTTAATGTTTTCACATGCGGCATGCAACTAAGCCAATTCCTCTCAATTCTTGTAAATTCATTGAAACTAAGATCGACCGATAATAATTCCTGAATTGCAATATTTGAACTATCCGGAATCGATTGAATTTTATTCCACGCTAGTCGTAAACTGTTAAGTTTGGTCAGGTTCGCCAAAGACTTCAGAGGAAAAACGTTAAGAAAATTTTCCGTAATATCCAACTCCGTTAAAGTTTCTTCCAGATAATGAAATGCATTTTCTGAAATATTTTCAATTTTGTTGCCTTTCAAATTGATTTTACTCAACCTAAGGCCTTGGAAAGTGTTTGTATCTATTTCTTTGATGTCGTTGAGTTGTAAATCGAGTATTTCAATATTTTGCAGTTGAGAAAAAGAGTCCTGTGGAATTCGTTGTAATTTACTGGAAAGTATACTCAAAGACTTCAAAGAGTCACGGATGGATGTAAAAGCATTAGGATTTATTTCATTGATCTTTGATTGGGAAATTTGCAAATTAATTATCTTCACGTGTGGTGGTAGAAAATCTGGTCTTAAATCAGTGATTGAGCTATCGAGATCATAGATGGACAGCGACTGGATCGTTCCTTTTATTTTAGTTAATACATTTTTGACAACATTCGGAGTTGCGCTGGGACATTCAAGAAATAATCCTGAAACAAAATGTTTATTAGAATCAGTTCTATAAGCTAACTTAGTAGTATTGAATTATGTAATCTCATACCTTCTTTAAAATTGTAACATGGACATATAGGATTTTCTGTGAGGCTCGGGCACTGCGGTTGTTCTTCTCCTTGCAGTATCGGGATATTTGTGATGATAAAGAATGCGTACAATCCACAATTTACAATGGATATGAGAGTAAACATGCCCATATTGACTTGACATCATTTCATGACATGTTGCGTTCGCAGAAACAATAATTATTTTACATGCTTGTATATCTGCAACAATAACAGTTTGCTTATTGGCGAATTTGGTGAACATAAATATTACCTTAAAACGCAAATGCCTTCCTTGTGATTATAAAAAAAGGAAATATAGTTAAAGTTTAATTCGTGAAATAAAGGTGTAATCCTCAAGAAACTCCACTTAATTCCTTTATATTGCTGTAGTTAAATAAAATAAGAAAATTAACCGAATAATAATACCTAATTGAAGCAAATTTGAAATATGAGTAAATCAGTTTTCAAATTGTATAGACTTTGTTTGTTCCTTAATAAACAAAAGGCGCTACTGTAAAACCACTATAATTACACAAATAGAAATGGTTGCTTTCTAATTTAAGTAAACCGCCAGGAAGGGGTTTAATTTATCGTTCCGGGTAAATGCACGGTCTCTCTTTGTAGGTGTATTTAGTACGGTAGCTTTTATCCTTAAGTTTTTGACAACATGAACTCTAGGAAACTACGTGTAATCAATGGAGTATGACTTCAAAAATCCACAGATTTTAATTTAATGTCATGAAATGAAAACCTACCTTAATGTATTCTTTATATTTTTTTTAATGTTGGATTCATTGTGTATCTGAGTCAGCTGATAAAATTTTTTACTACAAGATCAAGAGACATAATATAAGTACATTGGTCATGTTAAATAATTGCAAGATTGTAACGTTGAAAATAAACATTGACATTCATTAAAATAATTAAGACAAACGTATGTATTGTTTATTTAAACTCTGTTTAGAAAAGGTAATGTTGACTTAAGGACCCGTGAATCCACGAAAGGCCTATGTTTTGACAGGATAAAAGGAAGTCAAGTCACCATTAAAAGCGAGAAAAGAGATAAATTAAAAATCGATTTACTCTCAAAACGTTTATTCTAGGCGAAGTACCCTTGAGGCCACTGAAATATAATAAAGTACAAAATTACCTTTCAAGCGTAACTTTACTAAGTGAGGGGCCATCGCGGCTAGTCAACGAAGCCACGAAAAACATCTTATTCACGATGCTAATGTGTGTAACGCGGGGATGAGGTTAGGTTCTTTACAAGGTAATAATCGATTTTTAATGACGTCTCACACGAAAAGAAGTAAATGAATATAAATAGAGTATTAGGGCAAATGAATCTTATATATTTGGTACGTAACTGCTTTTTGTATCTTCAAACGTTGACATTGTTAGTTAATATCACGAATAGGATACGATTCTAAGAATTTCTATTATTTACATAGCTAACTATAATATGATCGTATTTCATAATTGGTTAATTGTAATGTAGTTCACACAAAAACCGCTGTTTGCTTAGAAACTATATGGAATTCTGTGAATTTATATTACATTTATTTAAATTATGTATTATGTTCTCGTAATTATTTAATATAAAAAATCTCAACAGATGATCTTGTTCTAATGAGGAGCTTACAATATACAGGATTCATATTTACGCAATAGCAATGCCATTAAAGTCGTTAATTATAATAGAACACAGAGTGTCAAAAACAAAGGACAATGTAAAATTGAGTGAAAAAGTATTTTGTTATCACTACATAGTATATAAAACAAAGTCGCTTTCTCTTTCCCTATGTCCCTTTGTATGCTTAAATCTTTAAAACTACGCAACTGATTTTGATGCGGTTTTTTTAATAGATGGAGTGATTCAAGAGGAAGGTATATAATTTATTAGGTTTTAGACAAAGCGGGCGAAGCCGCGGGCGGTGAGCTAGTATTTCAATAAACTGCATATCGTTACTTATTGCAAATCTTTGAAGAGGTCTATATCCAGCAGTGTATGTTCCAAGGCTGAAACTTCAACGAAACTGCGTAAGCCTTCTAATTACTGATATTAAAATTCTAATAAAATCACGGCCTTTGTTGGAATCCGTTATTAATTTAATAGACCAATACTTAATCCTACTCGTCGTAAATTAAAAAAAGAATTCGTGAACTTCCATGAAAATAAGATTAATTAAAATGTTATTAAGTTTCTCCGTAACTGTTAGAACATGCAATAAATGAATATTACAGCGATTCAAGAGAAATGTTAGGAGCTATACGCCCATTCATCATACGATTATTCCGAAATCACAATATAATTACGCTAATGCCTTGAGCAGAGCGCGATTCATCACTGTTAATGTCGTCCAATTAAATTTCGGGCCCTTAAAATAATTTTCAATTATTTTACACTCTTACTGAATTTTGCTTGAAAAGTAATTAGGCAAAGGAACTCTTACATTACATATTTTTAACGGTAATTCTTAAATAAAATGGAGGTACCTATCTTAGTCTTAATATATTTAGTATTTTGATAGAAAACGTATTTTGATATAAAATAGAAAAAAAATATATAACTCAATGGGAAAATCAATTTTCCTCTAAATTACGTTGTATAGACATACCATACTATGGAATAAGCACTCGCCGCTCCCTAAACTATTATAAATTGCATGTATATCGTAAGATTGTTTTGTGTTTTGTGTTTATAAAAATTGTTTTGCAAAACATTCAGAGCCCATTTATTACTATTACCAATACTTCCTAATAAAATATTCCTTGTTCTATCTCCATAACCATGGCCGTACGTAGGTAATTCCAAATCCTGATATAAAAAGGTGATTCCCATATAGTTTTACCACATGTTTTTATTTGGTAGTTAAACCTCTTTATCATAACTAGAATGATTTTTAGGGTCTGATATTTAAATGTGAAATTTATATATAATGTTAAGAGAATAAACGATCGTAACATTAAAAAGCTTTCTATAAATTATGATTACTTTGCAAGCCGTTATTAACAAATGTATTTTTCTTGTAACTTTACCAGCTATTTTATTTATTGTCTGAAACAACTCAGGATTGTGATGAAAAAATGGTAATTTCCATCTAATACTAGGTTTATTATGTACAACACCAAAACATAACGAATAATTAATAAGATCTCAATCGAATTTAATTTGATTCCACTTTTCTTAACTTTATTTGAATAAACGTTCGATTCTTTCAATTTTCCTCTAAATAGGTATTTTTATGTTATCATTCTGGCAAATTGAGTGTAATTTGTGAAACATTTTGCTGAAATACATTATCTAAATATAATTATGTATCAATCATAATTTTAATATGTTAAAATACTTTTCGATTAGTTTATTCCTTTTAAAAATGATAACTGGACATGAAAATTTATAAATTATATTTTATTTGAACAAAAATACACACAATTTAAATCAAAAAGTAATAAAAACATTGAGAGTTCGATACGGATGTGCGGTTGAAACGTGAAACCAGTATTGGAGAAACAAACGAAATAATGTACTGATACAAAGGTTTTTGTTTAAATTAAATATTGAATACATGGGTATATTTTGATCAAATATCAAGCGAATTTAATGATTTAAATACAGAGTTCATTGAACTTAATTTTATGCTTTGGTTTACCTAATTATATTATGTAATGTGGAATTTAATTGGTAGGCAAATAATTTTAAATGAAATATTTAGCGTCTGTAACATTGTTTAATAGTTGTGTTAAATATTTATGTTTATGTAAAATATGGTTTAATTTGTTTTTATGCCATCGAGTAGTAGATATTTAATAAAGATCAAGGAAAGAGAATTTCTTTAGTCCTTATCTACTGAGTTTTTAAGCGCTACATGATTCATGATGCAAAGCCGGGGTAAGGAAATGATATTATATTATTTATTATTTTAAGTGTGTTATATGACAAATACATATAATATTTTTAATGTTATATTCGTAATTTCAACTGAATAAAAAAAATATCTTATCCACTTCGATTTCGATATCCAGCTATTGTTTCCTAACTTTACCGATACAGAGCTTTTCAAGCAAATATTGATTTCATCAAAACGTAGTGAAACAATGTTGTATTATGGTCTACCTACTCGCTTTTCCAACATCGATTTATTTATATTTGTTTTATAAAATTTGGTGGTGAAGAGCATTTGTGGTAAAGTAGTTATAAAAATCACACTTCAATTAAAATGTACTTTATATCATTAAAGATTGATTCCATTGATCTGCAATTGTGTATTTTCTAGAAAAGCTTTCAGATTTCTTCAGATTTTAGTCTTCGTTTTAGTCAGTTTTTTCTTTGATAAGAGATCGAAGGAAAGAAACTCTATAAAACCAACATATTGTTTACATGCCTTGTACCTAATAGTTTGAAGACAAGACACTCTTGGTTGGTGCGGTGGATAATGGCTTTGATCTTGATAGGACAGTGTGTTTGAAGTATGAATAAAAACGATTGTGAAATTCATGATATTCCAAACCTGACCATTTGCTCATTCCTGACATACAACAATACTTTATGAAAAAAGTAATATTTGTAGTATCCAGTGTGTAAAACAAGTATTCAGAATTATTTTTTGTATTTTTATAGTGATGTAATCAGGCGGAATACGGGTCATTGTTGACCCGTGCAGTGCACAACTCGAAATTACTATAGTATTTTTTTTTTCTTTAATATCTGGCATTTTTTATGTTATTTCTAGGATAATATTTAACTTTTAATTTTATTTCATTATTTGTTATGGTCTCACGAAGTTAATTCATTGATTTGAAAGTTTTAGTTTAGTCACAAAATACGTCTTATTTTCTGTAACTGAGAATTATACCAACCAACTTTTAAAGGCCATTTAAAACGACTTTTAATTTAATACGAAATTATAGAAAAGCAAACAGCTGCCGAATTTTAAGCTTGTAAAGTTATATTAAAAATACAATAGACTATTTGAATAATATATTATGTATATTGTATACGTTTCAAGCATATCAACTCCATATATAAATGACACGTTTCGTACCAATTGTATTGAAAGAACGAAGAGCAGCTACATTTTAAGACCGTCTGAAATATTTGTTAGCAGTTAAAATTTATATGCACCTGCTGTTTCAAGGTTTTCCTTTCATACTTTTCGATCTAGCAACTAACTTTATTTTCCGAAAGTTTAATACAAATAATATAATATTTCTTGCTTTCAAGATTAATCAGCAGCAAACGAAAACTTTCAAGTTACAAAATGAAATATTAAAAAGCTTATTTTAGAATTTTCCGCGTTTTATTTATAAATCATGCTTGTTGTATTATGAAGGCTGGTTGCAGACTTGACCGACCATCAGTGCGTACGTCAGTCGCGCTTGTCATATGTATGGAAATGCATAAAACTGCGTATTAGTGTCATGTCATACAAATTGTTCATGCGTATCGTCAGGACCGACGCGGACGGTACGCACTGATGGTCGGTCAAGTTCTGCAACCAGCTGAAACGTTAGAAAGAAATATTGGGAAATTAGTTACGTCAAGAATCTGCCATGACAAGAAAAAAATATACATTAATATAATAAAGAGGATTTTGTTCTATACATTCAAAGCAATTTTCATAAATTTTCTTTTTTGATTAATTCTCCACCTAAGAGAAGCGTTGTCGTTTATATTTTAAGTATTTACCTGTAGTAATAACTGGTCATAATAATATATAAAAATACGAATGATATTGAAGTAATGTTTTTTTTTATTGTGTATAACATACCAAAAGTATAAAAACTATTAAATTTAATTCCCACAGGGATGTTATGTTAAATTTAATTAATTTAATTATTATTTAATGTTACATACATATAATTATACGTAACCTATTATTTTGTTTTCATAATGAGATAGTCATGTCAAAGTCGAATAAATTTTGGAGATAAAGAAAATAGTAACTGGTATAAAAATGGTCATATAAAATAGAAGGACTAGCTGATATCAGGCATTGTGTTAGCATGCGATATCGGCGACACGACTAAAAGAACACTAACAATGAATTGTGTAGTCTATGGATGTACAACGTATGATTTTTCTCGCTTCTTGTGTGATAGTACTTTTGTATAAAATCTTGATTATTTTATTAAAAAGAGTACTGGCTACGAACTTTCGCATCAACATTTAGTTGAATGTTCTACACAATTGAACGTACAGACTGGACTGATTAAGTTAACGTACTTCTTTTGAAAAACTTTCAAGGTTTTAATTAAAGTAACGTTTATTCTTTGCAAGGGTTTGAAACTTGAATTTGAGCAGAGTTCCATTAATCCATTGAATTAGTCTCGTGAGCATTACACAAAGTGATACTACCTTGTCACGTTATGTTTAATACGTGACTGGGGAAATTCCGAATATTTTCGGCGGCAATACCTTCATATTATCGTCGTGAAATAAAATGTGTAAATGTAGAATATATCAAGTATTAGACATCTTCAGATAATGTTATAATAGGTTCAATTATTTATCATCTTATTTTTCATGTTAGTGTCCTCCGAAACATCGATATTTTATAGGATCAAATTCCTGTGAAAAAATCTGGATTTTTTAATGTTTATTCATTATGATGAAATAAATTTAAACAAAACATTTATATACTATCTACTAATCTTAATTTAATATACAGGGTGTTCCACCGTTGGTACACAAAGCTCAAAGGTTTTGCACATGCTGAGTACCTAATACGTAAAAAATACTTATAAAATTCCAGACGCATTTTTTTCAAATAGATGAATTCTTAAAACTCTATGTGTGGTGTAAACAAGCAACCCGCCCTATTTTGCCACCCACACGTGAGATATCGTTTAAGATTATGTTTTCATAGACAAAATGCATATAGCGAAGCCGTCTGCGCGAAGTTAGAGAAGTAAACATGAATTTGGAGAAAAAAAAAGGATTTTTTAAACTTTATTTTGTTGTTTAACTATTTTTAACGTGATCAGTGTATGCAAAACTACTCCCCTTCGCGCTTAGTATACTAATAGTGGGACACCCTGTATAAACTGATCCCTAGAGTCGGCCTATAATGCTTTGAATATGAGGTAAACAATAAAAGAAGTTCACTTTTTTTAATTGTGACCGAGCTTCCTTTGTAAGTGTACATTTAACTTTTAATTAATTCAAAATAATTTATTTTGTTTTATTTGACGCTGCTGCATACATTAATTAGAATTAAAACAAGAATACTTCACCGACTCGTTATTATTATATGACTTAAATTCGAATTGTTCACTGCTCTTATTATGGAGGCTTTTTCTTGGTTTTTAATCATACCCTCAAAGTTGTATGCTTAGGGGAATACCTTTATATAGCTATTCAAAACGTGAGAGCGCTAGAATAATGGCATAAGAGAATTTACGGTCAAGTGCGTGTTAGACAACACGAAGAAATACTTTCTAGTACCGTATAAATCAAAATAGCATTTCACAATTCATATTATAATATAAGTTATAAAGGTCTGGGATGTATCATATGAATCGATAGACTGACGAACTGATGAACACAACGAACCAGACAATTTCATTTATTATGGCGGTTCGCATGTTTCATATAATAATATAACACATGATATAGATATTGGCATAGCAGTGACTTCACAACAAAGTCCCAAAACCTATTTGCGCGTGATATCTAAACTGCTCCACCACGATAGTACTCCAACCCATGAAAAGATGATTACATTGACAAATGGCCCGTCCCTTGAGCCTTCCAGTCGGTAATCTACTAGCGAATGTAGTCCAATTAATTCTCCGCGATATCTTTACTGAAATTATTTCTCTGACGCTCACATGCTCCAGAAAGAATTCGCTATATCTATTGTAATTAAGATCATATATCATACGTATTAATGTCTTGTTATGTTATCCCAGAGTGAGTTCATTGTTGGTTACGATATTCGAGTAAAAGGTCCGCTTTGTTCGGTCAACTGTGGGTTGCTTTGTAGATTCATCTGAACGTGATTAATATTGTTATAACATTATCTAGTTTATCAAACGCAAATCTGATTTAGCCACGATTACTTGATAAGTTTAGGCTAATGAAGGTTAATGTTAACTCAGTTGTTAACGTTTTGGATAAATAGGTTTTGATAATTTGTGTGTAGTTTGTTTATTTAATGCTTCACTGGTTTTATTAATTTCATAAATATAGGTTTATTCTAGTTCTTAAATTTTTTGGAATATAATATTATCAGTTTAAATTAAAAACTATCTTTTTAAGTTGACGTAGGTAAATACATAAGTTCTAAATTTACGAAAGTTAACATTTTATTTTATAAAGAAGCACATAATAAAAATGTGTTAATTCTTTCTTGGAATATGGCCTATATAAATATAAAAAACAATACATTTATTTGAGTTTTGTTTTACCATCAACAAATAGAAGACTAACTAAACAATGGTTAAAATAATACAACGATTGAATCACGTATGAGCGCTGTAAAGTCGTATAATATTTGAACATAAAAAATAATTACGGAAAAATTCTAATCAAACGGCTGCGTTAATTGAAAAAATGTAGTTTCATGTGGGCATCGCGTGCGGTTGCCAATTACAGATGTGATTGTAATCTCGGTAAGAACGGGGTCACAGAGCATCCGCAGATCCCGGCTAGACGCCAAACTATCATATCATGTTATGTTGTAATACCGCCGGTTCAAGCTTATTTGTACTGGACCGAAACTCTTATAGAATTGCATTTAATACACTCGCTATTTCCTCGTTCGGATCTCAAGTGTGCTATTACAGTAAATGAGAAAGTTATGAATAAACATGCCCGTAACTTTACGCGGAACTTTTGGAAAGTAAAGGAGATTATTGTACGCTGATTATGCTGATAGCTAGTTAAGGGTTGAGCTAAATTAGTTAAATATAAATCTAGATCCGGTACATTTTTTGAATAGTCAATAATACCTTAGGTACGTGACGTGACGTGACGTACGTAATTATATTATGTTTTTTCCTCAGCTCTATATTTTAATTAATACGTTATATACTTATTATTTATCTGTAGATGGCAAATAATAATCAGTCTTTTTAAGCCTGAGGCGGATCTCGAAAAGCTTTCTCGGTAATAATATAAGAGATTATAATATGAACGATCAGTATGTTTAAAATACTGAGAGTTATAATTCCATAGTAATTAATTAATTATTTTGTTGTTATATTTCTAATCTTTAAAAACATATAATTTATCCATTGTCACATGTGCACTATTAGACAAAAATTGCGATAAATGATATTAATTAGGTACTAATACTGTTTTGTTTTCATACATATGTACATTTCATACATATTGCATTTAACTATGTACTTGAGAAATAACCTCCAAAATACTTTTTCTTTATTTGTTTAAAAAGTTAGTGATAAATGTCTCGTTTTGTCTTGGTACTCGAAAGGCGCTTATCCTCTTGAGATAAACGCTCTCAGCAACATAGGATTTGTCGCTGCGAGATACCACACACACAATATATCTCTTAAGCCCATTGTTTTTATCCTCACGAAACAACAATAATTTTCGTGGACACGACTTTATGTTATTGTCTATTGACCTCAGTCGAAAGCAATTCGCTTAGTAAACAATACCTTATGGAATTACCAGCACGAATACGTTATATCGACAAGCCAATAAATATTATAGGGGATAAAATGAAACTACATATATTTATTAATGTGCGTCAACTCTACATAAAAAACAACGGAAAAATGAATTTAAAGTATTAAGTGCCGTAATAATAGCTCTCTGTGCTACATTACTGCAATGAATAGGCATTTGCATTTTAATTTGGCTGCTGTTATTGCCGGTTATACTGCGTTAATTGAGGGAGCTTGCTGAAAGTTTTTTATGTTCACTCCATAAATTTGTCACCTCAACATTAAAGCATTGTTCGTGGAGCTAGTAAACAACGTCGTTTAGTACAATACCTCCTCTTGGAAACGTTTAGTTCCGGGCAAATTTAAAACGAATATTAAACGGTTCATTTTTTGAACAACACTTACCACTCTTTATTTACGATTATAGTCAAAAATTTTCCGAAACTTTTAACACACTTCCTCGATATATTATGTTATTTCGAAAGCGTTTCAAATTTAGCGCGCGAACGATGACAACGACACGCTTCACGAGTTCACTCGGATATAGTTGGCGAAATATAGACAGGAGCGATCGGGAGCGACCGCTGTCTTCCCACTCCCGAAGTTCACTGGAACAGGGATCTCGACGGAGTCTGCGTAATAGGACGGCATCCCTACAGATTGGTGTATGGGAATAAACGATAATAAATTACGAACATCGTGCACGCGTGAGTCGAGCCCGTGTTCTTGATTAGTTTGAAGTCTCCGCTAATGTGTTAGACACTGACAAGGAAGACGAGACACGTGTGTTAAGACATCAACTTAAAAGTTTTGTTGAGGTAGTTTATGCCAATGAGGGTTTTAAACGTTGTTTTGAAAGTTAACCCGCATCGTACTTGAAGATTGCATGTTCCGTCTTACGGTTATCTTTCGTTCTTTGAAGTATTTATAGAATTTTAATTAAAGTTTATGTATATGAGTTTCGTTAAAACTAGGGCAAGGTAATCAACCTCGAAACTAGATTTTACGATTAATAATTTAAAACTTCAATTTAAAAAAAAAAAAAATATAACACGTTAGCTTTCGCCTCTTTTAAAGCACGTCCATATAAATACCGAATTTGAAATTCCTGATTCCATTTCCCCAAATTATAATGTTAAATTTATCATATTTTATATGGTTTTGTTGACATAAACACGATTCGATCCAAATCAATCATTCGAAGAACCTCAAGTAGGATAAATCCATTTAGATTCGCACATGTAGAACCATCAGCGGAATGTCTCATTAATCAAACTCCATGGTCAATAAACACTGAAACGTTAGCGTCATTGATTTATTTTTTGGTACCAAACGTAAAAGGGGACACAAATCACAATCCATTTTCGAATTTAAAATTTATATGATAGATATAGATGAAGGCAGCGGGAAGATGTTTGTTAGGAATAACTAATAATAATAATCACAACACATTAAAATTCTCTAAAGGGCCTCTGCGTGTTGGACCTGTGCCCTCACGTAAGCCTTCCGAAGGACCGGGTATCTTCCTTATGGCGATACCCGTGTATGGAGAGAGACATAATAATAATAAATTCTTTGACAACAGAAAAAATAAAAATGTACATGCAATTAAGGGATAACTTACATATAAGTAACAAACTATTTTATGTTTATACGTCAAATGGAAAAGAGGAAACATGTTGTTATATCCGCTCGTATTAGACGAAAATTTGATAATAGTAATTAGATTATAGTTTAAAAAAAAGAGGTCACCCATAAAAAAGGATATTCATATCCTTAAAATGGATACTCAAAAAAACAAGCATTTAAAATTAAATTTATAATTGAGTTTTAAGGATTAAATTAATTAAACCAAGAGTATTTTATCTAAACATATTCTTAGTGAAGCAAAGTTCTGAACCAAACTACTTAATTCTATTTTTAGCTCGTTGGGAAGCAATTTATATTTACATTGAACCTTACAGGGATAAATTGTAATAATTATGTGTGTTCATTCCTACGCACGCACTTGATATATATACCTATTAATTACATAATTATGTACTTTCATTTCAAACAGAAAGACTTTTTGAATCACGGAGTACATACTTAATGACCCATCAAAACAAATATTGTATTTGTATGAAATGAACAATTTTTCATTTTCATCAAAATATTTTATCTAAATATTAAAATTAATTTTCATATTTAAAAATCTATAAATAAAAAAAAAAACAATAAGTAAGTTTTTTAGTGCATGAAATAATATGAATTATGATATCATGTGTCCAACTCAAAACGCTTATTATTTATAATTATTATTCGCTACGAAAACTCAAAAGCGTGGCGGTTGCAAACAAGAACTTATTTTAACAAGGCATCATATTAAACATCAAAATGGTATGAACTGGGTGTAGGTTTCTGTGAAATGAAATGCAATAAAGTTAATGCTTTGTCTTTGTTATTTTTGGATTTATATATTGTATTTTCAAATATTATTTGAAGTGCAATAGATTTGACCAATTTCTGATGTGGGGTAGTTAATATCGTAAAGTTGTGAAGACCACTTCAGAGGATCGATGAAGGTATTTTAGGTATGTAATAAAAAATAAAAATAAAATATACAGGTTTGATGTAATATATAATAATATAACTTTCAATGATTCTGAGCTTTGTTTTCAACAAAATATGCGTAACTAAAAAAAAAACCAATCAGTATCTGACTATCGATATTTTCCATTGCTCGTTTTGCTCATAATTGGGAACTACTTATGTTTGATTCTTACACTCAAGCTATTACTTACCCCACTAACATTTAAATTACGAAATGCCTTCCTAGTTACCAAAAGAGATTGCCAAAGTAAAACTACGGGTTAACAACCCTTCTCTCAATTGTCCGAAACACAAAAACATCTTGTAAATATGCCATTACTTTAACGCCGTTTGGTACGAAGGCGTGGTTACATTCCAATAAAAGTGTGACCAAAATCCATTTCGAATCATGTTCGAGCCCAAGTTCCATTAATAGAATATTGTTGTAATAAATAAATAATTTTCTTTCCTTACGTGCACCGCCTACAGCTTTGTTTCGGTCCTTTTCTAAATGGTTGTGTTGAAATTGTTTGTTAGTGACAATATCGTCTGTTTTTCATAAATTATTTTGTGTATAATCTTATTATTTGCGTATATTTTTACTAATATTTGTATATAATTTGTACTAAAAATTAATAATGTTTATAAATATATGTATACTAATAGTAAATGTATGTAGTTGTAAATAAATGTTTTAATATTAAATCATAGTCATGATGACCTATTATAAGTGTATTTTTTTTATTAAATCGTCTGCTCTAGGTATGTTATACAACCGCTGCCACTGTTATAATAGAGAGGAGACATAAAAAAAATCTATTTACTCTTCAGATATCTAAATCTGAAAATTACTAAATCAATTAACTATTACACTAACAAATTTATAGGAGGGAATATGTGATTCTGAATTTATTATCGGATATCATAAACCAGTAAAAGTGCAGCGCAACAAAACACTGGGAGCGGTTTCAAACTATACGATATACAGCTTTATAATCGTGGAGAATAGATAATATTAGAAAGGCATACATACTAAAATCATAGAATACGTTATTTATTTATTTATTTATTTATCAATTTAATATACCACACCAAGTAATATTTACAATTATACAAAGGTACATCAAAAGGTAGGTACATAAGGCGGCCTTATCGCTTACTAGCGATCTCTTCCAGACTGCCCAAGGTAAGAGATAAAGAAGAAACGTACATGTTACGCGGGTGGCTGATATAATAAATAAAATAATATAAAATAATAGTAAGCTAGTAAGATTGAAATTTAATATTGTTCAAATCAGATCAGTTTGATCAGCCACTTTGTTTCAGTATGAACTATGAAGTATATTACGACTATGAAGTATAATATTACGTTAATACGTAATATACTTCATAGTTCATACTGAAACAAAGTGGCTGATCAAACTGATCTGATTTGAACAATATTAAATTTAAATCTTACTAGCTTACAATAGAGCACGTAACATAATGAATTTTCTTTTGAATTGATAAAGAAAATAATAGTTATAAATAACTAAGTGTCTTATTTTCTTATTGGTTAAGGCACAGAAGAGTATAAAGTAATGTTTTAATGCACGATGAAAATAAAAATAATAGTATCGAATAACGTATTTCGATAGTTAAACACAATAAATCTACCCTCAATTAGTAACTTCATCGCACAAAGCATAATATTACAATCTCTATTCATAAAAATCATAAAGTACAACAACAGAATTTGCTGAATTTATATTTTTTGGTTTTTTATGGCATTCAAATGCTTTATAAATATAAATTTATAAAGAATAGAAAAAATTCGGGGGAGGAGGGTCCCGCCTCGTGATCGAATTTTTTCTATTCTTTATAAATTTATAAACAGAATTTGCTATTAGGTAATTAAAGCGCATTAACGTTTACATATTTTTTTAAAAGGTAAGTTTTTTAAGTTTTTTTAGTTTAGCTTATTTTGTGTTCAAGAAAAAGGATAATATAACATTATCATAACTTTTAAGTTTCAAAGAATATTTACATAATATTTCGGGGAAAGCCGATTTTGGAAGGCACTGGCCGTTTAAAAACCGCATCCAGCGAACTATTATTATTAATTTTTAATTACTGTTTTTAATATGGAATTTCTTCTGACATACCATAAAATGTTTATTTTTATGTAGTTAGGGTAATTTTGATGTACCTAATGGATTTTTTCTATTCAATTTAAATAATTACCTTAATACATTTGTTATTCTATCACGGTTCACAATAATTATTTGCCGACGAAGTTATTTTTATTTAACTAAACCATAAGTTTTGACGAGAAAATTTTTGAGTAAAATCGGGAATAAATCCAACGTTCCTAAAGCAACGTAGAGTAGGTATTCGTAGTAATTATTTAGTAATGTGGTTATTACTGTCTACGTGTAAGATTTTACATATTTACCTGATTGATAATTTTCATACATATTTAATTGTAAACCTCATTTTTATTCAACCCTTAATATTAGTACAACATCTTTGGTAACCATATTATTTAATAGAATTTTAATTAATACAAAAAAGGGGCCTAATTAATTAATGTAATTAATTGTCTTTGTCGTTCGTGTTGTTTACTTCTTTTCAGCCTCAGCTCAATGAATTTTTCATCAAATTATAATTCAAAGTATTCAAAATAAAATTTAGAAAAAATTGAACGCTCCAATAAATATAGGATATTCCATAATTGCCTCCAAAACAAAGGTATGCAAATGAAACCGTGGGTGTTCTGTCCGTAATTTGTTTTTGTTTTCAATTATGTTTAAAATAATACGTTAATTATTTTGTGTAAAATTTATGAAGTCAATAAATACAGAGTCTAATTAGAGAAACACGAGCTCACAATACTGTGCAGCGAATTTGGCAGTGTGCATTACATACCTCATTCCGCTCCGTGCTTACTTAATTTTACTGGGAGAAGGCACGTTTAATCTTATTAGCCTGGCATCACCCCGCTGCGGATTACTAACTTATGCCACGGAATATGAATTTTATAAGATTTGTGTGTTTCGAATAGACAAATAATTAATGTTCTTAACAATCTCTTTACTCAAGCGAAGGCGAATTACGAAACTCCTAATTGTATTATAAATGGATCCCATTAAAATTAGATTAAATATTGATGAAGTTTTCCCCTTTGGAAGTTGATATATTAACCTCATAGCGCTTTACGAAAAAAGGACAAAAAGCCGATACTTTCAAAATTTTACCTATAAATTGCGTGATACTAGTAATCCCCAGAGGGTCGTGGAAACTTAGTCTAAGTGCCTTCTCATTCTGTAATGGCAGAGCAAGTGATCGTTAGATCCATAATAGAAAAAGTGTGTTCAAATTATATAATGAGGTATACAAAGAATTACTATTTCTTAAGGTTATTAAAAGGTTTTTAAAATATACATTGTGTTTAATGAAAAGAAATACGTTTCTATTTTTAAATGTATTTCATGTCTTACAGAATAATACTCTACTATTTAGAGTACAAGGCAGAAGCTGTAATCCTATTATATCGTTCATCTCTCACTGAAAATGCATTTGCTACGCATTGGATATATTCATGGAAACATGTATTATATTCATTGAAATAGCCACGGTAAATTTATACAACAAAAATCATAATGTATTTCAAATACCACGTTGCTAATATACTTTTCCAGTAAAATCTTATGAAAGGAAATGGCAAATATGTACGTACAATCTATTCTATTCCATTTCATTTTCATAAATTGTTTTAAAAATTGCTTTTAATATTATTTAAACTATTAAATTATTATTGTTTTATAGTTGATGCTTGATTAAGCTAAACGACTTGTGATAATGAATGTATATTTTATAAACATTATCAAATCAGCTGATTATATATTTTTTCAATTAATTGTTTAATAGCAATGATTTAATATAAATATTTTCAAACTTCTGTGTCTGTCTGTATTTTTTATGCATGTTCTTCAATTTCTCCTTTAAGTATAAACCGATTCTCTTAATTATTTGACATTTTGCATTAAATACTACACGTTTACGCTATTTGCATATAACACAGGTTTACAATTAACGAATGTTATAAAAAGACTGTTATTAGAAGAGCGCAATTTTCGTTCCAAAATATTTTTCTCCGGAGATTGAACCAACGCCCCTGGGAGTAATAATATGTAGGGTCGGTATCTGCTAAGCCAACTCCCTATTTCATGTACAGAACTGCGAATAGTTTACTGATACTGTTTCACTTTGCGGAACAACAGACTTGGATATATTAACAGTTTGCCAAAGCTATTATACAGGAGTATCAATTTTCACTAGAAATGACAGACTCGAAGTATAGATACGCGGATTGTACAGTTCCTAATCATCCATAGGAACTAATGCGAACTTTCGTAAGTTATGACGATCGACGTTAATACTTTGCAAAAGGTATGAAATTAATTTATGCGCATAGAAAAGCAGTAACAAATTTGCTTAAAAAAGAACAATTGCGTTGATAATTGAACAAATTGCAATCAGATATATTAGTATCTAGTAATTATTTTGTGCTGTATTTTTATGTGAACATGGAAACATAATATTACGCAGTGAGTAGGTATCCCGAATCCTCCCTAAAAGTCTAAGAATCTAGCAATAAGTGGACATGATGTTTAGTGGTTACAGACATCTATAACTGGCAGTATTAGTGGTATTGTGAGTACTCTACTCATCTACTGGATTTAGTACTTATGGTTAATACTCCTCCTATCATATCGGATGTCGGATGATGAGGATCGATCCATTCTCGTGTGTGTTCGTGTCTTATTGGATTATGAGATGCATGATGACAAGAAGTTGCAGTACATAATTATGCGTATGATTTTTTTGGATAAGAAGAAATATCACATAATCTTATACGACATTTTTTTGTATGTACATTGTACAGGCATAGCGTACATCATTCTCATAAGTCATAATAATCCCTGGTTCAACTGTATAGTTAAAATTAATGAAAGAATATTTTTAAATTTATATTATAGCTGAATCTTAATTATAGCTATTGAATTATTATTCTCAAATAAATTGAAATACAAACGAATTCATTATTTAATTATTTTATAGAAACATAATTCCAAATATTGAAATAAGTAATGGAAAAGATAAAACAATCATTATTTATATTTTGCGAAGCGAACAATTTTTGATACAATAGTACTTATAATAAACATTGCAAATATCTGGCGGCTTTTTCTCGTCCCCATATTGTCTTTGATACGTTTATCTTGTGGAAGGTCGAATTCTGATATTAAAGTATTTTTATAAGGTACTTTTATGAGACAAACGTCAAAATTCAATCAACCGTGACTGTGGTAAGACAATAAATATGCTTTATAGATAGATTCGAGTATACAGTGTCGAAAATTTCGACGGGCCCTGGAGGGAAAGTACTTGAAATACTGAAGATAGATGCATTTTCTCTACATTTTATGTAGAAAGGGCCTATAATGTATATAAATTTGTCCTCTTCGCGAAGTTTAGCAACAGCAGCAATTCAAATACGCTAACCTTAGAAACTGAATATCGAGGGATTTTACTAGAGTAGCTTCATCTCAGTTCTATTTTTCCAGTATCGGTACAACTTATGTCCTCTGTAGTTGACTTATCCCTAGGGAAATAAGGAAAAGCAGGAAATACGCTCGAGACCTCACGCAAAATATGTCTTCAAGTATTATCTTCATAAAGTGGTTGGCTTTAGGAGATATATATGAATGTTTTATTTTGCGATTTCGAACAAGTTACTATGCAAAGAAATTCTTAACTCTTATTTTATTGTATCATCAGAAAATACTTTATGATAAATACATAAAAATAAGTTAAAGTGAAGTCCCATGTCCCCTAGTGGGGTAAGGGGCAGATGCATTATACATCTGTTTCACTAATCGATTTTCTTTAGGGGCAAGTAGGCGATCAGCCTTCTGTGTCCTGCCAGACCGAGACATTTTTTTTCTTCTCTGCCGGAAATCGAACCCAGGACCCGTTGGTACTACGCTCGCGCTTCAACTACTGTACCAAGGAGGCGGTCAAAATAAGTTAAGTAAAGTTAAATCTAGGTATCGAAAGCCTTTTTGTATAACATTTGTGAAAATAAAATGCAACAAGAGTAAAGATTTTAATTAACAAGTTTACAGCTTTCCGTATAGGTATATAGATATTATTATAGCTAAAGTTGAACGCAACTTTAATATAATATTCAATATTGTTAAGCTTTTATATTCATTGCATGCATAGCGTGCAATCTCTAAATACTATTCGTGAATACAGAACATACGAACCCTTACAGTTTATAAGAGTGCAGCGTGTTTCGATTTCGAAGACGTAAAATGTTGCACCAGCATTCTTAGTAATTCTTTTTAAGCCCAATATAAGTTTAAGGAAACGCTTAAAACATCCTGGAGAAATTTGATTTTTAAACTTGGCCCATAACATATAATTAAGTAAATAGTTAAACTATTTAAATAGATATAGCGTTAATAATAATTCGTTCCTACACAGCTCCATTGAAATCAACCCATTATTTAATCAACAATTAATAACTGTTGTTCATTTGAAACTCTGTAATTGAGGTTATTATTAATTAATAATAACTTCACCTTACAATAAACTCCTTTTAAATTATTCAATTTTAACTTTGTACGTGCAGAGACCGCAGAGTATAACAATTAAAAAACAAAAATAAATGAAAAACAAACATGCATGTGCTACATAAATGGTAACAGAAACATTTTGCTCATCCTAAAAAAATACGGATTACTGATCTAAAAAAAGATTTTATTTACCCCACGGGATTAAGGTGGTTGAACTAAACTTACGGATTTCCTTGTATACCTTCCTCATGCAGGCATTATGTCAAATGCTACAGCAAGTTTTTTTAATAAAAAGGTATAAAGGAAGTGAGCATTTGCAAAGAAAATTGCACTATTATGTAAGATATATGTACATGTTGCTTTAAGTAAATTATAACTTAAATTAGTAACTCCTGATAGACGGATTCTCTTTGAGCATATAGTAACTTCCGGGTCCAGTCATTACCAAATTCTATGATGAAAATACTGAACTTCCACCAGTAACTCAATAAAGCTTAAAGAATTCACGGATCACGAGGTTCACTAACATGGTATTATAGCAACCAAACTTTACCCTAACTCGTTCTTACACGCTGCCTTCGGGCGCAGCCTTTGAATACAGATTCGATTTTGTGCTATTTCTCGTTAAAATAATTGTGAAATTGAACTAATTTGAAATTCTTAATATTTCCGAACAGTTTCTAAGCCCTTTAATTCATTCAATATTTAGAAATCGCATCGTGTACTTTGGGTTATAAGACGTTGGATTACCTTTTTGAAAATAACCGTCTATTTTTCAATCTTCTACGTTATAATTATTATCTGTAGACTTTAATTTTTTGAAAAGATTTTTATGTAGGTTCTTTCATTAATTCCACAATTCTCATTAATATAATTTAAGAAGGCAAGTAAATATGAAGTCATTACTGAACCAATTATAACTTGCAGAACGATGTTAAGGAAAAGTGAACAACAACGATTGGTTTTGACGTGTATAGTAGGTAGGTACTTGGATATAGGCATTGATAAATTGAATATATTTGGTAATTAATTATGAGTATATTCTACGACTCTCGTATATCCATGCTATGAGAACCCTTTACGACCCATATTTTAAAACATTTTTTCTTAAAGAAACATTTGTCTTAAACAAATAGATATAAAACGTAAAGAAGAAATTTGCAGTACACTCGGCTACATTTCTCATTTCTCAGTGGATTGAGTTAACATAAAATAATATTAAAATGCCAAGTAAATACCACAATGTGGGTAAAGCTGGTAAAACAAAAAGCGTGAAAAAATACGAAGTGCAACAAACTCTAGTAATTGAGTGTGCCAGTGCCCGGATGTTTGTGCAGTAAGAAGTTTTTATCAGCCACGATTGGCTCGCCGTGTCGCCCTAACTGCTCTCTGGCTAGGACTCTTATATTACTTCGAGTGTAAGATAAATTTAATACGGACAAGCTTAATCAGTACTTCTTTATGGTTTATTCTCGGGCCATTGGTTAATTTTGCGAATAGTCTTCACAATAAAATCGCGTTGACTCGGAGAGATAATAATTGTGTTGTTGCCGGGAAATGAAGAGTGATGTAAAGATTAAAAATGACGATTAATTTTTATTATTATTATTTAATTATGAAATAGTATATAAGTCTTGTACCTTTTTGATGATATAGATTGTAGAATATGATGATGTACGAATCTCAAATTAAATTAAATAGCGGATAGTGTTTAAGCTAAACGTTTATTTCCGATTAATCAATAAGGGGTCTATGTGAATGTGTAGGAAACCTTTGGTTAAGCTTGACATCGTTATATACCTACTCATATAGCTAAATGCTGATGACTTGTCAAAATTATATTATCTCCAACCATAATGTTTTATTCATGCATATTTTATTTAGCATTCACAACTATTTATAAGTTATACTGAAGAAAGAAGTACCTAATTATTTTAAAGAACAAACTGAATCTTTTCAAAAATTATTATGCTCTTTCATTTGCAATAGAATCATGTCCACTTAGGTGATCATAAAACGGATGAAATCCTATTATGTTTTGTAGCATTACCTATTAGTAGAAACTAGTAGCACAGTATTACAATATTATCTAGTAGGCAGTTCGCACGCTTAAATAGTGAACCTCAAATCCTATAGAAAATTAAGCTCGATACAGAAAACTAAACTAATAACACTAAAACACACAACGTTTTATCGCAGTTGGCATTAATTGGATTCTGCTTTGCATTGTTTAATCAATTTTGGAGCATACAATCGAACATAGATGTGAGTAGGTTTTCCATTTTCTATGTCAATTTAGGACAATAATTGCGAAACCAACAAACAAGTGATTGATTTTTTACGAAAATACTTTTGATGAAATGCTTTGAAATAAAAAAAACTTTTTGTTTAAATTATTTAGAAATATAGTTTAACTTTGAAATGAATTTATAGTAAGTTATTTATGTATGAAAGATTAGTGATATTCTCAGCAAAGATAAAGCAGACTTGCAACAAAACGCTTGACAGATTATACGCTTAATATTCTATTATCACTAAAATTTAATATCTGAAAATATAAAGTTAGCAGCATTAAATTTGTTAATTTAAATATGTACCTACTTACAACTACATAGTAGGTACAAGCAAACAATGATTTATTTGATAATAGTGGTAAATTTCGAGCTTATTTCTACTGATATATAATTATATACAAAATGCGGAACTTGTACAAACTAGTAACTAGATGGTTTAACGATTCTCGATTGTGTGCAGTTGTTCGTTGTTCGTAATGCAACGAAATACTTGGTACATACACTAAATACTATATTGCACGTATTAATAGACGAAAGCAAACTTATGTGTATGTCCGTTTCTTTTTTGGTTTCGGATTGAAATAACCACTGGATTTGGATAATGTGCATAAAAAGAGCTATGTTACGTGACTTCATTATAACGTTCGGGAGAAACATAAAATATTAAAATTATCCCAGTTATAAAACGCTTTTGGTATCCCTATATATGATTGTAGCCCTTCATTTGTAAAGCGAAACAATGTCGCACAATACGCGACCCGACGCCCTAAAATTATTTACCTTTCATTCCGTTCACTAAATGAGTAGGTTTATTGGATTAAGTCCAGAAAGCTTTGCCCTTAATTGAGGCTTTCCGACAAATAACTTTACTGTTTTCTCAAACTCGGACAGCTCTTTAATAATGCTCTTAATTAAATTCGAACACAAAATTAACTATTGAGATAAATAAATACACTTCGGAACGTAATTTGCTGTTTTTACGATGGGAAGACAAGATTGTTTAAATTGTGAGAATAAATCGGAAGAGTCACGTTTCAAAGCAGATTTTCAGTTTGCAAATTTATATTTAGATTATTTTATTTTACTACCATTGGAATATTTCCAATAAAGTTATTTTATTTTTACGGATGTTAATCTATTAAAATAAATGTAAGCATTTATAAATAAGCCAGTTCCTAATTCTGATGTCACGTAGAAAAGGTTCCTTGAATCGAAAGTTTCAGTAAATTTAACTTAAAAATAACCCTGACTCTTATATGAATTCACTAACAACTGCAGATATTTTCATAACCATAAATGTGTATTATTTCTTATTTTTCATTAATCTTAAATTTGAGGTACATTTCTAGAATTTTCTACTAATATTCGGACAAATTATTCCTGAATATAAAACGGTTGAATAAAAATGTATTAAAATTCAAATAACGCAATATTATCTAGGTATAATACTTTTGACGAATTTAATATCCCATTTAATTTTAAACCTGACTCAAACAGTTCTGCAAGAATTATAGTTTCATTTTATTATGAACTAGCATTTTGGATTTCTTGATTCATTTGAAAGGATAATGAGTATTCGTATACGTATAAGTCGACTATAAAAAGAGAATTTATACGCACCACAAAATACATCAAACATTTTCAGTACAGTATATAAGAAATTCCGACATCCACATTTTTTTAAATATTAGATACCAGTTACAAACGAAGCTATAGTAAGCTTCTGCGTCGATTGTTTTCCAATGCGTCTATTGGACAGAAGAGGGGACGACGATATTCCACTTTTTCTGAAAATTCTGCAGTTTTTATCATCTTCAATCATAATCAACGTAATCTTAATATATATAAATCTCGTGTCACAATGTTTGTCCTCAATGGACTCCTAAACCACTTAACCGATTATAATAAAATTCGCACACCATGTGCAGTTCGATCCAACTTGAGAGATAGGATAGTTTAAATCTCAAATCGTTTTAGAGAAAGCGGGCGAAGCCGCGGGAGGTAAGCTAGTTGTATTGTAATTTCACATTCTTTAGAAGGATTCATTCTAAAGCTAACATCCATTTTATTAAAAAAATACCAATAAGCGCGTACTCGTTCGTCCACTAAGACTTTTATATTTAAATTGTAGTAATATAATTTTTAAAGGATCTTATTCAAGCGTCAATATTAAAACCAACAACCGTGAGATTCATTTCGTTCCAAAATTATATTAATAACATATCAGATGTATTTGAATGCATAATATTTTCGTATAAATTGTACATTGAATAAATACATTAATTTTTATTCGTTATTTATTCGCAACCAAATTCATCCAGGTGTAAACAACCATTTCGTTGTCTACAAAAAAGGTTGCTCAGAGCACGTTTCATAAAGCGAGACATTAAAACAAATGGACTGGTAGGTATCTTCCATTCGCATGTTTGAATAATTCATGTATACAATCTATAAACCAGACAGCAGAGAGCATTTTACAAAATACACAAATTTTATTGATCTCTCGGGCGTGGTTTGTACCTACACAATAAAATATTTACATCTTCGTAGTACCCTGACCGCTGACGTGGCTAGCAGTAGCAACTGTAAACAAAATAAGTAAAAAATGAACGAAAATTGAACTATAAGTTAAAAAAAATCAGCAGGTAAATTGTGTCAAACAAATAATTTTACCAAGGGCTCATTAAGATACAGTCAGACATTTTTATTTTAAATAGGATAGGTACTCATAGTTTATAACAAAATACCATCCATGAGACAATAGGTAATTAGTCATTGGTTTAATGTTTTTTTACAACTTAAAAAGAACATTCATTAAAAATAAATATCCTAAATAGTGGTTCCAGTTCGATGTACTAGCAGTTTTAAACTCCGTTAGTGCAAGTTAAATTATAAGTTTGATCATTGGGAACTGATCACATGTGTTCAAAGTTAGTCAAAAGCTGTTCTGAAACAATGAAAACGTTCATCGCACGCGTTATTCATTCCCATGACGTGCAAGTTTTAACAGCATTGTAACTTTTTACTTTTTTCGCTTTGTGTCGCGTTGAAAACCTGCAAACTTTGTTTTCTATTTTACTGTTGTTTGCCGTACACTGCAGCGTATGCACGAAAATATTTCGGTGACGATTTATATAATAAAGCGAGAGGGTAATGGGAGATATCTGTCGGCATCTGCGGTACGGTATTAAGGTATCAATAAAATGGGACGCCATGAGTATCGAGAAGCAATAAATTCGTTTTCAGCTACGTAGAACTAAGAGCTCGGATTATTTCACACCATTTACTCCTTTCATCCACAGTCTTCATAATACCGCTCCTATAAAAGGACCTTCCCAAAGATTGAAGTTTTGACTATACCTAGAGCTTAATCGAATTCCGAAAAATCTCTTACAAAATTTTTCTGATATTAATTTTAAGGGAAAAAATTCTTAAAGTTATGAATAGCGTCGAGTATTTTAAAAATTCTTTTTGATTTATGCTGTAATTAAATGCGAGGTATTCAAAAAATTGCCGTTTATAATGCTGCTATAAATATATTTAACAGTTTTGAATGTGTATTTATATTTAATTTAAAATGCTGAATATTTTAATAAAAGAGTGCGCGGTGATTGTGGATTTTCCATAGATTATTCAAAACAGCTTCGCAGGCTGCTGCGCCCACTTCATATCAACTTTTTCAAACCGCTCTCGATACACCGTATATGTTATTGTAATCGAATGGAGTACGGGATTCATAAATTACTCGCTCGTCCCATGTTAGCTTTCACGCTTCAATCAAACCGTCTGATATGAAACCGACAATATATTGAACTACCTTCCGTTTGACGTCGATATTTTTAATATATATTTTGTTATAGTGACCGCGCTTGTAGTAAAAAATAACGTATTTAAATATAACGGAGCAGTGCTTGGAATTATTACAGAATATCATGTTTTTTTTGTATTTTATGTGATTGTGTTATTATGTCTGTCTCTTTAAAATTTATTTATTCGTAAGGAGCGTGTGTAATTGTGTATCTCGGTAGGTACTCGGTAGAACATAACTAGTATAATCATATTATTTTATTTTGATATTTTATGCAAACTTGTTAAATCTTAGTGCTCTAGCATGAATAAATGACTATTGAGTCGTTGTTAATAAATTGTTATTTTTGAAACATTTTCTTATATTTGTAAATTACCATTATAAAGCACTGTTACATGATACCATGTAACAACTAACAAACAGTACAGTGTTGCTTTATACATACTAACTTTATACAATACCATGTCTAAAGACTTCACAACACTTCAAATAAATGGGTACAGTGTTATAAATGTAACAGAAGTATTTTTAATCCTCTTTATAAAGAAGATATATAGTGACGTCCGTGTAATATTATTTCTGCTTTTTACTCTTATCTTGCGGGGTACTTCAGTGGAGGACAATTCATACAGCGTATTCGTTTAATTTTGTTCTAGGATAAATTTATTATTGTACTAAAAAATGTAAGATTGATGCGATTGTCTGGCAGAGACCACTGCATAGTAACAAGGCTGTCAATTGTCCTAGATCATTCTCGTATCATATTGTTTCTTTTGCGGATTTCAGGTACCTATTAAAAGCGTGCTTGTGGTTCGAACTTTTAATTAAGACTGACATACATTCCTAAACTTTTATTTTATACATAACATTAACAATGACATAACCTAACTTTTTTAGTTCACGTATGTACAAAATGTGATAGATAAATAAAATCTAAGATATTTTCATGAGTTCCAAAAATACGGCGCAGTAAGCTTCACCTGTCTCAAAGGTAAAGCCAACGTGGTGAGGAGCAGATATAAGTGACAGCGGTGGGGCTGCGGGTAGCAACCTCAAATCAAACCCAGCTTCATATTCGTATGGATCATAATTATGATATTTGGCTTACTATTTACTTGTGTGGTTGAATATAAGTTTTTTTAAAGACTTAATATTATGTTGTTTATTGATAATAAGTTTATTATAATATTGTAGTCTTGACTGCGTACTGTATTTAGCTTTTTCAAAAAAGCCTACGTAAGTAAGGTAATTACATGACTTATCGCTGTGTTATAAACTTATATTTAGGACTTTGACATTTGGCGTGATTTCTGTCACACGTGTTTGGGTTTTTAAATTAGTGTTTTGGCTATTTTAACAATAATTTATTCACTTTGAGCTGTATTGTGTTCGTATTTAAGTGTTTAGTTTGTGGTTATAGTGGTAAGTGTACTAACAATCAACTAATATGGGCCCTGACCCACCCGATCCTCCTAAGCCCCCGGACGTCCAGGAAAGAAGCATGGAATTGGACATCTCTCAGAATAAGAGGCAAAGGTGTCCGTCACCTGAGTCTACAGATGAATCCCCAATTAAACGCTTTGTTCCATCAGATCCCATTTTACCTTCTGTTAATCCGTCTTTATTTGTTGATCCTATTTTAAATAATCCTATAAGATATAGTGGTGATGAAGTTGGACCATACATTGTCCACGTATCTCGCGTAGAAAACGATCCTTCTGCTGGCCTGTCCATCCGTCCTATCAAATTTGGATCTTTCTTGTACAGTCAAAAAGTACCTAATATTTTAAGAGACGGAGTAAAATCTGTTGGCCGCAATAGAATATCGGTTGAGTTTGCATCGGCTGAGGATGCTAATAATTTTTTATCTTTACCTGCTTTGGCCGAAGCTAAATTTAAGGCATTCATTCCTACCTATCACATCACCCGCATGGGTATTGTGAAAGGAATACCTGTAGAATGGACCATGGATGATTTGGTGGAGTGTGCAGAATTTCCTAACAGGCACGGTCGCATACTTAAAGCACGTAGACTTAATAAAAAATCTAGCCTTGATGGGATTACAACTTGGGTCCCGTCCCAAACAGTGGTACTAACTTTCTTGGGTCAAGTAATGCCATCAAAAATCTACTGTAGGTACACTTCTCTCCCCGTAGAAATTTATCATTACCCAACCATCCAGTGCCACAAGTGCTGTCGCTTTGGGCACATCCGCGACCAGTGCCGCTCAAAAGAGAGGTGCTACAAATGTACACAAAACCACTCGGGTGACTCCTGTCCCATTCAAGAATCTCAAGCACTATGTGTCCACTGCAATGGCACTCACTTCGCCATTGACAAAAATTGCCCGGAACACAGCCGGCAAAAGTCAATTAAACTTTTGATGGCCACAGAAGGTATCTCATTCGAGGAAGCCTCTAAGCTTACCCCTTCAGTGTACAGACCCTTTTCGGAAACAGCCAGTTTCGTTTTTGCGCCCAGATCACAACATTCACCTGTTTTTCCCATCCCTTCTATGAAACAATCCAATAGTGTTCGTCAAACTCATCCTCTTAATAAAACTTCATACAAAAAGACCTATTCTATACCCCCTCGCACTCATGCACCACTAGGTAAAACGTATGATGTAGCTGCACACCGCCAAATAACTCAGGAATTACCTTCTACTCAACCGAATGGTTGTGCCTTATCCCAAAACCCTGACCCCCCGGTTGTACTCAACTCTAATGTTGAGCTTTATGTTTCAGCATTAGAAACTTTTCTTAAAAAAACAAATTCAATACCGACCAACGTTGCCCATAGACTAATAAATCTCATATCTCTATTTAACAGTAATGGCCCTCACAATCCTCCAGTGGAATGCTCAAAGCATTCGTCCGAAATGTCATGAAGTACTTGACCTTATTTCAACCCACAACCCTATAGCTTTTGCCATCTTGGAGACATGGCTAGTTCCCGGAAGTCATTTTCGGATTCCTGGCTTTTTCTGTCTGCGAGATGACAGAGCCGATGGATATGCTGGGACAGCACTTTTACTTAAACATTGTTTAAATTTCTCTCGAATTCCATTACCTTTGCATGATCAGCGTATTAACGCTGTGGCTGCAAGATGCAATAATGTCTCTATTATTTCTGTCTACATTTCTCATCCTCATCCTTCTATTATACCTGATCTTTCACTTATTTTTTCCTCCGTACCGTCTCCTCTTTTAGTATTGGGTGATTTTAATGCTCAGCATACTTCTTGGGGATCTTCTGTCTGCAATACATTTGGGCACCTGTTAATGGATCTGCTTGATGACCTTGACCTTTGTGTAATTAACGATGGTTCTCCCACTAGGAGAGTCCTTCCTAATCAGAGTCTCTCCTCTGTAGTTGATCTATGTATTTGTTCTTCCTCCTTGGCTCCGTCCCTTACTAATTTAACCCTTTCTAGTACTCACGGTAGCGACCATTTTCCTCTTCTTTCTTCTCTTTCCCAGTCTGTTATCCCATTGACTTCCCCTTTTCCACCCTTACTCATGTATAGACTTTGTAAAGCAAACTGGCAGGATTATGCTACTGGTCTTGACAATTTGGTTGAGTCCCTTCCTTCCGTTTCTCTTGATAATAATCTATGTACTTATTCGGACTTTGTGGATTGTATTAAAAACGCAGCAGCGAATAACATCCCTCTTAAGTCCGTTTCTAACTCTGGTTCTCGCAAAGTCTCTCCGCCATGGTGGGACGATGAATGCTCAACTTCTGTCAACTCAAGGAGAGAGGCCGAAATTCAGTATAATGCTTCCATGTCCGTTGAAAATTTTATATACTATAAAAGAATAGCAGCGCGTACCAAGCTTTTTCTTAAAAATAAAAAGAAAGCAGGCTGGCAAACATTTTGTGAGAGTCTGTCACCTAGAACACCTGCAACAGTTATTTGGAAGAACATACGCAAATTTCGTGGCTCTCTTTCTTATAACGACATAGATTCCAATAACTCCTCAGGGTGGCTTGAAGAATTTGCTGATAAGTTCTCCCCTCCCTTTGTTCCTTCGTTAGATTCTTTCCCTATGGCCACTGGTCCGCTCGTCTCGTCTCATGATAACAATATGGAAGCCATATTCTCCCTGGAAGAGCTAAATGTAGCCCTCAGTGGCCTCTCAGACTCTTCTCCCGGATTAGATGGCATTCCTTATTCTTTCATACGCCAATCCGGTCCCATAGCCAAACAGTACTTTTTAAATTTAGTAAATTTATTTTATGAATTCGGTCACATCCCTGATTCTTGGAAATCACATCTTATCATTCCTTTACTAAAACCAGGCAAACAAGCCTCTTGTGCCGACTCCTATCGACCAATCGCTCTCTCTTCGTGTCTGTCTAAGATAGCTGAACACATGGTTAAAAATAGACTTGAGTGGCTTGTAGAAAATAGGGGACTGTTATCTAGGTCTCAATTTGGATTTAGAAAGGGTATGAGTGTACTGGATTGTTTAGGCATTTTATCCACTGACATTCGATCGGCCTTTGAAAGAAAGCAGTATTTGGTAGGCGTTTTTTTAGATATAGCGTCAGCCTACGACAATGTACTTCTTCCGGTACTCAGAAGCAAATTGTTACAGCTGAGTATCCCAGTGAGGATGATACGATTTATCTGCAATCTTTTAATGTCAAGATCCATTCAAGTGCGTCATAACTCTCATATTTCTTCCACTAGGCTTACCTGGAAGGGGCTCCCTCAAGGATCGGTATTAAGTCCTCTTCTATATGCTATCTACACTTTCAACTTGGACACGACGGTCACATCATTCTGTGACATACTTCAATATGCAGACGACATAACCTTATTTGCTCAGTCCCATGACATGGATGAAATCACCTCGCGCCTTAATTCAGCTTTGTCGTATCTGCGTGATTGGCTGTCGGATCATGGTATGACTGTATCTGTACCAAAATGCTGTGTTGTAGTTTTCACTAAAAAGCGTCACATCCCCGCACCAACCTTATTACTGGACGATGAACCAATTCCAGTCACTAATAAAGTTAAGTATCTAGGCGTTATATTGGATTCAAGGTTATCTGGTTCCCCTCATGTTAACTACATCAGTCAAAAATGCGAAAAGGGGATTAATATATTACGATCTCTGGCAGGAGTATGGTGGGGGGCCCACCCATACTGTCAGAAACTTATTTATAATGCTGTGGTGCGTAGTCACTTAGACTATGCTTCTTTCATACTCGATCCATGCAATAAGACGGCACTGAATAAACTAGACAAAGTGCAATCTCGTTGTCTACGCTTGATTACCGGAGCAATGAAATCTACCCCGGTTAACGCCCTGCAGGTTGAGTGTGTTGACCCTCCCCTAGCTCTTCGCAGACAGTATCTGTGTGATAAATATTTTTTTAAATCCATCTATAACTCTTCCCATATCCTTTGGCCCAAACTCCATAATCTCCTTCAAATCTCCACTAGTCAAAATCTCCGACCCTCTGCTAATTTTTCTTGTTTACTAAAAAGCTTTATAAGATTCACCCGTCTGCCTGATCCTACTGTTCAGTTTGAACTTTATCCTCTCTTCTCCGTTAACTTCCAGTCCCTTACGAACAATCCACCCATACTTTTAAATTGTGGCATAACTAAAGATACAATTAATGCAAATGCTACATTTAATGAAATTGTATCCAATAAATGGCCCAATTGGCACCTCTTTTTTACCGATGCCTCAAAAATGTCCGATATGTCATGTGTGGGAGTCGCTGTTTGGTACCCTCAATCCAGCATTATTCTTCAGTTTAAGTGCCCCCCTTTATCTACTGTCTACACTGGTGAAGCTACAGGCATTCTCGAAGCCCTCAATTTCATTAACTCTCACAACCTTGATAAAGCGGTTATATTTTCCGACTCATTAAGCTGCCTCCAAGCCCTTCTATCTAATCCTTTTCGATCTAAATCCTGTCACCCCTTGATTTTAAGAATACGTGTGGTTCTCCTAAATTGCCTCAACAAGGGTCTCCACATTGAAATCACTTACATACCAGGTCATACTGGTATAGGGGGTAATGAGATGGCTGACTCTTTGGCTAAGTCTGCTACGCAAGTGGGTTGCAATACTCACTTCAGTAATTATAGTCAAGACCTTGTTCCACTATCAAAATTGCGCTTGGATGGGAAGTGGCTGAATCTTTGGCAAGAGTCCAGCCGCACAAAAGGTAAATTCTATTGGGATATTCAGCCTACTATTCCACACAAACCGTGGTTTTTCCGTTTTCGCAAATTTGACAAACTAGTAACATCCACTATCTGTCGACTCCGCTTCGGCCATGCTTGTACTCCTGTCCACCTGGCGAAAATTAGAGTACGTGATCACTCTATTTGTGAGTGTGGATTGGATGAAGGTACTACTGACCACCTATTCTTTGAATGTACCAAGCTTCGTTCTTCATTACTGGATGTCCTCCCTCCTGAAATCCCTCGTCCCACAAATTTTAAATGTTTGTTGACATTAGTGCCTTCCAAATTTGTTGAAATTTTATCTAAATTTATTTCCTTTAACAAACTAAAGTATTAACCCCTTATTATATTTATAAACTATATTAGTGTATCCTGTAGTCTGTAATATATATAACCTGTATTGTCTTAAGTGTTTGTTCTAGCCGCTCCAAGTTGATCAAAATTTCTGCATTTTCCCACTCAGTTCCAAATGTTAAATGTCACAACCGAACAAGTCTAACTGGCTGAAATTTGAGTCCTGTCTCTCCCATATATACTGGACATTGGCGAAGTCCCTTTTTATTGGGTGGAGCCATTAATTAAGAGAAGAAGAAGAAGAAGAACTTATATTTATAATGTATCGGTCATCATTTATTTAATCTTACATTCATTAAATGAATATTATATACCTATTACTTGTTAACCGACTTCAAAAAAAAGGAGGAGGTTATCAATTCGGCCGGTATTTTTTTTTTTTTTTTTTATGTATGTACACCGATTACTCCGAGGTTTCTGAACCGATTTACGTGATTCTTTTTTTGTTCGATGCGGGATGGTGTCGAATTGGTCCCATAAAAATTTTATTCGGATAGGCCCAGTAGTTTTTATTTTATGAGCATTTTTGTCTGTAGGTATTTGTAAATTTTGCAAGTGCAAGTTTGAAGTCGGTTGTTTTTAACGCAGTTATCACTTGTTTCTCAACATAGTTTTATCGTGACGTCTGATATTTTAAATGAAAAAAGGAAAGTAATAATAAAGGTTAAGTTAAGATCGTGGCGCCGTAACTGCTCACAAAAGGCTTATTACGATGCAAGAAGCAAACAATTTAAGAAAATTTAAGGTATACTGTAAACAAATTGTAACAATTCTCGCGTTATAAACGCGTAAAAAGTTACGATTATGTTCGTTTTCCGGTAGAATTTTTTCCGTGCTATTTGTATAATTCAAGTCACATTTATTAGTACGAAGAAAATTTTTAAGCTCTCTCATAATCAAGTATCGTAAAATTAAAGGCGTATTGTTAATGTGGAGATAAAATTTCATGTAAAGATTGCCCTCGATGATATGATAAAATATTTCATAAGTAGGCGTTAGTCGTATGCCGGTTTGGCTCATGGTTTTAAGTTTATCAGCTATGAGTTGTATCAATGATTCATTTCATTCATTGACAATGAATGAAAACGCTTTATATCTATTACATCATGCGTATACCTAAAGGACATAAAGAATGACATGCTATGGTGGAATTCCACAGTATGCTCGAACAGTACCATGTTCTAACTACGTCAAATACTTAAATACTAATTTGTATTTTTATTCCTCACAAAATTATATAAAATATTATGTCCTACTTATAAGTATAAATAAATTTAAAAAACCATTTCATGTGTTTAATCGCTAATCTAGATTTTTAGAAAAATTATAACTTGTAAACGCTCCTGCTATCTACAACCAGCCACTACCAAAGAAGAAAAAAAATGCCCTGCAGCGCTAATTAGCTAACAGCTACCTACTTGCTGTGAAAGTCAACGATTTAGTAAACACGGTAAAAATGCATCTACACGTATAGCATAATTATATTTGAATTCAAACAGAGCAAATTATCTTGCTCACAATCAACGTTATTTATAAAAGAAAAGATCCAACATGCTAGAAAAATGCTGAGATAAATAGGATTTAGGACAAGTGTTGGCCATTGTTAGCCAGCGTTTCCACCAATTCCATTGTGCATGAGCTAATATGGCGGTCCCGAATAGAAGCGTATCTATATATCTGACTATATATTATTACATTGTAAGGTAACCGGTAACAAAGCCGCAATTCCTTTGTTACAGCCAAGGCGAACCGAATTTGAGATTTTAATTAGCATATTTGTATGCGTAAGTAGAGAGCTAGGATAAATACGTGTAGATTAGTTCACTTGTGTACGTAATGTCGTTATGTTCGAGATACTTTTTTGTTCATTGCACGTGCAGGGAAATATTTTATTCATACATAATACTGGAACTTCATGTTAGTTCGGATCGAGGATAGAACAAAACTGTTTGCTCGAAAGATACGTGTGAAGTGTCTAATTATTACGGAGTATTCTAAATTAAAACTAATGCGTTGCGTAAGATGTTGTCAAATCTCGTAGATCGAGACGTAGACGTATCGTAGACGATAGTCTCAGTATAGACTAGTAGTCTCAGTAAAAATCTGTAGACCATAGAAAAAATATTAAAGTAATTGTAATTTATAAAATTTTAAATCGTTATGTACATAAATATGTATTGATAAAATTGTCTCTATATTCTCATCACATAACATATCTCACTCTACATAATAATATGTGAATACTTTTGTATAATGTTATCTGAAAGGATTCGTTATAATACTATAACATTAATTATAACAGACGCAAAATAATAATTTTAATTAACTTTTAGTCGTAGTAAAGGCGACGGTCATAGAATCCTAAAACAATAGAAGCGAAAACTACAAATTTCCAATATGTTGAGTAGAAAATGACTGTTCACTGTTAGACACTTTGTAAAGTCGAACAGTTTATGAGAAAACTTATGGACACGATGTGGCTGTAGGCAAACTTGGGGACAAGTGCTGAAGACGTGACTTCCTTCCATTAAGTGACCTGAATTCTTACATTACTCGGTTTAAGATCCTCAGAGCTTGTACAATCATACGACGGCATGGTTTAGCGTAATTACTTATGGTTTCCCGTCAGAATCTGTTAGTCTCAATAGAGTTGTAAGGTTAAAATTGTGCTTATGATTTTTATGCGTACGGATTGGTACATGGTTGATGTCATACAATTGAATATCAATTAAGATACACGTCTTATACCACATTTTACTAAGAATTTCATCGAGCTCCTACCGTATTAGAGGTGATGACAGACATTTGCTTGGTAACTGTAGAATTGTTACAATTTGTACCTACATATTTTTTTCGTTTTGCGTTAAGGATTGTTAGGTAAGTCTAGTAGATAGAGTCTAGAATTCAATTATATATCGTATATCTGTTTAGTTTGAAGAAATATATTGCAGAGAACAGCCACGCTGCGTCATGAAGCATCCGCAATAAAAGAAAGCTAAGGCCTAAGATGTTTGCTTTATGCACATTGCACACGTCCGCTTTAGAACGTTATCCTGAACAACATCATTCCTTGTATTATACTGACCTCTGTCAATACACAACTATGAGTAAAATGAATCAGAAATTGAATCAACTAGTTTGTATCATATTTTATTATTCAACAATTTCGTTTACACGTAAGTTAAATAAATGTAATGCAATGAATAAATAGTATGTAAAAGATCAAACAGAAATCAACGAAATCGGTTTAACAGATCCGCGCGGATGTTTTTAAAAAGATTCCATACATAATTGTTACGTAATTTTCATTTAATTATTTATTTAACTAAATTTCCGCCCGCGGCTTCGCCCGCGTTTGCAAAGGAAAACCCGCATAGTTCCCGTTCCCGTGGGATTTCCGGGATAAAAACTATCCTATGTGTTAATGCAAGTTACCCTCTATATGTGTGCTAAATTTCATTGTAATCGGTTCAGTAGTTTTTACGTGAAAGAGTAACAAACATCCATACATCCATACAAACTTTCGCCTTTATAATATTACTAGATTTCCGCCCGCGGCTTCGCCCGCGTTTGCAAGGGAAAACCCGCATAGTTCCCGTTCCCGTGGGATTTCTGGGATAAAAACTATCCTATGTGTTAATCCAAGTTACCCTCTATACTATATGTGCTAAATTTCATTGTAATCGGTTCAGTAGTTTTTACGTGAAAGAGTAACAAACATCCATACATCCATACTTACAAACTTTCGCCTTTATAATATATATTAGATATTAGATAAAGAAAAAAATTACGGATGATTTTTATTAGAACTCTAGTTAAATTGATATGAAGCTCTAAAAGCTTACATTTAATTTGTGCTTTAGTGTAGTTTATCTTTTTGTATATTTAGCAATTTTCATAAAACTGTAATAGAGCTAGAGTGAAATATTCTGTTTATTTTCCTTCTAAAAAATAATATGTGTTTTGTGCGTTATATTAAAATCGTTAAAGCATGTTATTAATAAATAAAATATCATGAAAAATATAATGGTGATTATCTGTATTTAGTTTTAGCATAATCTGTTTTCATATAAATTTATGTAACCTATCTAAACTTGTTCATATATATACCTACCTATAACAACATTCTCAAGAACTTTTACATTACATCTATGGAAAGTTGAACAAGATACAGTAAGTATGTCTTTGTTTTCAGTATCACATTTCAAAATTACAAGTATCTTTGTTTGCATTTAATTATTTGAGAAATATCAAACACTGTTAGCTTTACACTGAAAAGTTGTTAATAGAAAGTTTTGTAAAATCTTCATTCACATAGTGTTTGATCAATCTACAATATCGTTGTATATATGTATTAGTCTTTACTTCAATTAAATTATTAGGCATAATACATTATAATAGTTACACTTGTGAGTAATGCTGCCGTATTCTATTGAGAACTTGCTTCTGAGTTCTGCTTATTCAACTGTATACAGCTTGCTTCAAAGATAAGCTGATTAGCGCAAATACAATCATTTGAATCAGCTTGTAGCTAAGTAGTATTATCATTCGTAACACGCTAGATAGGTAACATAATAAATTATTATAGATAATAATATAACCCATGTGATAGATACACAGTTGGATTCATGCTATACTAAACGTTAAAACAATACAAACACAGAAAGATATAAAAAGATGAGAAATTAGTGTCACAAAAATAAAGAATGTAAAATCAAGTTTGACAAACGGCAGCAGAACCAGCAAAAGCTCACTAGGGACTATCTATAAAAGGACATAATATCACCCTTGTCACTGACAAAATCTATCTACATAATGTGTTTTACAACAACACACAATCGTGTATTTTTTCCTTCTCCTTGATACCAATCGATTTCTGTACATGATGGCTTACGCTCCGCTCTCAAAGAAGCTTAGAACACTAATTGTACTCGGAACCAATATTTCGTATTTCATTTCCAATTGCCAGTATCTGAAAACGACCAGCACGACCCATATCGTATGTAATACCAGAAATACATTTCACAATAAGATACCCGATCAAGCACTTGTGAGTAGTGGCTTAACCGAATCGACATTCAAAACGAATCGTGCAAGTTAAGGGTAACATGCTGTCTATGGCAGCCGCACTAAAGAGGCTTAGAAAACATGAGAAATAGTTATTTTCCACACAGACTCCCCGCAACGATTAATCATTCTCGCAGCGGGGTATTAGGATTGACCTGTGTCCAATGGAAACATTCAGCTTGTTTTGTAAATAGTTTAACTGTATAAAGTAAATAGATTATGTTTGTCATAGAACCTAATGAAAATAAACATTTCTAAGACAAACTTTTTTATTCAGAACATTTAGAAGCCTTTTTTGAATTATATAAGTAACTAGCGGTCCGCCCCGGCTTCGCCCGTGGTACATGTTTACGTTTTCTCTACATAAGAACCATCCTCGTACTTCAAGGAATATAATAAAAAAAGAATTATCGAAATCGGTTCAGCCGTTCTCGAGTTATGGAATTACAACGAAAAGTGGCATTGATTTTTATATATAAGAGGAAAGATTGTATTGATTAAGGACAATTCATACTCGACCCAAAATATCATCACCTCATTCAGCCGACACAATACCTTGGTTTCACTGACAGATTTTCTAGGAAAATTCCTTTTTAATATATTTATAATAGTATTGAATTCAATGTAACTTTCACGCGCTGATTATTACTTGGAAATAAATTTATAACTTTTTCCTCAATAAATGTTAATATTTATTTATTCTTAATTTTATTATTTTAACCGTGTGTAACTTAAATGATCAAGGATAAATAAAGCTTTTCCTTTAGAATATACCTATCTTCTTTCATTGTTCCGTTCCTTTTGTTTGTTAACCTGGATTAAAAAAGATGGATGATTGACATCTTTAAGTGGGTCTACACAGAGCGAGCAGCTTTGCGAAGCAATTGCTGCGCGCAGCAGTTCGATCAGTGTGGACGTGGCTTGGCCGAGTAAAATGACGTGTGCTGTCAATTTCTGCTGTGAATCCCGCTTACTGACTGTGCGATTGGCAAAAATTATGTTGAGGAGCAGAAGATGCGGTAGTATGTATAATTTAATTATTGTTATAATATAGAGACTCTACCTTAACTTTAACTAGCTAGCAATTTGCCGAAAATGTTTCGGAGCATTTTCAGAGTGCAAACACTTTTTATTGAATCCTGCTGGTCTGCATAATTGCATCAGACTACTGAAGTGCTGGATTTGTCAAAATTTATAACTACCCTTTGATATATATTCGCCCAAAACTTAATATTAAAAAATGTTAGCAAATTTTTAACAGCAACAAAACTTTTCTTTCCAACGTATTCCAAGAAAGAGAGCTGCAAATAATTGTATTCCATCAATGTCTATAACGGTCGCAAAAAGAAATAATTGCAAACGATATCTTGGTGACGTTGAGTGACACTTCCTAAGCCGGGGATGAAATCCATTACTGAACGTCCCCAGAGGATTAATTCTTTTTCTTATCCCATTGTTAGTCAGTTATTCCGGATTTTATTGGTCTGTTCACAGAAATATTTAATTTCAACATCCTCACAAGCATTAGACATTTCTTAAAATTCAATATCTTCCATGTTAATTTGGTAACACACAAGTCGAATAATTTTCATCAGGAAATAAGACTTTTTTCATAGGAGTAGAGACGAAGCTCCATGCGTGTCTTTCTTGTACGATAATATAGTTGTTAAAAACGCTACGGTACACCTGACACGGTCTACATGTACACGTATGAAAGCGATGAAAGAATATCGATTAAAGTCTACTAAATCAAAAAAGGCCATGAGCACTTTTTGATAGACAAGTGATTGTATTTAAATTATATTTCATAAAAAATAAATTGCATCTGGTTATCAGATGGGTGAAAGTCCAGCTTCCACGGTCTCCTGTACTAAGACGTTTTGGAGATTAGTTCAAGCGAAAAAAACAAGGCCGATTTCATATATTTTACCTCTAATTTAGTGTTTTAATTAGGCTACTTTTTATATAAATTTTACATGTTTTTTTTATTATTTTCATTACTAAAAAAAAACATGAAACGTCTTGTACTTTAATTTTTTCGGTAACAGAAATAGATACCTAGGCATCCATTGTGGCTTGCAATATTCAGCTTTCGTCAGGGTGGCTGTTTAATTTTGTAAAAGCGATACGTCTTGCTTTTATGTAGTTAAAATTTAACATCAACTAGAAACCCATGAGATAGAGCTTTAGCCAGACGTATGCGTTTTTTTACCAGGAATCGGGTATTAATGAAAAAAGCTTTATATTCTATAGAACTACATATATGCCAATTCCCAAACAATACTGATGTTATAACTTAATAATTCCCTTTTAGAACTCTTTAAATGGACAAATATAACTCATATTTTAGACATATCAATATTTGAGTGGTGATCAACTATGAGAAAAAGCTGTGGGAAAATATTAGACGTCATTTCGACGAGATTGATGTCCAACTTTATTACCTATGTACACGTGTTCTACAAGATGTAATTCTTACATTATGAATTTGTACATTGTTGTACTATAACATGTGAATTATGAATGAGAGCGATATTTGAGGCTTTCAGACTCAATAAAAAACATAATATAATAAAAACCTAATTAAGTACACATTATTATGTACCAATGTAAACAATTGTTTTTTGTATCGTAAATTGTAGTGTCGACGTTGAAAGTACATAAATTATTATAACGCCATTAAATTATGACCTATAGTTTGAAATTTTATTGGACTTGCGTACAGATAAATCACATGTGAAATATTTTGTTGATGTAATAAAATGTCCCAAAGCAACCAATCCACGTATCCTAGAGGATTTATTAAAACAGGTCAGGCCGGTGAAAACGTCTGAAATATTGGACACGTCGGCTAAATTTATAGACATAATATGTTGTAGGTACGAGAAGCTCAATTTCTGAGAGTTTACTGTGATTTTTTGTACAGAAAAAATGGATAGCATAAAATTTACGGACACTATTCGTAACCAGAGGTTAGTCAAGATGTGACAAATGTTGCCGTTTCAATGTAAAAAGTATGATGTATGAGTGAAAGTGCCTTATTGAAATTTTTGGGAGCTGAATATATTTGACTTGACAAATTTTGCGATACCTAACATAGTTTTCGACGGAAGATTTATATTAATAGATTTAGAATGATGATAGAAAGATTATGTACATTAATTATTTTGACTTATTACTTTAGTGGCGCTCTACATAGATTAGAAAAAATATTAGGCTTACTAAAGATTAACTAAAATAAACATTTTCAAGAACAATTCCACTTCCAACTACATAATTAATACATTTGAATAGAACAAAGCTTTAATAACAAAACATTGTGTTCAAAAGTATATACATTGCTAATAACATTTGATTTTATAATTAAATTATTATTAATTTTAATGTTTCATTAATTATCTTGGTATAACATGAATTGATCTCGATGTTATTAATTAATTAGGACTGAAATATATGAAATAATATGGAAATAGAGGAATAGTAATCATTTTTAAAAATGAGTTGCTAAAATATCCCTTGGCTAATAAATCTCTTTTCAACTTTTATGTTTGTTATGTATTGCAAAATTAATCTTAGTTTAAAATTAACACACTGATGTTAATATTAAGCCTTTCTCTATTATATTTAACATTTCTCTACTTAAAAAGGGTTTCCGAAGGTTTTTTTGTATGTGTAAGTTTATTAACACATTTGAATGTTAAACCTATAGCTACATAACAAGAAGAGTTAGTAGACACTTATATTGTAGTAAATAAATATATGAAATTATATTATATTATGTATATCATAATTACTTAAGTACATAAACTGATATCTCATGCTAACAAAAATGTTAAAGTTATTTGTCAAATAATATTTTAGTACAAAATGAACCGAGCATTGTCGATAAGGGATATCCGATATAAAGATGTAGGCAGGCGGTCTTCCAGCGCTGAGCTGATGATAGCGATTATGTTTATGGGACACGCGGTCCTTATAAGTCCCAAACGCGTCTAAACCTCGAGGCGTTATGGCATAAAGTGCGGCTATGTATCATTTTTATGGGTTCAGACAAAGTGAATTTGCGGCTTGAGATAACTTCAATGCGTTAGTCATTTACATGTACCGCTGTTAGTTGATGTGTTAATTGTATATGAACTAGATGGGAATGTAATGTGTGTGTGACATCTCATGTTATTTCTCGTATGATATAAACGTAGTTTATGCATTTAGAATATAAAGGGATAACAAGTTATTTCGATAACATTGTAAATTATTTTATTCGGATTTAAATATAATATTGATCTAGATATAAATAGATTAATATTTTTAAAACAGGCGAGGCCAGAGAGGGTCTTACTTATTGCAATGTTAATGTAGGTCAGGCATGCTTTAGGACCATTTACTTCACGCATGCACCACTCTTACACGTAAACAGATCGGCGCCATGATGGTAAAATTTTCATTTTATTATCCTGTTCTTTAAGATAAGCACTCCCTATATTCCCTAAAATGTCATCCAGATTCAAATCATGTGATGTCAACGAATTCAAGGCTTGTAGGCGCTTGTGGGTGACATGTGTCACTAATCAAGTGTTAACGTCGGCTTTCGTGTGAGATTTAAAGCATATACGAACGTAAATTACAAATAAATCATTGTGAGTTAACCTTTATATCGTAGCTATATTTAAACAATATGTAATTATCATTACTTATAATGAACTAAAATACGAATAGATTAGACAAATGAGATATATTATTAAAGAAAGACTATATTACGGACGGAAAATATATTTAAGACTTTATTCTGAATAAGTATAAAAAGTTTCAATTTTTTAATAGCTCAAATAAATAATTTCGCGAAATCCAGCCATATTACAAAATTCTTTAAAGCATGAAAAATTTGCATGTCGCATACGTTCGTATTTATGAAAGATAAATTCTCCCTCGGTAACTGAAACATGCACTTAATTAAGCGTAATCTAGGATGTTGCTCTACCAGATCCCATTAACAAAATACGCAGCTAATCAAAATGTTGATATTTAAATGTACATTAATTTTGACGGTGATGGGCAGTATTCGTATAAGAACGGTGGATTAAAATAAAACCGGGTTTTAAATGATAGAACAAAGAGTTATAGACAATTATTTGTCAGGTATAATGTTTCTTTTATTTAATAAATTATTATTAGTCCTTCGAAGTGGTAACCATATTTCTAAAAAATGGAAATGTTGGTCAGTTTATTTTTATAGGATTTTAATACAAAAACTTCCAATAAAGATGACTGATTCCTTTTAACCGCAAATTTTATAAAATACAAAGTTAAACCATAATCTTTTTTGCCCAATTTATCCCTATCCATATAACTTCTAAATTGCTCAAATTGTCGTTTTTATCCGAATTTAATCGACGATTGAACAAAACTTTGAAATTAGTGAGTTTCTGCCCTCTGGCTTCTATTGTCGCTTTTTACGAGCTTTATCCAACAACTGGAAAATCGGCTATTTTATTCTAAAAATGTAGATGGAATTATTTGCTTCTTATTAATTATTTTCCTCTTTCCAATTTTATTAGATGAAAACACAGGAGAAATTCGAAACAAAAGAAGGTTGTTGTTTTCATTATTTTAATCAATCACTCAAATAAATTTCATTATGTTATTTGAACCTACCCAGGATAAATAAAACGAATTAATGCTATGCTAGAATTACTATATTTCAAAATGTTTCCTCATAACCTAATATAATAACTATCTTATGTAAAGATTTAGCTCTTTTTTGAAAAATATTGAGTAATTTATGCTGTAAATAACTGTTATTGCTTTAATATTTTCCATTTTCATGATCGCATGAACATTTTTATCTGAATCTAAATGACTGAAAAAGTTTTAACGACGATACGATGCATAATGTAAAGTACCTAATAATAACAATTAACTAGGTGAAGCAGAGTCGTGTGTGTTACCCCGACCAGCACTTAGACATCTCATTGCATATCCATAGTTAATTAATAATTTACACAATTGGCCCAGTAGTTCCCAAGATAAGCAAGTTCAATCAAAAAAACTCTTAAACTGCATATTATAATACCTATTATCTGTTTTACTGCACCCGTTGCGATTTCACACATAAACAAACGAAACTACAAGGTTATTACAAACATGCATCCCCTTACTAACAAGTTCGTTTACTTTGTAATATAGTATAATATCAAAATTCAACTCAGAGAAGAAGTTTGCGGAGAGCCTTTGATGTTAGGTAACTAAATTGTTGTCTGACTTGTTACTGGGAAATATCCTTATAATCAAAACAATGCAATCTGCCCTAAACGAGCGAGTTCGCACATTTATCACAATGTTATTTGGTCGTATTAATACCTACGGTGTTGGAAACATAGCAGTTGTATATAACTTTTCGATCCCTATTTGTTCTAACAATCCGCATTTTCTGATATGTTTCAAAATGAAAGAAATTGTATGAAAAATAGAATTTCTTATAGGGTATATCAGTAAGCGTTGAGATCGCTCCTGAATATTTGATGCATTTTTTTCTGCATAATAGCTTCTCTACATATTTTTAAGTGAAACTTCTTTAGGCACGTTGAGAGTAAAATTTCAAAGTCGTGTCATAGCAATACCATCACGTCATGGAGTAAGGCGACGATTTTGGTATCTTCAAATCTTGCCAAAGAAGTTTCACTTCTGACACGCAAACGCTCTTTTTAGAGTTAGTTTGATATTACGATGTCGTTTTATTATGTACATATTATATTAATTCATTAAAAATGAATTCGGAATATTATATAATATTATGGTGTTTATAAATTATTGTGAAATTATAAAGCACAAGACAATTAATTAGATAAATTAAATCATCAAGGTAATGAAAAGGTTTCTCATAAATTTCGTTTTCCGAAAACAGCTAATTCCTATTTAAGGCTACGATTACAAAGCAATTACTTTATTTCAGTTTTTAATTTTAGTCCGAGTCATCTTGGTAGTGTCGCTTTTTAAGCTGGTAACTTTGTTAAAATACAATTGTATCCTCATATTAGGTAAAAGAATGTTTCTTTTATTTTTCAAAGTATTTTAAAAGGTTGTAAAAATTTCACGATTCATACAATTGTATTACAAATACCTAACTATAAATGAAAATTGCTATCATATCATAAAACTTAACAGTTAATACCTACAAGTAATGTGTGACGTAATATATTTTACTAATCTAAATGCTATAAACAGAAAACGGAAAATTAGTGTGTATAAAACTAATTTACAAGTAACACCGATTTAAAATGTTTATCTTTAAATCTGAAACAAAGAGGAGGATTCACATAAAAGCCCACTTTCAAAACAAAAACTGAAAAACCACACACAAGTTTAAAGCTTAACGTTCACATAATGAGCAAAAGATTACAAAAGTTCCACCTTAATTTATTTTTTATCAGAAGCACTTTGCTTTTAATAAGCATGCATGAATTACTTTTACTTTACCTACGAGTTCGTGAATAAATAAAACGAGAGTCGGGGCTACACCATTCCTTCCCTCCCTTTGTACTCATACTTCCTGGCATGCGTAATGGGATACCCTAACAAATCCCTCGCAAAGGTTATTTTGTGCTTAATAAAAATCAGTACAATGGGTACAGCAAGATCTGCATAGGAGGTCAGTTATCTCGACCAACAAAAAGGCTCCCGTATTCTATGTTTACTTTTGTCAAGGTAATGAGCATAACGTCGCGGCCTATATTCAACTTTTAATTAACGTCCGCTTGCGTTAAACAAAACTTAACTTGTTGTCCCCGTATGATGAAATGTTTTCTATTATTCAATCGAAATATTGTAAACATTTCCGTAGCATAATATTACACTGGGGCCAAGTTGGGGGGATAAGTTTGTATAGCTTTACATTCGTCCACAATAATTCAATACAATTGTAGCATGAATATTATTGCAACTATAATATCAATTTGACGTAATCTGCATAATTCAATCTGCCTACGTAATAATATAATGACATATATATAACCAAATATATTTTTAAATATTGCAACTTATTTATATCTACTATCGTACCCCAATCCTAAATAAATATAAATATCTAAGTACTAATTAAAATATATAAACAAACAATATGCAATGCATGTTTATAGCTGACTATTTCACAATACATGTCTAATTTGACCACAAACAGTTTTCATTTAATCATGTAATAATTGAATGTTTATTACAATGCAAATGAATAATTCAGCGTTTAGTTAGTCTTATTACACGCGGTATTTTAACTGTCCAACCATTAGAGAGTCATCCGGTCTGTTAAGTAGCTAAGTAGCGTTAATCGTAGTTGAATCAATCAAATGTCGAAGCTCGAGTGAATAAAATTACCGCACAGCTGGTTGGAGCTAAATGAGTTAAATGATATACTTAGTACACCAACTTTTTTATGTTGCATGGCTGCATGCGTGGTAAAAATGAATATGTTCGTTGTATACGTAAGCATAAGTTTTTAGTCGACTAAAATTTACTTCTTATTAATTAATCATTAGTAAGTATAAGTATTTTTCTTATTCAAGCATTAATATAAGTATTTTAAATGCAAAATACATAAAACAGATATAAGGGATCTGAAAAATATTATAAGTTGATTTTTTTAAATTACCTACATTTGTTCAATTCTTTGGTAAACCGTAACATGACTTAATAGATCCACCTCACAACTAAAGTTTCTTACCTTAACCGTAGTGCCACAAATATCAAATAATAACGTTAACAATACAAGTTTACGAACGCTCAGTATATGGGTATTACTCATAGCGACACGGAAGTGCAGACAGGGACATCCGCGATTGCAGCGTACCCGTGCAGTCCTGTTTGTCAATGTCCTGTGATAAATCGCCCGGGACCACTGCCAAAACTCCACACATGTGCACTACCTCCACCGCAACTTACCTTCGGCTTTAAAAATCGCTTAACTGAACTCTGTACGCAGCTCTAAAAGATTAAAAGGATTAGCAGCCCGTGCAGCATATTTGGCTGGATTACTTTCACAATGGTGAGAATAATCCGACGAAAGTTGATATTGTTCTTGCAATTACAGAGAATGGATGCTAAATATTTTGTGAGTAATTTAGTAAACAAAATTAAACATACATTACAATAGAATGTAGCTGTAAAGCCTTCTATTGTTCCCACGCTTTTGTATTCATATAAAATCATTAAATTCATGCTTATAATTGATTTTAACGATTCCGCAAAACGATACGCTACAGAAAGATACCGTGGTACGGAGTGGCGCGTAGACGAGATATCAATGGCGACTAATCTGTCTGCAACGACAGCACGTATATTGCTGCTGTTCCGATGCGGATACGACAAATATCAGTAATGAAATGTCAACCAAATGTACCATATTTTCACGTATAATATTATACATACATTAATAACCGCACATATTATGTGATCAATCTATGATCATTTTGTCAGCCGCGCGAATTGTACGACGTTTCTTTGGAACATATTCACAAATTGTTGTTTTGAATGTTACAAAAGATTCAGAGTGGTTTTAGGTGTGTTTGAATGTCTTTGTAAATATAACATGAGGATAAAAGACTAAATATAAATAATGATGTATGAATGTTTTTATATTGTATAAGATCATACGTTCCTAAATGTAGGACGATAATATTATATTATTATAATATAGAAGCTACTGACACTGAGCTTTTTACAACATGACTTTTATCATTCAGCTAACAGGCATTATTAAAAAAATACAAATTAAAGGTAATATAAGAAAAGCCTCCATACATTCAGGTAGTTTAGAATTTTTGCTATGGATCAAAGCGCTCGCTTGTATTCAAATGAAATGAAATGAAATATTATATAAATACAATAATAAACATGAACAGATGACAAAACGACTTTTTGTACGATATCAGAACAGGAAAATAAATATTTTTGACAATTTTTTTTTTGCATCTACATAACGAGGTTTTTTTTAGGATTGCATGTATCAAGTAGACTTTTTATACGCGATTACTTACGGGAGAAGTGTAATATTAGCGTAATTAAAAGTGTAACTGATATTATTTACTTTTCGTTATTAAGGTCTGAATGACCTTTGTTAAAGAAACAATAATTTCTTTCATGAGGCAGTACCTTGTTATTTAGATACCTATGGGCCACCCGTGGCCATAGTACCCAAATGAGAGCAATCTGCATCATTTTTTTTCGACGCAAAATTAGTGACATAAAACTACCTACATAAGCTATCAAAGTTAATCAAAATTAATATAATAATAGGTAAGAATAGTTTTATTGTAAATTGGGTTAAAAATGGTATTTCAAAAAAGCTAAAATTTTAGGTTGTTTCATTGGTTTATACTGAGGAATTTATTTCAAGTTTCAAACAATTATTTCGAAGAACTCGGCGAAACCAAATATTATTAGGTCGTTACTCTTAATCTGTATTACGGCGGGCACAAAATTAATTACAAAACATCTTAATAGAGAACCTTGTTGACAATTTCTATTATTTTTTGTTGTAATATAAATACAAAAACATCAAAATGTAAATACTTACAATTACAGTTTAATTATTGAAAGTGCTACAATCGTACATTTTAACATTTGATAACAATACCTTTTCATAAACTTTCATTTCATTTGTAATATTAATTAAAAAGCATAATACAGTTCTTTCATGATGTAGAAGCAATGGCAGTTTAATTATTATTGAATAATGCCCTTAATAATTACAACTGCTATTCATAGTTTCGTTTAATATGGATCTCTATCAGAACCTATTTTAATTAATTTTATCTATTAATAATAATTCAATTAAAGTTGTTTGTTATGAGTAAAGGTTAACTTTAACGTCGCCATTTTTCGACTAGAATTATGACTACTTCAATCTATCCTAATTTTTGATCTCTTCTTTTATAATTCAATTTTTTATACAGTTTAATTGGCCTTCCAAAGATTTAACACAAAATTTGGTTATTCCAAGTTGCAGGAAATAAGCTGTGTAAACTTTGTCAGTTTTTTAATATAATATTTGTTCAGAATTTTTATATAATTTAATTTAATATTATTTTCATATGCAATTTTAAAATGTTTTACGAGTAACATGATAAAATATCCTTTAATATTGTTTATGGTCTACATACAAGAACTTAAATATGAAGCACTGAGAAGCCCCTAATATGTACCTACTTGTTGACAAAAGAAAAACAGTACAAAACATTATCCAACATCCAAACTTTTATTCGAAAACCGACGTAATTCAAAAGAAAGTTTTATAAATTTTACTTCATTCAAAGTCATACGTTGTTATAAACGACATAATAAAAAATTGTTCGATATTCTTTAACATTTTTATAAATTACATTGAAAGGCGTTCAGGCGTCCCCATTCAATGATCGAAGTTCGCTCGTATTTCTTCTCTTGCGTAATTCAAGTTTGTTAATGAAAGACTCTTGTAACCTTAAGCCTTGTAAGTCAGAAAATTAATTAAAACTAAAACTAGAACAATTACGAAGACACTGTAAGGCTATATTGGGATTTAGAAGTGAGCACAAATACGCTTTGAGTTTCTGCAATTATTATAACTTCATATGTTTCAAGCATCTTGGTGCCACGGAGGAATGATGAATTTGATATACCTTTCAAAAAATTTTGTAGATTTTTGAAAAAATATTGAAAACGTAACATAAACGTAACTGAAAAAACTGTTTTTATATGATTTATCATAAAAGTAGTATAAACTAATTAATTTTTTTTTCTATGATAGGTTTACGATACAAGATATAGAGCACCTACCAATTGCAAACCAATAATTATAATTTTTAAAGGATAATAATTATGGGCTTACTCTCATGTTATGACTCTTGCAATCGAGAGACATAGTAAAGAAAATAAGTAACACTTAACTCACTTGACTTACTTGCGTGTAAGTTGCAACTTTGCGGTTGGAAAGCATCGGAGAAACTTGTAAGTTAAGTTTATATTTTATTTTGCTTATTTGTTCACTTTATTTTCACGTTGTTCTTCTCGTGACAATAATATTAAAAATTAATAGTTATTAATTAGTAATAGTATTCGGAGGATGATAATATCTCAATTGTGGAGAGCACCTAATTTGAAGTGCATAGTACAGATATGAAATGCAGATCCCGATTATTATTGAATGACATACTTATAAGTATATAAATTCACGTGCTAAGTGAATCCTTTTCCTGATAATTTTTATAAATTTAGGTATTTTTTAGCAGAATACTGAGGATGTAATATGAATACTATACAATGCACGGTTTTTTCAAATAAATATGATTTTCGATAATGTTTCTCTGTATTCTTAAAAATAATATTTCTATTTTAATATTATGTATAGGAGGCCCGTGTCCCAGCAGTGGGAACGTATATGGGCTGATGATGATGATGATGATGATGATTATGTATAGGTACATTCTTTGTTGTGGGTTTCGAGGATATTTGAACACAATAATTATTCACTAGTTGATATATTTTCTTTTCTCATTATCAAAAATATAAAATGCCCAACTCCCGAGGCAATACGAAAAAATATATATTCTCCCTGAACAATGATAATATCAGTTTCTATTTAATGATGTATATATTTATGAGACCTAACAGAGACAAAATATTTTATTTTTTATTACAAATAAAATTATTTCTCAGTCCTTAAAACGTCTGAAGGTTAGCCTGAAAAGTTAGTTCAGACAAAGATAATAATATGTTGAAATAATATGCTGTCTTTTATCAAAATGTTAACATACATTAATCGCCTTATGAAACCCTTTTAAATTAATATCAATTGTACTAATTTTTACAAATATTTGATTTGAAACAAATAAATCTGTAACAAATAAAAAAATATGTTTATGATAATACCGAAATCTTCACATGAAACTTCTTCTCTAACTAACTTGTGAGTAGAATTTCAATTGTTTTATGACCAGTTAACACAACGTTCCGGCGAAGAGGGATCCCTTGAATAAGAGAAAAGTGTTTCGGCCAAAGGTCATTTCATATGAAAAGTTTATACGGAGAAGATTACACGACTGCTTTATCCTTCGCATGAATAATACTTTCCTGTTAACTCATTTCAAATGTGAAACAATTTTGTACGCTACGAAAGTGTAATAACACATTAGAAGTTTCCTTATAGAGAAAGACAAGCAATGATGAAAACAAAACGAGTTTGATATAGTAAAATTCGATCAACAAAAGTTGGTCTGCATTCGTCGTGGAAGTTTCTTTTTTTGATCTTTTTTGAGAATTATTAATTGTTAATTCGCAATTATATATATTACTAACAGCTTTAAAAAATGTGAAATAATCTACTTTGTTCGTTCGGTATACGTGGGCACTTTTCACTATATAGATATATGTGAGTGTATTTTGAAAGAAACTACTTGTAAATAAAAATATTCAGGTAACGATTGATGAAGTAATAGCATATCTAGATAAATAATTTAGGTAGGTACGTACCAATAAAATATTAAATAAATATTTCCTTCTCTACATAAGATGAATTAAGTGTAATGTATTTTAAAAATAAAAATCATGTTTTATTTGTATTACGAAGTAAAATATACCTAACATTTCATACTTATAAAAGATAAATCCACCGTTACAATAAATAAAAATAAAAATGAGAAAATATACTCTGTTCATCTGTTGTCAACAAAAAATAAATCTTTCACCTCGCTAAGCAGCAACTGTCTGATAAAATTACAAAATATGAACCCTTGTGGAAAAATTTACATATAAGCTGGAAATTCAGAAAGAAAGAAAATACGGATAAATATGTATCCTCTTATAATAATTTTTATGATATCATTTTTTAGCTTTATCGAAATTGACATAGCCATGTTAATATTGTGAGATTTTTTACAGCATTGGAGAGAAATCGGTCCTGCAATGTTTGAGTGATAGATCAACAACCATACACTTCATGTTTATTTTCTTGTAGTACCTGCTATTTAACTTACATAATATCTAAATAGGAATACAGTTGAGATATATAATATCTATATTTAATTGTACACTATTATGTACCTATTGCTTTAAACAATTGTTTGTTTAAGTAAAAATTAAGTGTGTTTCAAATATTATCAAAATTGAAATTGAAAATTTGTTTCTCTCCTAAATTAAAGCAAGTGATATGTAAATACTTAAACATAAGATGCAACTGTTGCACCACTTTATTAAAAGTTTTGTCTCAAAGATGCCTTACATATTAAGCGAAGCAACTGGTTGCGAATATTAAGCCTGACTGGACTTCATTTGAATCTTTAATTACTGCAATCTGCATTAATATGTAGACCAAGAGTGCGCATGCTATTTTTTATTTCATTTATGTTTATTGTATAGGTTTTCTCCATATCAATATAAATTAGAACCAATACGAATATAATATAATCTACTTGATTCAATTGATGTAAAAAATTATACTACAAAAGTAAAATGTCTCGGTCTAGCTGGACACAACAAGCTGATCACCTATCCGTGCAAATAGTTCAGTGAAATAGTTGCATAATATAATTTAAACTTTGTATTGTTACCTCTTGATGGAACTGCATTTTTGCAGTAAAGAAACATACAATAGTTTATTAAAAAATCTTAATAAAGTGGAATTAGCGAATTGTGTGTCTTTACTATAAAAATGCATACCTAATACATTTGTCCCATAACCCACAAGAGGACACGCGGATTTACATAAAAAAATACACAAATGCATTGACATCATATTGGCTTGTAGACCTTTATGCCGGCTCCACACTCGCGCCGCGAAGGCCCGCGAAGGCCGCGAACCGCGAGTGTGGATGGTTTCGCGACATCGCGTTCGCGCTTCGCGGCGTTCCCCGTCCGGTGGCGGTTTTTTGGTCCGCTTCAAAGGGTTTGCGAAGCGCGAACGCGAACGCATCCACACTCGCGCTGTGTTCACAGTTGTTTCGAATTACGTATTTTGTTTTAAAAGCAAACATAATTTTAGTGCATAATATTTTTATTAATTCTCATATATTCTCATTTATAAATTCTCCTTAACTTGTTTTTTGGACTTTATAAATGCATAATTGTAATTCGCTAAAGCGCACAATGTCAGAGCAGCAGCAACTTCCACGTCCATTTTAGTCAAATGCGCGAACGTTAATGCGAAAGGTCGCGAGTGTGGAGGGCTATATTTATCGCGGCGTGTCAATGCGCGAATCGCGGGCGCAAATCGCGCCCGCGGTTCGCGGGCGAGTGTAGAGCCGCAGTTAAAAGCAAACATAATTTTAGTGCATAATATTTTTATTAATTCTCATATATTCTCATTTATAAATTCTCCTTAACTTGTTTTTTGGACTTTATAAATGCATAATTGTAATTCGCTAAAGCGCACAATGTCAGAGCAGCAGCAACTTCCACGTCCATTTTAGTCAAATGCGCGAACGTTAATGCGAAAGGTCGCGAGTGTGGAGGGCTATATTTATCGCGGCGTGTCAATGCGCGAATCGCGGGCGCGAATCGCGCCCGCGGTTCGCGGGCGAGTGTAGAGCCGCAGTTAACTCAATTGCACCAAAACATATCCTAGTGTCATTATACCTACCGCAAAAATATACTGGAGGTCATCTCTAGCCCTTTGTTAGGGATGATTTAAGTGCAGTGTCTAAGGCACAACGCGTTAACTCCCTTTATCGATGAGAGCGACATATCCTATCACATGTCTGACAAGACGAGTGTGTTTGAGCCGATAGTAGATGACTTTATCTTTGTCTCTCGATAATAAGTGCTTTGAACCAGCTCTCATCATAAAGCGTGCGTCTTTATGACGTGTTCCCATTTCGTCCATACATTTCGAGTTATGTGATATGTCCCATGAAAGCGTCAAACCAAACCAATCCGATGTTGCTCGCTTAAAGAGTTTTGTCGTGAAAATCAATATTTTTATTTCGCTTCTACATTGACTTGATTGTGTGCGTTGTAAATTTTTCCATTTAATTTATATATTCTTTTTTTTTCTTGTATGACAAATAGAATGCCTTGCCACTTCTTCAGTTTAACAATTAAAATCATATCAAAGGTACAATAATTCTATACTGCTATTGGAACATGCAGACCAAAACACAAAAACCGTATCTCTGAAGAAAAAATGTTTCAATCGTGTATCATGGTATACCTAGGTGTACATTTACGGTGTTAATATCTACCTGAAGTTCTAATGATGCACAATCTAACTTTAGATCAAACGACTAGTACCTATATACCTATAAATTATAAACTAATACCACCAATATATTCGGTCGATGCTTATGGACACCCTACGGATATACAGACAGCGCTTTCAATTAAGCTATGGCTTGTATTCGCTTCATATTATTATCTTATTATTATTATCTTATTATTCATAAATATTTCCTTCTCTACATAAGATGAATTAAGTGTAATGTATTTTAAAAATAAAAATCATGTTTTATTTGTATTACGAAGTAAAATATACCTAACATTTCATACTTATAAAAGATAAATCCACCGTTACAATAAATAAAAATAAAAATGAGAAAATATACTCTGTTCATCTGTTGTCAACAAAAAATAAATCTTTCACCTCGCTAAGCAGCAACTGTCTGATAAAATTACAAAATATGAACCCTTGTGGAAAAATTTACATATAAGCTGGAAATTCAGAAAGAAAGAAAATACGGATAAATATGTATCCTCTTATAATAATTTTTATGATATCATTTTTTAGCTTTATCGAAATTGACATAGCCATGTTAATATTGTGAGATTTTTTACAGCATTGGAGAGAAATCGGTCCTGCAATGTTTGAGTGATAGATCAACAACCATACACTTCATGTTTATTTTCTTGTAGTACCTGCTATTTAACTTACATAATATCTAAATAGGAATACAGTTGAGATATATAATATCTATATTTAATTGTACACTATTATGTACCTATTGCTTTAAACAATTGTTTGTTTAAGTAAAAATTAAGTGTGTTTCAAATATTATCAAAATTGAAATTGAAAATTTGTTTCTCTCCTAAATTAAAGCAAGTGATATGTAAATACTTAAACATAAGATGCAACTGTTGCACCACTTTATTAAAAGTTTTGTCTCAAAGATGCCTTACATATTAAGCGAAGCAACTGGTTGCGAATATTAAGCCTGACTGGACTTCATTTGAATCTTTAATTACTGCAATCTGCATTAATATGTAGACCAAGAGTGCGCATGCTATTTTTTATTTCATTTATGTTTATTGTATAGGTTTTCTCCATATCAATATAAATTAGAACCAATACGAATATAATATAATCTACTTGATTCAATTGATGTAAAAAATTATACTACAAAAGTAAAATGTCTCGGTCTAGCTGGACACAACAAGCTGATCACCTATCCGTGCAAATAGTTCAGTGAAATAGTTGCATAATATAATTTAAACTTTGTATTGTTACCTCTTGATGGAACTGCATTTTTGCAGTAAAGAAACATACAATAGTTTATTAAAAAATCTTAATAAAGTGGAATTAGCGAATTGTGTGTCTTTACTATAAAAATGCATACCTAATACATTTGTCCCATAACCCACAAGAGGACACGCGGATTTACATAAAAAAATACACAAATGCATTGACATCATATTGGCTTGTAGACCAAAAGCAAACATAATTTTAGTGCATAATATTTTTATTAATTCTCATATATTCTCATTTATAAATTCTCCTTAACTTGTTTTTTGGACTTTATAAATGCATAATTGTAATTCGCTAAAGCGCACAATGTCAGAGCAGCAGCAACTTCCACGTCCATTTTAGTCAAATGCGCGAACGTTAATGCGAAAGGTCGCGAGTGTGGAGGGCTATATTTATCGCGGCGTGTCAATGCGCGAATCGCGGGCGCGAATCGCGCCCGCGGTTCGCGGGCGAGTGTAGAGCCGCAGTTAACTCAATTGCACCAAAACATATCCTAGTGTCATTATACCTACCGCAAAAATATACTGGAGGTCATCTCTAGCCCTTTGTTAGGGATGATTTAAGTGCAGTGTCTAAGGCACAACGCGTTAACTCCCTTTATCGATGAGAGCGACATATCCTATCACATGTCTGACAAGACGAGTGTGTTTGAGCCGATAGTAGATGACTTTATCTTTGTCTCTCGATAATAAGTGCTTTGAACCAGCTCTCATCATAAAGCGTGCGTCTTTATGACGTGTTCCCATTTCGTCCATACATTTCGAGTTATGTGATATGTCCCATGAAAGCGTCAAACCAAACCAATCCGATGTTGCTCGCTTAAAGAGTTTTGTCGTGAAAATCAATATTTTTATTTCGCTTCTACATTGACTTGATTGTGTGCGTTGTAAATTTTTCCATTTAATTTATATATTCTTTTTTTTTCTTGTATGACAAATAGAATGCCTTGCCACTTCTTCAGTTTAACAATTAAAATCATATCAAAGGTACAATAATTCTATACTGCTATTGGAACATGCAGACCAAAACACAAAAACCGTATCTCTGAAGAAAAAATGTTTCAATCGTGTATCATGGTATACCTAGGTGTACATTTACGGTGTTAATATCTACCTGAAGTTCTAATGATGCACAATCTAACTTTAGATCAAACGACTAGTACCTATATACCTATAAATTATAAACTAATACCACCAATATATTCGGTCGATGCTTATGGACACCCTACGGATATACAGACAGCGCTTTCAATTAAGCTATGGCTTGTATTCGCTTCAGACGTAATCAAGCTTGTAGTAAATTGCTCCATCACACAAATATTAAGTTTGCTACAATCGATTTCCTATTCGGCAATATGGCACATTAATCGCATTTCGAATCAAACGTGAAAGGAAAAATATCGTTCAATAAGTGGCACATCTAGATAGATATCATAGTAATCACTACATAGTATAAAACAAAGTCGCTTTCTCTGTCCCTATGCCCCTTTGTATGCTTAAATTTTGAAAGATACGCAACGGATTTTGATGCGGTTTTTTTTATTGATAGAGTGATTCAAGAGGAAGGTTTTAGTATATAATTTATTAGGTTTTAGACAAAGTGGGCGAAGCCGCGGGCGGTGAGCTAGTATAACACTAGAGCGCTCGCGCCTAAAATTTTCCTTGAGTGCACGCGTGGGTTACATATGTCACCCATTACGACGCACGTTTTTTTTCATAAAAATCGTAGTTTAAAGAGTAAACGAAGTATTTATTTATGAATTAACTTTATTTTTAAGTGATGAAACAAAAAAATATCAATATTTTCTCATTTTACTTAAATTATGAGCTAAACATAAACCTCTGTGAAAAGTAACTAATTTTTTACTTATTGTGATCAATCAGTTGTTTTTACTTTGGAAACTACAAATTTGATAAAAATAATCATCTAATTATACAGTTTAGGAATAATTTGTTCTTATCCAATAAAATTTTATTTTCAATAAAAAATAAGTATGTCCTAGCACTCGAATATGAGTATTTTATTTCGATTTAAGTTAAGAATATATATTAATAATTTCTTAAAAGTATAAATTTATCATAAGAGCAGTAAAAAATAAAAGGGGTATACTTGATTTTCACTCGTAATTGTATGATTTCAAAAACATCCTAGAACGCTCGCGCGGGGGACATGCGTCACCCATGTACTTTTATATTTTCGCAGAGTACACTTCGTTGCACCAAGGAAGCTGACACGCTGCTAAAATGTCCGGTGATTGGTAGTCGGGGAATACCTGAGACAACAACACTCAAGCACGATTCTTTAAAAAAATATTTAGCAATATAATACACTGGGTGACCTATGTCCCCCGCGCGTGCGCTCTAGTGATAATATAATATATTTGAAAATAGTGTAGCAGATAATTAGGGTTGAAAATGAATTAGGTACGTCAATATATTATTATTCTGTATCAATCGCTTCAACAAGCGTATAAATAAAGACAATAGCGCATTTTCCGTTTTAATAAATAGCTCCAAGGGCAAACTGCTCTTGAAAACACGCATTTGAAATGTGGCGCTGGCAACGCATGCTTTGCGTTTCCTGAACAAAAGGAACAAACAAAATTTAAAACGGCATTGCCATCTCCATACGCTTTCCAACACCTGTTTATGATGAATTCCACAATTATTTAATCAAGTTACTAGAAAAAGAGGAAATAATCTTAAATAAAACTCCAGCCAACTGGCTAGCTGAAGAAAGAAATACTCACTGTTTAAATTAAAATATAGGTAATACCTATGATATATAAAAGAGCTAGATACGTTACCCGCTCTCTATTTTGGCAAGAAAAAACTAAGGTAAGTGCCCGAGTTTCACTTAGTCACGCACCATTCAGCGTCGTGGCTGGACGTTCTTTTTGTATTTTAATCGGCAGTTGTTATTACGAAGTACATGAGTGAGACATGTATTATGTCTCGTGCGTGAGAGTGAAAGAGAGAACAACTGTATTGGTGATAATGCGTTAGTAAGTAGGTATGTATTAATTACGCTGTTTTTTAGTGCAATGATGTTGGCGTATGCCGCGTCTACTAGTATAATAGGTCATTGGTTGTAAATACTACTAGTTTCTACAACTTTTACATAAAACTGATATAGTATTTTATTTACCTACTCCATTAAATTATTTTATATTTCCTCTATTAATTTGGAACAAACATTTATTGCTATAGAAGAATAAGGTCAAGTGTTCATTAAAATTATCAGAGAAATCAAATTTCCTCTCATGTAATGGTTACGCAATTGATGTCATCTTAATTAGACCAATATTTCACGTTGATAGCACTTCGTTTTTCTCTTTAATTTTCATACTTCCTTTTTATATTAGATGTTTTTGATAGTACATTAAGTGCTTTAATTAAATTGAAAAGGGAAGCCGTGTGTTCCATCTAGTGCAGTATAAATAAAAAATAAAAAAAATTGATTCTAATTTATACAAATAATAGCAAATGATGATGAGGGATAGCTTATTTGTGTTGGCCAAAAGCTTTAGAAAAATTTGTGTGATTGTGTTTTTTTTTATTTTATCATTTTAGTTAAAATGATTCAAGCAAATCAAATACACCACTTAAGATAATTGTTATCTCAAGTTGATTGTTATAATTGCCAACATAAATAAGAGTCGTTAAATTGCTAAAATTGGTAAAGAATAATATCAAACTTATTAAGTTAAACGATGTATTAATCTCATTCTTTATATTATATTATTTATCTTTATCGTTCAGATATAAAACAATATAGTATCGTAATTGATATTAAATTCGTAATTCTGATTTTTTATTTCATTTGTCAGTAAATGGAACATTTTTAGATGCGAAATTTGTTTTAGCATGACGGCATTTCGAATCCTCTTGTAAATATTTGTCAACTAAATTTATAATTAAGTCACTAAAGACGTAGAAACACAATTTATTCTTTATTTAATTGGTTTTACCAAGATTTTAGTAGTCGCATAACGTAAAATACTCAAACCAAATACTATTTCAAACACTCTGATATTTAATTATCCAAACTAAGGCATTTCAATTATTTAGTTTAGTTTTCAATTACACCGCTATTCAACAATTATTCTGGAAAATATTTCTAGAGTTCATTTCTGTGTTTACTGTGCACCCTATAAACTACTTACTTATTACGGCGCAAGTTTTGCGAAATGAAGAGTCTACATTCTTGAACATTCTATGACAAACGTACCTAGAAATAACAAAATATTGTAAAAAATAACTCTCGTTTGCAGACTAACGATAGTTGGACTACAGACCGAGAAGTCCGTATTAATAGTTTTGATTCAACTACATATAAACAAAAAGGTTAATGGAATTTTCCAAACATCAAGTCAGAAAAGGAAGAAGGAAGAAACTGGTATTGGAATATTTCTGTACGCTAGGGAATACATCCTATCTATTCTGCGTTTGATCAGTCCCAGTCGTGCTACATATTTTATCGCTTCTGATTCCATTGTTCATTTCCAGCCCATACCTATTTGTTGAGATAACTAATTATTATTCAAACGAGTTATTAATTACTAAGGAGAAAATTAAGTTAAGATTTGTCTTAAACTATGAGCGAACGATCTATGTAATTATTGAACAAGAAACAACATCGCACAGTGCTAATAAAAGCCGAAGTGCATAACTCAAACAATTCAATGGAAGAGGTAACAGAAAGTACAAGTTTTAGCGCAGAAACTTCCGACCTGAACTTGAAAGATTCTTGCATATTCGATTGTAGTGTTTTTTCAAAAGTCATAATCATAGTTGTTGCTGCATTTCAGGCACCACTAACTAGCGAAAAAAAAATCATACTTTTCGGGACGAAGTTCCGATAATTACCAATTTTATGGAAAGATCCTAACAATTTTAAGATATTCAAAAGTGACGTTGTTTGTTGTAGTTGTCTTATCTCATTACACAGAACAAAGAAGTCCGGCTAGTCTGTGTCGTATTTCACTTTAAATGTTTTTGTCCAGCAGTAAAGTGCCTAATAGTTTGCCCGGTTTGTTGGAAAACATATAAGGCAACATGTGGTACTAACTCAATTGAAACTCTCCGACAAGTTCATAAAAGTTTGTTCAACTAATACGACCTTTAAAATTTGTAGAGTACACAAGCTTTATGAATAGAGCGTAGTCGGAATATGTCCAAATTGTCTAATACGCCCGGCCTGGCCGGCCCATTTCGCTTCACAAATAGCCCATTAGGTCCCAATCCCTTTGCTATTTCAAAAGGATGAAGGGTTAATTTACGAGCTTAAAATTTAAATCTACGATCAAGTTGCGTTATGAAAGCACAGGGTTAACTAATGTTAAGTTGCATAATTATGAAGCTTTACACGATTACATTGTTACAGTTTATCAAGATTACAAAATTTATTTATACCAGACAAAATGTCTGTCTCTAATACATTATTTTCTGACTAAGTAAAGAGATAGTTTTAGTTTATTGGAAAATGTGTATCTACAAAAATACTTTGAAGAAGGCACGTAGGTACCATATTAACAAAAAATATGTTTGAAATATTATTTAGGTATTCTGAAATTGTATTTTCCTTATTACACCCATCGTCAGATAATAATACTAATTTTTATAATAACTGGCAAATCCAAAATGTGAAATTGAAATAACGAAAATCCGTAATACGTGTACAGTTAGACCTCGATACTTATAATTTACCTGTTCCCACGAAACGGATGTAAAAGTTTGATTTCATGAATCGATTTAAAAGCTTTCCGGTTGCCGTAACTTTTCGAAAATTTCATAACACGTTTCCGTCCGTAGTCCCCAGATCGCGGAATTATATTTTGTTTACCTCGGATAAGGGAATTTGTTTTGCGATTTTGATTACGTTGGGAAATGAATCATATATTCAGCACGAGCGAGTATAATTGGTGATTAAAGATACTAACGTTTGTGTGAAATTAAATAATAAATAATTAATATGTGAAATACCTTGTTCAAGGGGACAGCACAATACAATTTGAAATGCGTACCTCACCTTCACGTGTGCAGCGGTTAGATACGGTCTTCACAAATGCTTAGAAGTCCAAACTGAAGTATGCTAACACTCTACGGAATGCAGTATATTGGATTTTAAAATTGCGATGAAGCTGCAAATCCAACCACGTTAGAAATATCGCACTGTACTTCACAACATGAACGCTACTATTGGAGACATGTGTCGTATGCCAAACAATCCACACGGTCGGTGGTCTAAAATTCATGATAGATGTAGAAACTATGACCACAGTATAATTTACTAATAATTTGCTATTGTGCTAATATGTTTCCACAGGTAACATTTACGTTGTACCTACGCTAAATTATAATAGAAAATTATGCGCATATTAAAGGACCGAGCACATTCCGTTTCACTGCATATAAATTAGAATTTCGAGTAAAAGCATAGCTGGTCAAATACACACAATGGAAATGATTCAATGAGCAAGTAAAACTAAAGCTGTTATATTAAAGTGGAAACAACGTAGTGTCCCTTGCGTCGGCGGTCCACAAATTCCACAATTAATAATAGAGGTCTGCAAGTTGAATGGCACATGTTGTTGCATGGGCTCCACTTCGCATGCATGCAGAATACAGATGAGCTTATTTATGTAAATTCGCGCTGCCTCAGGATGACGCCCCGCTCCGAGTAATCCCGCTCGTCGTAAGTGATTGATGCCAGCGTCGTTGACATTCCGCTTTCATATTACAATGTATCTTCGGAAAGGGCAAGTTCTCAATCTATAAACAATTTATCAACATCCCATAATTCAGTTCGTGACGCAGTTTTACTATGGGCTTTTCTTTACGTTTTGTGATAAATTTACTAGCGTACGTTACTCGAAACTTTTACTTGTGTACCTATAGAACATTCATTCCTGACTATAAGAAAGGTAATCTTTTCAGTAATAATGAAACCACGTCTACAAAAACGTTTTCCAGATTTATCGATGCATATATTAGATCTTTAACCCTAAAAAGCTCGGTTCATATCAGTCTCTTAGATTTCTATGACATTCAATACGAACTTTTGTTAACACAGTCGTCTCGTTCGTAAATTGAATATGAGATGTACTTATAAAAATAGCATCAACCTTTCAAGTGTCTTACAAATCAGACCAATATAAAACGCCTAGAAATACGCTAGAGAAAAATTGCTCACAAATTTATTAGCTATTACAAAGAAATCTGTAGGTAATCGAATAGATTGGAAGCCTTTTGCCTTTTAGACGAGGTTATCCCGTATAAGTCCTATAAAGATTTTAGCGTTTCTGCTTTAGTGGACTAGAAATCGCAAATGCAGTTTAATATTGAATGTATCAATCACAAATTTTCACGAGCTTTCATCATTTTCCAACTGATATTAAAACAAATGTTTATTACGTTTTAATTTAATTATAAATAATTAATAAGTACTTAATATAAACTTCGGCTCGTGTTCCAAAAAAATGTTGTGTGGTTTTATGAAACCATGGCAAAAGTGAAACTTTTTTTCACACTATAGACATTTAACTAAAAATTATTGTATTTGTACGATAATTATCGTACCTACGTATCGTGCGTCACGCGAAATGCGCTACACATACCAAAAAGTTTGAGACGATGTAACAAAAGTTTCACTTTAACAACCAAAATATAAGAAGTGGACATATAGTTGATCAAATATACTTACTTTTGTTTAGATTATTAATTATTTATAGTTAAGGTAATATATTACCTTTTTTATTTACTAGGTGCATGTTAAATATTTTTTTAATAACGAAATATTATTCGTCTCGACCATCCAACGTAAAAACTTTGGATGGTCTCTGTAAAAACAGAGTTGATTATAGTTTAAATCCTCATAGGACGCCTGTATCACTGCATGGATCATGATGGATGCATGATGTTATTCACAATTATTTATTAACATCTTTAACATTTGGGTATATCAGTAAATTCCGATGGGATTTGAATATTTGAGTATCAATAACTTAAAAGCTTTTAATGATTCATACTATCCTTGCGTTCAATATCCTTGATTTGCGAGTATTACAGTAATTAATATGTCATAGATAACAAGCATGTTTCGAACTTTAATAGGTAGGTATTTGACCGTCGATTCCGCCTGAAGGTAATCGACGTAGAATAATGAAACATGTCTGCATAGTCAGCAGACTAGAGCAGAACTTTGCTTTGATATTTGAAGACTTATCAGCTATCCTACTTTATAATATTATAATAATGTGAATACCTAGAGGTGGACGAGTAATTAAAGTGATAAACAAACAAACAAACAAACAAAAATTCTTTATTGTGCACCACAGAGAAAAGTACAAATAAGGATACATAATATTATATAAGTAACAAAGAGCAGATAGTGAAAAAACGGCAGAAAACTGGGCAAGTGTGCAGAACGTTTATTGTTTTTTTTTATTAATTTCTTAATTTATAAAGTTCAATGTGTATACTACATAGTTACTACTACTATAATACATTTTACTATCAACATCATAAAATGATGAAAAGAACTAAAACTAATTTAAGAAAAATTAACACATTATCTTTGTGTTGGCATGTGGACGTCCGACGTACGATTATGTTTCGTTGGTGTTCCATTATTGTCCAAAAGATGGATGACGCGTACAAGATATTTATCATGTGTACTAGCGGTCCACCCTGGCTTCGCCCGTGGTACATATTTACGTTTTCTCTACATAAGAACTATCCTCGTACTTCAAGGAATATAATAGAAAAATAATTATCGAAATCGGTCCACCCGTTCACGCTTGATGCCGTGACCAATGAAAACGGGTTTCATTTTTATATACATACTAGCAGTCCGCCCCGGCTTCGCCCGTGGTACATACTTACGTTTTCTCTACATAAGAACCATCCTCGTACTTCAAGGAATATAATAAAAAAAGAATTAACGAAATCGGTTCAGCCGTTCTCAAGTTATGCGCTTACCAACACATTTTGGGATTCATTTTTATATTATAGAAGATATAGATTAAGAAACATGTTGGATATCATTAAAACATAACACCGAACTTAATTAGATTGTAAATATTATCGAAAGCCCTAATTGCTTTGTATGTTTATTTTCGTAACAATAATTATCTATATTTACTTTCCACTGCCCTATGTTTCCTCTCATCATCATCATCATCATCATCAGCCCATAAACGTTCCCACTGCTGGGACACGGGCCTCCTATGAGGGTACAGGGCCATAATCCACCGCGCTGGCCAAGTGCGTGTTGGCGGATGACACATGTCGTCGAACTTTTTAATTCTTCGACATGTCGGTTTCCTCACGATGTTTTCCTTCACCGTTCGAGCAGTGGTGATGTTACAACATGCCCAGATAAATTGAAAAATCAATTTAATTCCTGCGCGCTCGCCTGGTCTCGAACCCCGGACTTATCGATTCGAAGTCCGAGGTCTCACCACTGAGCCACCACTGCTCTCAAAACTGCATTTCTAGGTAATAAAGCTTTAATGCTCGGCAAAAGTTTCTAAGTATGTTAATATTCCATTCACAAGCAATAATATTCTATCCTCATAAATTTTGAACTTTAAATAAACGCTACTAAACTCTCTTCAAAATTAGTAATTATTATTTTAGACTAACTTTGTTGTTGTGAAGTTTCGCTTCAGGTCAGAATTTATTGAATAAATATAGTGTCGGTCATCCGTTATTATTTAACTTTATGATGGATAAAGGCTCTTTATTTAAAAAATATAATATATTATATAAGTTTTTCCAACTTATACCTACGTAAAATTCATATTATCTGTGTAGGTATTTTTAAATCTAACTATGTATACCAACCAACCTGTATAGTACAGACAATAGTACAAAACATTTGAACCAAGCCATTAAAAGCAAGCAACCATTTAAAGCAAGCAAGCTTGCAAGGTTAAAGTCGTGGGCAAGTACATCGTATTGACTGTATTTGAACTAAGTTTCGGTCGTTACTACAAAATAGAAAGATAGAGATACATAGATACTGCAACACTATTTCATTCTTTAATTAGTCATCCCTACTTGGCTGGTCATACGGAAATTCCGACATGTCTAGGAGTTTCGGAAACAGGACAGACGGCCCAAGGCATGAGCTGATGAGCATTCCCCAATACCTACCCTGAAGCTAAAATATATAAAAGTCCCGACTAAGACACTATCTATTCTAATTTTCTGAATAAGACTAACAGTCATCTGATTTCATATTATTCAGTAATCATAATATTTCCAACAAAATTATTTGTCTATCTACTTAAATATTACGCGTTCACTGATATGTAGAAAACTATCATACACCAAATAATAATATTTAGCCAATTAATTATACACGACACTTTAATCTCCCACCTATTTACATGTACATTTAGGCTAATTAATTAATGAATTAATAATGAAATTTAACTCCCACTATTCAAAAGTACTTAATCACGTTGTATCCCCTCTAATGAATAACATAACACAATTATTTTATTGCAGATAATGCGTAACTCTAATCAACAAATGACCAACATAACTGTATGAACAGAGCAAAACATATTTGTACCAATCAATATCATCATCATCATCATCATCAGCCCATATACGTTCCCACTGCTGGGACACGGGCCTCCTATGAGGGTACAGGCCATAATCCACCACGCTGGCCAAGTGCGGTTAGCGGATGACACATGTCGTCGAACTTTTTTTTTTTTTTTATTTCTTCGACATGTCGGTTTCCTCACGATGTTTTCCTTCACCGTTCGAGCAGTGGTGATGTTACAACATGCGCAGATAAATTGAAAAATCAATTTATTTCCTGCGCGCTCGCCTGGTTTCGAATCACGGACTTATCGATTCGAAGTCCGAGGTCTCACCACTGAGCCACCACTGCTCTATTATCATTTTGATAGTAGCCAATATATCATTTTGATATTCTTCAGCACTAAACTTGAGTGATGATTAATTTGTGTTTGAAATCTGTAATTATTTCATAAAGAAGGAATAGTTTATTTTTTTAAGAGTTAACTTAATCTATAAAACCTTTTAATTTAGAAAATTGTTTTGATAAGCAATTTTCCTGTGGTATACAGGTACATTACACAGGTACATTTTCCAGTTCAGTTTGCGTGACCAGTCAATAATATGAATTTTCATATATTTTAAAATCATACAAATAAAGGTATCGATAAGTTAGTGATTGTTTGTCTCAAAGCAATCCTTCTCCGTATTTAATATCATAATCTATCCGAATGAAATTCAGAGGAAATGCATATATTCTTCGTAACCCTAAAAAATAACTTGTAACTTCACTTAGTCTTTCCCAGAAGTAAAATGAACGTAACTATCTAAGAAGTAAGGCGATTAATATACACACAAATAAGTTCTTACAATAAACTAGTTAAAGTGATTAGGAGCCTATAAGTTTTAGCTTCAACTAGTTTTAATTTAATTACTATATGGATAAACAAAACTTCTTTGTTTATTAAACCCAACGATTTATTGAAAGTTTATATGAAAGTAATTAATAAGTCGTTACAACCATCAAACTGACTAATTCACAAATATATAGATAGATCTTACAATTTAAATGGTCTCGAGTAAGCTGGTAGAAATTTCCATCTTATGTACAAAAAGTAAAATTCCAATTAGTGGAATTCTCATTAAGCGCCAGATTCTTGGAACAAGCTTCGATATTAAGGGTACGTGTTTAAGAATTCGTTTTGCTCAGTGTTCCATTACAAATACTTAAAATTTGATATTGCATGGTTTATTTTCGTTTTATAAGCCCGTGCAAATTTAATAGCGATCATTTGGTTATAAATTTGGTAGTAAATTTGGAGTATACGTAAAGAAGATTACTTGAGATTATATCTTTGACAATTATTTTTTACTAGAGGTCCGCCCCGGCTTCGCCCGTGGTACACATTTCGCAATAAAAGGTAGCCTATGTCCTTTCTCGGGTATCAAAATATCTCCATATCAAATTTGATGCAAATAGGTTCAGTAGTTTAGGCGTGATTGAGTAACAGACAGACAGACAGACAGAGTTACTTTCGCATTTATAATATTAGTATGGATGTATATAATGTAAATAATATTTTGAACGCGAATAAAAAGAAAAAGAGAGCAAAAAGTTTATTTCTGATTCCAAATCTACTAGTAACTCTTTGCTTAACAAGGCTAAACATTTATATTTAAAGAATAATCCTAACTATTACGACTTTAAATCGTATCAAAAAATAAGTAAGAATTGAACGTGCTGGCGCAAAAAGTAAAGAGTTTAAAAATATACATATATGATAATTACAATTAATTATTATTATTCATACAACACATGCCGGGAATACGTAAGCTGTATGCAAGAGCATACGCGGTACCAATACTTATGAAATTGCATTCTGTTGATAAAAGCAACAAAATGGTATAAAGTGCTTTTATTAATTAATTATACTGATTAAATGCGCTTCATTAAGAAATGCATGAAGCGAAGATTATATACATTTAATTAATAAATTTTCATATTAATGTCCACTGTACGTAATCAATATTTTACTTTGTTTTTCATACAGCTTATCCGCATTTTCGTAAATCCTGGTAAATCTTACCCACGTACAAAATATAATAATTAATACCAGTAAGTTATTGTAAAAATATATGTTAAAATTGAAATGTGTTTCTTTTTTAAATGACAATAAAAATCTCGAATAATGCAACGTAACTCTAAATAAGATAAAGAGACATGTGGCTATTTTGTTTCAGTTTATAGACACATCGTCTAAAACTAAATAATAAGTTTCTTAGTGCTCCAGACTACAAATATGCTTAATTGAAACATACATAACCACAAAATCACAAACATTAACTTTGGAAGTCATTTAAAAGCACCATATGGGTTAATTTGCACCTTTCATACAAAGTCCCTTTAAATAGGCATCGGCGCGTAGTTACCCCGAGAATTGGTTGTTTCTTTTTGTATTTTTTCCGTACTATTTTTCATTTTAGGTGCATTTTGTAACTATACTAAAGTTATTGTAGTTAGTATTCATATTTAAGATAGCCTATTATTTTTTTATTAATGATGACGATATTTGAAATACATTCACTGAAATGTAAAATACTGAGGATCGTAGAAAACCTCACTAAGTACTCACTAGGTACTAAAGTAGATAGATAGCTTTATCATATATTATTTTTATACGTTAGATGCCCCATTAGCGCATCTCAATATTCTGTGTTTACCTACAACCTACGTGTAACCATTCAAAATGAAATAGCGATAATGATTTTAATATGTGTGTACTAAATTTCATTACGATCTGTTCGATTGCGTTTTATGTTTTCCATGACTGAACAACAAATACCCAAATCTAAACATCCAGTATTTCAAATTTACACGCTCGAAAAATTCAAGTTTAGCAAAAATATAATATAATAAAATAGCTGCAATTTCATTTCATATTGCCTGCAATTTTAACAATTTTCGCATACTATTCAAAAATTTCCAGAGAAAATGGACAAATTTAACGCCAAGTCCGAGCAAAGGTGTGGGATAGGGTTCATGAATAACACAGCAGTGTTACCGCCTTTGTCTTGTTCAGTCTGTAATAACGTCAAATACTTCTAACACATTCTCGTATTCGCTACTTTGCTCTGGTTAATTGAATATTCTGCAACTTTACAAATTATTTTTGAGCTAAAAGATTTATTTTTAAGAGAAATACTCGATTTAGTTGCATGATCTCACTGAATTCTTCGTACCTATGTATATATTGCGCTAAGTATAAGTCAAATAATTTAATTAAGATTTCATTAAAAACTTCTATGTGTAGTAAGTATATTTTGACTAAAGTTCTTTCAAGGTGAAAATGGTCGTTTTAAACATGCGCTATCATTAACACTCTCAAACTCATAAAGTATCGTTCAAGTGCCTTTCATCAAAATAAGGTCTGAACTGAAATGCTTTTCGAAGAATAAGTTCAAATTTAGCAAGAAGACGACAAATTTTCATTGCAAGTTGCGACTACGGCAGGTGCGCGTACCGTGAATAAAACCGGCTCTTTGCCTTCGTTGCGAATATTTTTATAAGGAAAGTATATCGCAGAGCAAAATCGTGATACGAAATCACAGCTTACGTCTGAAACTCGGTTGCTCTTTAAAATATAAACTCACACTTTTGAAGTTATACAATTTACGACAAGCGGTGGTTTAATATAACACCCTTGGGATATAATAGGCATTTTAGACTCCTTGAACGCGAGCTTTATGAAACTACGTAATATAAAATATATATTATACACTTACCTAATATTTGATCTTTATAGTCATATGACTATAAATTCTAAAGCATTACGAAAAATAGAGCTATTAAATACATTATGCAGAAGATTCTCACAATCCTGACTTCGAAGTTTTCTCATTATAAACTAGACAAAGCGAAATCATTTTATTATAAAATTTAATGTGAGACGCTTTCATAGACGCTTCTATATATTATAATATGTTATAAGTTCGCTAATTTATATAGGCACGTAAAAAGGGAATTAACCCACTGTTCTTAATTACATTTTCGCATGCTTTACTTTTGCTTAAAAGGGTCGCTTTATACACAATGTAATGTTACCCGAACCCTTCCATTGAAATAGTTAATGATTTTTCTTCCTCTAATTGGAAATGCTCTACACGTTTAAAAACACTTTATACAGCGATGTAGTAATGTTATCGTACTCTAACTTTTGCAGCTTTTTGATATTCATATTTTTTATAAATAATTACCAAGCACTTACTCGTGTAATTTATTCCATACAAGGTCTGAAAGTTTCGGTTAAAAGGTACAAGTGGGAAGTGTGAATACATGTGTCGCGCTCCGAACAATAATTACGTAACACTATGTTATACGCGGCGTTACAGCATTATAAAGCAAAAGTTAAACCAAACGACTAAACGTAACACGCTACACAGCTCTAAAAGAGCTTTAAACGACATCGCTTCAGGTAATTCCGTTTCATACGACTTTAAACACAAGTTTGAAGCCCAACTCGTTACTCTATTTATATCGCCGTGAAAAAGATTGCTCTTAATAAAAAGATGGTAAAATTTAAGTGCGCATTTACTAGATATTTCGGGGTTCAGTGAATTTTGCATTTGAATAAACGTTGTTTAAATGAAACGTTAACGTTAACGTTGTTTTGTATATACATGGTTGTATGTGAGATTTGAACAGATTCCTTAGATATTAAATACTATTGGGAACAGCTTAGCACAAATAGAATTTACAGAAAATGGTTTAAATATGTCGACTATATTTGGAATTGATTTGATATTAAATTGAATGCGTATTTATTTATTCTTCACTAATATTACAAAAAGGAAAAATGATTGTTTGTTTGTTTGAATTGAATAAGCTCCCAAACTACTAGACCGATATAAAAAATCCATATAAATGCACTAAAGGAATTACTGTCCAATTGCTTTACAAGTCTAATCAAATTATATGAGAGATGTGTAAATAGTTATGGTGTACTAAGCACTATAGTATAAATATTAATAATTCACTTAGGAACTTAGGTAACATTAACAATTGTTATTTGCGAAAGAGATAATGAGTTGCATTAACAATTCTCGTTTTGTGTTATTTACAAAGATGATTAAAACAATTCCCAATTTACCAATTATAGTTCACATTGTTAGCTTATATATTAGCGTATAAAGAAGTGTGTTTACTTGTGTATTCCTTGGTTCCAGTTCTCCGATTCCTGGACTCTGTAGAATTTACAATGAATTTGCTAAAGATATAGATGTTCTCCAAAATAAATAAATTTAAGTACCTTGTCCATCACTTAGTTTAAGATTTTAGATGTATTTTTTGTTTCCTGTATAAAAAAAAGCTTTTAAAATTTAAATGTATGCATGTGGTGTTTACCTACCTTAAATTGTACACTTAGTTTTAAGATTAATTTTATATATACTTGTTTATTTCGTGTAACAATTACTGGTAAACCTAATAAATAAATAAAACAATATAAAAAAATATGAAATAAAATTGGAATCAGTCACATTAGCACATCATTTTGTTGTGGTTCCGTATAGCTAATGGTATTACCGCGAAAATTGGCGATAGGCAGAATATGTTTTTCTCTGCCACGTTTAAGGGCCAGAATTTATCTCTGCTAATAAATTACCCGCCGCCTACGTTTATCCTCGCTTAAACAAACACGATGTTCGCACCACATTTTTCATTCCTGCACTCATCTGAAGAGCTTTAGATGTCTCAATATGACCGTATGAAAAGTATTTTAAATGATGATAATAATTAGCCCTTTTAAGTGGTGAATTTTAATGGAAATATTATAATTTAAAACTGCTAGAGAATTGTTATTAAAACATTACTTATCAACATTTTGGTTGAAAAATCAAGTAATTTTTGTAAACTTAAATTAAATACCATATTATGAAATGGGCAACATATTATGTACCATACCTAAGTAGGTATATTAAATTGTTTTAAACACTTGAATATCCGTACCTACTACTTAATACATTTAAGTTATATTAAAATTGGAGTGTTTAAAGAATGTACAAATTTACTTATTTATAAATTGTTCAAAGTGACATACTTTGTAGAGAAGACTTTGCTAGGAAACTTTTCAGCGTAAATTGTATTTTGAGACCGTTCCAGTTGAAACTTTGATTTTGATAAATATAATTTAAAACATAATAATATACAAGTAATTTTGTAAATATGTATTTAGAATTGTATGTAACTCCTATTATTTACATGTTATTATTATAGTTTGCTATACCTACTAAGAATGTGAAGTGCAGTTAGACAAATACAGATTGAGCCATACAAATACATATTAATAATAATAATCTACATAGAGCGAAGGCAAGTAGGTACGCTTTACGGTTATTAGTTCATATTACAATTATTACATAGCTAAAAACGGGTAAACTTGATGTATTTAGCGTGTATTTTAGTATTTATTTCATCTTCTGCTAACTATAAATTTATGTATTTACAAAGAAAATTCTTTGTTTCGCAAAATAAAATATAAGAATTGTAATATAATAGGTATTTATGATTTAAATTATAATATCTATTAGATGCGATGTTTTATAGAGCAAAAAAGCTTGATTTTCCAACATATATACCAAACCATAATACCAAACCTAACTTTACCATAATAACAGGAATATGTGGGTGTAAAAATAGAGTATAATATTCTCTAGATATACGATACATTTATTGATATAAAATTATGCTAAGAAAATTGAAAAGTCGCAAGATGATGGATCATGATGGCTGCATTAGGGTCGAATGAATATAAAAATACGAAGTATATATATGTAAACGAGAAAGCTTATTCATTTCTTATACTTATTGAATTTTAATTATTTATAGAAGGAATCTATACATCCAAATTCTCAGTTAAAATATTATAACTATATCAAATAGAATTTCTAACGAAGGCATTATGATTATTAAGTATTTTCTTTAGTTTTTGTTACAGTGTCATTATAAGTGTTATAATATCTACACTAATATTATAAAGAGGAAAACTTTGCTTGTTTGTTTGATTGTAATGAATAGGCTCGTAAACTACTGGACCGATTTTAAAAATTCTTTGACCATTCGAAAGCTACATTATCCACGAGTAAAATAGGGTAGGTTTTATTACACCGGAATTCCACGGGAACGCGAACTGCGAGTTTTTCTTTGAAACCGCGGGCGGAGCAGCCGGCGGAAAGCTAGTTATCTAAGTTTAGTTATATAATTTTTAATAAAGAAGCCTTATATTTCCACAATAATGTATTGTTCGATGAAGATAGACTGAAATTAAGCTAATAACAGAAAAAAAAATATACCAGCCGAATTGATAACCTCCTCCTTTTTTTTGAAGTCGGTTAAAAATAAAGTGAATTAAATTGTTATCTTTAAAAGTTTCAATGTCAAGTATTACAAATAAAAGTCTTATGATTTGTAAATTGTATAGAAACTAGCTGCCCGCCCTGGCTCCGCGTAGATATTTGCTAGTAGGCTTTATACTAATCTAACAGTAAAGTAGCAGTACTTCGGACTTTAAATTGATAAGTTGGGGTTCGAGACCAGGCGTGCGCGCATCTTCCAGATTATTGGCATTATCTCCTAAAAATACCATAGGTATTTTATATATTACGATAGATACAACTTTTCAATGAGAAAGTTTATCTCAAATTGATTAAAATACTCAGCTACATTTGTAACCTTATAAGTTTATAATAACTTTCCAATATGAAAATATCGTCCAAATCGATTCATTCCTTTATATAGGTACTAGGTACATAAGTCATTACCACCAATAAACACATAAAGTATGTATACACAGCTACACTAGTAAAATTATAAGTTTTTAACGCCGTTTGTATCAGGAATAAAAACGTATGTGTGTGTATAAATTATTCCTTTGGGACGTTCTTGGACAAGTGATTAGTGCGGTAGCGTTTGCAAATTACAATCGCTAATCTAGGTTTGATCCCAGTGGAATGAAACAAAAACTATCAGAGACTACACAGAAATCTAATTGTTACTACCAAATTTTAAAATAAACAATCTAACTCTAAAATACCACTGCTATTTGATTATGAAGAATTGGCGCAATATACGTTTATACCTAATTAAGATCTTAATTTAATATTATTTTCTTCAACTTTTAAAGAAAAGAATTGTATTTTGCAATATCGAAGCACACCACCAATCGCCACAAGTCGGTTAAAATTTTATTATATCTATATGAATAGATTTATGCAAGAACTACTTTACACAAACATATTAAACTAAATAGAAAGCACTCTAACGTAGATTAGATTTATATACTTTAGAATTTTCATTAGCATATATCAATCAATTTAGGCGATCCTTTATTATTTGAAAGGGTAGACTCCCTTGAGTGTATTGCATGGGATGTGGTTTTACGATAATTTGGCTTCAGAATGTTATCAAAGTTGTATTGTTTATGTTAAGCTTTCACATTGATTTATTCACAACGTGTAATTACTGTGTAGACCTCGCCTTTTCTCAATTTGTTACTTTATAAACGAAAAACTTTTAAACGGATTAATTTTTTAATTACAATGTATGTAAATGTCTATTGTCTATATTATAATAATTTTTAGATTAGAAAAAGGGAGATTTATAAAAAAGGTATTTCAATAAGTTAGTTAAGGTCGCATTGCCTAGAGGTATTTAGAAGTAAAGTTTAGTATATTACTTACAAGAACAACTGTGTATGTATCTGTAAAGATTCGGTTAAATAGTTATAAAATTGGTATGATTAAGTAGTACTTAACTATATTGTATGTAGGTAGATAAATAGCGATATATTAAGTGTATAATAATTAATAATCCATTGTTAAAATGCCATACTTTGCTTTACAAATAAACCTTGTACATTATACTATTTCAGAAAACTCCTCAGCTTGTTAAAAGTTATGCAGCCGAATGTCCACCAGCTATGATTTTACTCTGTGGGCTATTTTAATTATTTTTATACCAACTTTTAATACGATGGACTCTGGTAGCTCTTGTATTATTAATAGGATATCGAAATAAATCCCTTTATTTGCATTTTCTTACTCTTATAACTATAAAATACGCTATTAATTTAATTTACATAATTTGATCATATTTCTTGCAATATATTATACGTGAGATAATGTAATGTAATTCGTAGCTTTTCTAATATGTTGTCGTCATAATACCCACTCACTACAGCTTGATCAATAGAAAGGTCACTATCAATAAAATAGGTACTAACTATATCTATCTAAATATAAAAAAAAAATTCAGTTTTGAAGGACATCAACGTCGAAAAAGGTTTTAAAAGGTTGAAGTCTTCGTTCTACGAAATAATCGGAATTAACAGATGTTTTTAAAAACTTGATGGAATTTAATTTAATTTTATAGCTTGATCGTATGATCACGATTCATGGAACCGCCTCGCACAGCCTTTATTAAATATTTAATGAATATATCAGCAGATAATTTTCCAATTTGCAATGTACAAATAATAATTGATTCATCGTAACATATGTTATGTAAAAACACGAGATAATTATAACTTTTATGAACAACCTAAATAAAATCAATGCTCATAACAAAAAGTCAACTCATACATAATATATCCATAAGAGAAAATATATTAAAATGGAAAACATGGATAATTAGAGTCTAATTATCCATTAAGAGTGATAGGTATATAAATTTTCTATTGAACGGCCCATATATAACAGTGTAAGCCTGACATGGCGCACGTTTATCCGGCCATATATCTCGCAGGCACATGCTGGTCCATTTAACTCTACTTACCATAGTAAATTATCACTTTTCTGACACCCTACCTTAACAAATTGTTGCGTGATCAGCGAACATTTATCAACGCCCATGAACTTGTTACACGACACTATCTTTATTACTGAAGACCGTTACTATAATAACCTTCCAATAAAGACCTTCATCTCAAAAAACAAGACAAGACTAAGTGAGGTCCCTTACACGTGTGGAGCATGGCAGATCCTTTTCACACATAGGTAAGTATGTTGTTGTTCAAATTTTTAATCAACATACTACCAGATCAACATTCTTAAGAAACATTCGCATCATTCAAACGTGCTAAAAAATAGAGTCGTTAGAAAAACAAACACGAAATAGTTTATTTTTAATTATGGAGGTGTCTCTACTTAACAGAAATTAATTATGCAAAACATATAATCCACTTAAGTACTTGATGAATAAGAAAACAGATTCTATACATAACCTCATTAAATTTTCAATTCGGTCTAAATCCATTTACGTCAGTAGAAGTAGTGTTAATTAAAGTACATTCAATTCAAATGTGATTTGGGCTATTCAAAGATTCTTCTGATTTGATTCTGTTGAATGCGGTTAAAAGGAATGCTTGTAGAAAAATATCCCGCATTTATTAGAGATCAATTCATTTTCTCGTATACAAAACATAGCATTGAAATGCTGCCATAAACAATGTTTTTCCGTCTATTTTTATTTATTTTGTGCGGTTCCTTCGAATAAAAAACAAAGGCTTTAAAAACTAGAATCCAATTATTCAAGGTACGTACGGTGCAGGCTTTGATTGAGAAACGTATGGCGCAGTGCCAGATTCTTGTTATTAGCGTAAGGTATAAACATCTGAAAAAGTATTTCTGTTTAACACTTATCTTTAACCTAAGTAATGAAAACGTCCAGATAGGTTTTTGTTGTTCGCAGAGCAGGGTCTGTATAACACATACACGTATATGTCACCGGGCGGGCCACACCGCGGCTCCGCTTGAATTATTCATGAGACATATGGACCTAAAGCAGACTGGATTTCAGACGAGAATTTTAAAATATCTATAGAAGCTTTCAAATTGAAAATCCTTTTATAAATAACGATATAATACGCCGGCAACGACTAAATATGCTAGCGTTTTTCAGATTCATAAGTCTGATAAATTGGAGCTTGTTATAGCGATATTATTATTCAGTTTAAGAATTTTTGAAGGATGTTGTGATATATATATTCTAATTCTATGCGCATTTTAGTTTATAAATTCACTGACATGTTGATATCTTCATGATCCTACACTTACTTTTCAAGCACTGCAAACGGTTTTATTACTTTATATTATACTTTAGTCACATTAACCATATCTTTTATAGAAATATTTTATACGGCGATGCTATTCCCACCAACAATTCCTTAGAACACTTTAAATAGAGGTAGATGAAAACATATTTTGTAAATATTATATTATTGCCTTTTCTTCAAGGCACATATGAATATTATTGAGAATAGAAAGATGATGACATTTTATATGAATTGCTAACTTTGATAACATCTATGTATATAAAAATGAAACCCGTTTTCCGTTGGTCACTGCATCACGCGTGAACGGGTGGACCCATTTCGATAATTATTTTTTTATTATATTCGTTGAAGTACGAGGATGGTTTTTATGTAGAGAAAACGTAAATATGTAGTCCACGGGAGAAGCCGGGGCGGACCGCTAGTTTTAAATAAATTAAAAAGAACTCAATCATGTTTAAGTCTATAAAGAATTTTTATTGCTGAACATTATAGCCAATAAAATGTCCGTTTGGTAAAAAGAAAATAGATCAATGTAACACGTGATATGCATCTGACCCCAACAGAAGACTTCATCAAACACATAAACGTAACTGGACCCATAGTAATCCAGCCCCTTAAACCAAGCAATCGTCATTTGCCAGTAAAGTGCAAATACGGCAAATGTTCAATAAAGACGGTTATCTTGTGGGCAGTAAGACAATTGCGATTGTACGCAATGTAGCCACGGACGTAACGACCCGATGCTCCATCGACATAAAACCACTGGGCGAATACAATGACACCATAAAACCACGGTCTAAGTGAGGGCCACTTAATAACACAATGTATGGACTGAAGATGTTAGTGTTTATTTGAGAAAGGGAATTTAGAGGCTCTTAATTAGGATTATGACACCGTTGCATATAAAAATATATGGAAGATTAAAATACTTATGTAGATGTACATCTTACAAATAACACAAAAAATTATAATCTATACAAATATATTTAAATTTTAAATCGTTTTTATTTGTTTGACGGGCGTCTTAATAAGATATTAAAGTAACACATACAAACTTCACTTATTTGTTTCCTTCTGAACTTTGTAACATCTTTAACTTGGTCTTATTGTTCACGAAGTGATAATTTAAGTCGCGAATTGTTATGAATACCACATTTTAATGTTCTCAATGAATTGTAAATAGGTTTATTTGTATCTTTATGTTTATCACGTTTAAGAATATTTTATAAAATATAACGAGTAGAGTAAAAATGATAGAGTAGTTGCAACTTTTTCATTGTGTTGTTGGTCACATTCAAAAATATTGTTTTACATTATTTTTACTGTGATATCGTCGTATACGAGAGTGCATATGTTTGACTGATTGATTTAAATAATTTTCTAAAGACTTTTATACGAATAGAATGTATCAATTTGTACTATTCAAATATGTATTGTGACGCGTAGGTAATTCAATTAATCCTTAACGAGAAATATTTAAAACGACATCATCTCATTATTTTTAAGTTTCTATTTTATAACATTGAATGCAATGCAGATTATTAAAAAAATATATGAAGTAATTATTTGGGCCCTGTAGTTAAACCACAAATAATATAATACACGATAAACTGTAGAAGACATTCGATTGCTGAAGTAGCGTAGCGTAGACCTCGTAGCATTGGCTACGAATATTTAATTTTAGTGAAAGACGCGAGTTCAAATCCTGATAATTATTGTATATTCTATGAATACAATATAATAATTTCTTCTTTGAGTAATATTCAATTGAGCTAGTCCCATACAGTCAACACAGACGATAAAAGATTATATTTAAAGAAATTAGGAACCATGTAAAAATAATTCGTTGGTACGAATAAGATTATAGTATAAGGAATGTATGTGAATATATAAGAAGGATGAGTCACACAACTTTAATGAAGTCATATTTATTCCAAACATTACGTAGATATTTTATATTATAATAATTTATTGGAATCCATGTGAATTCGTCAAACATATTCCTTAAGATCAGCATTTTTACATATGTATATTTGAGTTAACCTTTTCGGCTGTTGTTCTTAAGTAAGTTCTATCCTTTTTCCATTTTCTTTTGCTTTCGTAACTTCGGTAAGTTTATTAAGTTGTTTGAATACAAAAAATAAGAATATTCTAATGGTACCTTTACGAGCACCACGTATAATTATTTCATGTTTTGTAAGAGAACTTGTTTTTCCCCGCGGTTTTAAACGCAATTTTCCCTAATAAATATTCACCATCTAATCTATGTAGCATTGTGTTAGAGTGCATATTAAAGAAGGGTACGCTGGACTGAGAATAAATTTAAGAAAACGGCTTTACATGTGCAAATGGTTTATTTTCATTTATTTACGGTTTCTTGGCTAAAACAGTATTTTGTTGTAGATTTAATATACATCTATTTTGTAATGGTTTTTTTTTTAATTATTTTTAGGTTACACAGTTACACTTTTACCTCGTTTGATTGTTTTAACCTAAAAAGTACATTATAAAATCATATTCTTACACGATAAAATTATAATATTCGAAATTTAGGTCCTTACTGCAAAGAAACGAATCCTTCTTCGTACTTCTGTATACTGCCAAAGAATACCTAAAAATATTAACGTAGTTCTGTTGTTATCTTGTATATCCCAAAATTAACAAAAATAACTTTTTCTCATAGTGCAAATCTTATCTACATCAATATTGTAACTTCCTCCATCTTCATCAATGATTTTATAATCGATATTGTATTTTGTATTATTTTCGGAACTATCTATAGTTTTCATAAACTCTAGTATCTTAACTTTTTTTCCTCCCATGTTTTACAATAATAGTTGTAGACCAAATGTGTTATTTTAACTGTCTGCCTATATACTCTTACAGAAACTTAAGTAGCTCTCAATCGATTCTTATTTCCAAGATGGGACTCAAAAACATTTTAAGATCAGACGATCTCTAAAAGGCTCTATTTTTTTTTTTATTGGGTGCTCATTTGTATTGTTCTTACTTTTTTTATGGACTTACGAAAATTTATCTTATTCTTGTATTTTGTAATAGATTTCAGTAAAAATTTTATTAGGATTATTATAATAAATTATTAAAAACATTATCACGTATAACTAGTGAAATAAACAACTTTTTATATTTATTACTTTCGTTATCAATATAATATATTTAGATTACGTCGTTCCGGCGCAATTTATACTTACCAATTACATTCAATATCTTATTTGTTAATACCAATTACATTCAATAATGTATAAGTTAATTGAATATATAATTGTCGAGTAAAATTCTTTGTTCGTCTGTTTAAAACGAGGGCACATTTATTCGATAACAACATTACTCAATACACATACACCCACGAAAATTTTCAAAGATTCAAAACAAGCCCTCCTTAAGCAATTGAAACTTATTAATATAAATTAATTATCAAGTTAAAACAAAGGTTTATTAACTTAAACAATAAATTCAAATTGTGTTATTATGTGATTGATGTTTTGTGTAAACACTGCTAAAATGTCATTAATCATTTCTTCGATTCAGATCCTTTTCTCTATAGTTAAGATAGTCATATTTAAATGGTACATTTAATCCCTATCAATAAACGTTGTTTAAATTATGCACATAAATAAACTTAAACTGAAGTTGTTAATTATGGAACGATAGTTCCATTAAGCTGAAACACAAACTCAGCGTGGGTTTGGTTGGATTGTTTTATTTATGAGAACAAAATGTCCTCTATAAATTGTAGTATAAAGTTGGCTTACGATGTATCCATTTGACCCTGCGAGTGAAAATTTAACAACAAAGGAATATTAGTTAGTCAGGACTCGGAAATCACTACGTGTTCAATTACCAGTACTAGATATTGCCTAGTATTATATTATCTGTGATATTGCTATCTCTTTTTATAGAGATAATTAACAACAGCTTGAATATTATCTACATTTGTTAAATTCGAAATATACTCGTCAAACTGTGGGTGTCTCTTTGTGTAACATTTTAAGTTTATTTTAGCGCACATATTCAAACAAAGATCTGACGACTTTAACTGTATTTTATGATTTATAAAAGCGTGTGATTCGGACTGATTATGACCTCACTTTTGAATACCCTTAATCAAAATAGAAGAAACAATAAAATGGTGGAGATGAAATTATTGTCTATTGAAGAAATCTGATATTAAGAAAATTAAATGAGAACGATCAATAATAATTTTTATCCATACTATTGACATTACTAAAATAAACCTTATTCAGAATCGATGTACTGTATCAAACGCATAGTATAAGTACAGGTAATAGGGCAAGATTTTCCTCAACTAGATGCATGTATATCTTAATAGCAATTTGCACAGCAAAGGTAGGTTTGTATGGAACTGACGTTTCATTAAGCAAAGATTTTAATTGGGGCGTGTGCGCTATAAATACAAATCATGGCAACGGAAGTAAGGATCTAGCAGGTCTAAATATATATTGAATGGAATTAATTTTGATTAACTTATTTTAAAATAATTGTTATTATATTATTATTTATTAATATCTTGTTGCGCAATGAACATTGTCAAAATATTTCGTGTTTTCTATTTTACGTAATATATTATACCTACTATATTTATATTTACTACTTTCTACTAATAGTTAATTTCTACTAATAAAAATTATGTTGTTTTCAATCATTATAATTTTATCTTAATTCAGCAGGGCGAAGAAAAAAACTACGTCCTATAAGCAATCAATCACATTTTAATAAATAGCATGAATACTTAAACGAGAGGGATTCTCCTCGTTCTTAACACTGAGCTCAGGAAGTCAAATTAAATGTATTTTTTCTATTAACGAGTACAGATGAAGGAAGTGAACTGAAATAACTTCATGGATCATCCGGCAATCTGTGCTATCCTATTCAGTACTTTTTACCGCGTGACCCAATTAGCTTTGTAAAAGAGGTCAATTTATACGTAGTTCATAATAAAATCACAGTTTAATTTTCAATTTGTACCTTCCAGTAAATAGATATGTTTACATTTACTTATCGTTAACGTATTACGTATTACTAAATGGATAGATCAGCGAAACGGATCAAATTTTGAGAGGCGGGATTATGCGTAAATCTATTTCGAATGATCCAAATTGGCATATCTTTAAATGGAGGCTTTTAGCACGTGACGCAACAAATAAAATCCCACTTAATACACAAATCCCAGTGAAAATTTATGCCACGTAGTATCTCTCTAATGCCGAGGCCGTGACAACGCGTACGTATAAACTTCTCTCCGTTTCGATCCCACTCCACAAGTCGCTTAAACCAATAAATTCAATTGGGAGCATTGTTTACATGGTGCTTAACTGAAATTACTTTAAAATTTCGACTGTTGGTATATGGTAATGAAGGTAGTGGATAAAAATAAAACCCAATAATTGATGACCTGAAAATGCGATATAAAATACATCGAACAAATTAATTCGTTATCTTAAAACAGTCAGTAGAACATACATATCTTAATTAAAATAGATGTACTTAAAAAGTGACGATAAACTTCGAGTTATACAAAGGTGAATTTTCAAAAATATCTTGAGTTATACGCCAATTGCTTGTAATTTATAATACGTTCACCTCCTCATATATATTTTCAGTCACGATCTATATCCATATCTATCTTATATCTGTAAAATCTATGTTCTAAATCATCTTAATATCTGTCACAAATCATAGACGGATATTTTCTAGTCTTGGCTGAAGAAAAATCGCCAACAATGTAATTGTGACTGTGAGTGTTACGTTAGATTAGATATCTAGAATTGTAGACTAATTTAATTTGTTGGCACAATTATATTCTTTCAAGACATTAATATAAGGATAAGAAATATTTTGCTTGTAGATTTCTGTCAGTAAATTATAATACTGGGATGATTACAATACTGTTAATTATTTACTCGAGCGATTCACTAATAAGTAAAACATAACAATTTTCCTTTTGAAAGAAGAAACCAAACTAGGTTTTACAAAACAATTAATCTTGCTCACGATATTATAATAAATCATTAAATATCATAGTTTTTTTCAAAAAAGGATAAACTCAAAAGCAGCTTGACCGATTTTGGAAATATTTTCACAAGTAGAAAGCTACATTATTAACACTTTCATTGTACCAGGGTATTTGGATAACTGCCTCGAATGAATACCTACGGTACCTATAATAAACTAATAAGGTTCACGTCGCGGCGTCTGCTCGTACGCACGTGTGGTTGCATAGTATCAACATTTAAAATGATTTATCCTTTTGAACGTGGGTAAAATGTGCTAAAGAACTGTGGCGTAGTAAGTTAAAGTGTGTTGTCCGAGTCATTCCCATTAGAGAAATGCTTTCCTACCTTCTTAGACAGCTATTCATCCTCATATAATTATAGTTGCTCTTTTTATTATTTGACACCGAATTTTATCCAATACCGTGTTTTATTCGTGAGCATTTCAGCAGTATTTAACTTCCATGTAAATAAAATGTGCATTGTGGATTCAAAGATAACATCCCATTTTAACTTCATTTTCCATTATAATTATTCGGTAGCCAATTTCGAATTGTTACAATAGTCCATTTGCACTATGTAAGTCCGAATGAACATCATTTGGGTTTTTACATAACGGACTTGTTTCAACAACCAGTGGTTTGGTAAAATAGTCATTTTTAAATTGAGTTTTGATGATTGCTCCATACTTTTTTGGTTTATAGGTATTGTGATTACTAATTCGATCTATTGGTTTGAATTTTCTATGAGTAAAATGGAGCGAAAATTTTAAAATACATATTGCCAAGCGAAATAATATTTCCTACTGCTACATAGAAGAGTCGTATCATTTATTATATAATTCATCTAACACACACACGATAATATAGTAAAATCTTAAATTTGTAACAATTTATTACCGAAAATAATTTATTAATTATTTTGCATCGCGTTTACTTTTTTTTCATATTTAACAAAACCTTTGGGTCAGTTTACTGACATAACCATTTAGCAGCTCTAATACACATCGTACTTTACATAATATGATATACATAATACTTTTCCTCGTTTATTGTCTCAAGGCTCCTTAGTGGGGAGTTTGAGTAGTCTTAAATCTCCAAGAAGCTGAAAATAAAATGCATATAGTAACATACATTTGTGAACAAATCGTTGACCCATTTCGCACTCAGTGAAGGTTGAGACAGAATTGAATTGAATTTTATAGTACCTGCCTACCTAAGTGGGTGAACTCAATAGTCAATACGTTAAAATATTCTCAGTTAAGTACAGCTCTTTGTTAACCTATTTTATTAAGACTGACAATATTCGTAACGTAATTAAATCAAAGAATGTTGACATATAAAATACGTACGGTAAAATTAGGGGGAACAAGTTGATATAATTTCTAAAAAATCGTATCGAAATTGTGGAAATAGAGATTTATATTAGATTTATTTATCTTACCATCGTTTTTCAATTAATTTTTTAATGCGTTCAAGATTGTATGAACACTGAACAGGTATGAACATATACATTATTATCCTTAATACCGAGATCCTTCTCGGATAGACGAATATATTTAATTCCAAATGAAAAAAAAAATTGGTTGTCTGTAAAGTCGGTTTACTGAAGATAGTGGAACGTGACAACGTCCGATTGTGCTTCTTTGTCGCTCGTTCCGCGCTCTCGCTCGCACTTCAAGCCTTACATGGAACGCCTCAGATGAGTCAGAGCGAGGTAACGCCGCATGAGTCATAATTTTTCGTGCGTGCAGCCGGCTTTATCGAATTATAAGACGTTGTCACGTCAAAAAAATACAAAATGTAAAGAAAAGCTACGATATGTGTAATGTATTCAATAACGGTTCTACATATACGGCTCGCTATCGCACGTGATCGATTTTTCCAGTGTTTTCTCAAGTTTAATAATGCTAAGAGTTTACTCAATTTTAGTATCTACCATTAAAGCCATAAGGATAACATTGAAGTAATGGTTTAGTTGCTTATTCATTTTATTTAAATTAATCCAATTACTTTGGACTTACCGCGGCGAATATAATGGCAAATATATTTTATAGAGACTCGCGCTTCAAATATATTTGAAATCAACAACATAAATTTAACATATACTTTAGGATATAGGAAAAACTCCACGTTATTATTAAAGCGTTCTTATGTTATCTTATGATGACCTTGTGAAACTCTGTCCCAAAAAAATTAATCAACGTCAGTTTTAAAAAGAAATCCTCATCAAAAGTTCACCGAGTCACCATTTTTGTAAACTCACATTTATTTTATTAATTTACGAGGTATTTCTTGTAAATTTATGTATAACCTTAAAAAAAAGTTTCCAAAACTACCCCAAGAATCATGAACAAAATGATAAGTAATTTAAAACTGATTCAAAACTTTATAAAGAGCGTTAATTAAGACTGAAATGCAAATAGCGCTTCATCATTATTCATTCTAGTTATAGTCACTAAAATCCATAGTAAGATTATGGATACTTCTTGACTCTTTGACCTAGATTCATTGCGAGAAGCAGATCTGAGCATTGAGCCAATGCAACGTCACACTGAAAGCCTTCCAAGCGATGTCGTTTCATACGCTTTAGGCTATGAAATTTAAATTATGGCTCTTTTATATTGTAATAACATGTTTATATTTTGTATGAACGTTTCCCCGTGAATTACTTTCAACTTGCAATAAACTGAATTTGATGTTCAACTAAATGTTAATTGAGTTTTTAATGTACTTTAGATTTTTTTATGGCAAATTATATTTATAAAAAATTTATGTAATAATTTATAATAAATTATAACAATATTCTGTACATAAATTATATTTACACAATTACATAATACAGCTAATAATCCCATTCTTTCATGACAAAACTTTCAACAATATAATTTTCAATAATTCTACGTATTCAAGTTAAAAGAAAACTTTTTAGTATAAAAAGTGTAAGTTTTAAAAATTATTCGTGACATTCAAACAGTATTTCTTTTAACTTGCCAAGTAAGTTAATACAATACCTTAAATTAAATGTAAAATAAAACTTCGAACTTTCAAACTATTATGAATTGTTAAGTTTGGTTTTATTATAAGAAAATTTTATCGACAGCTTCATTATGTACTTACAAGATATTGGCTTGATTTAAGAGATATTGTATTGAAGTTAGGTGGTTCAGCAAAAATCTGATTCGTCATAAAAGTATAATAATAGTGGGTCGGGGGTGCCGCAACAACAGCGGTGACCTACACAGCGCGCGCCGCCGCGGCAGTCTTCTGTCGAGCTTTCTAATGACCTCAGGCGTTCTGTGTTGCCCGTTAAACCACATATAACCTCTTTTTAAATCATAAAAACGACTGTGATTGAAATACCGCATGTTTCTTGTGTAGGATTCCGTACACTTTAAGGACAGGCGCAGTTCGATCCGGCGACCAAGTTGCGTCACAAAAATGGACTCTAAACACTAAAGGATAACACTGTTTTGCAATTAGCCGGGGGCCGTGTGTCAGCACAAACAAAAGCCTTTTTTGGTAAGAACTATTTTCTCAGTTTGCTAACTTTCCTAGATTTGCGATAAGTCATGATGGAGTTGGTGCTTTCTTTAAGAAGTTAGGTTAGTTAGTTATTTTGATTATAAAGGTTGGTTTATAAAGGTGAGGTATGTGGTGTTTCTAGTTTTATGCATGAATTGTTGTGTATGTATTCTTTTATTGATGTGTAATCTATCATATTATATTAAATGATCGTGGTATTGGCACGTCTTAGCAGCTAAAAAACATCATAAAATACATTACGGTGAGTTAAAAAGTTCACTTTTCAACATTAGTTTATTTAAAACTAATAGAGCTTATTTCTTATTTAAATGATTATTTATTACGTTACTAAGATGAAGGATTTTTCTACGTTTGTATTTAAATGTATTTATTAAATTAAAAAATGGGATTTTTTATACTCTACGCACGAGTAGTTAAGAACAATTATGTACCTTTAAGTGAATAAACAAATTATTATTTTGTAGAGAATACTTACAAAATAGATTGTATCTCCATACTCCTACTTTTTATCAAATTAAAATAGACAGTTCTCCTCGTACATAAATAAGCCTTCGAGTCCTTTGGAATACATTTAACAATTCATAAGACTTTTTATAGATATCTAACCTATTTTACCTCTCAAACACAAACTTTATGTAGAACATTAAAGATTTCTATTCTTGCGATTTTGAATATAAAATTTTTCTCCGACTAATATTGACAAAGGCAAGGCGAGTGCACACAGAGCCAGTAGCCTCGCGAAGCAATTGCTACGCGAAGCGGCTCGGCCAATATGGACGTTGCTCAGAGGAAAGCGCGTGTGATGTCTACGTCACGCTACGAGCCACGTAGAGCGCGATTGCAGTAATTGCTTCGCGAGGCTGCTCGCTCTGTGTGTACTCACCTATTGAGCTAAGTAATTGTTTTTGATATTATGCTTTTAAATTGCTAGTTTTCGACCAGCGGCTTCGCTTGTAGGCGGTTATCATGTGAGTGTGCTTATAGAAAAAAATATATTTGCTTAATAATTAAGTCAGTGCAACTTGAAAAGCTGTTGCGATGTCATGTAATTATTTTTTGCTAACATCTGATATTTGCTGATGGTGGTATCAGTATCTTTTTATTTCTTTGCTCTATATGGGAATACGTAATTAACGGCCATATGTCACAGATATTTCCGTGTCTAACAACAACAATTATCACACAGCCCCACCCAAACTATCGTGACTCCGTGTTTCAATGTCAACCCTTTCGTGTTAAACATATTCCTTGTTTTCGAACGAATTACGCTATGACTGTCCTTCGGTCATCCGATCTCTAGACCCTACTGCTTTCTGCTGTTCTCTACTGAAGTGTTGTCGTTTTTTAACTCTTTTTTATCTCTCAATGATAAGGGAACGTGTATGGAAATGGAGATCTCTAACTCCTCTGTATGTGACAAGAGAATCTTGTCTAATGTGTGGCTATACTGCTTGCATAGTGCATGGTTTAAAGTAAATATTGGTACTTCAAACAGTTTTATCCTGTCCTACTTTCAAAATTAACTTGAAGTTTACTTCTCCTATCAGTGGAAGTTTGTTCAACCTTTATCGAAGTTATGTGTTTACGGTTATCCATAACCATCACTATGGAAACTTGTTGCAGATACCGTTTGTCGTTAAATGCCTGTTTTTAGGTTTAAAGCAGTGAAGTTTTTGTAGTCACGACCTATTAGAAGCTTGAGTTGTTACACGCTGTCACGGTAAAGGCTTTTTACTTTGCGTGCCACGTTTGCGATATACGGGCATTATGGTTATAACTTTCTGGCACGATTATGAGGTATGGCTACTAAATAATTGTGAGATTTATGTCTGAGCTAAGGAATGAATTTCCCCTAAAGACCTCAGAGAAAAAAAGACTTAATAACGATCCAATACTTTTGTAAGGTTAAGGTGGGTCCACACTTGATCATTTTGCGTATCGGATATCCGTCCCGTTGCATCGACGCGTATCATGTTTGCTAGTGTGGACGGATAATTATCACGATCATGATACACTTCGTATCATAATAAATTTGTTGGTTGCTTTATACTACAGCAGTTTAGGCTTGCTTTGAACCAATAATGAAATTTTGAATGTTCATTCTACAGATGTAGATTAACTTAAAGATCCAGAAAATGTATAGATTATCTTTTCTCGAGTTTCATTGATATCTTTAAATCTGTAGGTTTTTAGATATTATCGTTTTAGATGCCTTCAGGTAACAACAGCTAATTGACGCTTCTATAAAAATATGTTTTATATAGAACGTATCTCGCTGGAACAAAAAACGGGCGGCAAATATTTTACATTTTCAGTAGATAGGTACACAAAGCGGAGCTTGATAAACTTTTTGGCAGTTTATGTTCCTGTTTGTATTCGATGCAAAATGTAAAACTAGTCATTCATAGTTTAAAAGTGATGTTTGTGTTGCTTTTGTTTAAAAAACATATTTATTATTTTAATTATACTCATGCTAAATGTGCATGAGCCCGGGCTTCACTAGTACAGAATATTTATCTGATGAAAACGTTATTTATTACACGCTTTTTATTTTTATTATACTTACCTAATTCGAAGGACTAATTAATTATTGGAAAAGTATTATTTGTTTATACCCTTTTGTGCGACTCGAATGATTAAGTTGTTGAATTGTTATTAGAACGGACTTTCAACTAGAGGATTGAAAAAGAAGCTTCTAGTAAATCTAGTGCATTCATTTGTGTATGACAAAGAAAAATGTATACATATTTAAATGCTTACCCCATGTTTTTATTTTTATTTAGAACTAGCTCGCATTGTATGAAATATCATGCAGTCCTAATAAAACATTTAATTATTTTCTCTGCATCATATAATATGACGATTATTACATAATAAACGGTAACGCATTGTCTTCTGCATTAAATACAATCGATATTCAAACAGTGACGCAATATTTAGCCACAGATAATTAATAGATATAATACAGCTATACTAGGTTAAGCTTAGAGCAGAATTAAACATGAATATAATAGATTAACGGTGTGTACATCGCTTTACCCCGCATTGCACACTTCAAATGAGACGAAGTTCATATGAAATTAAATTTGAAAAGAGAAGTAGGAATAAAGTTGGAGTAGTGTGGAAATTGTGCAGTAGTTTTCCGCGGTATAGTTAGCTCCTTATAAATGAATCAACAACGTTATATCAAACTTTATATTCGTTTCTAGTTGTATTAAAACGTACTTACATATACGTGTATTTGTATACTTTGCATTGAATTTATTGAACGTATACGTTTTGAAGAAACATTGCGACAAACAGAGTATATTATGTACCTATATAAATATATAAATAACAAATCCTTTTTGGTTTCAGGTACAATTAAACTTTACGACCCGTAGTATGAAACAACAAACAGAGGCAATAATGTAATTATGAAAAACATTTTATGGGTCGTGGAAAGGAAAAATGAGCATAATGTTTTTCGAATTACTTCATTTCTCTTGGTTTTCCTGTCAATTTTCCGAATTAAAAATACCCTGGGGTGCCCGGCCTTAATAAAAAGTGACAAGTGCCTCTGTTATAAGTTCGAAGATGGTAAGAAAAATCTCTTTTTGAGCAACTTTTCAATTATAATTGAATTTCAATTCATTTTATTATTTCAGATGTTTTCCTAGATTGTCAAGACACGTCTTTGAAAGACATAAGTAATGCACTCCAAAGCTTGACGTTCATCCATACTTTTTCTATATACGACTTGGATAGCAGCGAAGAAAACTTGGGACCATATATCATACCACAAAACACATGTATCAAGCACGTGCATATTTCGCGTACAAGCTTAAAAGAAGTAAACGATGAAGCATTTGCGCCATTAAAAAAGTGCCTTGAAACTATAAGCATTGTATCTAGCAAAGTTAAGTTAATACCACAAAAAGCTCTCTCCGGCATGCTCAAACTGCTTTCTGTAGAATTTACTTCAAACTATATCGAAGAAATACCAAACTATAGTTTTTATGGTCTTCCGTTATTGAAACTTAATATAAAAGGCAATATGGTTCAACACATAGCGGACAAGGCATTCTCGGGTTTAGAAAATACTATAACAGATATCGATTTAAGTGAGAACAATTTAACGTCGTTCCCCATAATACCGATTGCTAATTTAAAATTACTTCAAACATTGAGGCTGTCGTGGAACGAAATTTCCTCCTTTCCTGATATCGAGCACACTGGTTTAAAATCATTAGAGTATTTAGATTTAAATTCCAATAATTTTGAATTTATTTCAGAAGACTGCCTTAAATTTAGTCCGTCCCTGACGATACTATCGTTTCATTTTAATTTCATAGTGAATATTCATTACCGTGCGTTTTATTCTTTGGTGAATTTGAAATCTATTGATTTGAGTTATAATCGAATTAAAATCCTTAACAGTAATTTATTTCAAAACAATAAATTAATGGAATTTATAAATTTGAGTCATAATCACTTGCACCACATAAACGGTCTCATCTGTGGTATGCCATCTTTAACTAAAATTTTATTAAGTAATAATAATATACTAGAAGTGCCAATAGATTCATTTCATAATTCAACGAAGATAAGTATATTACACTTAGATAAGAATTGCATTAGTAACATTCATAGTGAGAGTTTTAGTGACTTAGAACAATTAGTAGAACTGCGATTAGACTTTAACTATTTAAATCAAGTGCCACATAGCATTCTAATGAAAAATAAGAATTTAGCAACTTTAAGACTAGACAATAATAATTTTATAGAATTAAATAACAGCACGTTTAAAACTTTAGCAGAATTAAAAGAAATTAGGCTCAATGATAATAAACTCACTTTTTTAACTAAAAACCTCTTTCTTAATTTAGCAAAAGTTGAGACTCTATACTTAGATCATAATCAAATAAGTTTTATCGAGTCCCAAACATTTACCAAGCTATTAAATTTAAAATATATTTCTTTAAACAATAATAAACTTATAGATATTCAAAACATTTTGCCAAAAACTAATTTCAACTTGCTATCTCTTTACTTACACTCGAATAGGTTGACTTCAGTCAATAATTTTGAATCACAAGATAAATTGTATCTTCTCACATTGAAAGACAACCAAATAAAGTTTGTAACTAAACAAACATTTGGAAACTTAACCTATTTAACTCGTTTGGAACTTGGAGAAAACGAAATTTCAATAATAAATGACTTTTCATTTCAACGCTTAATATCTGCTCGTTATTTAGATTTACAACACAATAATATACGCAATATAACGAGCTTCACTTTTTTCGGTTTACTTGAGCTAGAAGATTTGGATCTCTCGTACAATAAAATTAATTTTATTTACGACATGGCATTTGAACATCTAAAAAAATTGAGAAGTCTCAATTTATCATTCAACCCTCTTAAAATTCTATATAAAACACTTTTTCAACAATTGCCACTTAGCTCGCTTTATTTAGATAATTGCGAAATTCAAGTTATAGAAAATGGCACTTTTCAAAATCTAAATAATCTTAAAATATTATCGCTAAGTAACAATTTTCTAAAATCAAACGATCTCTTGACGCTGGATATACCGGGATTGAAATTTTTGTCTTTATCTCACAATATTCTTGATTATTTGCCAGTAGAAGCATTTGCACAGTTGCCTTTATTGGAAATACTATTTTTAGAACATTGTAATATTGAACAAATAATAGAAGGGACATTTACATTTAATAAAAATTTGCACAGATTCAACGTTGCACAAAATATTATAAGTACGATTCCGTCAAATCTCTTTGGACCTTATAATTCTGTTTCTGAGCTGAATATTAGTAATAACTTTTTAGACTATGTACCGTACAACACGTTTCATAATTTTACAATGGTAGATACATTGGACTTTTCCGAGAACTTACTACCGAAAGTAGAATTAAGTGGATTTGAAAAACTTATAAATCTCAAATATCTAATACTGCGAAAGAATGAAATTCAATTAATCTCATGTAGGAAAAGGATAATATTTGACGAATTACTCTTGCTTGATATTAGCTGCAATAGGTTAGATCATTTACCGAACAATTTACTAGAAAATTTTCCCAGCATCCAAAATATTAATATTTCTAACAATCATTTAGTCCATTTTGATTTTTTATTTTCACACAAAAGAATTGGTATATCTCTCATAAACATAGATATAAGTAAGAATCCTTCATACACTTGGACCATTCCTAAAAATATAAATGAAAATAATATATTAATTGCTAATTTATATGAATTGCACATCTGTACAACGAATCTGACAAACGTCGAAGATATTAACTTTGAACTTCTCAAAAGCCTACAACATTTATATTTGAAATATAATAAAATAAGGCGTCTTTCAATAAGTCCTTTTTCAAAATTGAATTATTTGGAGAATTTGGACTTGAGCTACAATCGAATTACTCATCTAAAAACAAGTAATTTCCGTGGACTGGTTAAATTAAATGCTTTATGCCTTTCTCACAATAATATCGAATCAATGGATTCGTTTGATGAAGATTTACGGAATTTAAAACTTTTAGATCTTTCATATAATAAATTACAAAATATATTGAATGATGATTTAATTCATTTGAAAGAACTTACAGTTCTTTATTTGGGGTTCAATAATATAAAATATATATCGGCTACAGCATTTAAAACATTAAATAAAATCATTGAAATAGATCTGCAACATAATAAACTTCAAAATATACCGATAGAATTATTAAATTCTATAGAAAATCACGTCAAAGATATATCTATAGAAGGTAAATATATTTAATTCGTTCCTGTCTTAGTAATGAAACATATAGGTATTTTGTTTATTTAATAATAAATACTTTTATTTCAGAAAATGTTATTATATGTCGATGTCAAAAAAACAACACTTGGACCTGGATTCAGGATCACCCAAAAATAATAAAGCCTAACGCCGTCAAATGTTTTAACGATGAGTACCCAAACGGAAAATGTAATTTTCCACTGATCGCTCAAGTATCAGTTGATAAGCATAACGATAATTCAGTGTCTGTATCCTGGTTTATAAGAAATCGGACATCTATAAAAGCTATACAAATTATGTATTATGATGACGACGATACTTCTGAGGTAAGTGTAAATGTAATTTTCATTGTCTTGTTATTTGTACTCGAACTCAGATATTTAAAATTACTCTATTTTAGGTGTACTCCAAGTTGATAGACACAAGTGAAACTTCAACCTCTTTAGATGAATTACACAATAACATGAATTATATTGTTTGTGTGTTAGCTATCTACGAATACCCACCCGTGAGTGAAATGGTTCAAGAAGACTTACAAATTAATAAATCAGATTTTTACTTCAATTCTCTTTTAAAAATGAATCGTAGCATTGCAGCAATAGAAATAACACAATCGTCTTCGAGTGAATGCGTTTCCTTTGATACATTTAAAAAACCGCTCACAGTTAAAATGAAAAATAATAAAGTCTTTAAAATATCATCTATTTTGAATAGGCGTCTGGGATTAATAGTAGGTTGTTCATTAGGCGTTGTTGTATTTTTTGTAATGGTCTCAGTATTATTGTATACTAAAATAAAAGAAAGGAAAAGAATAGCGAAGTCTGACCCGGCGTGGTCAGAAATGAATGACTACCATTCGATACATAGTAAAGAAGATATTCTACAAAGTTCTACTACTGCATCTACCGATAATATTTTACTAGGAATGGCAAAAAACCGCAATGTATCTTTAGATAAAATAAAATAGATGTAGACTAGCACAGTCTTATGAAATTATTTTTATTAAAATTACAGTTATACCACTTCATAGTAAAAGCTTGCTTGCTTTAGAGTCTAGTAAAGGCGTATTTTAGCGCAAATAATGTTCGTAAATAGGTAGAAAATTTAAATAATTAATACATTAGTATTAGAAAAAGTTAATAAAATTGTTGCTCAAAATTATCTTTTATTTTTACCTCATTTCTTGGTACCAATTCATCATACATACAACTTTAAACGTTCAATCTACTCGTACAAAAAATGAATATAGGTACCTACAGCTGTTCTTCGGCAAAATTCATTTCATAATTTTAAGCAAAATTCAAAAGGGTATTCAATTTCACGACGTAAGCCAATAGCGGGGTTCATAATCTAAAGTTAATACGGATCGACCCAAAGTTGAGCAATATGTTATATTGGATGCTCATGTACATTGTACAGCTATCATGAGATTAGGTAATCGACGTAAGCTCCAACAAACCTTGATTGGTATGACGTCAAGATGCGGATGCGATCTGAGCAACAATTATGTTAATTGACACATAAGTGCTGCCCTCGAGAAATAAGCTAATGCATATGGAATCCAGGATTAAAGTCTAGATTATGATTATCAGAATAAGGTCATAATCATGAAACTAGCAATTGAGTAATAAATAAATTACAATATCGTCGATTAATTCTTTAGGAGGCTTGGTAGGAACAAAGTGAAATTAGTAGCAGCAGTAATTTAAATAGGTAAACATTATTGCTGAGAAAAATAAAACAAAAGTACTAAACGTGGTAAGATATTCCCAGATAGAAGACCATAGGTAATTTGAAAAATAATTTACTGTGGAGGTGAACAAAATAGAAGAAGGTCTAGCGCGATAGATTTTCTTTTAGTGCATTGGAAAATATAGTATCTGCTTCGTTTTTTATAGGTGGATGTTAAAATCTACTATTTACTAAAAAAACGAACTAGCGCATACTGTGAGTTTTAGTAACATTCAATTCATATTTCATGGTCTTCTTCAGAGCGAAACGTTTTAAAAGTCTCACTTGACCCATTTAAAAGGGCCTTTTTGCTCCAATTTCAGTCTGTCGCCTATACAAGGTTGCGACGCAAATATCTGTATTCAAAACTAAATAGAAGTTAAGATCAAGTTTTATAAAAAAATAATTTATAACCATTTGAAAAGCTATTGGATAATTCGATAACTAAACAGTACTTTAATTTGGCCTTAAAAATTCTACATAAATATTATTTGGTTGATTAGGGAAATCTAGCAGGTTGTTTTATTTCTTTAATACCTCAATATTACATTTTCGGATTCATGTTGTGTAAGAAAAATAATCATTTTTGCGTTAAATCGTCACGAACGTCGCCCATTTTGTAGAAAATGCTCGAATTTATTAAACGCAAATAAAAACGAACTCTGAATAAAAACAACAGCAAAAGCAAAGCCGTGTAATGGTCGAGCCTACTACATTACCTTGTTCCACTAATAATTGATTCTACTAACGAACGGAATGAGAACGTGAATTTCGCCAGAAGTCAGTATGTTTGTATTTATTTTCTAATTATGTAGTGACCTATGGAGTACTATCTACTATTTTCCATGATTATATCTATCATAGAAAAATAATGAACGTGGCCAAACCATTAGAAGTTTAGCTTCAGTTGTCTAACTAATCATAAACAAGAACAAAAAACAGGGTCCGGGTCAAACCATAATAATCACACTAATCTGAAAATTAGCCGAATCGCAAACAACTGTTTGATATTTGCTTAAACATTAATACCCCAACACACATGAACGCACGTGACATCAGCGCCGATCCACTATTTGCTCTCTTTCAGATAATAGATTCATTTGTATTCAGGTTGCAAGTGGGCACTGTAACGAACATCGAGGGAGCTGACGTTCAGGGTACAATTACCAGTGTTAATATTTACCAACTGACGCCAGCAACTAATTGCTATGGCTGCAATAGAGCTTAGCCGCGTACGTAAGCCGTTACGTACCTTGGCCGCAGGAGACGAAATTAGCTTGTCCAATTTAATGTGACAGAGAAAACCTGAGTCGCTACGTAACAGCCAAATGGAATGAAAACACGAGGAAGAAAATTGAACTTTCGACATCAGTTTTAGTAGAGCTTTAGACGCCTTCATTTTAAATTTATATGAGGAGATTTTTAAACTCAATTGTCCTCGTGGCTTCATGTTAAACACATTTAATACGTAATTATTTAGCTTTAGCATGTATTTAAGGCTATTATGTGTTGCCACGCACGCCGCTGTAGCGCAGAGTGCGTGGTTTCATGATTGTGTATTAAGTACTCGGTGTCACGTAGGACTTGCTCGGCATTTCATGATTTTCAGTTTTCACGATACACAAAAAATCTTGCTATTGAAGCTATATTGTAAGTTTATTCAGAATAAGTTTAGAAGTGACTATTCTTTAACACTTCTAAAAACAAATTAATTACAATTTTTATGTTCTTTCCATAAAGGAAAAATCCTCAAATATTTCAAAACATACTACACTTATGTTTCTTTTAATTCCTATTTTTTTATTGGTCTTATTTAAATATAAAAAATCTGATTTTCAATTTCATATAAACTGAAATGTAATTGAACACCGAATTTACTTTAAAAGTAACAAACTCTAAAAAGTTCACGCGTTCAGGCTTACCCACTTAACTATTCAATCATTATTAAGATTGCATTTAGTTATTCCTATATAGTCCCTCATTGTTTATGAATTCATAATAGTCTATTTAAACGATGCAAAAATATTTGCATCGTGTAAATAGACTATTATGAATTATTGAATGCTACAGCAATCGAATCGATTCATTACACAGAAACAAATGTTATGTAATGTTAATGGAATGGAGTATATGAACACATGCCGACTAATGTAGGCTACGCATTCAGTCATAATAGCTCGGCTATTATTAAGCGTTCCAAGTAAATTGCTACCGTTCTTCAGTCATATTATTTTACACCTAGTTATTAACTTCAGAGTACTCCTATGGAGAAATAATTAAAATCGCGTAATATATCTTTAATGAAGCTTGGGAGCAATTTAATTTTGCTTGATTGGATATTTCGTTAATGTCATGCGGTATCTTTTCTCATTTGGAAATATCAATCGAAATAAAATACCCTACAGGGTTGGTATTTATTCAAGTGCCACACTTTGCTCCATAAAGTGCTATAGGGAAAACAACTCGTTAATTGACTCTGTGAGAGAGATATATCTACGCTACAATTTAAAAAGATAACACTGCTGTTTAAATACACACCGTAGAATATAACAAAGGATGTAACACATTTAATGCTTCTGGGACAAATAACACAATAAGGGCTTTGAATACGTTGCTTAAAGCAATAACGGTAATTCTTCGTGTTGTCGCGTAAATTTTAGAAGGTAACATTATCTAAGGAAAATACGTTTTGTACAAGTTCACGTCGTTGGGGAATAATAATAATTAAAGCCGCTTTTACCGCACAGATGTGTGGATAAAAATTGCATCGTTTTAGCGAAATTAAAAATTGAGATAAGTTTGGCTTTATCAAGGAGTTTTCGCTTGTATAGAGGAGGAATTAATTTTTGAATTTTATAAGAGGTGATATTCGAGTGCTCTTTGTCTCGAATGAGGTCACATCGTTGAGGTTACAAGGCCAGCGTTAAGTGTTAAAGTAAAAAAAGGAAAGAAAAATTACTCTTATTATGTACTAGTTTTGGAAGGGCTGTGTAAGTTCACAAGAAGTAGGTAATATTTCGTATACCTATATAATAAAATGACGATGTAATGTGACTTATTGTGCAAATCTTTCCAAACAATACCTTCTATTTCATGTTCTTTTATTGATTATGTCTTGCCGTCCATCAATAACGATAGAAGATATAATTAAGTACGTGTTTTATAAATTATGTTTATCTTACAAATAAAGTATCACAAATATTAAAATTATAAGAATAATGTCCCATACATAGCGAAAACTCATGGGCGGCGACGACCCTACAAGCTTGTCTCCTACGCTTTTGTTACTGTTGACAAAAAATATAAAAAGTATACCTAAAAACCAAAATGAAGAAAAAGTTAATAAATGAGTCTTTCTTAAGTTGTAAAGTTTGTGTGTTTGTATAAAGGTTTGTATGAGTTGAAATAACTTCGGATACATAAATATTTAAATTGCGTAGTATTAATATAACAATAAATGCCGTTCCTTATATTTACTTCATTGTATTAGATACTTACTGTCAAAAATATATCAATTAAGAGAATAAAAATGTTAATCAATAAGAGATACTATAAACATCGCTATTACTTGTATAACATAATATTATAATCACTGTACAATGCAATGCTTAAACGATATTGCGTAGTACCTTGTACACGCAATATTATTGTATGTAGGTACGTATCTCTTCACAGCTGCTATCAAATCTCTATACTTTGTGCACTAACAAAGAGAAATAATAGCTGCCTTTAGTCAAGCCTAACCACATAACATACATACGAAACGCATTAGTAAATACCCTCATACACAATAAATCCCCCTATTACAGTAACTGCAAATGCCTAATCCGAAACACTTAGTCGTAGCATAATTTACGCAGTAACATTGTGCCATGCTATGAGGTAATTCACTAATGCATTTCTGTAGGACTTGTGTTAGCTGATAATGCAGACTGAATCAACATGGCAGGTGCGGGAAGGTGATATAGGAGCTGAATATTAATTTGTGTACTTTGGCACCTGCTCTATCCCATCCATTTAGCTCGATGCCTATAACTAGTCGTGAGTTACCTACTCGGTTATGGAATTGATCGGTGTGTGGGTGTATTAGATTTATTATGTACCTATTTTAAATAGTTATGGGTTTTGATTTGATGTTAATCGTTTGGTAGTATGGATGTCGAAGATAGGTAGTCATAAGGCAGGAATTCAGGGTGAAGTAACCAGGAACGTGTATTGTTATTAGGGTTTCCTTATAATCGACATTCTCAGTAGGAGCTCAGAGTAAGGTATTATATTTAGATTGTGGATATTGCTCCTTTATATTAGATTGAATATACACGTGACAATAAAAGTAATAAACATACAATTTGAAGATTAGCTAACAATAAATTCAATGTGTGTATAACAAGAAAATAAATATTGCCTTACAGGTAACAATTAAAACACTTTTTTAAACAGAGATTTCGTCCGTCAACTCTGTAAATGTCAGAAATTTAAATAAAGATTCTCAATTTACGGGATATCAAACGAATTCAAAAGCATAGAAAGTATAAAGTAACTAATTATTTTGTTTGAAAACAAACGAGGCGGAAAATCTATTTTGTATTCTCAATTTTCATGATATCAAAAGAACAATAATTTAAATTAACTGGCGTATCGATATAATTTTACAATTCATTGCGTAGCTCTTTTAATTTCTTTCTGTCTGAATTTGTCTCGTTTCAACTTAAAAAAAATAGTAGTGGTACGTACCTAAATGTTACATTTTGTTTAAAATAGTAATAAATTCAAAACACATAATGGCCCATTTTGGTCATATCTTCAAAGGAATCACAGGTCATTATGCAGCAGGAACAACAGATATTGATGGTGAATATAATTATAATAAAGCTTCAGCTGTAATGAAAAAAATATACCTTCGAATAGAATGTAATCCTTCATCAATTTTTCAGTATTTGTAATTAAGAAAAACGACAGGCAAATCTATACTTTAATATTATGAAGCTGAAGAGTTTTTTTGTTTGGACGCGCTAATCTCAGTAACTACTTGGTGCGATTTGAAAACAAATATTTCAGTGTTAACTTAGCCCATTTATCTAGGAAGGCTATATATCACGCTAAGACCAATAGGAGCAGAGTAATGCGGGTAAAACCACGGGGCACAGCTAGTAGTCAATATATGGTAATTTCTAACTAGCTGTATTATATAGAATACATATATAAGATATACATACTATAATGTATAATTAAACACAGTCCAGTTAAAATATACAAGCTAAGCGGATTGCTTATCAAGTGTTGCTTCTATCCGAAACAAACTTAACTATTTTGCATAGCTCGCCAATCGCCTTCATGATTAAGTTCAGAAGTTTAAGCTTTATTGTTCTTTATGAAAGTAATTTATAATAACTTTCTCAATAATTCTAGTAATCATATTGATAAGAACATTATGTATCTAATAATAAGAGAGAAATGACATAAGAAAATTTTAAAATAACAGTGCTCATTCTAAGGATTTAAATTATTCATACAACCACATTATTTTGATGCATTTTTATAACGACTATTATTTTTTATAATAATGGAGATGATCAATTCTTATTCCAAAGTTACTACAAAGAAGTCGAAACATTCATATAATCCTTATAATATTTATCCCCTTAAAAATTAAATACGTATTTCAAAAGAAATCCCAGTCTTACACCAACCCTCCGCATTCTTTATTATCTCATTTTATACAGAACTCCAAATTCTTTAAGAGATTCTTGAAAATTGATGATGATCATTATTTAACTTGAATATGATGCCTCTTTGAAAGTCGAGCGATATCGCACTAATTATAACAATCACCCAATTTGCCTTAATAAGACTCCTATTTAAATAAGGACGGAATTAAAACGTATTTCATCCGTTTTGTCACGGTGCTGATTTGCGTATTACTTGGCAATATTTCAATTTTATATTTACTTTGGCGCTACCGAATGTTATCTACGAATAATTGTCGGAATAATTTGCAGTATTCCTTGAACAATAGCCATTTCGCACTTGTTTACTTAGAATATACTTATAAGAAAATAATTAAGAACATTCTGAAAAAGAGGGATTGAAATTTCTTCTTATTTGAATACCTAATTTATTTCATAAGGTTTCTTCCATAAGGAACGTGGCATTTTAATACATCTATTTTTATGGTCCCTAAATTAACATGGAAAAGAATTATGTATACAGTCAATTATTTGAATGTTGTCATGATAACTAATCTTTCATATATAAATTATTTTATTTGTAGAAGATAGGATCTTTAATAATATTGTGTGTCACACATAATTCATTGTTTGTTGAAATTGAATGTTCACTGTGTGATACGAGTTGTCACTTTCTATAGATACTTTTAAAACTTTCATACAAATATCTTATGTTAATATTACGAAACTAATGAACAGCAGGCCTAAATTAAACATTAAAAATAAGCAGTACGACTGGTGGTTAATTAGAGCTAAAGTCGCTTCCCAGCTGTTGAGAAATACAAGCAATTGCGGCCAAGTTATGAGTCTCGTTTATTTTGAACCACGGAAATCCTGCTTTTACTATCTTTTTATTTCGACCGCATTAGACCCGAACTAGAATTAAGAGCAACACGAAGTCTCCATAAGCATTAGTGATTACCTTAATACTACCTTTTTGAACCACTTCTTTTTTTTTAAATTGCAGCACTATAATAATGAAAAATATTAACTGTAATCTTCTTATCTAAATTAAAATTCATACAAAATCTGTTTACCTAGAAATGTTATAAAGCAGCGTCCCCATTCAGTTCAGTTTGATTTCGAAGAATCAGAAAATGTATAATAAATTAATTACATCATTCTATGAATGCTAGTTAAGTCAATAAGCCCTGTTTCATGATATTTAGAACTGTTTCAGTTGACTTTAATTTATTTTAGTTATTTAATAATTTAATTTAATGTAGGTACCAATTAAAAAATATTACCAATATACAATTAAGGGATAAATATAGAACAAAGGAAGACTTTTAATAAAAAATATTACGTTATAACTACCATTTCAAAGATTATTTAGATTTAACCCAATAATGAACTAAATTCAATTAGCTAAGCACACAACTATACGTAACATGAACGAAACAATCCTTTGATCATAAGGTGAGATTTTTTAATGATGTAGGTACTCATAATAAATCTAACAAGTGTCATTAAAATAATACGTATATGCACAAGTAGTAAAAATCGTGAGATAGGTGCTAGAGATCCGGCCATTCGTTTCTCTCGTTAAATTTTCACATGCACTTGACGGGTCGAGCTGGCTTACGTTAATTATGAAATCTCATTTAAGAGCGAACCTTCACGTTTGAGTAATGACTCCTGAAATGAGAAATATTCGCCGAATATAAAAGTTCTTAAATACCACACGTATTACACTTGTGCCGTAATTAAAACGTGTATTAGTCACATGTCAAATACTAAATAACATCTCAGTTTTTATTCCCTATAGAAATCCTTCGTAAGTATTCAATTCTATAATTTCTAAAGTTGTAATCTTTTCAAATATGTAAGTTTTTAATTAATTTTTTAAACATGTTACATCAAACCTTTTGAACATACTTTCAATTGAGTTTTCAAAGAAAACTCATGTGATTTTGTATGTCTGAATGTATATTTTACATCGTAACTATCATAACACGCACTCCCGCAACTTGAAGTGTATTAAAACATATTTGATGAACACGTAAATGTAAATAAAAACACCATAAATATCCATAACACAACTTATCATATTTTCTTGGCAAAAAACGTGTTTTATTTAGTACTCGAGACGTACAACTTCCGCTGACTGAAGATCGGTCGGCAACTTGATAAATAGTTTCTTTCAAAATCTTTTTCAACAGATTTTCTTCGTTCAGCTATGAAATTTTTCAACTCGAATGATAAGGGCGCTCAACAATTTTATGCCCTGTTACAAAGAAATGATTTATAACTCAGTATCAACAACGTAGGGTGTGGTAAAACAAAATATTATAAGTAGGATAATAACATTTTATACGATGCGTGACCTTAAGAAAGTATTGGCACTGAAAAGAACAAGAATAACAAGTGAGAAATTTACCTTTAAATCGATTTTCCTATTTAAAGACACATAATCATTTATAGTACCTAATGATAGTAACTGTATCTTTCCACCATGTTTTACAAAGGGACATGTGATCGGCAATCGTCTCGCCAGAATATATAGGTATAACATAATCCAAATCAGAGAATCCAATAACACAGGCCATCACCCGTCTTCATTACACGGTGAATTACTTTCTAATTAAAGCATACTATCTGTCACTTTCGAGTTCACTTTAGTTAACTCGGCCGTTTAATAACTAATCACGAACTATGGTATCGAATAGTTTGCTGAAAGGCAAGGTATTAAAGTCACTGAATACACAAAAATATTAGTAGATATATAGTAAAGGTTATGTTACTATACTTTTGAAGCAAATGTAGAATGGACAAAAATATATCAATACTTTCGTGTCTCTAGCTTAATTAAATACTAACATACCTATATTATATATAGAATATAGATATAGATATTTTTCATAGATAAAGCCGTACTATGAAATTTAATATTATTTGGTACATTTGTACTGTATTTTGGAATTATGTTGAAAATATAATATAACGCTAACAAACAACTGTCAGTTAAAATATCAATTAGAATATCAACGCTTTGTTTATTGTACACTGTAGATAATATAAACAAACAGGCCTTATATAAAGCAATCCATTATAGATAACCTTCTTCTCCTGCTTAGCTAGATACGTTAGCGGTAAGATTGTAAGCTTAATTTGTAATAGTGCTGCACAAAAATGTTTTTGCGGAAACACATGTGTTTTAAGATGTTTTCAGAATTATTTCTTATAATTTCAGTACATTTTCTTTATGCTGTCTATGCAAATTTATTCAATATTAAAATTTAGACAGATCGATAAAATACAGAGTCAAGTACACGCTATATGTGCATGAATAAACTCTTATTTCAGGTTCTGGATAGCTCGTACCTCTATAAATTCGTTCAATCCGTCCAACTGTCTGTCCAGTCATCCATTCCCGTTCTTCACAAACTTTACAACACCTACAATTACATACATGAACATGAACATAATTTAAAACTTTCACTTTTTATAAATAATTCTTTATAAATATCTTTTATAATCATTTCGAGTAATGTGGTTTTTTTAATTCACACTTCTTAATTTATTGTTTCTGGTTTCTGTTATTCTACGTGAATCCTCATAAAAAATCGAATTACGATTTCTGCTTGATATTCTTATTTTTTTAGTAGAGCTTTCAGGCTTACGTACGTATAGTACCTACGTACGTGCGCCACCATATATGTAATTAGGATCATTTTCTTCTATTATTAAAAAAAATTCAAGTAGGTAACTAGGTATAAACATTTAAGTGCTTAATTTGCTATTGCGTGCTATTTTATTTAGATTTCAGTACCTATTAATACTACACTCCCAAAATGTTATATTCCTCCACGAAGTTTTATATACCTTATGGTATGTAAAATAATAATGAAAGAATGCTGGGACATTGGTCCCCCATTAGGGCAGAGCATGTCCCACGGGACCTTTGTAATGAAGCTACAATATTATGGTATTAAGTTAAGAATGTTACGATACAAAGACCTTCAAGAATGAGCAAAGGATATATTTGTTATATAAAAAAGAATCAAAAGCAACCCTCAATGAAAATATGAAATTTTCCAGTGGCAATTCACGCAGCATTGATATGGCTCACACAAACATTGATTATTATGATTCAAAAATACTATTTTTATAGAACATTTTCCATAAAATATACAACACAAATAAACTCGCAATTGAAATAACACATTGTAGTCGCAAATATAAATTGAAAATCGTTTGTCTGAGTTATTAATTGTTTTGAATTTCAGTTGATTCACAAAAACGCCGAGACGGGAAAATATAAACGCGTCACTTATTGAATCCATAAATAAAATTCAATGTGCGAATTTTGCTAAAACGTCCGTACACAAATATATAGGGGTCGCATCGCATTAATCTTTCCTTCATTTATGCGATTGTTTTCAATCCGCAAACCTATTTATTTTTCGCTGCATAAGCGCTCAATAAAATATTACTTCCGGATAGTCAGTAAGTCAAGGTGGTATATAAATGGAATATATGTATACCTTTTATAAGCTATATTCGTATTCTGATCTACAATAATTCAAGCGTCCTAACTTTCTGTGCTCTCGGTATCCAGGCATGGAAATATATTATGTATTACAATTTTGAACAGATTATGTCGCTATTTATTTATAGGCAAATTTAATTGTATGATATGTACGGCGATTACTTGAAGTCGATGGTCAATTATTGTGATATTATGTTTTTGCTTAATCTCTTCTGAATTGTTCGATATCAATGCAATCCCGCGAATATTGAAAATAATGGTATAAAGAATGCACCTGTATTTTCTCACGCTTATGGCGTATCACATCATACTGTCTAATCTTCGTTGGGATAAAATATCGTCCTGCCAAAATTCTACCGAGACACCTATAATATTTATTGCTCTATGATCATAAAATGATTATTCTAATTTTATTATTATAGCTATGGACAATTATTATTTACCTAACCTGGGAAGGATTTTTATATTTTCTTTTTTTTTTGTTCATTAAATTCTAATATAAATAATGCAGATGCATAGTGCATACCGCTTCAACGTTAAAAGGAGTAATACCTACTTTGTTAATTATATTACTTTAGAAGACCTTTGAACTCGCCTTTCTAAGGTACATAATTTATTCTCTTTTTAAATGGACAATTGAATTTACATGTAGATTAACACTACCTACATCCCTATAGTACAGACGTTTCTTCTAGTTGAATATTTTTAATTACAATGAGCTATTAAAACGTTTATCTATAGTAATATAATACAATGCTTCTCATAAGTAGTACTTACTATGTAGGTGCTTGAAAACAACAGAATATTCAAATATAAAACATGTTTTATTTATATTCTTTAATTTTATGTTTTCAAAAACATACAATGCAATCAAAACTGGCCTCACAAACCATAACAATTGAACATTCATATTCCAAGTTTTTACCAACATACCAACATATCGTACCGCAGTTTCGAATTGTTAAATGAAGAAATAATATTGTTAGCCGCGGTGTTCGTTAACCTTCTAGTTCTGGCATTTTCTGTTTGTGCTATGAATTTTATAATAACCCGATCGATAATTTTTACGTTCCCCGTACACGCTAAATGAAGTTTCAGCTGAATTGAAACAGTGCTTAAGCACGCACGGCTCTTTCAACGGTATTGCTTTCAAACTAGTTAAAATTAATGACGCGTTAGCAATAATTACAATTAAGAACAAAGGCTAGCTTCTTAATTGATTGTTTTATCATCTTGGATGTTTGTTGACTTAATTTAAACTATAAACGAAGATCCGGACAGGAATAGAATAATAATGGTAAACGAATTTCGCTTGAATTGTTTTTAAGTAAGTACTCGTTGTTTTTGTCAAATCACACCCATTTAATTAAGATTTTTTCCTTGTCTCATTTCTGTTCGCAATTGTCCCTCTATTTTGAAGTTGAAAGAAATAACTTCTAAATAAAATTTTTCAATAAATTTAAATGTATATAAATAAATACAACTTAATTTCTAGATAATATAGGTAGTGTTGATTATAAAAAAATATTTCCACTTACTGTCACTACGTTAAATTGATTGTTATTCCGTACACAATAGATTATAAGGATACTCAGTAAATTTACTTACGCGGAAATATGGTATAAATCGTTTTCTAAATCTAAGCCATCAAACCTTTTTGATCTCAACTGGAATCCGGACACAAAAGTTGTTCCCGCCGCGACTAACAATAGGTCTGGGAAAAGATTAATAGCCCAAAGACGCCTCTTAAGCTTCCGAACAATTTTTCATTTTTATCAAAGTGGTAAAGCATAAAGTTATGATTGTCCTAATTATTTCTTGCCTAATTTTAATAAACCGTTACCCTTTTGGGTTGGAAAATTATGTTTATACTGAATGTTTATATTAAATTAACTATCATTAATTAATTGAAAATACATATATTAAACTAATTTTAAATGGATGAAACGAGCGCATGCTCATTCTAGCCCCACTATGTGTAAATTATTTTTGTGTAAAGCAGGCGTAGAGCATTATTTTAAAAATTACCAAAAAATCCTATACTTATTTGCTTCTATTACTCATCTGATAGATACAGAATAGATATCTCTTAACATTCTATTCTTTTTCATTAATTATATTCTTCTTAAATTGTTCGTGAGGTACCGATACGTAGCATGCAAGGTGGGTCAATATCTTATGTTTAGTTTTAAAAGAGCAACTATGGAGTTTCTTGCCGATTCGTCTCCATAGATTCGCTTTCCGAATCGGAAGTAAATGTTATTACAGTTATGACGATTCAAAAGTCCTTTTAGAAGAATTCTAATTGAATAAATAAATGTTTGAGTTTATTGAGCGTGACAGAAAAGCCGAAATAAGAAAAAAGAGATAATTATTCTAGGCGAACACTAATCCCGGTCAAGACTCGTTTAGCCAATAAAACAATTAACACATTAACCTTTGGCAGTTATTTCTTAAACTTTTTCTTAGGGATAGAAACAGAAATAAATTATACTTTTTATTACCATAAAAAAACAATAACATATAAGCCGGCATCAACCATTAGGTATCTAATAAAAATTATTTTCTGCACTGATTTTTAGCTGAGACCTCTCGTGACTGTACAGATGCAATGATTCGATAATATAATAATAAAGAGCAAGCATATGTATTTTAGTGTGACATAAATGTGTGTTTTATTAGCAAAGATAGATATCGATATACCTACTTATGTAAACCTTCACATTATTTTGGGAATATACAGTGTGTATACAAAAAGTAGTGATGAACGGAAGCTGGGAGGTAGAGGACCTAAAGGGCTATCCGAATCACCCCCATGTATGTTATGCGATTTTTCGTATTTTCGGAGTTATGGCGTTTTTTTAAATTTTTCACCTATCGCCGAGTACGATGATATTTTCACTCATGGTGACGTCAATTATTGCGCTAGATGCTTGATTTTTTTTTGTGCTAAGCTGAAAGATAGACCAATTCAGTATGGTAACATTTACTATCGTCAGACCTTTGAATGGAATAAAAAAACGAATTAAATGCCAAGAAAGATAAAATTACCCAGTATGTTCACCACTTCAAGGGCCCGAAAAAAAAATAAAATCAGATAAAAAAGTTTTCCGTTTTTGGTAACTACCCTGAAAATTTCAATTTAATATTCAGAAGGCTTCAATCGAAAAATTGAAATCTAAATGTGGTAAGTGCAAAAATTGAATTAACATGATGATTAATAAAAACAAATTAAAACCAATAACAAGGTGTTTAATTACCAGAATTTTTTAAAATGACCCCGCTGTTGCTTAATGTAAGTGCGACATCACCGTAAAAAGTTGTCTTTTAAATGTCTGAATGCCCTTTTATCATTTTTAATAGTTTCTTTTGCTACTATGAATTTTCGGGTTATTTCGTCCAAATTGTGGCAGTCTCTCGTCTTTGCAGTATCCCCGCGAAAAAAAATAAAAGTTGTGAACATACTGGGTAATTTTATCTTTCTTGGCATTTAATTCTTTTTTTTTTATTCCATTCGAAGATCTAACGATAGAAAATGTTACCATACTGAATTGGCTTATCTTTCAGCTTAGCACACAAAAAAAATTCAGCATCTAGCGCAATAATTGACGTCACCATGAGTGAAAATATCATCGTACTCGGCGATAGGTGAAAAATTGAAAAAAAACGTCATAACTCCGAAAATACGAAAAATCGCATAACATACATGGGGGTGATTCGGATAGCCCTCTAGGTCCTCTACCTCCCAGCTTCCGTTCATCACTACTTTTTGGGACACCCTGTATAATAAGTATTATAAATAGAATATTTATTAAAAATATACATACGAATAAAAATGTGAATGAACGGAAATAGCAACGACTCCTTTTGATATTTTACCCACATTGGCAACATCCCTACTATAATATTAATATTAAAAATGGGAAAGTAACTCTGTCTGTCTGTTACTCAATCACGCCTTAACTACTTAACCAATTTTCATGAAATTTGGTATGGAGATATTTTGATACCCGACAAAGGACATAGGCTACTTTTTATCCCGGGAAAACGACGCGATCCTGGAAATCCCACGGGAACGGAATCTATGCGGGTTTTTAATTGACTGCGCGGGCGAAGCCGCGGGCGGAAACCTAATATATTATATTTTTACTAATAACTTTGAAGTAACCACATACGAAGGTATAATTTATGACTATAAGAGGAAAAAAAGGAATCTTTTGACGGCATCCATATTTAACATAATATTTATTTACAATTAATTTATTTGTTTAAATAAAATTAAAAAAAGCCTATGAAATATTTATCATTGGACTTTTGATGTTTCATGTTTTCAGTTCATTCCTAAGTGTAACTCTTGACACAGTTGTTACTATTCTAACTTATTATTGTGGAATTTCGTAAAGTTCTATAAAAACGTTCGTGTAGTTAGTGAACTATCGTAACTAAGCTAAAAGTCATATTTTTTTTATCTTTATGCTATGATTTTTTCAGATTGTTACAAGTTTCTAGCATTGTTCTTCATTTATTTTGAACCCCATTTCCCACTTTCCCACTTTGAAAATATTTAAAATTACATATAAAATTTCTTTCAATGTATTTTTAACATCTTACAATTCCATAAGGAATTTTGCAAATACGCGACACTCGTGGGATTCAGAATGTTCACTCCTATATATTGTTTCAAGAAGCTCGGAATTATATCTCAACACTTTCAGCGCTTTAAATATCTGGTCCTTTACATATGCTAACCTGATGCTAATTATAAAGCTGCTTGATTTACTCACTTCTCCTATAATTAAACATATTATGATGTAAGTTTAGTCAGAATGCCTTACGATCAAAGTTCGCCTCAGAGCTGGTCAATCTCTCACGTTTAATTCAATTTGGATCCCCGCCAGATTTGAAATTTGCTGGCGGCACAGCCTTTAAATAATAGAATAATAAAGCGTGTTTCATTTTACTTTCAAGATAATATATAAAATTTCCAACCAATACGAATTTTAAAATGTAGATGAGTCATTCGTTCTGAAACACACAAGTTATTACAACGTAAACATATTAACACCGAAAAATTCTATTTATTCATTTGTATATATTTTTCGTACAAATCTCAAGGAACTATAAATGTTACGGTGCAACAAATTAAGCTTTTCTGTTTACAAAATTATAACTAGCTATTATTAATAGAAAAAAATATAAGAGGATTAAGAGACAAGATTGATACTACTCGTACTTTAGTTCATCTGCTACAATATATTACACATTTGAAGCGATACGTTTTCTATAGGTACTCAACACCGACATCATTTACGGCCGACATGTAGAAGGCAATAAAGGGAACAATTCAATACCTCACTTTGAAATTTTATAATAACCACATCAATGTTTTATCTATTACATTATAATTGGGGCTCAAAGAACGGATGGCTGCGGTTGTTTCCATCCTCGCCGTTTTGATTGGTTTCCGTCGATCGTCTCTTTTACTTAATATAACAGTTTTCCTTTTAACGACTCGGAAAATACCTTTCCTGAATATAAATTGAAGTATTATTTTTAATGGCTTAATAGATTTTCATTCAAATTTTATTTTACATTTTTCTGTGTATTCTTCTTTAGGTTGAATAGAACTAATTGAGGGAAATTAATTAACTTTTATTAAGCATTATAAAAACCGGGTAGCGATTCATTGTTTTAATAAGGTAGGAAGGAATATGACTGGACACTAGATTCCGGTCTTACATGCCGTTAAATTACACATAGTTTATTTCTTTCAACGTATAAATATTAATGTACTTGAATTGTATCGTAGCTATTTATAAAATTGTGATCGGACGGACGGACGGACGCTTTAACTGGCAGCTTTTATGAAGTGTGTACGTAATACGTATTTATTTTTAACGTAAGTGGTGTCAGCCACTTCAGCTTCAGCAACAGAACCCTATCCTGCTCAAAGGAAGTGACATTTGATTAAATTTTAATAATTCCTAATGAATATGGATCAATCCCATAAAAACAATAAGAGAAAAATAACTGAGGGGAATGATTTTGGGTGTTTGGTTTTTTCCCCACTTGGACAAAGACTGTAACTTTTGTTTTAATCTATATTTTTTAGTACTATACAAAATATCCACTCAAGCCAAACAGGAACGAACAGCCAGTAAAGATATAAAAACAATTCACTCAGAAAAATACACCAGGAAATTTACATAATAAAAATCATTTTACCTTTGACCTGTTAGAGCAAGTCACTTAAGCTTAACAGTCACGATCCACCAGATCAAGAAGTAAGTCACGGTAAGATGAGACTTAATTAAAAAGACAAACGTTTAAACGTTTTTATATCTCGGAAATGGCGGGTGCTTTACATTCAGTCCCCATTGAAAGCGAATTCCCATTAAAAATTAATATAATACATTACAACTTGGATAAGATGAGAGAGATAAGAAGAGATCTCCTGTTTACATAAATAACATAAGTAAATTACTAATTCATCAATGAGACGTTTCAATCAAATTTTAATATTAATTTTACCGGATATTTTCAAAATATAATTTATTCTTTGTATTGTTACTTCTTGATGGAACTGCATTTTATAGTAATAGAAACACACAATTCACTAGTTTCACTTTATTTAATTTTTTTATTACAATAAACTACTACCGGTTTCGAAACATCATCGTCAGAATATTATTAATGTTATATACAAACAGTACTGCAATCTTCCACTGTATTATTAACTTGTTAACCTACAGTATTTGGAAAATATTCGAACGAATAAATTCCAGAAGTTTTTGAAGGCCATAGAAATAACAACAAAAATTTGTACTCTCCGCACGTACATATACCAAGAATCTTGGAACACTCGGGAGTGGACTGAGATAACATCTTACTAAATATATTGTTTTTCATTAGTAAGTATCCAGAAGAGATTAGCTCCAGTATGTGCTACAAATAGTTTTTCTTTAATTTGTTTCTAGTTTTTGATAATTTATAGAAGTAAGGTGTCTTATTTAATGTAAAGCAGTAAAGTGAAGTCAGATAGAGTCAAGCAGATGAATTATACCATACACTTGTTTCACTGATCAATTTAATTTAGGAAGCAATTATAGGCGATCAGCCTTCTGCGTCCTGCCAGACCGACACTTTTGTCTCGGGAATCGAACCCCTCTTGGTTCTACGCTCAAACGTTATCCACTGAAACAAGGAGGTGGTAAACCAATTAGGAGCTTATAAGATTTACTTGGATATTAATCTTCACATTATAAAAGACTTCAAGCAGCACGCGGCCCTAACGTCAATCCTTTGTGGTTGCGGTTTGTCAAATGGCCTCCATGATTCGCTGTCACCACCCTGATGTATGGTTTATGGTGCGGCTGACTCTGCCTTTTACTTTTTTTAATTACTTTTCGCATTTTTATTTATTACTGTTTGTGTATAAAGTTTTTTTAGGTATGACAGTTTTTCATTTATTTTTTTAATGGACGAAAATTATCTGAATTATGTGTGGAATTGTGCCTATTTGCAAGTTGCTATGCACATTGCACATGCATAACGAAACGTAGAGAAGAAGTATACGTAATGCAATCTGCGATAAACAGAAGCAGGAAAATAAATCTAATAGTCTGTTTTATACAATTACATCAATAGTAGGTATATTCCATTTGCGGAGAAAAATAAGTGCTCGTGTATATTCAAGCTAGTTTAATTATAAATTGCAACTATTGTCAGGATCTGGAGACAATTCCAAAGTAAGTACTCTAGCTAGAGAAATTTTGAAATTTCATGTGATCTCATACAAAATACTGAAAATTGATTTCAAGAGCCTTCAGCTTCTTTAATACACCAATGATGTAGTTTTATTAGAGCGCTACTATGTAACAAATGTAAAAACATTTCGACACAAATACAACGGCTGCGTCTTTTAGTGTAAATCACTTTACAGTAGCTGCTTTTGCGAAGCTATTTCGCCTTTAAATCCACACTTCCATTTTGTAAGCGCAATAGCATAAATTGTATTTGTATTGTACTGGAATAAAATTACAAATGAATAAAAGGCGAATTACGCTCGGAAGTTTGAAATATTCAATATAAAGGAAAGGAAATACCATTATGAATATGAATAAGATATTGAGTAGAACAATCTTTAAAAGGTTTTGAATTCATATTTAAACGTTGCTCTGTTTGAATATATAGATAGTCTTTCATTTCAATTTTTTATGTATAGGTAATAATATAAAGATGACATTTATTTTCATTAAAATGGAATACTTAAAAGCACCATTGACTTTATTTCTAACAATTAATTAGAATAACAATGAAACTGATTTAATTAATTGGATTCTAATCTGATTTCATCAAGTGTAATGTGCAAATTATTAGCTATTTTGATGGCAAGATAAATTAAATTCACAGCTTTTCAAAGTTCCATAACAAGCAATGATAAAGCAATATTACATCAAAACGTATTAACCACATTTCAACAAGCCCTTACAAAAGAAATAATAGAAAAACTTAACTCATTAATACTATAGCAAGCGGTCAGAACATAACACAGAACATTCATTAAACTTCGTGAATTCCATATTCTTGGAGCACTTAGAGAATGTGGAATGGTCAGCGGAACAGTATTTGTTCAGGTACTACTAAGTTCACCCGCATTCACCCACTTAGCGAGTATCGTACAAGCAATTTACTAGTCTTATCTACAACTATATTTACTCACGATATTGTATATGCTGTGTACACGAAACTAAATAATGACTTATGGAACTCGGCTCCAAAATAAACAGAATTCCATATGTGTTGGGAAATGGACTTTACTGCTCCTTGAATGTTTATTGCACCGTACTGTGTAGTAATGGAAACAGAATATTATTAATATTAGATAGATAGAAATTTCCACGAACATCGGAACAAAAGAATATAAAGAGATGTACGAAAATTTATACTTAAAAAATAATATTTCAAAAACATAAATTGGATAAAAGATTTTTAAAAATTACAAACATTTTCATTACATTAAAGGCCATGCCGGAAGCATGATTAATTGGTTCCTGTTGGGCCTTAAATAATCTTTAATAAGAAAATATTTTAGGAGTTTTGCACGTAATAAAAGGTCTTGGCATTATCTGCAGGACATTTTCATCAGTAATTGCGGTCTGACGATTTCAATATGCGACGTATTTCAAATATCTGCAAGGCGTCCGTGTCCTTCGTGGACCGAGGGCGGTGACGTAGGAAATCAATTAAATTACTCCAATAAAATATTAAATTAAATTCCTCTCGAAGAATGTTCTCATTTTTTCTAGCGACGCATACCTAATCGAGGAATAATAAAAACAACTAAAGTATTTCGAAGTAATATCGAAATGTCTATCTTTCGATCTATAATCTATATTAATAGCGAAGAATTCTAGCAAATTTAAAATTGTTTACTTTGTTGTAAAATAATATAAAAGAAAATTTTGTTGCGCCCTTAATTTATAGTAACGATCCCGATAATTATAGATAACTCTATAATAATTTATTGCTCATAAATAACCTCATGTAAATTCGTACTCAATATGGCCAAATAGTAGCCAATTAAGCACGATGACAAAATACTTCATAGAATATTAACCCAAAATATACTTCACCAGCTGTCAGTTAATAAATGGGCGATGTTAATTGAATGAAATATTATCAGGACGGAATTAAATTGCTAACTAGTTCAGTACTGACATAACTTTTAATTGAGGTTGTAGTTACATTTAAATATAAATACCTATTGTATGCTATTGTTTACAGTATTATGATTTCATAGTTAATATTTCATAAAGCATGATGATGTTAATGTTAATTAATAGGTATAAGGTTGCCAAATTTATTAACCGACTTCAAAAAAAAGGAGGAGGTTATCAATTCGGCTGGTATATTTTTTTTTTTTTTTTTTTTATGTATGTACACCGATTACTCCGAGGTTTCTGAACCGATTTACGTGATTCTTTTTTTGTTCGATGCGGGATGGTGTCGAATTGGTCCCATAAAAATTTTATTCGTATAAGCCCAGTAGTTTTTATTTTATGAGCATTTTTGTCTGTAGGTATTTGTAAATTTTGCAAGTGCAAGTTTGAAGTCGGTTGTTTTTAACGCAGTTATCACTTGTTTTAGATTTTAATTTTCATATTTTTTCGTCATTTTAATTTTGCTTATAATATAAAAATGTTTATCATCGAGCTTTGGCTTAAAGGTATATGCATGAATTTATTAATCTTGTGCACTGCATTTCCAGAAAAGGGTCTTGACTCAGGTTTCCGCCAGAGTCGCAGCAGTCAAAGAGCGAGCATCCACAGAGTGTAAACATCCACAGAGTATGTATCCCAAAACATTATGTACATTGTACAATTAGTATGTAATATGGGAAAAGAGGCGAGAAAAAGATATTATTTATAGAGATAGAGATATTATTGAATGTCAAAGCAACTTACACAAGATTCTTAAAAAAATATTGTCATTAATTGTTAAGAGATTCATATTAAGTATTTTCAGGAATGTTATAATATTTTTGTAATAAATATAAAAAAAAATCCCGGAATGAATACCTGTGATGATTAAATTGCGTACCGAAATAAAATGAGGAAAGAAAAAATTATAAATGAAGGTACAATGCTCGATTTAAACCTACTTGCAATAATATCAAAGGTTGGAAATAGTTATCACTATATATTTTAGTATTACTACTACATTTCCGCATGCGGCTTCGCCCACTTTTTCAAAGAAAAGCCCGCAAAGATGCCGTTGTGGGATTTCAGAGATAATTTATGATTTATATATTAATTATGATAAATATTCTGGGTCTTCAGCTACCTCCATTCCAAATTTTCATTGCAATCAATTCAGCAGTTTGTACCTGAAATAATATCAAACATAAATCCATCCATCCTCAAAAACTTAAAGATATTTATAATCATATATCTACTTATTCAGAGTATTTTGATCGTTTTCTGTGTTGTAGGAGAGAAAACATTCAACTTTCTAATGAACTGAATTTTTTTTCAATCACTATCATAACTTGAATTGAGAAACTGGGAATTTATTATAAACTAGCTTTCCGCCTGCGGCTTCGCCCGCGTATTCAAAGAAAAACCCGCATAGTTCCCGATCCCGGATTTCCGGGATAAAACCAAGCCTATATTACTCATGGATAATGTAGCTTTCGAATGGTGAAAGAATTTTGAGCCTATTCATTACAATCAAACAAACAAACAAAAAAAGTTTTCCTCTTTATAATATTAGTGTAGATAAATGTGGACTAAAATAATTCTGCTTATAAAAACTGTATTTTTATCACTCACGAATATTTTCTGAAGTAAGTACTCCAAGTTTTAAGATATTAAGATGATCGTTAGCAAGTTTAAGTTAGATTAGCGAAATAAGGGAAATAAAGATATCTCGTGGAAAATATGACGTCACGATGCTTGATGAGAAAGATTAATGACCCCGAAACATTATGATCGATTACCGCTTACCTTATGGCCGACTATGTGCGAAATGCGAATAAAAGTATGATAAAATAATATATACTTGGGATAACTGTATTAAAAACAAATACATAAATAATTACGTAAGTGCTGTTCTAGATGTGTTTATAATTGAGTTCCAAGAGGTTTAAACAAATATTTTACTACCAAAGGTTTATTTCACATTGTCAACTAAGTGGTTCTTAAATACAGAGTGATACAGATTTAACAGATATTCGTACCTAGAATTAGGTAACATTAATTAAAAAATAACACAACATGCTCTTTAAAGGTAAAATACATACATGTTTTATTGTTTTTGTTTTTATTTAAGAAATGTTATGCAACATGAATATTATGTATAGTTATTTATGTCACGTAGCAAGTAAAATATCTACTCGATATTTTTTAGCTTGTTAAAAGTGCTTATGTCACTATCATCGTGAAAATACACTGCAAGCAATTTTAGACTGGATACGATAAAATCCGTGTCGAAAAAATTAACAACCTAGAAAAAAGTGGAGCATTTTTATAGGATCGCTTCGAATATCCATTAAATAGGTAGGTAGGAACAAATATTATAAATGCGAAAGTTAATGTGGATGGGTGCATACACTATGTATGTACCTATGTATTCACTCTTTCACAAAAAATTACTCTACCGATTTGGATGAAACTTTTACATCACAACAACAAGTGAGCTATAGATATAGGTACTTGCTTTTTTCGGCAGGTTTATCCGCGCGGCACAGCTAGTAACAATATAAATAAAACTGGAACCTGTGAGAATAACATAAAATAAGATAAAGTCGTACAACTTATATTTGAGTTGGAAAAGTTAAGTCTTGTTGTATCAGATATCAAAAGAACTCTCAAATGAAAGATGAATAAATCATTTCGTTTCGACCACACATATAAATGGAAAAAGTCCAACAAAAGTGAAAACAAGAGTTAAATATAATATTATAAGTATACATTACCGTTGCTTGCTCTTCAATTCTCTTAAAATTACTATTAGTATATAATTTTTTTGTATATGTGTATACTGTATAATATATAAGCTAAACATCAAAAATATTAAAAAATTTAATCTTGTTCCATGCAGAATTCGGTCTCTAGAAAGGGTGTGTGAGTTTGTATTATACTCAAAATCAAACATTATTTCTGTAGCACTTTGGTTATCGTCAATAATTTATTATTACATTCCCAATAATGTAATACATTTTCTTATAAATTAATCAAAAAAAGTCATTTAAGTACGTACAAGTATTGTGTCAAAAATAGTGTTGTTTCTCACTTTCATCACCGCGTAACGTTCAGCAATATAACGCCTGATATTCAATCTTCAAAACAACCGCACGTTATTTAATAAATTATAATATGAACAAACGGTACGACACGAGAGCTCTCAAAGAGAGTTAGTTGGTCTTGAAACGATTCACGCAGTCCCTGAGGAACTATCATCACGTGCCGACTCCCGTTTTACGTTACGTATTAATGTTTGAAAGTAAAGCTTGTGAACAACTCGGACCAGCTAATTAAGGTATATTTAAAAATTAAAAAAAATCTCCATCCAGGATTTGTTGCAAGAGCCGCATTCACAAAAAGTGTATTTTGCATTCACTAGTTGTAAATAGAAAACAAGGTTTGCTTTGAAAATGTAAATGAATCGTTATAAACAAACATTATTTGATACCGCTTCGAAAAGCAGCTTCTACAGCAGAATCCTATATCCCAGAAACATCGATTATAAAAAGGGTCTATCTACAAACGCTAAAAGAAAAAAGTCGCATGACATATACACGGCTATAAACCACAATTCACAAACATTTACTTCATTCAAAGAGACGTATAAAGCTTCCCCAAAAGTTCTCAACAAATCCAAACATATTATTCATTTAATATAACACTGTTCTAGGAGCAATTTGACACGGAAAACTAACAAATCGATTCAATTTAAACGAGCAGCTTGATCATTCTAACAACTTTGAACGCCTTGTCTACTCTATGAATATTAATTGAAATTAGTAGACGTTTCTCATTCGGCTGAAAGAAGATTCCAAGAATGTTTGCAACAAAGGGAATTAGTTACTAAGCCGTCTCACCAAAGGTAGAAAACGTTTCGATGCTTCTCTACAAAAATCAGTTTTGTAGTAAAGCCCGCAAAACACAAAAGGAGGAAACGAGAAAGCAATCTTGCTGAGCTTAAATATTATTGTTCTTTTGTCTTTTGTTAGGACAAACAAATAGAAACGGACATTCTTATAAGCAATCCGCATACGTTAAACACTTATGTATACATACATATTTTGTTTCTAGTATTCAATATAAAGAAAGCAATCAGTAATGTTAATAGTGTGTAAACCTAAGTACAAGTAATTAAAAAAAAAACATTGATTTTAACAATTATAGCTTATTATGATATACATATAATATTCCTTTTCACATTCACAATATTAGTGAGACCTTGGAACAATGGTTAACGTATGAATGTAGAAAGAAGGGATCTTGGGTTCGATTCCCAAAGGAGACAATAAAACGCCTTGTTCTGGCAGGATACAGAAGACAGGTCACCTATTTCCTAGTCTTCTAATTCACATATTTACCAAACATGTATTTAACATTATTCTAATTTGCTCGCCATCCTCAATTACCTAAAAGCAGAATATTCCACTGAACCAATAACATCGACCATTACGAAAATGCGTAGTTACAAACTTTTGGTATAATAGAATAGTCGCTCTGTAGCTTATAGACGCCAAATGTTCAATTTTCAACTCTAATAAGCAAGTATACAAATCATCTAGCTTATATTATTATGCCTTGCTGTTAAATTTCCCGGCTAAAGTCATGTTTTCGTAATGCGTTTTTAATGTTCTCATATTGCTATAAATCACCATGGCCACCCCTGGTCCAGATAGCTTTAATGGTTTATTAAATTAGTTTATAAAGCCTTATACGCCATTTACGTATTGCTTCATGAACCTTTGTTCATAATTCAATAAGAGTCCCTACACGAATTATATAATTTTTACGTATTAAAATGTATTAATTGTATAAAAGATTTCATGAAAACACAATCAGACCTCTAGTCAATATAACAGTTCAAAATAGTATCTAGCATAAGTATAATTCAAAAATATTGGACAAACTGTAGCTCTTGATATTCCACGACATGAATAGATTCAATCCTTTTAGAAAAGTTTTAACAATATAATCAGCCAACCCATAGATACAATCTAACTCTTAAGATTTTCAACATAAAACCTATCATACAAAGAGATTTTTTTTCATTCTTGGTTTAAAGAAAATCCAAGTGCGTCGCTTACAATTTGTCAATATGTCATTTCATCCTACATCACACTTGGCCAGTGGATTTCAGACTAAACCCTCAAACAGTGTAGGGAATAGTAATAAGCTGGTTGTGAATTACAAAATATACAGCGAGCGATATGCTTTCCATGTACGAGAAAGATTTTAAATTATCGTTTATTTAATCGCATTAAATATACGACTTTATCAATAAAATATTCTAGCACTAAAGTAGTTAAAATATATTCACTGATTTATTTAAGTACGAAACCGCGAAGCACGGTTCTTAACAAAAAAGTAATACAACCTCGCCATTTAAAATTCTTTCGCTTTGTGAATTTATAAACTTTGTACAAGATTGCATCTTATTATTCTCTCTACGTCAAAGCTTAAGTGAATGGATTATCTCCCGGGACATGATACACAACATAGAACAAATTTCATCGATATGTACATTGTACAAGTTGAACTTCGACAAAGGCTATTGAGTGATTTATTCTGGAAGTACTTCAAGTAGCAGCTACTCAGGGGCGTTCGGTTTAAAATATGGAAGAAAGTTGAATGGTTCGGAGACAGTTTTCGGGCTTACAACCAGATACAACTTCTAAATTGAATCACGTATACGGTTTAAAAGTTAAGCGGTTACGTTTCACATTCGAAGCACTTTTTACATAGAAATGGCACGTGATTTCTTTATCCAGATATTTCTGCGTTTAATGTTTTGTTCAGTAGGTATATCAATGTTTTATTCCAAACATTTGCGCAAACAACCCTTTTTCGCTAGATTAGTAAACTATGTAAGTAGATGTATAAACAGTCTTTGTTTGCTACTTTTTGTACAAATAGGGTAGTAAACGAAAATTTCTGATTGTTAATAATCCATCTTTTGTATCTAATCTAATATTATATTATATTATAAAGGCGAAAGTTTGTAAGTATGGATGTATGGATGTTTGTTACTCTTTCACGTAAAAACTACTGAACCGATTACAATGAAATTTAGCACACATATAGAGGGTAACTTGAATTAACACATAGGTTAGTTTTTATCCCGGAAATCCCACGGGAACGGGAACTATGCGGGTTTTTCTTTGAAAACGCGGGCGAAGCCGCGGGCGGAAAGCTAGTATTTCATATCTATGCATTATTTAAATGGTTATAAGTTAAACCTAGCACAGTTTTATGATCTACATTAATAATTAATAAGTGTCATTACCATAAAATACTATTAAAACGCTTTACTTTTAACATTTTTCTTTAAACAAAAAAATTAATGAAATTAATTACTCATCTTGGAGAAAATACTTCAATAATTGTTTTATGCGGAGGCGACGAAATGGCAAAGTCTTTGTTGAAATAACCTTAAAAATTAATTTCATTTGTGTGGCTTAACGCATTAAATAGTAACGAAGGTGTATAATTAATGAAAATTAGGAGGCTACAGAGCCCCTGGCAGTCGCTCAGAAATGCTATAACATTAATCAAAATACGCGATCCCAGGTAAGTATAAAGTTACACAGGGTCGTGTAACCGATTAGCCAACTTTGTTTTACTCGTCCCTCGTCCCTACATCGCTAACTGTCCCTATTGACCCTTGATAATCCCGCTTCACTTGTAATACTTCAGGCATTTGTATACGTCCAAGAGATATTTGCATACACCCAAATTATTAAGTACTAGCTTCCGCCCGCGACTCCGTCCGCGCGGATGTCGGTCTTCGCGTGGATGGTTATTTCTCCATTTTGAGTACCTCTGTCAATAACATCTTATAAATATCTATTGGACCCAATTCCCAAATACGGCTAGGCCTATAATAATACGCAACGTGTGTTCGCAGTTCTACGGAACAACGTCTATGGATAAAACTGAAAAATTAAGATTAATTTTTTTCTACGTATTTTTCCAGGATAAAAAGTATCCTATTTTACACCCAGGATAATAAGGTATAATTATACCAAGTTTCATCGAAATCGAACCGCTAGTTTTCACGTGATGCCTTCACATACAGACAGACAGACAGACAGACAGACAAAAATTTTTTTAATCACATATTTGGGTTTGGTATCGATCCAGTAACACCCTCTGCTATTTATTTTTTCAATATTTTCAATGTACAGAATTGACCCTTCTACAGATTTATTATATGTACTAGCTGTGCCCGCGACTTCGTCCACGTGGAATAGTGACTGCATAGTAGTTACTACTTATCTTAAATTATTGAGTACCTAAACACAGACTACCATAAATAATTAAAAGAACTGTGAGTAAAATTTATTACTAAACTGAGCTAAACAATACAAAAAAAATGCCTTATTAATTTTCTACGTAAAATTTCTTTTAAATTATGTCATATTATTTTTAGGCACCAGGGGGGAGGGGAGCAAATTTCTTTTCCTTCCTTCCTTGTATGGATGTTTTTAACTATGTATCGTGCAGCAACTGATCAGCTTAATCGATACTCAGTTTTTATCAAATCCAGCACAAAATCCAAATCAGATCTTTCCTGAATCCTGTCTCACGCCTGTAGGTAGTAACTAAACCGTTTAGACCGTGCAATAAAAATTATATAAAAAAAACAGCGCTACGAAGAAAAGTACATACATAGAAAAAGGAATAAATAATTTCACAAACTTCCCGAAGATTTTTAAAAATAAATACCATTTTAAATATTTATAAAAAAAAACAAAGTCATCGGGGCTGCCATGCCAACATCATCATAATATACCTCATTATCAAAATACATATATGGTACTTAATTTTAAAGATCGTCGGGAAGTTTGTAAAATAATTATTTATTCCTTTCGGTTTCTTATTTTCATGTAATATTTTCAAGTGAGCGAGACCTACCTCTACCTCCATATTACATTCCTACATCATATTGATATCTATAAGTTTGTTGCTCCTTGACATCTTTTAAGTTGGGCCGTAACCGTGCACAAATTGTAATGGACCACAGTGGCAAAAGAAGTGGTATACTAAGGAATAAATATTGCCAAGGGCCAGGCCTATGTAGCTTTGAGTAGAGTTCAAAATTTCCAGGGTGTGGCTATCCTCTCGCTCCCATATCCCCTCTTCTTTCACAGACTTTCAACCCTTCCCTTTCCATCCCTAGTAAATGGCAGAACCGATTTTGATGTAAACCATATCTAATTATACCTATATGTACACGTCATATCCTGTAGTTTGATGCTCCATTTGGTTTATTTATCCCCACTGTCACCCCTAAAAAGCCCTAAATGTAATAAACGGATGAACCGATTTCGATAAAATATGACTAATTGTAATTCACACGTTGCCCTTTCATATTTTGATATGCCGCTTGAGTATATTATTTGACCACATTATTCATTCCCACTTTTACCGCTGTAATCTAATAAATGGATAAACCGAATTGGATAAAAATATAACTAAGTGTACTTCACCCGTTATGCACTTTTATTTGATATGTCACTTGGGTATATTTGACAACATTCGTTTTTTTTCATTCCCACTTTTACCCATAAAAAGGTATAATAAATGGATGAACCGATTTTGATAAAACATGTCTAATTAAACTTTACACGTCATGCCCTTTCATATGATATGTCACTTGAGTATATTTTTGACAAATTCATTTTTTTATTACCACTTTTATACCTATATTAAATAAATGGATGAACCGATTTGTATTAGGTACTTAGGTACTTATATTTGACAACTTTCGTTTTTTTCATTCCCACATTTACCCCTATAATAATATACCTAGGTATAATAAATGAATGAACCGATTTTGATACACTTTATCTAAGAACCAGCGTCGGAAAATATGCTGCCTAACTAAAAAAACCGCATCTAATTCGGATTACCTGTTAGCGAGCTACGGTGGCACAAACAGACACACAGACACAGACACACATAGCGGTCAAACACTTATCACCCATCTTTTTGCGTCGGGGGTTAAAAATATAATACGACATAATTTAAAGGACATTTTATGTATAAAATTTACCTAGAAGTAAGAATAATTCTAATTTGACTAACCCCCCCCCCCCACCCTTGGGCACTTTCGATATGATCACTTGGACATTTACAGGAATAATAATTGTAACAGATAACTTACGTTTTATCGTACAGTGTATAGAATGCCTTAGCAAATGTTCGCCGTGAATACTTAAATGGTCATAACTTTTTTATTTACGAACCGATTGACATGAAATAAACACTAAATGTTAAATGAAGATTACCACAATATATTAGTGAAAACCGCATCTTAATCGGATAAGCCGTTTCTGAGATTAGCGTGCACGAACATACAGACAAACAGACAAACAGACAAACCGACAAACAGACAAACAGACAAAAATTTTTTTAACTACAGTTTTGGGTTTGGGATCGATTTAATAATAGCACCTGCTAATTTTTTTTTATATATTTTGATTGTACAGACACGACTTTTCTAGAATTTTATTATATGTATTGATGATGATGATGATGATGATGATATAGATTGTCGGCTGACTCGAAAATATTGACCCGTTGAAAGGTTAAGTGGTAAGAACTAAAAGCTTTGTAAGATATTCATCACGATATCATTATCCTACCTATTGAAATATTTATCTCTACCGTCTATCTACTATTTTAAGATTGTATTATTTGCTGAATTTATAACGGGCTTGGTATTGATTTATTTTCCTCTTTTGTGAATCAAAACTTTTACAGAACTTTTAACCTAATCAGACTAGATTTGTTCCCATTGTAGAGAGACATAAACTCCTTTGGGAGAACAAACATACAAATTTATCTAATTAAATAATTAATGAGTTTTAGTTCGAAACACAACTTCCCCAATTAAACCGAACATTTTCAGCGTATATAATTTGGAATGATATCAGTCCAAAGAACAAATTATTTAAACGCCACGGAAGTTGAAGCCGAAATAAAGTATTAAAATGAGTTTTATGGAGGCCACTTATTTTGAATGATAGCAGAGCTTAACCACTTACAACATTAATTTCCTTTATGAATTGCGGTTGTTCTGAGCCGCTGTGTAACGACTGCCACGGTAGGATTTCCGTTATCCGGTTATCCCTATAAAATATTGCACGCGTATCCAAGCTACATGAAATTAACTATTGGGCAAATCGAAAAAGTTCCTTTGACAAACAAATATCTATTCCAATAAAATGCCTGACCGATCGCAAACAAAGTAAACGTTGAAGAAAACATAATACAGTCGAATTCTAAAATCGATATAATATTTGACTCAATAATGAAAACACTAGCGGGACTAAAAAGAAAGAACGGTATAGAAAAGAACAAAGTTATTACACAATACTTCTACGTTGTCAGCACTTCTAGAAATACTTCATGGGAACCGCCAAAACACCAAGTAGATTTTATCATACATTCAACGAGCTGAGAACGAGAAAATATTTTTGCGTGTGATACATTTTTAAAACCAGGCTATATATCAAAAACTATCGCGTCTGACAAAAGCAAACAATGCTAGTAGATTTGTTCTGTGCAATGAACTTCGCAGAATCGTTTTATTGCGCTAACTGCGTGTGTTTCAATATCGTAAAGTTTTGATTTTACACACGAATAAAGGAAACATAGCTATTGACTAGCAGAGCAATAGCATTTGTAATAATAGTAAAGTACCTATGTATATATTTGGTAAGTTCATAATTAGTACAATACAAACTATACCTACCTAAAACGATAAGAGTAGAGAAAATTAAATTTGTCTGCGATTTAACAACATTTCTTTAATTATGAAAGATTGGTCAGGTTTTGTGGTGGTTGAAAAAATATGAAGGGTCTAGGTAGGAGTGAAGTGAAACGAGCCCCTCTAACTTAATTAACCTTCTAACGTTAATTATCTGAGTCAAATCCGTTGTCACTTTTAACAGTTTAGACCGATACTAAAACTGTGATTTTTTTTTTCTTTTACAACCTAGAACTTTTTTAAATCGAGGAATTGATTTTGTTTTTTGTACAATTCAATCTGGCATGTACAGTATAATAATAAAAAACTATTTAATAATATTAATTATGGATTAAATATAGTGAAAACTGATTTAAATTGAATAAAAACGTTTTGCCAAATAAATAAAAATAGTTTGAATAAGAAAATAAATGCGAACACATTTTTTTTAATCCTATAAAAATAAATAACTTAGTTACTTTCAGTTTTTGTACTGTGTGAGTAAAATATTACTTTACGGTTCATGGCTTCGTAGTATGTGGCTACACATTGCATCAAGTGAGTAAACGTATACGTTTTTTCACATCAACTATCTATGCGAGAGCCGAAGAACTGAAGAGTCCTTCATTAAATTGTCTCAATTTTAGTATTAAATTGATAATATTACCTATATTATAATTATACCTATGTATAATAATAAATAGACCTGAAACTTAAACTAAATACCTGTATTTAGGTTAAGTTTCAGTTTTTAAATGTAATAGATAAATAATCAATATTTTACATATTTAACATATTGCATTGTAGAGCAAGCTCAAATACATTAAAATTTAAAACGTGAACTATGACAATATACACCTATTGGTAAAAAGTGTAAATCATTTTTATAAGAGACTTTTTCTATTTAGGTTTTTATGTTGAAGGTTGTCCATAACACAAAGTGTATTCATATATTATTTGAATTTAAAATTATAGTATCTAGGCCAGGTGTCACACAGACTTTTCCTCCCACACGTATTTCAGTGACACTACTAATATTATAAAGTATTTTAGTTTAACCTTAGGCTCAGCTTAGGTATCAGCATTATGTATTTTTTATTCCACCTCGTATTTTATATGTATACCAAATGTCAGCCAAATCTGTTAAACTCTTACGTGACATAACGTGCATTAAACATCTTCACACTCTATAAACTCTTTGAAAAAATATGTATGGCAAGCTCCACTTTTAACGGCTCTACATCTAGATCTAAGGAGTAAAAAGAGAGTTATTTGTTTTAAAGTTGTGTATGTCACATTACAATTTTGTTACTTTGAGCCCACACTTTAGTTTTTTAAACTTAGTCTTCGTTTTTAATTACTAACACTATAAAATACGTACGTATCTTACCAAGGCGCGCTGATTTCAAAAACGGTGGGTGGCGTATGTATCTGAGAAGTGAACTTTCAAGTATACCTGATTTAATAAAAGAGAAATATTCTTAAACAATAAAGCATGTGAAGCGTATTTTAATTTTCAAAGCAGCTTCGACAAAAATTGGAAATAACAAAAAAAACTGACTTGAAGTTTGTATCTAACACCTTTACGTATTTACGGCTCAAATAACTCTCAAATCCACCTTAAAACTATGTGTATAAATTGAAATTAAATTTTCACGTTATTTGAAGGCCAAAACAGCTCGAGGCGGTGATTTCAGTAGCCAGTTTGGTTCCGTCACGATATCGGATTTGCTACGGACTACGGAAATTGATTTCAAGAATTCCAACCGAAATGTTGGCGGTTGTCAAGCGCGTTTTTAAATGATTTATTACTTATCGTTTGGTTTAGATTAATTTATGGTTCTAATCCCGTTGTCATCATTACGTTAATAGGATTAAAGGGGCTTCAGTGTGATCAAAAGCTACACGCATTCTTTACTTTTTAGAATTTTTTACATAGTATACCTGTATTGTTTTGGATGAAAACTAAAAAACACTGTGTCTATATTATGTTAAATCGTAACTATTAAGAACAATAAAAATTGTAATTAAACTACATAAGTCATAACATTTTCTTTATAAATGTGCGCAATATAATATTATTATTCTATTATCTACCTATATGCTCTTTGTGTGTATTAACTGACACACATTAAATCCAAAAGCGCTTCTCAGGTCAGGTTCAAAAAGCCAATATCGTATCTTATTAAAACGGAAATTCGCTGGAGCGTAGATTACTTAAAAGGAAGAAAAAACCAATATGTCTCGAAGTGCACATGTTTGCGAGAGTAGCGTTAAACCGGCGCGATTTCAAAGAGACTTGTGAAAATCAATTCGTAGTTTAACATAACAGAACGCGAATGCTTTTTGTCGCTACGTCGTCTCTGACATATGGGCCTAATGTGTAACTTGCACGATTGCTGCCGAGTGATCTATAGGTCGCATAGGCGTCTGTGGAACTTTCCAGCCAAACGGCGTAAACGACCGTGACAAACGTCTGCGTTTGCTGACGAAATATTGCCCTTATTTTATCACAAAATGCTCATAATTTAGTAGAAATGTATTCGTAGCAACAGTTTGTGCTGAAGGATTTAAGAAGATTTATTTCAGTACACAGTTTAATTATCTTTTCAGTCAAAAGAATATTTTAAGCTCAATTGTAATTTAACTCAAATTAACAATCTGTTGCGATTCAGTCGCCTTGTCACATTAATTGGAATTGTATCGATCGACAAGTAATTATTGCTTCTATTCGGTTGAGTGATATTTAATAATTAATTACTTCATTTAAATAATTCTAATGCCAAATTATATTTATGCACAGTTTAATATTTAAATCGGATATAAACTTTGATAGTATTTCAGAAACATTTGTTTTTCGAAATAGGTGGTTATTATATTATTTTGTAGTTAAGTACTTATTTTCATTTTTATCGAAATATATCAACTTAAAAATGAAGTAATCTGGCTTGCCACTCTATTGTGAAATTCACTATGAAGATAAACTTTTTACTTATACCAGCTGTCATTCAACCTGATACCTTCAACACAGACAGTGTCCCGACAAAAGTGGACAAAAAGATGATTTTTACAGCCACCGAGCCGCTTATTCAATCGAAAAATCAATATGCCTCCTACCTTAACGAGACCAATTTCTCAAAGCGAAATTCGAGTGGCTTCGAATAATAACCAACTTGGAATGAAATAGTTTTTAAAAGTTGACAGTTTGGCACCTTTCATTGTCGAACTGTTTGAGGCAAATTCGAGCATAAATTTCGCGCTGGTACGAACACGTGACAGTTCAATTTAAGGATTTTAAATGTTTAATAATATATTTATAATAAAATGTTCAACTGAATATACCTTTACATGCTTGCAAGTTGCACCCACAAACGTTAACAAATGCTTGCAAACAGTTTCGGATCCTAGTTTTTTTTTCTATTTAGAATCATAACATGTCTTATACGATCAACTGGTAAAAGGCAAACACAAAAAATATTTAAAACCATTCAGCACATTTCAATCGTATTACTTCAATACCATTTGTAAAGGGCAAACTAACTGATATTCTACGGTTGCATATACTATCCCCGTTTCACTCAAAGCTCTTTCACATGTAAATAAGCGCGTGAGCCGCGAGCCTGTTGAGTTTGAATCTCATCACATAACGACTTCCCTTCCAAATAGGACACGGAACACGTTTCAAATAATGCATACGATTTCCTTGAATTTACATGCTAATCACAAGTGGTTAGATATTTTATTTAGTTTGGGTGATTAGTGTAAATTTAATACTTTAGTAAGTTCAGTTTGTGCTATTTAGTAGTTGCTTACTTACTTTATGAGGAAAAAATAGTGAGATACTTCCAAGAGCTCTAAGTAAGATATTCTATGTAACAATCATAATTAAATATTCCACGATATAGAAAAATTTTTGAATTATTTTTACTTTTTGAGCACTAATTTATGTTAATTTAAATAGAGGATTTAAAAATAAATCAATAATCATACTATAAACTCTACCAAACAATCTATCACTGTTTTTTTGCCTACCTGCAATGTATTTTTTATAAATCACAATTCTGCTATCAAAACATTGTCGAACTTCAATACATCATGCTTCAATTTACAAAATTAATTCTGTGAATTTCTAAGAATCTTTTTCATACACCACCTATAGTATAGTTATAAAGAAAATCAATTAGTATATCATTGTTCACTCTTTTTTATTCGGTTGGCAAAGTTTATCCCTTACCTGGACCCTTGGCTGAGACTTTCAAGATATTATCCCGGAAGACATTATTTAAAAAGTTTTAACGAAAAATAGAATGATATTGTTTTAAGGGTCAAAGCCAAATTGGAAAAATGATGTTATGTCGTTATTTTTAAGTATACAGTTGAAGTAAATGAATATAAAAATTTGATTCTTACTCTATATTGTATAATTGCATTATCTAACCATCTTTGTCGGTCTAAAGAGGTAAAATGTAGCAAAATCTCAATTCATTTATTTTATTGCCCCTTTCTTATACAAATATACAATATTTAAAGCTATCTATTTTAAAACCAGAATACATAAAAGGGTTAACGATAACCTTTACTTATCTAAAATATCAAATATTAAGATGTAAAATTTTTATCCACTTCAGATCTCGAACATTTAAACGTAAAAGCAAAATATCACAGCAACAAGGCTATCAAATTAATCCTAAAGATGCACTCAATTATTTACATAAACAATTTCGTTTGCAATTTACCAATTCGATTAATCTCAAGCTGTTGATTCAGTTCCCCATTCAAAATAAATAACCTCATATTATTTATTTAGTGGTAAAGTAAATTTTAATGTCCGCTTCGTATTTAAGGTCCCAAAACGAATAGCAGTTTTCATTTCAGTATTTTCGCCTATCAAGAATTATTCAGAGACAAGAATTTTAGTACTTCTTTAGAAAATACATTAAAGTGTTAGCTATCACCGAAAATGGCACATATTTAACATAAATTATTATTTAACTTTATGTTATAAAGGTTCTCAATAAAAATATGCTTTATACATTTATTTTACAAAAAATAATTATGATAGACTACCAGATTTTTCAAAAATTAAGTACACAATTTAGGTTGGGCCACCTCATTGCATTTCGAATAAAAATGTTCTACGATAGAGTTGTCAAGCAATAAATAATAGGTACCTATTATATTGATAACTATTGAACGAAAAGTTCTTTCCGCTTTCGTACGTTTCTTCGAATTGGGACAATAAAGAAGTTGTTATGCGGAAAACATTTCCCATATAAAGATTTGATTATGTTCAATTTATTTTTCATACAACGCGTTGCCACATTATTACCACATTATTATTGCCATACAAAATTGATTTTTCATACCTCGATTATAAATAATATGGTTTTTTATTTTATTTTATTAAAACCTCAAAACACGATAATCATTGTTAATTATAAAGATATATGAAAAATTCAATTCCAATGTAATACTTCATCAATAAGTTATCGTATCTCACGTCTAACGTTTATTCCTATTAGCAGCACGACATGCCTTTTTATGAACAATTTCGTTAAATCTAACCCCATTTAGCATGCGCTTTTAACCAACTACAGCATTATATTTCGTAATATAAACTATGCAGATAAAGTCGCTTTTGCTTCGTTCAGGAATCGCGTGTTATACTATGCCAGCCCTCCCAATTAAGGGGCAGTAGAAGTAGGCAAGCTCTGCGATATCATAACCTTTACACACGACTTTTAAACGAGTCTGCCTAGTTTTATAAAGATCTCAGCCTTATTCCTGTTCTCATGGTATATAAAAGAAATAACGACCTGCTTTAAAGGTGAAAACCACCTGCTTACCTTGTGCTGAAATTAGCAGATATAAAATTCTGATTTATGTGTATTTCTTTTATTGTTTTATATAAAAATTTATAATATTTATCTCACGTCTCACGCCTCATCATTTAAATCATCCTTATCCAATACGCAATAGCTACATTTTAAATCCGAAATACTATCTCGAATATTAAGGAGCGGGCGCTTAATTTAAATTTGTTTAAAATTATAAATCGACGAGTAAATGAAGGCTTATAATATGCCGGTGAAGTGAGCGACGAACCGTAATTACTACAAACTTCCTGTTGGAATCACGGAATGCCAGATTAGGGGTAATTAAGTCTTGCCAAAGCGCACCCGCTGAGGACCATTATATGGGATAATGAGGTGTCCAGTCAGCCGCTTCTGTAATATGTAAATCGAAGTCACTGCTTTCATTCGAGGCAACACTTATTTTTATTAAAATTAAAATAAGTGGTGTTGTTGATGCGCATTCTGAAAAACATGACCATTTTTATTTGCCTTTTAAAAATCGTGCTAGAAAAACATAACTCTACACTCCCATTTTTCAGTTGTAACCAAACTTATTTCGATAGCGAATAATTTATTCCATTTCTATTTAAATTAAAATGAATAAAACAATCGTTTGAATATTTCAAAAGACAATCAACAAAGAGTATAGAGATTTGTTCATTTCGATTGAGCGTAAATATTTCATATCGAATGAATCTATCAAAAGTGAATTTGAAAGAAGCCAGCTATTTTTCTATTTCTATCCTATTTCCTTCACAGAGAGTTACGCTCTGAGGCGAAATAGCGACGAATTTCAGTACCGTGGACTCGCTACTGTTGCGTGCCGCACGTTTTTGGGTCACACGAATGTCACAAAAATATTCGACTCAAATCAAACATTCAGTGCCTGCCGACGGTCAACTTTGAAAATAGACGTTACTTTGTTTAAGTTTAATATTAAAGGAATTTGTTGATAAATTCAGAACGATTGATAGTAAGAAAACAACAACAAGTTATGAAATTCCTAGGAAAATTAAGAAAAATACGCACTGCCTTGTGCTAGTATAAAATATTCGGTAACTAACTCAAACAGTCGAAATACTATTGTTATTTAAAATTTCCACCAATGTAAATATGTAGGTACTTACTTAGATGTATAAATTTATTTTCAATAAAATCTTACCGAAAACCAATACTCAGTACATAATTTCCTTTCCATTCGTAGATTTTGATCTACGACATTCTTGCGTATAAAATCTATTTTCATCAAATTATGTGGTAAACATGCTTTGTGTTTTAATTACTAATAGTAACATTATGGCATTTGATAATATTATGTTTCTTGAAACTTTATTCGTGTTTCTTGTGAATTAAAAACAAATTGGTCCTCGAAATTACTCTGTCGTAATATTATATGTCATTGTCTCTATAATTATAACATCATGTTTGTACTACATTAATGCCGAACATAAATAATAATGGAATATTTTGATATAATATGTAGCTCGTACATCTATAGAAAAGTAATTTTTCCAACACAACGTTGCGTGTAAATACTTCTTGTTCATACAGAACAAAGAAATGTAGAGTTTTCCATAAAAACAGCCATTCTGAGAAAAACAGCGTTGAGCAAATAATATATTTATGAAAATTGTGATCATAATATCGATTTCTCGAATTGATAAAACCTTAAAAATATATATTTTAAGCAGTTTTATTCAGCAATTATTAACCGACTCTTATATTGTTAAAGATAATAGTCTTTCATCTAGATTTTAATCTGTTTGATGAAATCTCAAGCAAAATTAAATGGTTCTACTTGATGTGTTTTCCAGTACCAGGAATAAGTACTCAAGTTAGAACTTGAGTTCTGCTTTTACTACTTAAACATGTAGAGATCATGGACTTATTATATTACTGTGTATTAATATACTTTCCTATATTTCTCCATATAAATTTTCACTCGTAGGTATAATGGAAACCACAGCGATAGTTACATAGCAACGGATTAATCATAATAGCTTACGTAATAAAATGGCGAATTTTGTGTACTTATAATATTTATGAAATCGACTTAATTTGTTTGAATTTATTGGAAACATTATTTCATATGAGTTCTTTAATGACACAGTTACCAAAATAAATTCAACTGGATAAAATCAATTTATGTGTTACTTACTACTTACTTTAATTTAATGTCGTAATAAAGTTATAAATTAAAATAACAATTTAAATAGAACTAAATTCAAAATTACAAAACAAACATTCTGAGACCGACAAAATAACCCACAAAAATATTATTTATTAATCTTATTTCTCTCTTTTCTTATCCATAGAAGGAAATTTAAAATATTAAATTACCTACATATGTTGTGTACACGCTCCTTAAGATTCTAATGTCCCCTTTAATATTATATAATTAGGTGAGCGTAATTTGCTATTCATTGAAGAAACTGCTTTTGGCGTGTGTTGTTTTGTAAACAATTCCATTACTGAGATAACTTTTAACTGTAGGTACATCGCAGTAGCCGTGTAGGTACCCAATTCAAATCAATAGATATTAGTAAGCCGATTGTTAGGATAACTTATTTTTAAATTAATGTAGGCGGAATAATATTTTTCCTGTAATCTGGGATAAAAAAGAATTACCGATAATCTTAGCTTCATCAAGTGCCTAAAAATACTGTTAATTCATCGGCTTATTAAATTCGAGTACAAAAATAGAGTAAGTTAGCAATTGAATTCTGTATGTCTTTTGCGTAATTTTTCCGGTATTTGTTCAAAAATTTTATGAAAACTGTAAAAATCCCATCAAAATTGGTCCACCGTTTTGTACCTAGAAAAACAAACAGACAGATTGATAGACTCTTACCTTACAAAGACACATGAGACCCAACCCCATAATCAATTGAAATAACCACAACCCTTTATCTGTTTCACAGTGGAAAGGAGTAGGTAATAAATAAGAAGAGCTATATTCTCAAATAGGTTGTGTAATTTCTCAGAATTTTATGATTGGTCTATCTCATCCAACGTTTCGCTTTGTTTATTATCGTTTACAGGTATTCATTTTCTAAGAAGTAAATATATTGCCAGAGATTTCACCTGTTGATATAATATGAAACAGGTAAGTGAAACGGAATGAGTTTTTAAACTTAAAAGCTTTTTATTACATTGATATACTAATTAACTTCCATAATCAGCTTTGAAAACTTTATTTAATGCATACAATAAAAATCAACAGGCTTAATATCCACGTCTGAATTTTTTATCATTTTGATCATTAATAACTTCGACATCCTTCACTGCGAGTGATCCCTTGCCTGCCAGTTTCATCTGTTATTTAATTAAAAACTTTATCTAAAATGTACCATCAACGAGACTATGAAAATTGGATGAGTTAGGGTTGCCAGCCTTAATCACAACCAACACTCGACAAACTATTAGACCAACATCGTTAGTCTGAACAACTTTTATGCAGCAGGTATTCAGGGTAACTTTCTAGCTATAATGAGTTACTTTTTATACTCTATACAATACTGTACTTGCCACTAGCTTATTTGCTCATAAATTTAAAGTACCACGGATTAAATAAATACATGTAAAACTACTTAACATTTTCATTGAGCGCTTGAGAGAGGTCCATTACGCTTTAAACGTGTTACTGTTTATTATGACACCAAGTTTTGAACACATAGAAATAAATAGCCGCATGTATAGAATTATGGAAATAATATAAAAGTATCTCAGTAAAAAAGTAGGTATAAGCAAAGAAGAGTCTCCTATGATCGCAATTAATTATAAATAAAATCATATCGTAAATGGTTAGTCTGCATAATAAATGCACAACGAAGCTATATACAATATGCACAAGGCAATAAATGAAATAGTTTAAATACATAATTCTACAAAGCTAAAACGCAATGCAAATCTAATTACATTATACAATTCGAACAATTGTACAATCACTTACAATTACAATACATTAGAGTGGCAATCCGGAGTGAATTGCAAATGAATAAAATGTTTTAAAATGTAAATGTTAACTTTGAAACAGGGTGAGTGTAGCTAGATTGCATTCTGTCTGCAACGAGAGCGGTCTCTTTACGTATACCTCTATGATCCACGCTTGACATGATTATACGATAAATTAAAGTCGCTGTTTAACATTTGTTCCGCTTCCATAAATTATATTTATAATTTTCAGTCGTGTCCAAACAGATTTCCTGACAATTTTGCAACGTGTGATGTTGGTGTTGGCTATGTACAGTGTACTAAACGTAACGTAACGTAATTTTAGATTTATACGCGTGGTGTGATTCAGAAAAGCTCAAACAGCTACGTATAATCTGATAAGCTTTGAGCCCGAAATATTAGTTGCTAAACATAGAGCTTTATTATTGTAAATAATAAAATAAAATGTCCAAAACAATTACATAAAAAATGTATTACTAGAATCTTTTCAATTATAGATATAAAAATTAATATAAAAATTCTTAGAAAACAAATAACGTTTTACCTTTCTCAGCCGACCTATTTTCATTCATTAAAATATACTCAACATTTCACTTAAACCTATTTCCCGATACAAAATGTTGAACATTACGTTTTCATTTTACGCTATTTAACATTCCCTGAGAGAAAATGTTCGAAACAACCGTCATGTTAAACTTGAAAAATATTACTCTAGAGGACGTGCAAAGTGCCCAGTTGATGTCAAACATTTCCTTATCTCAGCTTTTTTGCAACACGCCGTAAAAATAAACATAAAAATAACATCAACGTAAAAAACGCGGAATATCAAAATCATAAAATTTACGTTATTTTGTCGTAAACTGCGTGTGTGATTGAAAAAACTTAAAGAATCGTGATTGAACTCGTCTCGGGTTTGAGACAGGGAATTTATCTTTAAAGTATTATTTATTTTATGCTTTACGAATAATTTTTATTTTCCTTTTTCGAATGCTAGTAATATTCATTTCCACCACATTTTTGCTTGTTATTAATTGTTACATATTATTCAAACGTAGGTACCTATATTTGAAAAAATTCTACTCTTAATTATAATATTTATGTTGTTATGTTAGAATATGGAAAAAATGTAAAACATGTTTGAATATTAATATTATGTCTACGCTACCAATAAATATATTTGAATGAAATTAAGCGTGGAAACAGTTCTTGAATTTAATTATTATTTACCGGTGGAATCAGATTTTCTATAATAAATCACACGAAAACCACGGTTGCCATGTTAGTGGTCATTGATGACAAAAATTACGAACCAATCATTGCAAAAAATTGTTTGTGCATTGAAATCCTTTAACAGGAATAAATAGGTGGGGAATTCGCATTAACGTCAATGAAATTTAATTGGGTAAACTAATTAAAACCACGAAGCGTTGCATTCGTGTACACTAACATTTGCCTGTGGCTTCCTACGTTGTACAACCAATCTAATCGATGAAACAAGCTGCTTTACCTTCGAACACGCTATGCTATGTATTGTTTTTAACCAACTCCATAATACGACGGAATTTTTCTATTCTATACGTATTTGAGGAGCAAGAATATAATATTATTGGAGCTTATTCGCGGTATCCTCTCTTATATCAAACACAACTATTCAAGTAATAACAAAATGAAATGGTTTTCAGTTTCCTGTCCAAATGCAGTCCTATTTCGTCAATACTGGAGACTTCTTGGCACTATGTTCGTGACTTTATTTAAAACGAAAAGTATTTTTACCGGTTTCTTTCTTGGCTCATTCGATTCTACACAACTTTACGGACATTTACGGTTGTGTAGACTGACGTTATCGATTTTTGTAGCTTTAAATAGTAAATAAGTAAATCTAAGGTAAATTTAAATATTTAAAAAGTATATTATAATTTCGAATCGGTACTAATCGGTTTTGCAGATAATACCTATATCAAATACATATAATATAACAATGTTTAAAAATTTTGGAACCCTACGCATTGACTCTCACATATTTTTTTATTTGCAGGATCAAAATATTATAAGATATCAAATAGTTGATGTTTTACTATTGCTAAAGTACCTATCACTGGATTTTTTTGATATTTCATATTGCTAATAAACACCTAACTCGCCTCTTGACCTCATTAAAATAATTTCCATTGAACACTGTTTTCTTCCGTTTAACGTAAAGATTCTCCATAAATCCAATTACTTGTAAGAACATTTTCTTAACGACCTCTTTATATCTATATAATATTAAATATTATATTTCGTGAGCAATGTATAAGCCAAGATTGTAATAAAGTCTATTAACTGGGTAGTACAAGGCAGTTATCGACGTCGCGTCGGCGTTGTAAACATCGGGCTATATTGGAGTGTTAGACCCGTTCTGGGGTTTCAAGGCCGTTTATAGCCACCACCCTTATCGGGACCGATAACATCGGCGCGGCCGCGGCGGGACATCTACCAAAATGGTTTAATGGTGAGTGACATAGTTAGTCAATCAGTAGATTGACTTACCATGTCACTAACTATTTCAGTATGAAACACTATGGTATATGAAAGCGTGTTTTATTGTTTAATATGTTATGAAAGCAATTTGGTAGAGCCTGTGGGTAGAGCTAATAAGTATTTATGTATGAAAAAAGTATAATTACACACATTTCACGTTTAAATACTATTTAAAATAATCAAACACAATTTACATTGAGTTTAAAGTATGTATGAGTAATAGTTTCCTGATAAAACAAATAGTCGATTTTAAATCGTAATATAACACAGATAAGGAATGACGTTAATAATTCCAAACGTTTTGAAATCTATCCATTCACTATTAGTCAGCAAAAAGCTCAGTTACTCCAGTATAGATTAACTGCAAAGCAAAACGAACGAACAATAAGTCAGATACAGAACTAGTAATAATTGTTGCATCTCTCCGTGTTGAATTCGAGATATCGAGAACTTCCTAAATTAAATTACTAAATTCCGAGTTAAAAACCGTAAATGAAACAATTGATAGGAACAAGAAAAAACACAAGTAAAAACAAGAGACAATACCAATCGAAATGTCTCTCTTTGGGTTTCAAAAAAATAGCTAGTTTAGCATGTTGACTTTTCCTTGGAAAGGATATGAAAAAGTATCTAATTAAATAATAATTAGTTTTTTTCACATTTGCAATTTATTTCAATATTTTTCCCTCAATATTGAAAGGCGCCGTGTTTCTGACTGAGGATATTTTCTGTTACCTACAGGTTTATAAAACATTTTTATCTCAATAAAATTGTAGGTACGCCTACGAATTAAGAGCTTCCGTCGTTTCTAAGAACGTCCATTAAAAATGGATGTATTCAATATCTCCTGAGGAAAGCTATATGCAAAGAAACATTCAATTTTCTAATCGCAAATTAATATTGTTAAGCAACTAGCAAAAAATATTAATTTTCTACACCAACATTGTAACATTAAAGCAATATTTGAAACATGGTAATGTAAAACTATGTAAAAAGCTCATTGGAATAATATTTTAAACTACTTAGTTCTTAGTTTAATTTAATACTATGGAATGTGGATAAAATTATGTGGAACCAGTTTTGTAAATACGGTATGTTGAATATTTATTTTGTTTATATTTGTTTTGTGTTTTTTAAACATTGATGTCTACGTTTTTTTATAGGTATACTGAAACTAGGATGTGCATGACGCGATAAATTATAATTTTCCAACTTATAAATACATACTTATTTGTTTCAGAAAAAAGACCATTGAGGGGTTAATATAGTTTGAAAATATAGGCAAAATATCTAAACAATACGCAAACACCGAATAAAACATATTCGATTATACATTACTATCAATAATGCGGTAACACTAAAGCAATATTTGAAACATGGTCCTGTTCCACAAAAGAGGTACGCGCACACAATAAACCATGTTTTTACGCAGTCCAACAGCATTGACGACCGCATTGACCACATTTTCATAATATATTATATCCGTACGAAACCCTTGGCTAATGACACTGATATGAAAATGATTCGCGGTCCGGAAAGTCCGGTTGGGATATTGAATATTATCCGGTTATCGAAAACTTTTAATCCGCCCAACCGTTAAATATAAATGACACGGTTGATAGCATCAGTGTTTATGAATGAATATCTACTGTATATTTTTATGAATTTAGGTCAGCGTGGAATATGAAAAATAAAATATTAAATTTAAAATTCAGATTTTGGTATACATTTCGAAGGCTAGTTGATTTTATTAAACCGAGAATACATGGTCAGTTTAATGTAATAGTGTAAAAGTTTATAATTTCATTTTAACTAGATACATCTCAAATTAAACTCTTACCTTAAAGCTACCTCATTAGTTCTATAGTAAGGCATAATTAATTCTTTTTAAAGTTGAGTGTAATATCTATACGTATAAAAATTATAGCCTTCATCGAGCGGAACATCTTCATTATACCTACCAGTGAAAGAGCTGTAAGTATATTTTTAATTATCGGGAAAGAAATTTCTAAATTAAATTCAAAAATTAAAGAAAAAATAGGCACGTGTATCTAAACGTACCTACCACTTAAAAATGTGTCAAGGTGAAAACTCGTTTCGTTAGTTAAGCCAACCCTTTGGTAAAAAAATTCAAATGAAACACGCATTAAAATAATCTAATGCAAATAGGACTAGGTATTAATTGCGAGGTAGCCCACAAAATTAAGGCTCCAAATTGGGCGATGAGAAAAATTTTTATTTGGCCAACAAAAACCGTATTTTGAGGGTATGCTAATCCTGTTAATTAGAGGCTGCTGTCCTCTCAGTGGCTCTGTTGAGAAAAATACGTTGGCTGGAGCTGAAATATGACGGGCATTAATATCCTCCGTACTTCCTCTCACTAACCGCGTATTTACCAGCCCCTAAAGCTCGCCACTCCAAATTACCAAGGGAAGCCAAAACATCGGCGAGCGCACAAGAACCGACCTAATGAACTGCAAGTTTTAGTACATCTCACAAATTGGAATTATAATTTCGGACCGAATGGTTTTATGAAGGAAATTATTCATTCACGTTAATTTTGTTCAGAGTTTGTTTGGAGCTATATTTTAATTTCAGTTTGTATTTCATTTATATTTAATACTAGCGGTCCGCCCCGGCTTCGCCCGTGGTACATGTTTACGTTTTTTCTACATAAGAACCATCCTCGTACTTCAAGGAATCTTATAAAAAAAGAATTAACCAATTCGGTTCAGCCGTTCTCGAGTTATGCGCTTACCAACACATTTTGCGATTCATTTTTATATTATAGATTTATTTTAATTAATTAACTTTATACGATATTATTTATTATACTTAATTTAATTTACTTATTGCACAATGCCGACAAAATAATTTAAATGCTTTTCTATAATTTAATAAACAGGATATGGAATCGTCGTTACTGTATAATAAATTGATGCAACAGTTTATAATGGCTAAAAACATGGTATGCATAGTGTTTTTTATTTTTCTTAATACATAAGTGTTACGAAAAAGAAATAACTAGATAGAGCTTAAATTAATTATTTTGTTTCTAAGTAACTAGATAAACTCTATAAAACTCAACGAATTTAAAAAAACAATCGTAAATGAAATGCAAAAGTATTCAGTTGTAATATTCTCTTATCAAGAAAAGCGTGGATGTCGGAACAAATAGTACATTAAATATATTATCTGTAACCAAAGCATACCGCGCTCGGTCTGCGGTTAAATCCTTTTTCAAAAGAACTCAAAGAGCGATTCAAAATAAAATAGTCAAGTATAAAATATAAGTGCAAAGCCCAGAAAACAGTGAGGTGAGAGAAAAGAGCAGTTCTGTAAATCAGCTGTACCACTTTCGAGATTTATTCGCAAATAAAACGACCGCAGAGTTCGCTCGGCCATTCCGCGAAGTTATTTCAATTTAACGCTATGTACGCACGTATACAATGAAATAAAGCAAATCGTCCAAATGAACGATTACCTCATTAGTGTCCACTAATTAACTGGTCGTAATTTGAAATGGTTGGATGCGAATCAGTTCAATTCAGTCAAACGTGGGTCAACAACCTCGTGGTGACATTGTCAACTTGTCAAGTTTGTCAGCAGTTTGACCGACGCGACGGTGGCCGTGTTATTTATTATTATTCGCTCACCTTGACAAATGAATGAGCAATAAAAATAGAATTCATTAAAAAAACATATTATTATGCTACAGAAGCAAATAAATTACGATTTGTACGAAAATAATTCATTTATTTATTTATTTTATTTGACACTTCATTACACACATTGTTTTTATAAAATATAAAAGTATATACCTAATAAGTCACAATGTTACAGCTTAATATGTGTAACGGGGCGGCCTTATCACTTCAGAGTGATCTCTACCAGGCGACCCCTTAGGCAAAGGACAAGTGTTTGCTGTATAAAGGGAGGCATCAAAATCTTATTTTAAAAACTAAACAATATTTTACAAACATACATATTACTTAATAATTACATAATAATATATACCTACTAAATGATAAACATACACATATAAAAATATAGTTAATAGTTATTAATTAAATATAAATAATATTATTAAATAATATTATGAATGTAAATTATTTTAATGGAATATGATAGAAATATTAGAAGAAACTAATAAGTATAAAATCTGTATCATAAGTATAAACTAATAAGTATAAAGTCTGCCACATGTTGTAAAGAAAATATATTTTCAAGACTTTGATTATTAGAATATCCTTGAGGTTAGTGCCATGGCCGCTATTAACTGGCACTTGCTTAGGTGTCTCTATCATCTCATTAAATTTCAAAATATTATGCACTTATTACCACTTAACATTTCAACTAGTAGGTATATTATTAATTTATTACATCTACCGAAAACACATACTGACCCATTACACGTAGGTATTACGTGAGTATTATAGGATAACTAGCATATTTGCCTCATAAAGGGATTTTTGTTACACATTAATAGGAAAATATTTCGTAAGGAAAAAATAATTACGGTGTATTGATACATCATCATAATAATTCTAACACGGTGAATTATGAATTGACTAAGACATTGATAATTCTATCGAATACGAATTAATCAGCAGACCACCACACTCTACAAAAACAATTCAAATCATGTTAATTTTGGATTCATATTAAAATTTTCAGATGAAAACTGATCTCTTGTACATTCTAGCTCTTATACTACAACATACCACATTCTAGTAGGAATCCAGCCTTATTGTTATTGGGTTGGTCCTCGACGGCTGCACGATTTAATAGCTAAGAGAAATGTACGTACATATATGTATACCTAGTGAGAAAGTAATACGCGTACATTCTTGTAATATTTTCACGCTCGAATGATGTTGCCATGCATTTAACGCTCGTGTAAACTGTTAATAATCATAAGTCGATTGCAATAACATTATTATTAAGCTATATGTCACTAATTTGATATTAAATAAGTTTTCAAATAAAATTATAAATTCTGAGCATGTAACGGATGACGCACATTGAAGTATTTATCCCTACAACTGAACACAAAATTTAAATTAAAACGACCGATAATGTTGCTCTCTCATTTACGTTTGTTAACGTTAACATGATTTTCGTTTATAAGGATTAATCCAAAATTGCTCATTTAAATTTATAAAAAAAAAACCTAGAATTAAATTCATAATTAAATTTTGTGTTTCAATTGGTGTTATTTTGTAAGTAACATCAGACTTCTTTGATTTATCAGTCTAGTGAACAATAGGAAATGAATAACAAAAAAGTTCAAGAAACAACAATAAGGAAATATTTTGATCTAGAAGCGTAGAGTGATGAATGGGTGATACAACATGTGGTAGTAAAACATTATTGGGTCGAGGCCAATAAGGAAAATATATGTGTGTAAAGTAGACGAACATATTATATACCTAGCTACTATATTATATTTTCATACGTATTCAAATATTTTTTCATTTCATATGTTACTAATTTTAGGAAATTATATTTTCATTATTAAATATATCTCCAATATTTTATTAGAGCTAAAATTGTAACAGAAAATTATAAAGGTCATACGTTGTCATCGGATCAGTCTGTGTCTTAATAATATCGTTCGTAAAAGAACATAATATTATCATGTTGTTTATATATCCAAATAACCTATTTTTCTACATGAAATAAAAGAACATCTACCTTCTGTAATATTATTATAATCTAAAACTAATTGTCCAAGATAATATGTTGTTATGTAGGAAATTCTAGGAATTTTTGTTTTTTCGCTATCTCTAGCTAGTTTAAGGTACTTTTTTTTCATCATATCGTATCATAATATTATTACTATCATGTATAAATTAATATTTGTTAATATAATAGGTATTACATTAATTATTATACTCAAAATACTTAGATCATTAAGTAAATGATCTAAGTCAAAATAGCATCATAAGATTCTGCTATAAATTTGTAATGTATGAGTATTACCTTAAATTAGAGATAAGATTAATTATTATTTATAAGATAGCATGTAACTCATTTTAAGTGAACTATTGTTTTTATGATTAATAAAGTCTTTAAACCTATATTCAGAAAACAATAAATAAAACAAAAAATTGTAAATTAATCGTTTTGTTCCAATTCGTTTTTAATAACTCTACTTAAATGCTTAATTAACAAATGTAAAATATCTGTCATGAATATGTAACATGAGCAATAAAAATATAGGTAAGTATACTTTAAATAAATTAACAAGTTTCAAAAATTTATCACATTACTTTACTTATCATCTACAGAAAATTTGACTAATTTTTCGGATTCCACCCACAACCGTTTTGCTATGTCAGCGTCTTGCGACAAGCGTGATGGAATCTTCTTACGACAGTCACTGAAATAGCAACCACTCACGTCTTTCACGTCTGGTGACACAGCCAAGTATATCGACGTCTGTGCCGCTTCCCAAGGGCTTTGGTACACGAAATCAAGACCTATTTTTATTATACCACGTATAATTTTACTATTAATGTTCCTAAATAAATTCGTTGCGCACACTCCAGGGTGCAACGCGTTTGCAGTCACGCCACTACCCTTTAACCTACGACTCAATTCTAATGCCATCAGATTAAGGTACAGCTTACTATTCGCATACACCAAGTAATCACTCCAATATTTTTCCATATTCAAATTTTCAAAGTCCATTTCCGCATATTTGTGAGTCAACGATGATAAATTAATGATTCGACTAGGCGCAGAAGCTTTGAGCAAAGGCAACAAAAGACAGGTTAATAAAAATGGTCCGAAATAATTCACTTGCATTCCTATGTGAATCCCGTCTTCCGTCTTGTAATTACCGAGGCCGCCTGCGCCGGCATTATTAATGAGGACATCCAACCTGCTCTCTGTTTTGTATATTTTTTCACAAAAATCCCGAACTGATCGCAGCGATGCTAAATCCAAATGTCTATAAACAACTTCTGTATTGCCAGTCGCTTTAATGATTTCATCTTTGGCTGCTGTGCCTCGCCGGATACTGCGACAAGCGATAATGACCCTTGCACCGCGCTCCGCTAAGTTCTTAGCGGTTTCGAATCCGATACCGCTGTTCCCACCTGTTATTATCACGACTTTCCCCACCATATGAGCACTCGAATGACATATTGCGTGCGTGAACTTTTGATAGATCTTCAGAAGTAACACAATAAACACAGTCAGAACTATGACCGCAATAAAAATCATTTTATTGTAGTTGATATTTTATTGCGTTGACACCATTACCACGAATATAGGTATGATTTACAATCATTTATATAGGAGGTCACTGAAGCATGTGAACGGTGTGATAGATAAGTCTGTTTCTTTTAGTCTTGATAAGAAGGTATAGTTTATCTGTACATGCCGTTTCACAACCGAGAGTACCCGACCGTCTCTACGGTATGTTATTCTGTACTAAATATATTATAGACGTGCGTACGCGTCGCGACGTGGTCTTAACAACCGTTACGTAAGCAATAAACTGTCATTGAATCAAGTACCGCTATAAATATGTCACCTTGAATAACAAAAGTATATTTTATATTATTATTGAACTCTCTTGAATTACCTTATTAACACTTATTTTCGGCGAAAATTGTTTCATTCACAATGCAATGAAATAGGTACCTATGCGTATGTATATTCCAATACTCGTTCATGATCTTTTTTTTTTCTTGAATTTTTATTTATTTTACACATTGATGTTAAAAAATTCATAAATATGTCGTAGATCTTTCGTAGATATACAAAAGGTTTTTAACTGCAACGGAGAAAGTCGTTTGAACAGTCATGACACACGAAGCCTCTGAAAAATCAATGTAGTAGGTAATATATTTTTATTGACGGCCCGGTATTCAAGTTTTCACCATAAATTCTATGATTTTCTTTTCTATGATTCTATGATTCTATAAACAAAAGTTTTATGGTTTCTATTTCAATCATATTTGAACATAAATGTATGTTTGAAGATAGCGTTTATGAATTCAGATAAATTAGAATCTTAACTGAAGAACGGATATTACGGCCCGTCTCTGAACTGTTTATAATTTATATAGATATTTAGTTCGAGTAGTCCTGTTGTCGGTCCAAAACGAGTCTCGTTGCAAACACCAATATTAAAGCGATTCAATTTCAAGAGTTCATTACTAGTAGAGATAGAATAAGAAACGATATCTAGACGTATAACTATTAAGTAATCTGTGGCTGTATCCGTATGTATATTGGAAAGTGTAGAGGTGATTAATTTGCAGAAGGAACAACAGCCGTAATTTTTTTAACCCTACAGACTACAGTAGTCGCATATCTAAAAGTGACGTGTGAGGTCGCGTGGTCTACAAGGGTATACCATTTTTAAAACAAGAAAAAGTACACAAATAAATGAAAAAATCTGTTTATTATTTATTTATAAATCTTCATTACAATATATTTTCTATTTAAAATAAACAACAAAACATACAAACATATCTTTTTAAATGCACCGTGCCGCCGGCATTTGCATGGCATTTGCATCGCATTTGCATGGCATTTGCATCGCATTTGCATCGAATTTGCATGGCACTTGCGTGGCATTTGCATGGCATTGCATGGCATTTGCACGGCATTTGCATGGCACTTGCATCGCATTTGCATGGCATTTGCATGGCATTTGCATGGCATTTGCATGGCATTTGCATGGCATTTGCACGGCATTTGCATGGCACTTGCATGGCATTTGCATGACATTTGCATTGCATTTGCATGGAATTTGCATGACATTTTCATGGCATGTGCATGGCATTTGCATGGCAGAGGCAGGCTAGGCAATGTCGGCGGCACGGCCGGCGGACATGCATTTGCCAATGCATGTCCGCCATCACTTCCATAGCACTTGCAAGTTGCATGGCATGTGTGGATGCGCCATTAGGTGCCAGGGGTTTCATCCAAGCCAGCGCCGTCCATGAGGAAATCACGACGTTGAATAGAATCAAAGTTTTTATTTGCTGAATGTATGCATAGCGCATTGAAGGCACCTATCCACCTCCTACCATTTATCTCCGGTATAGGCATCTTTGCTGCTTCTCTACATGGTCTTCTTTACTATCTGGACTTGACTAGTCGCCACCAAGATCATCTCGACAATGGTCTTCGGCAAACCAAGCCACGATCAGTTTCTTTCGTGTGTTGTCCATAATTATCTAAATAACTCTGTTTTACCTGCAAATATAAATAAATACATTTTAAGATTAATAATTTATAAGTCTGTACAAAAGAAACAGTTATAACTTATAAATATATTATAGCAAAAACAATCATTTGAATAAATTAAGCTAAATATCACCACTGAATGAATAATTTTCAACATGTGAACAAAAGTCAAGGATGTGTTGTCTCTACATTTTCATATTATGTTTCAATAAATATAATAAAGTACATACAAGTATAATAATTAATCTTTTGACTTGACTTTTAATTAATAAACTTGAATCGATTTGGTTGATCCTTGATCCTGAATATATTAATGTCACTATTTAATACTACTGGAAAAATATTATTTGATTAAAAGTATGTTGTATCAATTAACACGATGTATGGTTTCTTATACAAATCAAAAATAGGGCGGCCAGAAATTACTCATAGTACCTAGTATTAATATACGTTGTAGTCAGTGTCACCGTTAGTAAATAGACAACAGCTTCAAAACATTAACTAGGTATTAATAAAGTTTATTCGGATCTTTTAAGAACTACCTAATACCATTAGCTATGTGTACTGTGTAGGTACGTTGACAAATTGGCATGCATTAAACTTGTACACTGAAGATATCTGTCCTTAATGACGATATTAACGTAGCGTAGAGAGCAAATCAATACTTAAATATCGCAGCCATTTAGCTAAATTAAACATTTAATACCTGCTGGCCTGGTATATAATTGCCGTTCAGTCATTAATTAATCAAATAGTTAGCCACTTTTCTGTCTAAACACATGCCAAAACATTGGATATTTGGGTTTGCTTTGAGCGGCAACCTGAATGTTACATTTGTTAATTGTAATCATTAATATTAATGGATCTCACTGATTATATTTGCGAGTGTCATAATGATAATTAAATTAATTACTAGAATTTTGATAACTCTGAGTATTAATGCAAACAAATAAAACAGATTATTGGAAGAACACCTGCAATATAGGTAGGTAAACAGATAATAGAGATATAAATAGGTACATATGTTTATAATTTTGAATCGAAAATACATGAATAAAATAAAGAAGTACCTACAGAACCACGCCCGCGTCCAAATTATATATTATGTTAAATAAAAAAAATCATAGGTTTAACTTAATATGGTTTTGTAGCGATTCAGAAAATCATATGTTTAACTTAATATTATGGTTTTGTAGCGATTCAGAAAATTTTCTTTTATACATTTCCAATACCATCCTCCGAGTAAAATGGCTCTGATATTCAGACTGCCAAAATTATAAGGATACCGATTTGCCATTTGGCTACGAAACCCGAATAAATCATTGTATTGTCGTTCTTTAACATCGCTTTAATAAAACCTACGAAATTTTCTCAAACTGACGGACAATTTAAAGATCTTGAATAATTGTAGTGTCGGTATATTAAACCTCATTAGGTGCGAGATAAAATCAAGCAACTAGATAACTGCAAACGAGTGGAGCACGTTTTACGACCTTGTTAAGTCTTACAATTGTTGAACTTGGCGCCCGCGGCTTCACCCTACCATTACTGACTTAGGAAGTCTTTCATTAAGCTTAAGATTAGATGCTTTTAATTTTATATGTAAAGACTGTAACCTTCCAGACCTCATGGTGTAATTATGAATTAGGGTGTTTAACTTGATCAAAGTTTTTATTACTTATTTGTTTTAGGGGTGTTTATGTTTAAGTAGAGTCAGTTTATCTAATGATTTCAGTTGTACTTTGGATAAAACAAATACAAATCGCATTGTACGTGATTACACATGGTATCAAAATGTGTGTTATTACTATAATAGTATATCATATTATGAATTGTATCAATTCACAAGCTTGTTTTTTAATAAGTTAGGTAGATAGATCTACGGGATAATGATTAATGAGATACATATTAGAGACAGTATTTTACACCAGCTACAATTCTATAAGGCAAAAGTATGGCCTCATATGGGATACTCTTCTCACCTCTGGGCTGGAGCACCCCATATCAACCACTTTCCTTTGACCGCCGTCACCGTCAAGCCACTCAAGTCGTCATCAAACCCGAGCTAAGCGATCGGCTCGATGCATTGCGGCGTGATTTTGCGTGTCCATACGAATTCAACCAATTGTAAAGGGTTTCGAACGACAGTTTGACTTAATACCAGCAGCCAAATTCGACAATAAATAAGAAATAAATACAATCACACTACCCACTCGGTAAAGCTATATCACCTAGATGTGTGGTCTTGAGCAACCATGCACTTTCTTGACATTTTCTGCTTAGGACTACTAAATTGCGGAACAGTTTGTCATTAGCAGTATTTCCATTTGCCTGTGATTTGAATTGCAATGCTTGCTAGCGATAGCAATTTAACAATTATTTAACGATTGCAGTGATCACTTATCACCAAGTGCATCGCTGGCTCGTTTGCTAGTATAAAAAATGTATATCAACTGAAATTATCAACATTTTTATTTTTAACCTACAACTAATGAAAGAAATAATTCAGATATACAACTTTTACGTCATGCGAAAAAACAGATTAATAATTTATAGCGCCTACAGAAAAAGATGAGCAATAAATGCTATATCTCAAAATTTCCCCAACTTTTTATTAGGAGAATAGTATTAGTACCATATTGCTTTTCTAAAATAACACGAATAATTGAACAGTATGAAAATTATGACGTCGTTATAGACTAATATTCAATTCTGCTTCGAAAATTCTACATAGATACTTATTCTCTATAAAAAATGGATCATAATATGCACTTTTGTGGTAACAATTATAAGTCTAGGTACTAACGTTTCTTGCTTTTGAATAAGCAAAAGATGGATTTGAACGAATTTGTTATAAATCATATTCAGGTGTTTTCATTTACAGGTACTTAATTTTGTCTCATTAACATAATATAACCAAATCCCATTCAAATATATATTGTTCATATTTTTCTTACCTTACACGACGTGTCTGAAGATTATACAATATAATAATATTGAAACCCAAATTATTTATTTTCAAATGCGCATGAATAAACCGTAATAGCACAGGTTATAAATAGCATTAGGTATACCAAAATTATCTTAGATTCATACCGAAAACGTGAATCTCCAATCTGCTCTATCAATTAACTTTCTTCGAAATATCGCAAAACATTACCATTAACAAAAAAAATACTCTTCTGTGATTTCTAAAAAATATACCTTCTATTACCTACTTATATTATGTAAACAATCAGGCATAGAATAATTTTAAGCAAACTATTCATTCAATAACTTCTATTCAAATAAGTTAATTGACAAACTGATGCGGGTTCAGCACTCTTAAAAGGTAAAGGTTTCCTAAAAGTTTAAGTGGAGTCCCATATTTCATGAGTTCAGGACAGCCGCGGCTCTCTACAAATAAATAATATTAATTTAGTGCTTTTAACATCAACAGCCTCTTCAATGAAGCGTGGGCGTAGTACCAAGGAATTCCTTGATAAAGGTTTGATACCTACTTACTTTGCAATTAAATATCTACTAAAAAATACATGCTGCGATGTAAGAACTTTTCGGTGCTTTTGGTAGCGGTTGAAAACATCTCCGTCTGGCATTGCTCAGAAGACTGATTGCCTCAGTACTTGCCTGTACGAAAAACAGGACTTCACTTTTTAATAAACTATCAATCTCACTCAAAATTACTACATTTTGAACGTTAATATACGCTTGATAGTTCACAAAGATGATAATTATCTACAAAAATTGTATGTACCTACTTAATTTTTATATTTTTTCTGTAAGTTAAAATATTTCTTAAAATTTATTTTTATTACAGCAAAGTTGGATAAAATATAAGACATGTTGTTGGCTCACATCAACATCCCAACTTACAAGAAGTTCAAAAGTTATGGATGAAATATCAACAAAACTTATACAAATACTTTTGCAGGCAGTTTTTATAAAATTGAATGTAGCCGAGTTACAGGATGCAAAACTATAAGTCAAGGATGATTTGCTATGCTTTTTCAACTTTTATGTAGAGTTCCGTAACAAAATTATACTACAGTTATGGAATCATTTCGGTCCATCGCTCTGGTTAAATGTCTGTCCGATCCCAAAACCCTTTGATATATCAAACGGACAGAGATTTCCAATATAATTTAAATGAATCTCTTGAAACTTAAAATTAAACTATAAATTCTATCAACATAATATAATATGTGAATATATTATCACACTCATATTGATTGATTTTATTATTTTGATTTTGTATTACCATTCTGTATACTTGGTTAACAGTTACCTACATACTCATTAATCTTTATAATGAATTAAAACTGAGGTAGGTAATACGGTCTTCCCACGTAACATAAACTATTTTAAATGCCAAATACAATATTAACTATTAAATATAATTTTAATTTGTCGTGATTAGCATTTCCATCATAAAATAGTTAATTGCAATGGTATTTTGTTGGTATTTTGCGATTATTGTTTTGTTTCCTACCTACCGACTATTGTTTTGTTTCTAGGACATTTATCATCAATATAAGTATTAGTAACTAATATAGATCCTGTTTAAATCTTTACTGTAACTTAAACTATTCACGATACTTGTAAACCAAGAAAGTAAATTATTTGTAGCACGAACCTTTTTGTGTTAAAATCTTGATTTTTTAACTGGCTGCATTCGATTCTTTCAAGTCAGTTGCCGGAGAAACTTCGGCGCTCTGTCGTGGGAAGTGTCAAAAACTTAAAATAAATTTTCCGTTTTTAATTCATTATCCGCCATGAATCGAATGGAAGACAGTGTTTTATCGCCTTCATATTTCTGGAATTGTCTTACACTAAAAGAGGAATGTCCATTCTTCTCGAGAAGCGATCCAACGTTGTTCTACTTTGCAGTTGGTTTGACCGGACTGTATGCTGCATTATTATTAACGATCTTTATTGACTTAAAGTTCTATTGGAGCGTAGATAATTTGCAGTATCAAGTGGATTATTACGTTAACTTTATAAAGAAGAAAATAAAGCATATTCAAATCAACCAACGAAGGCTTGTCAGTACACAGGAACGGACGAACAAGCAGTTAAAACGAAGCGAGCAGTGTAATAAACTAGTGAACGTTCTCCGAGGGACACTCGCAAGCAACCCCGAAGAAATATCACCCGCTGCACAAATAAACGAAGAGAGTAAAACTGCCCCTTCAGAGCCTTACAGTAAATGTTTTGAAATTAACAACATTATAGATTTTATGCAATAAAAAGTGTCTAGACTATAAATACGTACTTACTAAAAATAGTAAAATCGTTAACAGTATGCACAGAATAAGTAAATAAAGTTTCATTACAATTCATTCAAAATATAGAAAAATATTTTGATATGTGTACTTTTCATTCAATACGTCTTGTTAATTCATTACATTTCATTTAATTAGGTATCTAGTTAAGGACCTACTAATGAAGGACCATGTAAAAGTTATTTACATTTTAATGGTAATTTAATAGGTACTAAGCAAATCGAATATGCAAAAAAATTATGATAAAAAAGACCTGATTCATGTAAAAAAAAATATTTCACTCGGATAAGCACGATGTTTACCGCAGAACGATATTGTGTCAGTTACTATGTTGAGTGAAGTATGCAGAAAGTTAAACGAATTCTAGGACAGGAAGAGGCGCCGGTTAAAGTTAAGCAATTAAGAAGAGTCTAAGCGGCGAGATTGCATGAAACCAACTTCTTGTTTTCCATTCCGAAAACTATCTTCATTACACTGACAGTGTACGCGTACGAGATGCAATGTTTTCCAACGTTGCATATCAACCCGAAACTACTTTAAGTTTCAAGTCTACACGTTTGTCAACATGGTACAACTCCAAACATGCACATGTGCTACACTTTTGAGTATTTACGCAAATATACAAGAGCAAATTCTTATTTTCGTAACACCAGAACTATAACTCTATTTTTTTTTAATCTGTCTTGTACATCTTGAATTCTTTGTGATTTCTTTTTTTTACTTAAGTAATTATTTTAATTGCTCTCGAGATACAAGAATACTTCATTAGGCAATTGGTACTTATCAAACTGTTTACTTAAATTGCCTTGCTCAAATACGAGATTCATATATTAAATCAGTCTGTTTGTAACATTTCTTTATTTCCTCATTGGCTGTTATAGAAACGTTACCATAGAAATTGCGAAGAAAATATTTCAGAGAGTCATTACAACATCAATGAAACTTGATGGCGTCTAACGCAATCTTATTTGTGACACAATTTCTTTGGAAAATAGAGTATGGTATTGGACGTAATTTCCTTTTAAAACAATTTCTGCTCTAAAACTCAAGATGCTGCTGTTAAGATTTACAAATAATTGAACTTTAAGAAAAAATAGAGTTAAAAAACACATAAAATAGAGCCTCTATTGACAAACCGTCGTTAAATTATTATTTATCAATATTGTCATAAAGGATATAAAATAAAAATATGTATATGAGAGTAACTAAAGGTACTTTAAATATAAAATTTTACTCGGAAAATTCACGTTAAAAGTAATATATTGGGGTTAGAGTTCTTGTGAGATGACGACCTCATTTGTTAGTGGACGTTAGGCGCCCAGCAGTTGGACGCGATCCAACCGCTTCCGACCAGATTAACTTTTTATTCAATCCGAACGCCACTTAGGATACGAGTTATTTAATTTAGTAAAACAACATTTTTTTTCATCAAATTTATTTCACACAATCACACACTTTCGTACGTCCCTTATAAATACTTATCTGTTAATTTTATCCAAAGCTTTAGTTTTAACTTACACACGATTCACTTAATTACTAGGTTATTTACATACAATTCTTTCATCGGTGTTCCGGTAACAATTTAGCGGCCTTAATGACGGCATAACAAGAACAATACAAACAGTTAAAACGAAAACTTAACATAAAACTAACAAACACAGCCTTGTAACTTAAATCAATTAAACATCCAAATAAAAACAACTATAAATCAACACTTACAAATTATGTAACATTAACGAACGTAGTAACAAACGATCAAAGCGATTGGTAACGATGTAACAATGGTACCGTAATGTCCATTTTCGCCCCCGGAGAGGATATTGATAAACTTTATAAAGTAAATGTTAAAACATTATGGTTAAATTCGCTGAGTGTATACAGTGCGGCGCTTGTATGAAACAATTTAATTAAGGTCACATTATCTCGGCAATTTTATGGAAATATTGCTACACATGACTGTATTAAAATTAAATAAGCTACTGATATGGTTTCACCATAATTTTGAGGGCGAAAATGATCACTAAGTTGAGTCAACAAACATTCAGATATTATTATCGTAAGTAATAAGGACATTTTGGCCAGCTTTAATATAAACTATACGTACAACTATAGGTACTGGTACATAGCAACTAAAGCAAGATACCAAGTTTGTTTAGGTTATTACAAGTACGATAATTGCGTTTTTTAAAGATTAATCCATGAAAAACCTTTAAAGAAGGCAATTTTTTAAACAAAGACATTAAAAGAATGCAGGCACTTTTTGGTTTAAGGCACTTTGTGACTGTGTTCTTAACAACGCGTGGTTTAAAGTCTAGAAATTATTACCTTTGAAGGTAAGAGATGCTTTTGATGATTATTTTAAATTTTAAACAATTTTTTAAAGTAAAAACATGAAACGTAACGAAGAGAAACAGTAAAATCAACAAACGAAACCGGCTTATTTACCAACAAAAAATTAACACTTAGTGTATCATAAATTAACATCACTTAAATCATTACAGAAAACAAAATGAAATAACCGCCAAATTAACAAAATTAACTGAACTGCAAATGTAACAAAATATCAACAGAACTTCATTTAGAAATTAATGGTAAATTGTATCCCAAACTGATTAAATGAAGGTTCCAACCTTTTAAAGGTCTGAAAATCACAAACGTAATCGTAACATATTTGGTAACAAAAAATTAACAAAAACTCCCAAACATAAATTCAACATTCTTACAAATTAACAAAGTGGTTTTTCAAATTTTCATAATCGAGAATTAATAGTGACAAAAATTTAACATTTTTTTTTTGTTGTAGTCTTGTTTTGAGTAGCTTTACTATGAGTTATTTAAAAACCGAATTAACGTAACGTAAATTAATTAGAATTTAGAAACAAAATATTCCAAATAACCTGGATTTGTCATTCAAACGTTAAAACTGGTGGCAATTTAATCCGAACATATTATTTAACAGAGCAAAACAGAAAAAAATTAACCAAACAAAAATTCAACTTTTTACGCAATGATTAATATTACTATCGTTTACATCGCATTATTAACAATTATTAACGTCAAACTTAACGAAGTGGTTTTGAAACTAAAACAAAAACTCAACGGACTTTAAACATAACCGCAAGCTGAAAGCTAAAAACATTTTTTTAATCAAAGGATAACGCAATCAGACCAGCTGATTGTAATAACTGATTTTGAGATAACATTATAACTTCACTAATTAAAGATGATATTTTTGAGAAATATGCAAACGAAACAACATTTAAACATTTATCAACAAAAGTTAACGCGAGGTATTTCAACGCGAGGCAAGATTGGAGGTGAGGTGTGCGGGGCCGTTCGCGTGACACGCGCTCCTCGCGCTCCTCGCGTCGTTTGTTTTTCGTAACGTTAGCGCTATGCCACAGTGTAAAATACTTATATCAAAAGTAAATTGTGATCAATTTTTATTATGTAAGCAATGTAAAAGTGTTTGTGTCAGATTGTAAATATAAAAGTAAATAAAGAAATCATTTACAACTTTATAAACTGAGATAAGTAGGTACTAGGAATTTATTAATTAGCACAACATAATTATGGAAGTACTTGGTGTAACTAATAAATATTACTTGCTGCTACCAGTAGAAGCTTAGAGTATTATATTAGAATAGTATAGAGCGCGTGTATTACAATATAACTACAATACTACAACAATCTACAAAAATGGTCTGATATTATTTCTTCGTAAAATTATAAAAAAAAAAGTTTTATTGAAAAATATAAATATCGCTAATTTCTGAACATTTTCACTCATAACATTTTTATTTATAGTTCTATGACAAAAAGTTACTGGACCAAAATTGTAGAAAATTTAATTTGCAACAAATAATGTTGACAATTTTTTTTTATCAGATTAATAGTTTAAGAGATATATCATAAAAACCATATTAAGCGCTATTTTTAAGATGGCGGCCGTGGGACAAGGGTGGCGACCCCACAAACTTGGTGATAGCTTCACACTAACCCCCCCTACACATCAAAAAAATAAAATGCGTCCTCCTAAAAAACGCAACCCCAAATGTAACTTTTCAATGAACTATAATAACAATGATTATGAACTAACTATTATCATCTATTATACAGTAAAAGTTCCTTATTCGCGCTTCCTTTATTCGCGTTTTCACTATTCGGGAATTAAA